>NC_072474.1:29135528-29785028 GCF_027574615.1 Eptesicus fuscus
CAAACTCATTAGTCAACAGAGCCAAATATCAACAGTCCAACGATTGAAATTTCTTTTGAGAGCCAAATTTTTTAAACTTAAACTTCTTTTAATGCCACTTCTTCAAAATAGATTCGCCCAGGCCGTGGTATTTTGTGGAAGAGCCACACTCAAGATGCCAAAGAGCCGCATGTGGCTCGCGAGCTGCAGTTTGCCGACCATGGATCTAGGGCAAAGGAAACAAGGAGAAAATAAACAAATGGGACTACATCAAAATAGAAAGCTTTTGCACAGCAAAAGAAGCCAACAGCAAAATGAAAAGGGAAGCCTCTGTATGGGGGCATATATTTGGCAATGATACATCTGATAAAGGGTTAATATCCAAAATTTATAAGGAACTCATACAACTTAACAAAAAGAAGACAAACAATTAATTAAAAAATGGGCAAAGGTCCTAAGTAGACGCTTCTCTAAAGTGGACATACAGAAGGCCAAGAGACATATGAAAACATGCTCAAAGTCACTGACCATCAGAGAGATGCAAATTAAAACAACAATGAGGTATCACCTCACACCTGTCAGAATGGCTACTATCAACAAATCAACCAATGACAAGTGCTGGCGAGGATGTGGAAAAAAGGGAAACCTAGTACACTGCTGGTGGGAATGCAGACTGGTGCAGCCATTATGGAAAACAGTATGGAGTTTCCTCAAAAAATTAAAAATGGAACTGCCATTTGACCCAGTAACCCCACTTCTAGGAATATATCCTAAGAAACACCAATCAGAAAGGATATATGCACCCCTATGTTCACAGCAGCACAATTTACAATAGCTAAGATCTGAAAATAGCCCAGATGCCCATCAGTAGATGAGTGGATAAAAAAACTGTGGTACATTTACACCATGAAATACTATGCAGCAGTAAAAAAAAAAAAAAAAAAAAAAGCATCTTTTATCCTTTGAGACAGCATGGATGGATTTGGAGAGTATTATGCTAAGCGAAATAAGCCAGTCAGAGAAAGAAAGGTATCACGTGACCTCACTCATATATGGAATCTAATGAACAACATAAACTGATGAACAAAATAGATCCAGAGACATAGAAGCATGGAACAGGCTGTTGAATCTCGGAGGGAAGGCGGGGGAGGCTGGGTGGATGGGAAGAGATCAACCACTGAACTTGTATGCATGAATGCATATATGCATAACCCATAGACACAGACAATAGGGTGGTGAAGGGGGCAGGGGTGGGCTACAATGGGTCACTGGGGAAAAGGAGATACATGTGATACTTTCAGCAATAAAGATTTAAAATAAAATAAAAATAAATGTCTCACAGGTAAAACAAAACAAAACAAAACAAAACAAAAAAACATTTGCCATGATTGGTGTGAAGACTTGTGGCTGGGACACCTAGCCATGGAAGGACAGACTCAGAAGGCTGAGACTATGCTCAATCTCTCTGCAGGCTGACTTTCACAGTTAAAGATTCCTTTGTGCTCACTGCCCAGCTTTATGCCATTGAAGGTGCTTTTGGCAGTGAGCTTTGCCCTGGAGCCTGCCCTTGCCCTTTCTTTCTTTTTGGCCCCGGGTGTCTCGAGACAGGTTGAATAACCACCCTGGAGTTCTGCCAGTGTCACAAGATGAGGAAGGGTAAGAAGACCAAGAGCAGGGTGGGGAGGTGGGGGCGGGGGCAGTGCAGAGGAAGTTCAACAATCATCATGTGGTTTCAATGGCTCAGATATGCTTAGCTGCCAGTATTCGTTCAAACAATTTAGACTTTCCGAAAACCAGGCCCTTCCTCTCAGAGTCATTTGTTTACTTCTGTCTGGTGGGCTTCTCTGGTCATTTCCGGGAACTCGGGAACTCAGTGCTTCAGGTGGAGCCTCAGTCTGCTGGGAAGGCCAGCAATTCCCGAGGCCCAAAGTCCAGTGTGAAGTCAGCTATAACCCAAATCAAGTCATCCGTTGTGGCAGATGTTTAGCATATATGGGGGACACTGAGTTGGTAGTAGAAGGATTACCAGATTTTGTGGGCACCTCTCTGCCACTTATGGAGGAAACAAATTTGCATATGGAGCTAGGTGAGGTGCACAGCTGAACTGAAGGAGAAAATGGCATCTTGGGTAAAAGCAAGAACTGGAGACGGATTGCCTCAGTTGGAACTGGGGCTCTGTTACTACCAGCTATGGATGCTGGACAACTTAACATGTTATTTCTGTGTCCTAATTTTCTCATGCAATATTCCTAAGCACTATTACTTTTTAGTATGCTATGTAATTCATTTATGATGTTTATTGTCTCATTGCCCATCTTTATTTATTTATTTTTAAATTTATTTTATTGATTTCAGAGAGGAAGAGAGAGAGATATAGAAACATCAATGATGAAAGAGAATCAGTAATTGGTTGCCTCTTGCACGCCCCCCACTAGAGATAGAGCCTGCAACCAGGCAGGTGCCCTGACCAGGAATTGAGCCTTGCCCTTCTGGTTGACAGGTCGATGTTCAACCACTGAGCCATGCCCACCTTTAAAAGACAGAAATCTTCACTTTGTGGATATTGCTTTTTAAAAACTTATCCTAAGAATGTAGAAGACTTGGGACACATAGTAGGTGCTCAGTAAATATTTGTTGAGTATGGTTAATAATAGTACCAATCTCGACTGGATTGTTATGAAGATGAAATAAGTTCGGGGCAGTGCCCACCACATAGTAAGTGCTACATAAGTAATGTGACCATATGCCCCATGTCCTATTGGCCTGGGACAATACTGCTTTAGACCCATTTCCTGCAGTAATTATTAATAGTACTCCCTTTCAGAAAAAAATAATACTCATTTTAAGTGTTAAATTATATGGTTTTCCTACATGTAAGTGTTTTTACTCATTCATTTAAGAAACATAAAAGCAATTCCTACCATTTACCATGTTTGATGCTAAGAGCAGTGGCCATAGTTTTTTCCCTTACAGAGCTTACAGTCTGTGGACACCCTCACTGGAGAACTTTAAGAATATGATTAAGTAGACAACCTCATGGTTAAAGAGAATAATTGCATTTGCATCCATGTTGTTCTTTGCTGTTTAATGAAAAAGTTCTTTATCAGTTTTTACAGCAACCCAACAAGGTGGAAAAGATTACTACCCCTCTTTTACTGAGGAAGGGCAGGTTCTGAGAGGACAAGCAACCTGGTGGTGGTGCAAGCTAGAGAGCACTGATCCAGGCGCTGATTCCTACATGCTTTCCTGCTGAGAACACTGTCTGCTGAGAGCTCCGACCAGATGGCCTGGCAGCCCTGGTATGATTTGGACTCAATAATTCTGCATTGCTTTATGATAAGCAGCTTTCCCCCTATTAATTCTTAAATAATATGTAGATTACACTGATTAAAGGTGGGATACACATTTCGAATTAAAGGCAAGGCAGAAGTATCTAATTCTTTTGATTTCTAATCTTGCCAGGTCAATTAAGTATATCCATTCTCTTGTAAGCCAGTGGTGGCAGGAGCTACAGCTTTTCTCATGTTCCTCTGCCTCCCTCTAGTGACTCAAGTATAGAATTACTATATATTTTTTTTTGCCCTAGCTGGTCTGGCTCAGTGGATAGAGCGTTAGCCTAAGGACCAAAGGATCCCAGGTTCGATTCTGGTCAAGGGCACATGTCCGGGGTTGCGGGCTTGATCTCCAGTAGGGCTCGTGCAGGAGGCAACCAATCAATGATTCTCATCATTGATGTTTCTATCTCTCTCTCCCTTTCCCTTCCTCTCTGAAATCAATAAAAATATATTTAAAAAAAGAATAACTATTTTTATAGACACGTATATATACAGGTAGTGATTTGTAATATAATAGTAATATACTTATAATCTATATTATATTTATAATTTATACAAATATATGTTACTATTATATAAAAGCCAAGCCTTATCTACTCCTTCTGTCCTTCCTCCCTCTTGCCTCGTACGTGTGAAACACTGTACTACATATCAAGGACACAAAGATAAAAGACTGACCCAGTATTTGCCCACTTTGGCCAAATCCTCTTTGTACCAAAAGAAACAAAGAGGATTTAAAATTTCTAAGAAGAGTGGAAGTAACTATTCTTTCCATTTCTTATGTAAAGTTAAACACCATGTTGCACTGGAGACTTGCATTAAGGTTGTCAAGGTAAGAAATATTCAGATCTGTGAAGAATTTTTTGGAGTCTATTTGAGCTAAACTGTCCACAAATGCTGAGAAGCAGAATCTCAAGGGATTGAGATAATGCTCCTGAGAATGGCAGTTTTGCACCTTGCTTTATATATTACAATCAAAACAGGAGTCCTAAGTGGGTTATATGAAATCCATTGGTGGTAGATTAGGGAGGCAGGATAAAGCAAAGGGGTGGGGGGAGACCTCTGGGATTGGATAAAAAGCAAAATTATAGACACATACTTCTTTTAGTTAGGTGGGTGCAGGATAGTTAACAGTCAACAATTAACTCAATAACAATGAGTTGATTTGTGGTCTCCACAGAGCCTATGCTTAGAGGGGTCTGGAAAAAGGGAAATGGCTTTGTTATTGCAAAGGCATGTTTATCAGGTATGTTATCCTAGATTAAGGTGAGCAGACGTCCCGCTTTTGGTGGGACAGTCCTGATTTTTAACAATTTGTCCAGCGTCCCGCGGCGTTTTAAAAAAGTCCTGATTTTTGGAAAGAATGCATGACAAGCTAGGGAACGGCGGGAGAACGGGAAGGGAATATACGGTTTTCGGCGGCCATGTGGCTATTTAGCCAGGATATGAGTTTTATATTATTTTTGTTAATTTTATAATGTTAAACTTTAATAATAACAAATAATTGTTGAGAACTGATTATTGAGAACTGCTTATCAAAGTTCGCACTGTTGATCAGTTGTTAGAATTCGACCACCATTGTTTGGACTTAATGAACAATGGCATTTTTTGGGATTGGCAACGACGAAAACATTTTGTAACTGTCTCTCAGACGATACACATCGCACTGCGTGCTAGTAAGCTAGTTAAACAAGTGATGTCATTACAAATCAGCTATTCAGATAATTTAGGTAAGCAATTTATTTATTTATTTCATAAATACATAAATTTTCTTGAATTTAGCAGACAGTACTCGTATTATTTATATTTTATAGTGGCGGCAAAAAGTCTAGCACCAGCCTTGAAAGTGACACTTACGACTTAGGTTATGGCAAATCAGAGGAAAAATAATACAAGTTAGTATTGTTATTATTTAGAAAGAAATATAGGATTAAAATAATTTTTAAAATATAGTTACTTTATAATAATCAAATTAATTTAATTTATAAACTAACAATAAAATATGTTCATGTAATTATGTACCTACTTACTGTGTTTTTAAGCAATATGTATATAATAATTTATAATATAATTTTAAATTATTTTTTTAGATTTTTAACATAATGAGTAAGAAAAGAGGATGCAAATTCAACGATGATCTTACGAAGTGAATTTCCTTTTATTAAAAAAACCAAAAGCGATTACAATATAGACCAAATTTTTAATCAAGAACCCTCCCCTCCCCCCCCCTCCCCCCCCGAAACTGGTTTGGCTCAGTGGATAGAGCGTCGGCCTTCGGACTCAAGGGTCCCAGGTTCGATTCTGGTCAAGGGCATGTACCTTGGTTGCGGGCACATCCCCAGTAGCGGGTGTGCAAGAGGCAGCTGATCGATGTTTCTTTCTCATCGATGTTTCTAACTCTCTATCCCTCTCTCTTCCTCTCTGTAAAAAATCAATAAAATATATATTTTTTAAAAAAGGAACACCCCCCCGCCCCCCGCCCACCCCGGTAAATGGTGTCCTGCTTTACCAATGTTAAAATCTGGTCACCTTATCCTAGATGCAAAAAGATAATACGTAGGCTCAATTAAGATAAAGATTGGCCGAAACCGGTGTGGCTCAGTGGATAGAGCGTCGGCCTGCCGACTGAAGGGTCCCAGGTTCGATTCCGGTCAAGGGCATGTACCTTGGTTGCAGGCACATCCCCAGTAGGGGGTGTGCAGGAGGCAGCCGATCGATGTTTCTCTCTCATCGATGTTTCTAACTCTCTATCCCTCTCTCTTCCTCTCTGTAAAAAATCAATAAAATATATTAAAAAAAAAAGATAAAGATTGACTTTTATCAAGGAAAATTCTAGCCTAGATCATGACTACCCACCATAAACTGCCTTTTAGTTAAAAAAATTTTAATTTCAGCCCATCCTTTGTGGTTACTTTAGGTCTCTGAGTTTTCAAGGCTGCCACACAGGCCTTCCCTGAGCCTGTCAGGGAATAAGAGAATAGAACTGGCCCTAGCTGGTTTGGCTCAGGGAATAGAGCATCGACCTGCAGACTGAAGGGTCCGAGGTTCGACTCCAGTCAAGGGCACATGCCCGCTTGTGGGCTCAATCCCCAGTGGGGGGTGTGCAGGAGGCAGCCAATCAATGATTCTCTCTCATCATTGATATTTCTATCTTTCTCTCCCTCTCCTTTCCTCTCTGAAATCAATAAAAATATATTTAAAAAAGAGAACAAAACTGCTTTTTTTTTTTATTCTGTATCTGCACATATCCTGACCACTTTTGTCCTTCTTTCCCTCCCCTCCCCCTACTCTTCTATTCCTTTGTATGTTATCTCCTCCCAGGATCAAGTTTCTAGGCAAGGAAGCAGGGACCTCAACCTGAAGGTTGCAGTCATGCCTAAAGAGATCACTCACCTCTGCTGGAACACAGCTTCCAGCAATTTGCAGATGGTAAACACTTGGAGGCGGCTGTAGCATACTTCTCTATGACACTGCAATCAGACAAACACTAAGGAATTTGCTATCAGGCACTTAGTCAAAACAAGGAAAGCTGCATTCTAGGTGCTGCCTTCTACTTGGAAACCAGCAAAGGAGGGAGGAGTTCTGGCATGTTCTCTTTACAAATGGATCCAGTGGCTTGATTCTGCCATTCTAATACCAATACCGTTGTAATTAACTAGCTCTTAATAATAGGAAAGGAGTAAAGGGAAGGCCAGATATTATAGGCATGTCATTTAGACAGCTTTACCAGGAAGCTACAACTTTACACTACCCAGGGGTCCAACAAAGGAAAGATAGATGCATGCCCAAAGTTGGGGGGACTAGCGAAGGTGCTTACTGTCAATCATACCTGGGAACAAAGGTCATTGGCTAGAATGGCCTTGGCCACTGCAAGCGCATGGAAATTTGGGATAATTAATTCCCTGAATGAAAAAGCTCACTCTTATGCTCTCTTGTGCTCTTATGCTCTGTTGGCTCTTGGCTCCTCTTGGCATGCTTGGTTCATGTCTCATGCTTGGCTTCCTGGCTTTCCATGGCATCCAGTGGTCATGTGGGCCACACACACAATGCACTAATGGACAGAGGCTGAACAAGACCCAGCTCCAACATGGGAAGGAAACTCTGGACACTGGCTTTGCTTTTAGCTCCACTGAAACCCCAGCTATACTTCTTCTATGACTAGATAAAGGGAATTGGAACTTGGGAAGTACAGGGATGTAATGCCACGCAAATAAAAATCACTCATTCTCCTGTGCAAGTAAGAGGGTTAACTTGAAATGCAGGCAGATAGGGCAGGGGTCCAGTGGAAACAAAGACAGGTGGAACATAGGCAGGGGCAGACATGGCAGATTAAACAAGCCTACTCACAGAAACCAACCAACTTGAAATAAGAAAATATTTCTGGACTCATAGCAAGAGGCATGAGTAAACAAGGGATGGCCTGCAGTCACAAGGTGTATGAATGCATAGAAACAGAAAAAGTTCAGCATAGAAACAGAGAAAGAACACATAGAAACAGGGAAAGTTTAGGTCCGTTGCTGGGCAAAAACAATTGAGGGAATCAACCAGGTGACAACATGGATAGATATAGAAGCAGGCTCGTAGCAAATATATACCCCAGGATAACAAGGCTTTAACAGTCAGCCCATTATTGGGTCCCCTCCCCTTGCAGGAGTCTGAATCTGCTTGTAATAAATTTTCCACACTTTTGCTTAAATCTTCTGGTCTGAGGAGCTCATTGTCGGGGTTCTTGTCCCAGCGTTACAAAGGGTTCAGCATTCTGGAGAAAGGGGCTATGCATAGATGATTAAAGAGTCCAGAGACGAAAGATAATTTTGAAAGGCATTGGGGGTCAGAGGATCTTCAGCTAAAGGAACTGAATACTACTACTTGTCTAGGACCCTGTGCTATTTATTTAACACAATTTGTCCTAAGGCAAGGTGGAGATATACACTTCAAAGGGTAGGACTTCAAAGGGTAGAATACAGAAGCATTGTCAATTTGTGGAATAGCCTACAGCTGTTCAGGTGTTTGGCCAACAGGAGGCAATAAGATGCCCTGAGCTGTCTGGCAGTTAACAATCCTATTCAGGTTTGGGGGAAGTGCCATTTAGCCATTCCAACAGGTAAACTACATATGTGGCTCAGTCATTGTTGAGTCCACTCAAGTCCCATCAACCTTTTGACGGAACTCTTGTAATTATTACATGCTGGAATTTGTTCCTGGCAGCTCATTCTTCAGTATCATGAGACACGACCCTGGGAAAACACCTTGGCTCACTGTTCCGGTCATCACAAGTTGCAGAGAATTCTTTTTCTCAGGATATCGCAAGAACTCTACCCCTGCAACACCCAGTGGGAAGAGGAGCCTCTGCTTCATCCCATATCAATACCAGGAGTCTTGCTTAGCACCCACTCTCCATTCTGCTCTTCTGCTTCCCAGAGCTGCCAATGTCACTAGTTTACTGCTGACCTTGGGGGGTCTCAGATGAGTCTTTTGACAGCCACAGAAACAATGCTTCTCACCATGCTAGTGGCTTGAGAGAACTTGGGAAAAGTATTATGTGGATGTTTCAAATAGAATACTGGGCATTTAAAAAAATATACCTCTTTTTAAAAAAATATTTTTATTGATTTTAAAGAAGAAGGGAGAGGGAGACAGAGATAGAAACATCAATGATGAGAGAGAATCATTGATTGGCTGCCTCCTGCACGCCCCTCACTGGGGATAGAGCCTGCAACCTGGAAATGTGTCCTGACTGGGAATCAAACTGTGACTTCCTGATTCATAGGTCCATGCTCAACCATTGATCCACACCGGTTGGGCTCTGTACTTCTTATTATACCCAAGCACACAGTGTTTATCTCTCTTACTAGAATGGAAACAGCTACAGGGCTTGAATTATGCAAATTTGTTTTTGTGCCCCTAATGCCTGGGACATGGTTGGTGCTCAGTAATTGCTTTTTTCAAGAGTGAATGAATAACAATTCACCTTAGTAATACTTTGTCCTTCAAATCAAACACACAAATATATTCCTAATTACAGTTTCTAGGCTAACAGGTATGTGTGATGTGAAGGAATTTGAGAAAGGTCTTCCTGGTTTTGTAATCTTTATTGTGAGAGATAAGCATTGTCCATGTAAGAAACATCCAAGAATTTTTATGAGTTTTGATAGATCCTCCCTTCCCCCAACTGATGGACGGAGTATGACGTAAACTCCACCTGCAGCCGGACATTCCTGAACACCTTATATGGATTGTATGTTGAACCACTAATCAGCACCTGCCAAATACCCTAAGCCCCTGATTCTTAAGTCCCTAGGTCCCTAATCATGTACCTTACATGAAACCACCAAGCAGCATGTGCTGAGTACCCTAAGCCCCGTCCCCTCCTTTCCTCCCCTCAAAAGGCGCTTTCACCCCTGGCATGCTCTCTTTTTCCCTCTGGAAGGGAGCCAGTAGGGGTGTTCTCTCCAATAAAGCCTGTGTCCTGGTATCCCATGGTCTCTGGCCCTCTGTTTCATCTTTCATAATGGTGCCGAAACCCGGGACGAAGAACCTGGGTGAACGTGGACGATCCCCACACCTAGCCCCCAGAGCTTCTCACTCCTGCTCTGGCTCTGCTCAGAGGCATGGTTTTGGGTTGATTGGCCCGTTCAGAACACTTCTCAAACCCTGCTGTGCCAGGACATGTGGGAATCTCGTCGCTTCCTTCTAACCGTTGCTTCCTTCTAACCGGTAGGCTTCAGGGACCCCGCCCCCCCCCCCTCCGCCCCCCGCCCTTCTTGTTCCCTTGACCTGGAAGGGCCTCGGAGTTTTCCTGTATCCTCGGCTTCACATCTTCTCGAAAGCCCAGGCACCTGGCCGGGAAAACTCTGCTCATCTCTACGGGAAAGGTCTCGGAGTGATGACCTTGGAACCTTCTCCTCTCTCTCTCTCTCTCTCTCTCTCTCTCTCTCTCTCTCTCTCTCTCATTGGTTGAGGGAGAAGAAGGACACTTCTTTTTTCCTTCCCAACTTCTTGTGGCCCTTCCTTCGGTCCTGGGAACCTCTCAATCCAACCCTCCCTCGTAACATTCCAATATAATTTTTGCCACCAGATTGGAAAGCATTCGAGATTTCTATGAACAGGCTTCCCCTCCCCATCCACCCTCGCTCTCCCCACCTTGCTTTACTCCTCTGGAAGTCCTCTTTGCCCTCTCAAACCCCTTTCTCTTTCTTCTGACTCTTTCTACCCAGCTCAGCCGATCATTCCTCTCCACATGTCTCATCCCGCCACCTCCTTATAACCCTAAACCTGTCCCTCTCTGACTAAGCACTCTTTTTCCCAGGTCAATGCTGGAGTGCAGGAGTCCTTGGCGGACTCCGGGAGTACATTTAGCCATTTTTTTTCCCCTTAACACACACTGGTCCCGCCCACTGACCAGCAAGGGTGGCAGTGGTGGCGGCTGCTGCTGCGGTGGCGGCAGCATTTACATGCCCCTCCTCTCCCTCAGGGTGTTCGCTCCTGAGCCTCAGTCTCCCTGAAACACCCCTCCTGGCCCCCCATCATTATGGGAGGCAGGATGAGGCATTTCTACCTCTGAGAATTCTAATCACCCTCCTTTCCCTGTGCTCTCTGCCAATCTCCGCTCCTGTGGCCTCCAGCAAACAAATTCACAAGTGGCTGGCCATTTCCCTTCTCACTCTCTGATCTTTCTCAAATTGAAAAACGCCTAGGCTCTTTCTCTTCAGACCCTCTTAACCAGCAGCCGCCTTCTCCCCAGTCCCTGAGCCCAAATCCTGAGAACCTGAGCTCCAAAACAGACTTTCCCATCTAACACTCATTCTCAGACCCAAAGACTGCCTTCCTCAACAGCCTCTTCTATTCCTGGGTCCACTCTACCCCTGAGGGAGGCAGCAGGAACTGAGGGCACACTCATTGAGTCCACGTCTCATTCTCTATGTCCAGCCTCACAGATTGAGAGACATCTCAGGTTTCTTTTTCCACTGACCTGACCACCTTTACTCCCCGACATGCACCGCAACTGCATTTCCACAAATCCCTCAAAAGACCTCGTTAACCTGACCTTTAAGGTCTTTAATAATAGAGACAAGGAGACTCAAATCCAAAATCAGGCGAGATCAGCCAAGGCGGAGGCCCAGTGGGGAGCCTTCCAGCTCCGAGCCACCGCTTACAAATCCCCAACGGAGTGCCAATCCTCCAACCGCGGGTAAGTCAGGGGCTAAGCCTCCTCCAGGCCCATGCTTCAAATGCAGCAAGGAAGGACACTGAGCCAAGTCCTGCTTAAACTCGAGACCCCCACCTGGGCCCTGCCCAAGGTGAAGAAGGAAGGCCACTGGAACTCAGACTGTAGTCTGGCTCCTCCGGGTCTGGCCTCAGCCAGTCCAGCATGGCCGCCCTCTGGATCCGGTTTGAAGCTCCCAGACCTCCTGGGACTGGCCACCGAAGAAGCTGCCCAGGCCCTGACCGGGCCCCACAGACTTACATCACCAGGACAGAGCCTTGGGTAACGACTGTGGTGGCAGGTAAGCCGATCTCCTTTTTAATTGACACTAGGGCCACTTATTCTGCTCCCCGAGTTTGCTGGGACCTTTGTCCCCTCCTCAGTCTCTATTATGGGGGTTGACGGATCAGTCTCACAACCATTAGCCACCTCATGTCTACACTGCATCTTACTAAATTCCCCCATTCACTCTTTTCTCATTCTACCTCAGTGCTCGGCCAAGGCTACCATGCATCCCCTCATAAAACCCAGTTGTCCCAAAACACAGTCACCTACCTCAGTTTCACTCTCTTACCCCAAAAGGCCAAGCCATTCCTTGGACTGCAAACGCCTTATCTCCTTATCTCCTCTATGATCATTATCTGTAGGAAGAATGTGGTGGTTTGGGACTCAAGTGGCTAGAGGCCTGGCTAGCCTGGGAACGGGCTGAGGAGCCTGCTCCCTCCCTACTCCCCCCCCCCCCCTGCCTTTTAGAAATACTTAATGGAAGGTCTGAGGTATAGTTATGCATTTTTGAAGGACATAGAAGGAAGGTTTGAAGGCTAATTTGAAATTGTTTTTGTGAAGGTTTGTGCGTGTGATGAGAAAGAAAGAAAGAAGAAAGAAAGAAAGAAAGAAAGAAAGAAAGAAAGAAAGAAAGAAAGAAAGAAAGAAAGAAAGTTACTCTAAGCAAGAAAATGAGGCTTCAGTCTCCAAGCCTGACAGGACAAGGTTGCTGGATACTTCTTCAGCTAAACCAGAATATTCAGTGTCTAACCTCTTATCCAACCATCCAGGTCCCTGGCATCCACTACTCCTTTCCTTCCTTTCCCCTCCCACTTTCACTTCAATACAATCTCAATCACTCAGCTGTCATCCCTTATTGGCAGCGCCATGGTGACTACCCTCTTAGCTTGGAGTGCGGAACTAGAAAAAGGAATCTCATACCCTTTAGCCCACCTCTTATCCTTACACCTTTCAGCTTGTCTCCATGATCAGGGATTTTTCTTCCCCTGTGGGGAAAACACATACATCTGTCTCCCCATCAGCTGGACAGGAACCTGTACTCTCATTTATCTCTCACCCAATGTAGATGCAGCCCCAATAATCAGTCTTTACCTGTCCCCGTAACCCATCATATCTGACACAAAAGGGCAGTCCAGATCATCCCTCTCCTCCTAACCTCAGCAGGAGTTGGAACTGCCATAGGGAGCTTAACCACTGCTCTACCCATACTTTGAAACCCTGTCTCAGCACCTACAAAAAACATGTGGATCCCAGCAAGGGGCAAAACTGAGAAAATAAGAACCTCACCCCCAGGGTAATCTATTCTCCCCTTTCATATCACTAGTGAGGCAACTGAGACCCCTACTCTTTTCCTCCCCCTAAAAATAACATCTAGGTCTCAGTTGCCTTTCAGCTCCAGGCCCAGAAAAGCAGCAAAACCAGACAAGTGATGCTGTGGCAGCCTCAGGACCAGCTTTTACCTCCCAAGTGACTCAACAGGATCGCTCTCAAGACTTCACCAACCAGTCCCTTGGGGAAACCATGCTGCTGCACGCCTCGTCCAGCACGGAAAACACTACCTGTTTTTCACTCACTCCATGGCTCCTCCCACTATTAGGCCCACTGGTATTTATATTCTTAATTTTGCTCTTTGGCCCCTGTCTCATGCACTGTTTCACTAGTCTCTTGCAGAACAGAATGCAGGCGTTCGCCAACCAGAAGGTGGAAGAGATCTATCTGGCACTGAATTCAGAACCTAACACCAGAATACTTGAGACCCCGATAGACGCCCCTAACGACACCCCCTTGCAGCTGGAAGCAGTTACGGATGGACCTCCACCCCCTTACCTTGCCCGGACTCTCAATTTTTTTTAATATTAACAAAAGCCTGGAATGATAGATCCTCCCTTTCCCCAACTGATGGACGGAGTATGACGTAAACTCCACCTGCAGCCGGACATTCCTGAACACCTTATATGGACTGTACATTGAACCACCAATCAGCACCTGCCAAATACTCTAAGCCCCCGATTCCTAAGTCCCTAGGTCCCTAATCATGTACCTTACATGAAACCACCAAGCAGCGTGTGCCGAGTACCCTAAGCCCCGTCCCCTTCTTCCCTCCCCTCAAAAGGCGCTTTCACCCCTGGCACACTCTCTTTTTCCCTCTGGAAGGGAGCTGGCAGGGGTGTTCTCTCCAATAAAGCCTGTGTCCTGGTATCCCATGGTCTCCGGCCCTCTGTTTCATCTTTCAAGTTTATTTGAGCCAACTGACGACAATTGTCAGGATCCAAAATCTCAACGGATTGAGAAAAAGCTCCGGAAAATTGCAGTTTTAACCACTTATTTTGTACATCAGAGTCAAAGGGGAAGACGAAAGGGGGTTACATAATTCATTGATGATAGATTAGGGAGGCAGGAGAAAGCAAAGTCAGGGTGGGGGAGTTGGGATGTTGGGAAGAAATCTCTGGGATTAGATTAAAAAGTAAAAGGAATAGACACTTCTCTTATATAGGATAGTTAACAGTTAACAATTAAGATGATAATAATGACAATAAGAGGATTTGTTGTCTCTGCTCTGGTGTGTGATTGATTGTGCTTGGGGAGCCAGGGTGGAGGGTGCAGGGGGGCGGGGGAGAGAAGAAAATTACTTTGATATTCCAAAGGTATGTTAGCAGGTATGCTATAGAGATGCAAAAAAAAAAAAAAAAAAAAAAAAAGGACTCCAGGCAGGCTCAGTTTAGGTAAAGATTGACATTTGCTAAGGAAAAATATCGACCTAGGACATGATTACCTGCCATGAACTGCTTTTATTTAGAAAGTTTTAATTTCAGACCATCCTATGTAGTTACTCTTGGTCTCTGAGTTTGTAAGGCCGCCATGCAGGCCTTCCCTGAGCTTGTCAGATTTAGTATGTGGCCCCCTTTTCATCCACAACATAAAGGAACATATGAAGAAAAGCCAGAAGATTGCAGGATACAAAGACAAACTAAATAAATAAACAAACAAACCCACAAAGGCAGACGCTAATAAAATGTACCCAGATTCTAATAACTAAAAATCATGGTTTCTAGCCATGATGGTCATGTTACCGGAAAGGGGACCTGACCCTGAATGGGTCTGCCTAGGGCCAGCTGGTAGTGTGTCGATTCTTGACTTCATGCAGGAAACATTTCACAACAGGAGTCCAGGTGACTCTGAGGGAACATTTATTAAATTTGGGGACAGTAAAACAAGAAAGGGCTTAGCATAGAAGAAGCAACAGGAGAGCCTAGGCTGGGCTGCCTTAGCTCCCTGGGAAGTCAGAGAAAAGGGGGCCTTGGGGACAGGTTCAGGATTAGCCTGGGACAAGCTGCCTCTGCCCATTGCTCCCCTGGTTGCAAGCTCTGTGGGGTCTTTTAGAGGTTAGGGGACGCATGCCTGTGGGGGAAGAAGAGGGGAAAATGAATGTGGGGGGTTGCTCACTAGAGGGAGAGCATATGCTATGTCCTTTGTCTTGAGGCTTTTATCTCTTTCTTGCAGGTGGGAATCTTACGGGAGGTCTCAGGGGAGGATTCAGGAGAATATTCATCAGTTTTCTAGGTGTGCTCCTTCAGGGTTGTGGTCTCTACTGACTGGTCAGGGTTACTGCAGGGAGTGGTTAGTCATTGCAACTGGTCCTGGTTTGCCCACTTGGTTTTGCTGTTTTTTTCTGGGCCTGGAGCTGAAATACAACTGAGGCCTAGATGTTATCTTGAAGGAGGTGACCTTTTGTATCTGCTGTAAATTACTCTGCCACTTTGTTCAGCTGTCTGCCTCAGTTTCCCTGTTCCACTTGTCCTGGCTTACTGGTCTGTCTCATTTTCTCCTCAGAGACTCCATCCCTAAGAGCTTTTAGGGGTGATGAGGAAGATGGTCTGTCTTCTACTTGTCCTGACTTAGTGGCCTGTCTCAGTCACAGTTTTAGTAGTAAGCATCAAAAATACAGAACTCTACTCTTTCCTTGTTAAGGTGAGTTAAAGGCAAAATCTTTTAATGTCATTGAGAGGGAGTGTGATGTTATATAGAAACTGAGGCAAGCAATAGCTAGAGAATTTAGTCAAATTCTCACATAAAGCTCTGATCAGTGTAGCTCATTTGGTTGGCCGTCATCCTGTACACAAAGGGGTTGCTGGTTTGATTCCCTGTGCCCAGGCTTCAGGCTTGATCCCCAGTAGGGGGTGTGCAAGAGGTAGCCGATTGATGTCTCTCTCTCTCTCTCTTTCTCTCTCTCTCTCTCTCTCTCTCTATCTCTCTCTCTCTCTCTCCCCCCTCTCTCTTTTCCTCACTCTCTAAAAATCAGTTTTAAAAAATAATTCTCACATAAAGTTCATATGAAAAATTTTCTTCAACACCAAACTCTTTGACAGTGGATTCGGTTATCCCTATGATAGCTGAGTAAAGAGCAGATCTGCTTGTTCTGGGTGGTAATTTTCCTCTGGCAAATCTGTGTATTACACCTTTTCTCACTTGACCTTCTTGAGCTATTCTCCTTGTTTGTGTCCTGCCCGGTCCCCCTCACCCCCAATGCCTGCTTCCTTTTTCACTGGTCTTCAAATTGCATACTAATAATGTGTTAATTACCCAGTATGACTGGCAGATTAACCAGGGAATTCCCTAGCCCTAAAAATCTTTCTGATCTATGATTGTGACGATCCTATCTAATAAAGAGGGAATATGCTAATTGACCATCACTCCACCACAAAGATGGCTGCACCCACACCTGAGGCCAAGTTCCCATAAGGAGTCTTAATGAGCAATCAGCAGGGACCTGAGGATATGCCCTCCCCCGCCCCCGTGGGGCTTGACAGGGGACCTCAGGCCTCGCTCCCCGCCCTGGTGTCAGTCTGGGGGAACTCAGGCCACACACCCCGCTCCAGTGCCAGACCAGGGGACCTGAGGCCACACCCCCGCCGGGTGGGGCTTGATGGGGGACCTCAAGGTGCGCTTCCTGTCCTGGTGCTGGGCTAGGGGACCTCAGGCTGCTCCTCTCGCCCCAGCACCATGCTGGGGGACCTCAGACCGCACCTCGTGCCTGGTTGGGCTTGACAGGGGACCTCAGGCCATGCTCCCTGCCCCAGCACCGGGCCAGGGGACCTGAGGCTGCACCCCCCCTGCCTGGCTGGGCTTGACAGGGGACCTCAGGCTGTGCCCACCACCCAGCGGGGCTTGATGGGGGATCTCAAGGTGCACCCCCAGTGCTGGGTCGGGGGAACTCAGGCCACGCCCCTGCCCAGCGGGGCTTGATGGGGGATCTGAGGCTGCACGCCCCTCCCAGTGATGGGCTGGGGGACCTGATGTTACACACCCCCCCTGTATGGTGGGGCTTGACGGGGGACCTCAGGCCATGCCTCCCACCCAGGAGGGCTTGACAGGGGATCTCAGGCCGTGTCCCCCACCTGGTGGGGCTTGATGGAGGACCTCAAGGCACGCCCCCCGCCTCAGTCTGGGCTGGAGGACCTCAGGCCATGCCCCCTGTCCTGGTGCAGGGCCAGGGGACCTAAGACTATGTCCCCTTCCTGGCAGAGCTTGACAAAGGTGTGACTGGCTAGGTCTGGATCTAGCTCAATGGGGGTGGGGAGGTGGGGAGCCCGGCCGGGTCTGGGTCTCATGCGATTTTGAGGTGCATGTGGGTGGACGGGGACTTGACTCTGGTGTGCCCCAGACTCTGACAGGAGGAAGGTTTTCATATACATTTTACTAATTTTCTTTCATCTCTGACACTTCTATTATAGAGAAAGAGCAAATAGCAATATTAAATTATTTCCTCTAATTAATCCCCTTTCAATGTGCACGAATTTCATGCACCGGGTCACTAGTCATTTTATAATATACTAGAGGCCCGTTGCACGAAGATTCATGCAATAGGCCTTCCTTCCCCTGTCTGCCGGCACCGGTTTTCCTCTGGCACCCGGGACCCGGGTTGCAGCGGAGCCAAGCCTTCAGCCTTCAGGCTTGGCTCTGGCCTCAGTGGAGCCTTCAGTCTTCAGTCTTCGGTCTTCAGTCTTCATTTCATGCCTGCGTATGTTGGGTTAATTTGCATACTCACTCCTGATTGTCTGGTGGGCGTCGTGGAGGTACGGTCAATTTGCATCTTTCTCTTTTATTAGTGTAGATACTCATATCAAATTATTATGTTATACAACTAAAACAAATACAATGTTGCATATCAATTATATGTTGGTAAACAACAACAACAAAAATATTTTTTTGTTTGTTTTAATAAATCTGTATTGTTCAGATTATTACAGTTGTTCTTCTCCCCTCCTCCCCCCATAGCTCCCCTCCACCCGGTTCCCACCCCACCCTCTGCCCTTACCACCCCCACCCACTGTCCTCATCCATAGGTGTACGATTTTTGTCCAGTCTCTTACCGCACCCCCACACCCCCTTTCCCCCTGAGAATTGTCAATCCACTCCCTTTCTATGCCCCTGATTCTATTATATTCACATTTTACTAATTTATTCTGTTCATCAGATTTTTTATTCACTTGATATTTAGATTCACTTATTGATAGATATGTATTTGTTGTTCACAGTTTTTATCTTTACCTTTTTCTTCTTCTTCCTCTTCTTAACGAATACCCTTCAGCATTTCATATAATACTGGTTTGGCAGTGATGAACTCCTTTAGCTTTTTCTTATCTGTGAAGCTCTTTATCTGACCTTCAATTCTGAATGATAGCTTTGCTGGGTAGAGTAATCTTGGTTGTAGGTTCTTGCTATTCATCACTTTGAATATTTCTTGCCACTCCCTTCTGACCTGCATAGTTTCTGTTGAGAAATCAGCTGACAGTCATATGAGTACTCCCTTGTAGGTAACTAACTGTTTTTCTCTTGCTGCTTTTAAGATTCTCTCTTTGTCTTTTGCCCTTGGCATTTTAATTATGATGTGTCTTGATGTGGTCCTTTTGTTTGGGGTTCTCTTCACTTCCTGGACTTGTAAGTCTATTTCTTTCACCAGGTAGGGGAAGTTTTCTGTCATTATTTCTTCAAATAGGTTTTCAATATCTTGCTCTCTCTCTTCTTCTGGCACCCCCATAATTCGGATGTTGGTACGCTTAAAGTTGTCCCAGAGACTCCTTACACTATCTTCATATTTTTGGGTTCTTTTTTCTTTTCTGGTTGGGAGTTTTTTGCTTCTTCGTATTTCAAATCTTTGACTTGATTCTTGCGATCCTCTAGTCTGCTATTGGATCTCTATATTATTCTTTATTTCAGTCATTGTATGCTTAATTTCTAGTTGGTCCTTTTTCATATCCTTGAGGATTTCACTAAATTCCTTGGAGGTTTCTAGAAGATTCTTGAAAAACCTTATAACTGTGGTTTTTGAATTCTATATCCAGTAGTTTGCTTTCCTCCATTTCTGTCATTTGTGATCTGTTTCTTTGACTCTGCATTTTAGCTGCTTCCCTGTGTTGATAGAGTGGCTTTGTATGCTAGGTGTCCTATAGGGCTCAGCGGCTAAGTCTCCCCAATTACCTGAAGTGGACATTCTTGATGCACCCCTTTGAGGGCTGTGTGCACAGTCTTGTTGTAGTTAAGCCTTTATTGTTGTTGGTATCACTGGGAGGAATTGACCTCCAGGCCAATTGGCTGTGAGGATCAGTTGTGTCTACGATGGGAGAACTTCTGTGCTGGAGACACCCTTATGGGGCAAGACTTGCTTCAGTGGGGCTTTGGTGCTCACTGAGTCTGCCCCCTTAGTGTGTCCCTTATGGATCTGAAGAGTTTTAATCTGGATGGTCCCACTCTGACCACTGGGTACACTGGCTCTTGGATCTCCAAGGAGGTGCAAATTTAGCCTCTGCCTGAGGCCACCCAGCAGGAGCTACAGAGAGATCTGAAGATTCCTCTTCTTTGTTTGGGGTTTGGAGGTGCCCATATGAGGCCCAGCTGTGAGGCAATGCAAGCTGCTGTGGAGCCTTGGGCCTTCTTTTGGAATTTCTGTGGCTCTCTGACCCAGCTGCAGTTTGTTAGGTAATTTTAGATTGCAAAAGGCCAGGCCATTCATATGCAAAAGCCTCTGTGCACAGCTTGGGTGGGGTTGTAAATTGGGTGGGGCGGAGTCTCAGGGAATCAATAGGGTGGAGCAAACAGCAATGGCTGTTCATCAGCCCTGCCCTAAGAGGCCCTGAGTTTCAGTGTCCCTTGGTAATCACTGCAAGCACCTCTGAGAGAAAGCCGCCCTCGTGTTCCGGCCCGTTGCCAGACAGTCCAGTTTCTCCCTGTATGAGTCTGGGTCCCCAGAGTCTCGTCTAGAACTGAAGTTCAGAGCAGTCAGGAGCTTGTGTCTCCCTCCCGTTTGAAAAAGACAACAGTGTACTCAGTTGCCAGCCTCTTTCTGCGCGTGCCTCCGTACCTCCACGCTTTACTTCCGCACCTCTGAGTCTCAGTGTGCTTTTCTCTTTCCTTCTAGTTGTAGAATTTCCACTCAGCCAGCCTTCCTGTGGTTCTGGATGATGTCCGTTTTGTCTTTTAGTTGTAGTTTTGAAGTGGTTGTGCGAGGCAGCAAGTTCAGGTGTTTACTATGCTGCCATCTTGGTTTCTGAACAAAAAGATTTTTAATAGAAAATGTTAAGTCAGGTTGGCGGGAGGCAGAAATTCTGGAAGAGGGAATTTGGTGTCTTCCAAACCCCTCAAAACAGTAGCATGTTTGTCCAATGAAATTCTATACAACAGTGAAAGTTAATTATCTAGAATTACATCTATTACACAGGTGACTCAGTTGTTTGTCCTACTCTTTCCCAAAGGACATTCATGTGATTCAGGATATAGGGGAGGCTAACCGCTACTACTGGATGCGTTAGGCTTTGAACTGAGAATGCAGGGGTGCTGGCTACTTTATGAAACTGCCCAGGGGAACAACGACAGCTCCAAAACCCAAGACATCTGCCTGTTGTGAACGAGAACCTCTGGTTGGAATGATGGTTTCAGTTTGGTGGAGTTTCAGGTCAGGCACGTGGGCTTACACAGCCAGTGTCTGTCTTTGAGGGTAGTTTAGTCATTTTACTTCGTAGTAACCAACACTTTTCCTATTTTAAGAAAGTGGAGAAAAAGCTTAATGATAACTCTGCCCTTTGAGATGGGTTTGTAAAAGAGTGAAGTGTAAAGCATGGTGTGGATTTCAAATGTACATTTTAGATGTATCTTGGTTTAGAATTAATTTATAGTAGAATTGTGGACGAAAAGGGTCCACATACTAAACCTGACAAGCTCAGGGGAGGCCTGCATGGTGGCCTTACAAATTCTGAGACCTAAAGTAACCACATAGGATGGTCTGAAATTAAAACTAAAAGGCAGTTTATGGCGGGTAGGCATGTCCTACACAAGAATCTTCCCTGACAAAAGTCAATCTTTACCTTAATTGAGCCTGTCTATTGTCTTTTTGCATCTAGGATAACATACCTGATAAATACGCCTTAGCAATAACAAAGTATTTTCCGGACCCCTCAAAGCACAGGCACAGCTCTCTGGAGACTGCAAATACTCTCATTGTTATTGTTTTCATGTTAAGTGTTGACTGTTAACTCTCCTGTACCCCCCAAGTAAAAGAACTATGTGTCCATGATTTTACTTTTCAACTAGTCTCAGAAGTTTCCTCCACTTGGCTTTCTCCACCATTCCTAATCTATCACCAATGGAGTTCATGTAACCCATTAAGCATCATCCTTTGATTGTAATGTATAAAACAAGATGCAAAACTGCCATTTTTCTGGAGCATTTTCTCAATCCGTTGAGATTTTGCTTCCTGATGATTGTCATCAGTTTGGCTCAAATAAACGCATAAAAATCCTCTACAGGGCCCTAACCGGTTTGGCTCAGTGGATAGAGCATTGGCCTGCGGACTCAAGGGTCCCAGGTTCAATTCCAGTGAAGGGCATGTACCTTGGTTGTGGGTACATCCCCAGAGGGGAGTGTGCAGGATGCAGCTGATCGATGTTTCTCTCTCATCGATGTTTCTAACTCTCTATCTCTCTCCCTTCCTCTCTGTAAAAAGTCAATAAAATATATTAAAAAAAAAAATCCTCTACAGGTTTGAATGTTTCTTGCATTGACAGAACTCAGAGCAAATCTATATCAAATATCATTCTAAGATTATTCTTTTAAAACTCAGAATTGTGTTCTAGACCAATCTCCACCACTCACTAACCAGGTCACTTCTTTTGGCATCTCCAAAAAGGTCAGTTTGCACAGTGGGGCCCCATGTTCTTTTGAGCTCTAACCCATGCTTCCGGAATTTAGCTGTAAAGTGTTGACTTAAGTTGCCCCCCAGTGGCTAAAAATATAATTGCAGAGTATACCAATGTGGAATTTCTGGTTTCAGTAAGACACCTAAATTCTATAGTAATGCAGTGATTACCCTTTTAAATGAAGTAATGCAGGTACAACAATGGCCACACGAGCCCTCAGTAAATGGTGGGAATTAGATCCACGTACAGCTTTTCCTCACTATAGTCCAGAGGAATATTCACAAAAGTGTAAAAAGAAACCTTGACAAGTGTATTGACTGCAATATTGTAAAGCAAAAAATTAGAAGCAGCCCAAATGTTTCCCAGTAGGATGTTTGACCCATGAAATACTCTACAACAGTGAAAGTTAAGAATCTAGAATTATTTCTATCAACCTGGGAGGGGAACTGTTAGGTCACAGCATTAAGGCATCTCTTAAAGGCAAATTACCCCCCAAATAGTTTTACCCACTGACATTTTTTTCTGGCAGTGTGTGAGGGTTCCCATTTCCTCAGACACTCAGCAATACTTGCAATTGTCTGACCTCATTTCCCCCCAATCTGTTGTGATTCTATTTTATGTTTTAAAATAAGTTTTCTCATCTTACTAGAGTAGTTAAGCATGTTTTTATACTTCTCCCATTTGATGTTTCTCTCTGTGACCCTGTTCAAATCCTTGTTCTATTTTTCTGCTGAGTTGAGAGTCTTTTTTCTTATTTGTATGAATTCTTTACAGATGTATAATAACATTTGAGTGGATATAGACTTTATCCACTTTATTCCAAAGTATGGCTTGTTTGACTTTCACTTTTAAAATGCCTTTTTTTAATTGTACAGAAGTTTTCTATTTTAATGTAGCCAAATTTGTATTTTTTCTTTATAGCTTGTTTAACCTTGTGTATGTTGTGTTTAAGCAGTCCTTTCCCACTCTTAAGACATGAATATAATCTACTGTATGCTCTTTAGATAGTTTAAAAAATTGCTAGCATCTAAGTATTTCATTCACCTGCAATTGATTTTTGTGTATGGTGTGAGATAGGGGACTAGTTACAGATAAAGAGAGTTCTCTTCAACTGTAACTAGAAACTGCTTTCTTTCATGTCTACTTATTCCTCAAGTCTCAATTTAACTGTTACTTTCTTAGAGAAGCTTTCCCTGACCTCCTGTTAAAAATCTGTTCCTCTTCTTATTCTTTCTCATAAATTCTTCTTTCTCCTCCTCTTCCTTCTTCTTTACAAGGCACTTAACATGATCACTAACTACATTTTTGTCTGTTTACTTTACCAGACTGTACGTTCCATAAGGACAGAGACAAATGTCTGTTTTTTTTGTGTGTGAGATATGTCCCTAGCATAATGCTTTAGTGTGGGCCCTGGTATTAGTCAATGCTACCTAGCTGCTGTAAGAGGAGAACTTTGGACTCTTAGTGCCAACACAATCGGACTTCATTTTTTTTCTTTATATGTTTTTATTGATTTTTAGAGAGAGAGAGAGAGATGGAAGGAGAGGGTGAGAGAGAAATATAATTGTCTATTTTATGTAAATTTTTTACTACATGGAGAATTCTAACCATACACAAATATGAAATTGTATAATGAATCTCCCTGTACCAATTATCCAGGTTCAGAATTACCAACTCAAAAAAAAAAAAAAAAAAAAAAAGAATTACCAACGCATGGCCAATCCATGTCCCAATCTAATTCATTCCCACTAGTATTATTTTGAAGCAAATCCCATATATAGTATTATTTAATTGTATCTCAAATTACATAAAATATTGTATTTCTAAAGAATTAAAAATAACATAGCACAATACTATGATCATATCAGGAAGATTAATAATTATTAATACTATCAAATCTTTATTGTTTATATTTCCAATGGCTTATATCATTTTAAAAAATCCTCATCAGAGGACATATTTTTCTTTTTTTAAAAAAAAATATTTTATTGATTTTTTACAGAGAGGAAGGGAGAGGGATAGAGATTTAGAAACATCAATGAGAGAGAAACATCGATCAGCTGCCTCCTGCACACCCCCCACTGGGGATGTGCCCACAACCAAGGTGCATGCCCCCGACCGGAATCGAACCTGGGACCCTTGAGTCCGCAGGCTGACGCTCTATCCACCGAGCCAAACCAGCCAGGGCGGACATATTTTTCTTTATTGATTTTAAGAGAGAGAGAAGCATCGATCAGGCATCTGAAGGTGCCCAACCGGGGATCAAACTTGCAACCTTTTTTTTTAAAAATTCTTTATTGTTGAAAGGATTACATGGGTCCCCCTTTCCCCCCCATTGACCCCCTCCAGGCCTTCAGCACCTTATTGTCTGTGTCCATGGGTTATGCATATATACATACAAGGTCTTTGGTTGATTACTTTCCATCCACCCACTCTCCCCCGCCTTCCCTCTGAGATTCCACTCTCTGTTTCATACCTCCATGTCTCTGGATCCATTCCATTCACCAGTTTATTTTGTTATTTAGATTCCACATATGAGTGTGATCATGTGATATTTGTCTTTGACTGACTTATTTCACATAGCATGATACTCTCCAGGTTCCTCCATGCTGTCTCAAAGGGCAAGAGATTCTTCTTTGTTACTGCTGCATAGTATTCCATGGTATAAATGTACCACAGTTTTTTCCCCCACTCATCTACTGATGGGCACTTGGGCTGTTTTCAGATCTTAGCTATTGTAAATTGTGCTGCTATGCACATAGGGGTGCATACATTCTTTCTGATTGGTGCTTTGGCAAACTCACAACCTTTTGATGTACAGGGCAGCGTTCCAACCAAATGAACCATCCAAGTGCAATCATTTTTGTTTGTATTTTTTACATTAAAAAAATTTAGGATCCAGATAAGGTCTATACACTATAATTAATTGATGCTTTTTAAGTCTTCTTAAAATTACCTCTCCCCTCTTTTTCCTTGTAATTTATTTATTGAAGAAAACCTTTGTCTTATAGAATTGCCCACTTTGGATCTTGCTTATTATCTGCAGAGTGTACTTGGCATATTATTCTGTGTTCTGTATTTTCTATAAATTAGTATTTTGATATAGAGGTTTCTTCAGATTCAGATTAATTTTTTGGCAAGACTTACAGACATTGTTCTGGTCTTTCATGAGACAAATAAAATGTGGTTGTTTTTCTTTTGGAGATGTTAGAAGCTGTTGACATGTTCTTATACTGCCTTCTAGTCAATAACTTGAACAAGAATTTCTCCAGAAATGGATGGGCTGAGTTATAGGGTACAATTATGTTTCACTTTACGAGTTAATGCCAGTTTTCCAAAACAGTTGTTCTTAATGTTGCAGTTTCACTTCCTTGTTCAACTTGTTTGCCCATCTGCTGGATGTATAATGGCATTTCACTGTGGTTTTTATTTTCACAGTAATGGAGAGGGGTAAAAGGAAATTTGGAGTAAAGTTTTACGTGACCAAGGACATTTCTCACCATCCAATATGAGTTGGTTTAAAGAGGACATATGGAATAAAGAATTAAATCCAGATGTTTGCTGCTCCTTGTAACTTCATAAAACAGGACTTAATACTGGTGTTCCCTCCCCAACCCTAAAGTTGGAGTATGTATTTCTTTTGCACTTTATATATGCTTTCTGGAATTTCTAATTGGAATTCCATTTGAATTATTCCTGAAAGAACTTTCAGACACAACAGTTTTGATAGTAGTACTATATTTTCCCTCATTTAGGTCAAAGTGAGTAAACCTACAGAAGGGTAGCTCCCGTTTTGTAGCATGGAGGAGATATTATAGCAAGAATGCTGGTACACTGAAAAGCTATCATTTCCATGGAATGGGAAGAATAAGATTAGGCAAACTAAGATGAAGTTTCTTTGTTTATGCAATTACCCCAGTGGCAAAGTTACAAATCTTGTAATGCAGAAGAATTCGATCATTATATCTTTGGTGAAATGAGTTAAAAGGTTGGCTGATACCGTGTCAAATTCAAAATTTAAGACATAGTTTAATTTTGGACTGTCCTTCACTTGAAGAAGTCTGGCAGTAGCCCATTAACTGTATAGGAAAAGGTGGGGACAGAGAGCAAGCCAGTCCTTTAATACTGTTTGGGTACTCACTCCTCAATAAATGCCTTCATTTATTGATTGGTTGATTTTTAGATGATTTGCAATTTGGTCTTTATTTTTTTAAATATATTTTTATTGATTTCAGAGAGGAAGGGAGAGGGAGAGAGAGATAGAAACATCAACGATGAAAGAGAATCATTGATCGACTGCCTCCCACACACCCCCTAGTGGGGATCGATCCCGCAACCTGAGCATGTGCCCCTGACGGGAATCGAAGCCAGGACATTCCAGTCCTCAGTCCAATGCTCTCTCTGTCCACTGAGCCAAACCAGTTAGGGCAGTTTGTTCTTATTAAGGGATATTTACAGGATTGTTTAATATGTTACCAATTTGGCAGGATATATACTTTTAAACTGATGTAAATCCTTCAATAAATGAATAAAGCTCCTAAGTTGGAATTTCAAGTGTCAGAGATCACACCTGGTTTGCTATTTGGAACTCTTCATCACACTGGCTGAGGGAGGCTGACCAGGAAATACCTTCTTTCAATGCTGGCTGCCTTCTTGAGAGGAAATCTAGGGCCGAGTGTGCAGCTTTACCTCTAGGTCAATAGCTGCCAAGATTGATCTCAAACAGTGTCATGACCAGGGCTTTAAGAGGCAGTGATGTTGGAAATGCATAGGGGTATTTAAAAAAATGGCCCAGCAGTGGTGGTAATGAACATTATTGGCCGTTAGTGCTTGGCAAGAATAATCTAGAAAACTATAATTGAGCAAAGGAGAGTTTAGTTATCTTGGAATTTGCATTACTATGTAAAAGAAAATTCATTATTCTCAAGTCAGTTTATAAATTCAATTCAATTCCAATAAAAATATCAAGTAGGAGTTTTAAAAATGAAATTTAAGCTAATTTAAAGTTTATTTGTAACTAGGGGCCCAGTGCACAAATTCGTGCACCTTGAAAGAAACTGTGGGCTGCGAGGCTGCGGTGGGCACAGGGGTGGGTCTCGGGACCATGGCGGGAGGAGCCAAGCGGGGCTCAGAGGATGGCAGCCCTGCTGGCAGCCCTGCTCCCGCTGCTGCCGCTTGCACCTGCTGACGGTGCAGAGCAATTGGAGCCGGTGCCAGCAGCGGGTGCGAGTGGTGGCTACTGCCCCCTATTTCCCCTCCTCAGGAGCAGGGGGAGGTGGAGAAGCCCTGAGGGGTGATTGGGTTGGCAGCTGCCGCTCACACCCACTGATGGCACTGAGCGAGCAGTGGCTCTGGCACCAGCAGTGGGTGCGAGCGGGAATGGCGCCAGCAGCAGGTGTGAGTGCTGGGTGGGACCACAGAGTGCGGGAGCAAGAATTTTCAGTAACCACCAGAGGCTCACCCCAATGACAGCGACTGGCACCCTGCCTTGGTCTGGCCCGCCCACTCACCTGCTCCACCATCCTGCCGCGGCTGACACCTGTCATGTTCCATGCTCTGCTGCCTGCTGCTGATGCCTGTCATGTTCCACGCATTCCCCCTGGTGGTCAGTGCACGTCATAGTGACTAGTTATTTGGTTGTTCGGTTATTCTGCCGTTCGGTCTATTTGCATATTAGGGTTTTATATATATAGATAGTAAATGTGTAAGAAGGGACAAGAAGCTTTTGAAAGAGAGCAATTGCCTTATAAAATGATAGTAATCAAAACAGTTGTTTCTGGGTGGAAGAATAGATAAATAGCTTGGTAGATCATAGTAAGATTATTCAAAGATATGTATAGTAAAATATGACAAAGACATAATTTTAAACCAGTAGGAAAAAGGTAAATTATGCATTCAATAAAAAGTATTGAGTCACTTGGTTATCCATTTGAAAAATCAATAAAGTTAGATTCCTGCTGCACAACGTGTATTAAAGAAATCCTTGATAGATTATATCAGTGCTTCCTGACCAGTGTACTTCTCCACTGCTAGAATGGGTTACAAGTGGCTTGAGTTATTGATCATTTCAACAGTCAGCTAGGCACAACTGGTATTGTCAGAATTCCTAGGTTTATTGCTATCTTCCACAGACATTCATAAGCACAATCGCTCATGTACCCTAGTTTGCTGTAAAAAGACAATAATTTCTTTATGTTTCAACAACTTTAAAAAGGTTAGGCTTACCTTAAAAAACAAAAACAACCAAACTATAAATATTAAACCTCCTTATCAGTGTCAAGAATAAGTAAACAACCTACCCTGCATTCCTCAGCCCTTTCTGAGATATTAAACCTAATATTTTTAATCCCCAGGTAGATATGGGCCCAGGAAGATTAAAAATTATGACACATGCACACACATAGTTAGGAAGCATTGTATTAAATGTCCAATTAATATATATATATTAAACATGTTTGAGTTTTCCACTTTTAGGCCAAGATGGAGTAACAGGAACTAGATATATCCTCCTGACTGAAACAATTAAAAACCAACATAATAGCTCTGCCGGCATAGCTCAGTGGTTGAGCATTGACCTATGAACTAGGAGGTCACGGTTCAATTCCTGGTCAGGGCACATGCCCTGGTTTCGGGCTCCATCTCCAGTGTGGGGCCTGCAGGAGGCAGCCAATCAATGATTCTCTTTCATTGTTATTGCTTCCATCTCTCTCTCCCTTCTCTCTGAAATCAATAAAAATGTGTATTAAAAAAACACACAACCCCTCCCCCGCAACATAATAAATGAAGTAATAGTTGTCAAGACATTGCACATCAGGTAAGAATGGGAAATAAATGAGGTGAGCCTCAGGATTATACCAACTACTGCCTAGAAAAAGTTTCAGGGTCATGGTGAATGGAGGGGGAGCTTAACTAAGCAGACTCTGTCAGTTTCCTTGAGTTGAGTAGATGGAAATGGAAGTCCAGAGAATCCAAGGCAGTTGCACCTCCCAGGACAGTGTATCAGAGAGGAGCGGATAACACAGAGAAAGATCTGAGATCTGTAGAGGATCCCACTCAAGTAGTTAGTTGAGTACTGTTCAGTGTATGTGCCTGGTGGGGGAGAAACTTCCAGAAAGGACTAGGGAGAACAGTGCCCAGAGCTCACAGAGAGCCTGAAATGATGCCTATTTACAACAGCTAGAGTGCAGAGCTTCATACTCTATAGGACAGTGGATAAAGTACAAAGAAGGATCTTGTACTTGTAGTGCAGAAAAACTAGCCTTAGACTAAACATTTTTCTAGTTTTGACTATCATAGCTTAAAGCAAGATCTGCAAGAATCAGACAGTTTCCAAGTAACTTTATCACAGCACAGAACAAAGCTCAAATATTTTTAGTAGTACAAAAATATCTGGTACCCCCCAAAAGAAAAATTTCAATGTCTGACACCCAATAAAAAACCTACCAGGCATACAAAAAATCAGGAAAATAAATCCAATAGTGAGGAGAAAAGAAATCATTTAATCAATTCTGATCCAGAAATGAAATAGATGAAATTAATAGGCAAGGTCATTAAATGTATTATTATAACTGCATTTCATAAGTTCAACAAGAAGAAATATTGGACATGTTAAGTGTAGACATGGAAGGTATTTTTGAAAAACAAATTAAACTTCTAGAGGTGGAAACTACAATGTGTGAGATAAACAATATATTGATTGAGATTAATGCAGATTAGATGTTGCAGAAGCAAAGGTCTATAAACCTGAAGATGAAGTAATAGAAATCATCCAAGGTAAAACCCTGAGAGAAAAGTGACCAAAGGAAAATAATAACAGGACATTCATGTGAACTACTGGATAACTTTAATTGGCCAAATATATATGCAATTGGAGTTCCCAAATCAAGGAAGGAGGGAGAAAAAATATTTAAAGAAATAACAGCCCCCAATTTTCCAAATATGATGAGGAAACATGAAGAAACTTATACCAGGACATCTTAAAAACCAGCAAGAAAAATAATTCTTAAATCCAAGAAAGACATATAGACACACATACTCAAAAATTTCAAGAAATTTTGGCTCATTTATGAATGCCCTAATTTAGATCAAGAAGGTGAAGGTATGAGGACAAGCTCATGGTGAGGGAGGGGTAACATATCATACTGTAAATCTGAGGTTAAAGTTGGATTACTGCCATTCATAAAACTCCCTTTATGGTGGAAATTCCCAGACCACGTTTCCATGTATAATTCTGGAATAGTTGGGTAAAGTTATGGATGGAGCTCTTTTGTTGGCAATTGCCTAATGTTTTTTCATTTGAGAAAAGATTGAATGAGTTTATAGGCTGCTTGACAAATATGCCTCCTGGGGGAGTCAAACATTCACCATGATAAAGCAATTTGGATTCTTCATATGGTTGACCAGATGTATAATGAGCACAAAATACAAGATTCTTATTTTTATTCAGCCATTTTAGGACCAAACTCTGTTATTAGGATCAGCCTTCCTCTTGATAAATTCACCACCATAAACACCAATGGTATCATTTATTCTTGGAGAAAATACAATTTTGGGGCACTAGAGGTCTCCACCTCACCATACAACAAATGGCATCACCGGAAAACCTTAAAAGAACAATTTCCATGGCAACAATGAGTGGGTGTCTTGTCCTTGGAGGATGGGTGGGGAGGGGGTTGAGGAGAGGGTAATCTGTGTCCCAGCGGGGGCAGTTAGTTCAGTGGGTAGTTTCTTGAGTAGATATCATCTGTTGGTGATTTGAAATGCTCACTAAATATGAGTAGGCTTTGCTGGATTTAGAGTTTCCACTTGTTTTTCACATTTACATCTTTGGTTGGACACCCAACGTTCTTAAAGCCTGCAGCACTGGAAAAACCCCAATAAATATGTGGTCATTATTAAAAGTATTTGCAGAGAGATTCTCTTCCCCTTTGGATTTTTTCCCTTTAATTTATCTTTATTGTTGAAAGTATTACAGATGTGCCCCTTCTGTTCCCCTCCCTCCCACTCCATTGGCCCCATTCTCTCCACTCCCACCCCTTCCATTTGGATTGTAAACTTAGTTTTCCCCAAACAACAACATCTTTGTTTTTAAATCAATTGCATGCCACTGGTGGAATTTTAAAGTATCATATGTGGATTCAAATAACCTTTGGGTTTATTAAAAAGAAAGGAAAAGATGCACCTATAAAATCTGTAAGGCAGAATCAGACTTGGAGTATGAACATTTTTTAGATTGCTAAAATTTCTTGGTATATTTCTCTTGCCAGAGGGTGCTGATGAACTATTAAGAACGGACAGGAATGCTTAGACCACTGTCCCCTGTAAATACCCAAGTACTTCTTCCTCTCAGAGATCAGTCAGGGTGCTTCTGACTTCCTCAAGGAGACAGGAAACAAGGCTAAGTTTAGTAAGTGTAATTCCACTTTCACAAAGGCTATCTATTATCTATCTATTATCTACCTACCTATTTATCTATCTATCACCTATCTATAACCACCTCTTTTCTTTTCTCTCGCCCTTTACATATGTAATGTGTGTGTGTGTGTGTGTGTTAAATGTCTGCTTAAATGTCTTAGGTGTTTCTCCTTAATATATCTCAAGTAGATTTGTGTACTGCTCTTTCTTGATTTAAAAATTATGAGATTATATTTAGGTTTCCTACTAATAAAGATGAAAATTTATTCTACCTACTTCCCTATACACATACCCTCTGCTCTCCCCATATTCTTCCAATCCTATCTAATAAAAGAGTAATATGCAAATTGACCATCACTCCAAAACACAAGATGGCTGCCCCCATGTGGTCAAAGATGGCTGCCCCCATGTGGAAACAAGATGGCCGCCACAAGATGGCCTGCAGGGGAGGGCAGTTGTGGGCAGTTGGGGGAGACCAGGCCAGCAGGAGAGGGCAGGTGGGAGGGACGAGGCCTGCAGGGGAGGGCAGTTGGGGGGGACCAGGCCTGCAGGGGAGGGCAGTTGGGGGGACCAGGCCAGCAGGGGAGGGCAGTTAGGGGCAATCGGGCTGGCCGGGGTGCAGTTAGGTGTCGAACAGGTTGGCAGGGGAGTCATTAGGGGTGATCAGGCTGGCAGGCAGAAGCAGTTAGGGGCAATCAGGCAGAGGCAGGCCTGTGGTTGGGAGCCAGCAATCCTGGATTGTGAGAAGGATGTCTGACCGCTTGTTTAGGCCCGATCCCAGTGGGCAGTCGGACATCCCTCAAGGGATCCCAGATTGGAGAGGGTGCAGGCTGGGCTGAGGGACACTTCACCCCCCATGCATGAATTTCGTGCACCGGGCCTCCAGTTAGGTTATAACTCTCAATTTGATTAATTTCTCATTTACATAATTATTGGCATGTGACTTTGCCCACAGCAGATCTATTTAATATATTATTATTACCTTTGCTTTAAAATTTTTTTTAAAAAAATTTCAATTACAATTGACATTCAATACTATTTTATATTAGTTTCAGGTGTACAACATACTGGTTAGACTTTTAAAAAATGTTTTTATTTTTATTGATTTTAGAGAGAGGTAGAAACATAAATTGACTGCCTCCTGAACGCCCCTACTGGGGATCGAGCCTGAAACCCGGGCATGTGCCCTGACTGGGAATTGAACTGGTGACCTATTGTTGCATCGGATGACACTCAACCAACTGAACTACATTGTCCAGGGCAGTCATTAGACTTTTATAGAATTTAGACATGATCCCCTGATATGTCTTGTACCCACCCAGTACCATACATAGTTATTACAATACTAGAGGCCCGGTGCATGAAATTCATGCATGGAGGGGGGATTCCCTCAACTCAGCCTGCACCCTCTCCAATTGGGGACCCCTTGCGGGATGTCCGACTGCCATTTTAGGCCTGATCCTAGGGATTGGGCCTAAACCAGCAGTCAGACATCCCTCTCACAATCTGGGACCACTGGCTCCTAACTGCTCACCTGCCTGCCTGCCTGATTGCCCCTAACTGCTCTCTCCTGCAGGCCTGATGTCACCCCCAACTGCCCTCCTCTGCTGGCCAATTTGGTTCTGATTGGTCGGTTCCTATGCCAGCATCAAAAGCTTCACCTCCTAGGCAGCCATTGACTTCCACAACACCCAGATTTGCTTCTCATTGGTCGGTTCCTATGCCAGTCAGCGTCAAAAGCTCTGCCTCCTAGGCAGCCATTGGCTTCCCACAGAACCCACCTCTGTTTCTCATTGGTCAGTTCCTATGCTAGTCAGCGTCAGAAGATCTGCCTCCTAGGCAGCCATTGGTTCCCCACAGCACCCACCTTTGGTTCTGATTGGTTGGTTCCTATGCCAGTCAGCATCTCCAGGCCTATTTCTGGGCCTGATCAAAGAGGTGGGGCTTAACAGCAGCCCCTGGGGAGGCTGGGAGAGAAAGAAAAGCCTGGCTGCTGGCGAAGATCAGAAAGAAAGAGGGAGAGAAAGAGAGAGGCAAGTACTGATCAACAGCTTCCACTGAGGCTGCAGATCAGACCCTGACTCACTTTCGGGGTCTCAGCCACCTGAGCAGTTAGTGTTGGGTCGCCAGGCTGCAGCTGGGCAACCCAGCACTGACTTTCAGATGGTCTGCGTTTGGTTGCAGGCTCGGTCCCTTCCCAAACCCCAGGCTTTAGGCTTGGGAAGCAACCCCCACCCCCCCTGTCCCGCCCTGCCCCTCCAATCGCAGGTTCAGCCCCTCCAATGGCTGGCTGGGAGTGACATGGGTGCTGAGGAGGTTCCCAGGACCAGGTATGTATGCAAATTAACCTCCATCTTTGTTGGGTTAATTTGCATATTCACCCTGATTGGCTGTGGGCATAGAGGAGGTATGGTCAATTTACATGTTTCTCTATTATTAGGTAAGATTATTGACTATTATCTTTGCATTTTTGAATAAATTTTTATTTTATCTAGAATTAATAATTGCCTTGTTTATTAATAAGCTTGGTTTTCTGTGTATCTATTACTAATTCACCCTCAAATCTCAGACAGAACTGAAATATCTTATAATACATTGACACACACCAGATATTTCCCTCTGTATGTCCCCCCTTGGGAGAACTTGTGAGAACCTTCTCTGTCATCCTGCTATAGTTTGAACTGGTTGCTCTCCAGGGCCACACTGAAGCATAGCTACTGTCTTGCAACTTCTTTTTATAATTATCCTGGGAATTTCTTTTGCTTTATTCACTCTTCAGTTGAGTCCTCTGTTTCCAAATTCCCGTTTTTGTCTTTTTTGTCTTTCTTCTTAAGTGTCCCCCTCCACACCCCGTGTAAGCCCTCTTTTCCCCACACACCATTCTTTGGTGACAATGTCTTTGTTATATCCTACCACTTGAATAATAGTTTTGGTTAGTGATGAAATTTTATGTTCAAATTTGTTTTCTCTCAGGGTTTTGAAGACATGTCCCATTGTCTTACAGCTTTCAGTGTTACTATGAATAGTTGCATATCATTCTGTTCCTGATCCACTGTATGTGGCCTCTTTTATTCTCTATGGAAGGTTTTTGGATCTCTCTCTCTCTCTCATTTCAAGTTACCAGTATCCTAAAATTTCTTTATTACGTGTTTGGATGGGGATCTTTTTAAAAGATTAATTTTACTGGGCATCAAAATAGTTTGTTCAAATTCCTATTTAAAACCCTTTTTGAAATTCCTATTATGTGGACTTGAACCTCAGGACTGTAAGTTTAATTTTTTTCTAACACTTTCTAGCTCTCCTTTTGATCAATTTTCTGAGAGATTTCTTTACCACTATTTTCTAAACTATTTTTTTTAAATTTCTCATCAATTTTTGAATTTCCCAAATAATTTTTTCTTCTTTAATTTTTAATTGAATACAGGTTTTTTTCACAGATGTAATATGGAAGCAATATTTCCTTTATATCTCTGAAAATTATAATTATTGTTATTATTTAGTTTTCTCCTATTCTCCATATTTTCTCTCAGTTTCCCCCTACCCCATTATTTTAGTTTCTGTCTTTTAATTTAGATAGAGCTTTTTTTCAGGTGCTTGGTGATTCTTAGTTATCTGTTTACATTTTGGAAAAAGACACTAAAATTATGGTTGGGTCTATTGGCCTTTACTCTTGGGCTGACTAGTCTCCTCAGAAAGAAATCCTGTAGTTTTCAGCTCTGGGAGAAATAATTATTCTGGAAATGAAGTGAGGGAAGTTGACTAGGGTGGAGGAGAAGGTCTCCCCATTCAATATACAGACTTTGACTCAATCTCTCACCTTTTGATATAATGGCTTAATTCCACTCTCCATTCAGGGTCCTTGAGTCCAGATCTTCTCAAGGGAACAAATCCCTTGTCTTCAGGTGGGTACTAGACTCAGCAATGTCTTAGCTGAATGGAGAAGGTGACACCAGAAGGTCTAACTGCTGCCTCTAAAAAGTTTCAGCCTATAACCCCATTGTCAGCTCCATTTTACACCATTGCCCTCTAGGATATTTTGCACAATTCAAATCTCTGCTTATTTCTGAGATTCCATGGAACAAATAGGACTCAGGTTAAAGATTTATCTCATCATTGGGTCAAGTCTTCTTTAACTGCTTTCTAGGCAATATTTTGTTAACATCTCTCATTTTTGATTTCTCTTTTCTTGTTCACTTTGTCCTTTTAAGTAATATATCTTTATTTAAGAAAATTAAGTGATGTTTGGAAGGAAGTGGATGAAATGCTGTGTTTGATGTACCGTGTTTCTCTGTTCCCTCAGACAACATGATAGCTAGAAGAGTTTTGTTTTAGTTGAGATAATTCACATATCTTTCTTAATTAATTACAGTTGCTATAATTTTTGTTTGTGCCAGTGTTCTGTTTTTTTTTTTCTAAATTCCAGCTAATTGAAACGAGTATAATAAACAAGTGTAATTCCTCTTTTACAGAATTGCAGCCTTTAAATATTTGTCCACAGGACCCAAGCTTCTCTTTTCCTTCTCTTCTCCAAGCCAAACATCTCCAGTTCTTTTGACTTTTCTTATTTAGACACCTGTGACTGCTTAAATTTAAAATAAGGTAATTATAACATGAAAAACATTTAAATTTAGTTTCTCAATTTCCAGTGTGCACTAGTCATATATGGCTATTGGCTACCATTTTGTACTGCATAGATAACTTTTTATCATTGAAGAAAGTTCTATTGGATATTGTTGAAATCCAGAGCTTATGGTGCATATTGTTCATGACTATGTTGGCACCAATGAAATTAATTTTTCATATGTTGTAAGAAAGGAGCTCAGATGCATGTAAGCATTGATGATATATGAAGATCAAACACATCAAGACACATAACTGATTTTTCTTTGATAATTTCAATAGAGAAAAGCAATGGATGGATTGAGTCCTCACATCATACATGATAATCTAACCATGATTAAACTCAAAAGAATTTGTATTATGGTAGGACACATTTATATCAGAGTGGTGGTTTAGTTTCAGTCTCCTAATATTGTTATCACATAAATTAATACTGTTAATTTTAATTTTATTATTTTGCAAATCATGCTCTTACTTGGGTTTTATAGCATATATATACATATATATGCTATATATCATGCTATATATATGCTATATACTGTATATTTGTTTGTTATGTTTAAGTTGGATCCTCTCCTTTGGTAATCAGATAGAATTATTTTTCCTATAACAGAGTTATCCAAATGATTTCTGTTGGGATTCATTAGTATAATCACAATATTGAAATGTTAGTGGGTGCCTATTATACATTAAGTGGTCTTCTAAGTGCTTTGCATGTATTATCTCATTCACTTCTCACAACTCCTCTAAATCCCCTATGAGGTTGTCACTGTTATTGTCCTAGTTCTAGAAATGAGGGGACTGAGGCACAGAGGGTTAAAATGACTTGTCCAGGGTTATGCACCATGTAGTAGTGAAGCTAGGATGTGAACTGGCCAGTCTGACTCCAGAACCCACTTGCTCAAACATGCTGCTGTTTTGCATACTTGTATAGTGATAAAGAGCACAGATGTTGGAATGAAACAGCTCTTTTTTAAGATTCTGGGCAAAATATCTAACTTTGAAAATCTTAGTGTCCTTATATTAAGATGGGGCAATTATGCTGTCCTCAGAGAATTGTTCTGAGGAATAAGTGAAGTAATACACGTAAATCACCTTACACAGTGCTGGTATTTGGCAAATTTTTTCCATAAAGAACCTTTTATTCTGCACTTGCCAGCTAGAGGCTGGCCCCAAAACCACTTCAGTTAATGAAGTGAATGCATTCTAAAGATGTCTTTTTTTTCAGTGTCCATAAGTGAAGTTAAGTAAATTTTTATTGGAACACAGTTACATTAATTCATTCACATATTGTCTATTATTTCTTTTCTGTCACAAAGGCAGAGTTGAGAAGTTCTGACTGAAACTACATATCCCACAAAACCTAAAGTCTGTACCCTCTGGTCATTTACAAAAAAGTTTATTCACTCTGGCTTAGATGACTCTCTTTACATCTTCTAAGGAAGGGTCCACTTCCCCTGGATATTGCTGTCTGCATGATTCTGGAACAAAATCAGTGTTCTGTTAACAGAACCTGTGTGTGTGTGTGTGTGTGTGTGTGGGCTGATGGCTATTGGGAGGCAGTAACAGTGTGGACTTATTGGGAATATTATTATAGCTAACTTGTGTCTCTGTTGCTGGCCTGCCCCCACTCTTCCCTACCAAATAATTTGTATACAGCGATGTATTTTATTGCCAAAAATTTATCAGCAATAGAAGTAACATAGAGGGTAGAGAACTGAGATGCAGGAAATGGGTTCCTTTGGGCATTTATTTGTATGGTGACAGACTACACTGTCACAGCTTCTATGAGTGCTCTGTACCTCCTGGTTTCTGTTATTCCTCTCTTTTGCTGCCTTCTCTCCCTGATGAGATATCACCCCAGACAAGGTCCCTATGGGAATGGCTTCAACCCCTCTGAGGGTGATTTCCTGACAATGAGTTGAGAACTACGCAGAAACATCCTTGGGGAATGCTTACTCCATCCCCCAATGCCTGTTGGCTTTGGTTTTTGGGTCTGCTCTTAACTGCTGTTGTTTTAAAATACAAAATGAAAAGGGAGGCATACCTGACCACTGTCAACTGGCATGGTCAGCAAAGGCCTCATGTAGGAGGTTGGAGCATCAGCTGGGCCTTGGGGAGTGGGTTGGTTTTGGGTTGTTTACCCCAAAAGATGTAGGAGGACCTCTTAGGCTTGTAGGAGAAAATTAGTCAAAGTTCTGGGATAGGAATATACATCAGGTATGTAGGGAACAATGAGTCAACCAGTCTGATGCTAATAACTACATGGTGTGTTTTGTGATAGTTTAGTTAATTTCTCTCTCTCTCTCTCTCTCTCTCTCTCTCTCTCTCTCTCTCTCTCTTCACACACACACACACACACACACACACACACACACACACACACACGACTCAAGACTCTTTGGGCTCGGGGCTTCTGAGGATACATGGAGAAACAGGCAGTCAGGATTATTGCGAACCCTCATGGAGATTGGACTCCATGGAACCCTCATGGAGTGTGTCACTGAGAGAATGAATGTGTCCAGCAGCTTCAGTTCCCTAGCTGGCTTTCTGATTGGGGAGTCCTCCCTCCTCTGTCAGGATGGCGCCTCCAAGTTGTGAGAGAAACTCTAGGTGTTCTCAGAATTGGTTAGTTCTTGGTCGCTATTCTAGTGGTCCCCCATATGGTGAGAGACACATTATCATGGCTTCTATGAATGCTCTCTACCTCCTGGCTTCTGCTTTTCCTTTCTTTTGCTGCCTTGTGGCCTCTGCTTTGATGACTTCTATCTTTGTCAACAGCTTTCTGCTTCTTCCTAAAATTCCCCAAGAGAAAGAATGTGATACCAAAGTTCAGTTAATCACTGTTGGACAAAGCACTTACCACAAGGCCTTCTCATCAATTAGTCCCATACATTGATAGATGACAGTTAGGTGCTTACCCACAGTCAAATTCATTCATTCAACAACATTTTTTGAGCACCTTCCAGGGTTGCGGGATTGGTGATAAAAGGCAGGCGATGTATGCATCTGAATTTTCTCTTGAATACTGTGGCACCAAGAGAAACATAATCATGGCTCCAACACATGTTTGTGTGTGTAAACAAATAGAACTCTTAGGGCAGAACAAAATGAAATACTGTCCATTCAAATCTATTCTGTGGGGCTAATTCTTTCAACCTTGGAATCTCATAGGTTTCAAGACTTTTCTGGTTATTTCCAGGGGATTTAAAATAGTTTAGAAATGTCTCCTGCTGGGGGTCCTGGTGGGGGTGTTAAGGCAGCATGAGAATACTAGATGCCTGGGCATGGGGCATGTAGGGACCCAGAATGAGGGAAGGAGAGCTGAGAGAGAAAGAGGGGGCCTGAGGCTAGTCTCAGGTCTGCAAAGGGTGGAATCAATGAGTGTCTCTGTGTGTGGAAAGTATTGCTCATCGACCTTTGCAGCTTCTCAGATTAGAACAAGAAAATGTTTGCGCTAGAAGGGACTTTAGATATTATCTCCCCTGACCCCTTATTTGGAGTCCCACAGAGATTAAATCACTTGTTCAAGGTTTCATGGTGAACGAGAAGCAGAGCCATTTCGGAACCAAGGACCCGAACATTTCTAATGCTCTGCTTTAGTCTTCCCCTTCACTTAACCCGCTCCCGCTCCCTCGGGACCCTTGTCCATTCTCTTCCTCCTTCAGGTGGGGCGTGCGATAGACATCTGTGTGCATTTTCACCTGGAGCAAGGGAAGGGGAAGCAGCGCCTTCCATGTAACTGGAGGTCTGCAGACTTGATATTATTTTCAGGATAAGGTACCCTAACATCTGAATCGATGCTTCTGAAGAAAGCGCCTATTTCCACTGCATTTGATGAGGTTCTCAGGGTTCATTTCAGCAGCATGTCTATTTAAAAAACAATTACAATAGCTTCAATCTAGTCATGATAATATTACCGCAAGTCTGTCAGACTGTCAAGTTGCCGTTATAATTGCCTCAAGGGAGCATGAATCCTTAGCCCTGTGGCCCACTGCAATGTGTTATTTTCCTCATAAGGCTTCTCAGGTCTGGAAGCTCAGTTCACATGCATTTGTAGATTACTCTTCATCCAGGCCATTGTGGTGCCCACAGTGAGAAAAACAAACAGCAAGTAAACAGAGCAGTCCACCGTAGGTGTAGCTTTATACTCGTGGTTAATTTGAAGTTTGAGATGCTATCTTGATCTAATTACCTTTGCAGGTTTTGACTCCCACAGCAAAATTAACACGGCTTTCTCCACTTACTCTTTCCCAAGCCCGAGCTCAGATAAATTGCATGCCATCTTCCTGGCGGAGGAGGGGCAGCAGTCACTAAACCAGGACGAACAAACTTGCTCTCATATCCTTTTTACTGTTCTGAAATGAAGCTACAGTTAAGTAATCTACCCTCATGCAGACTTGCTTGCTTCCTCGTTTGAGGGCCTGTTGCTTTGTCTTGGCAAGTTATTTCACCTGGATTTCCCTCTTTGTTTTATCACATTCAAGACTGATCTGGTTTAGAAGTGCACTGTTCTGGACCTTATTTAAGTAAGGCGAGGTCCATCCCCAGCAGCCGGGTGTGAGCGCCAATGAGCGGAAGCCCTGCCTTTACGACGATGATCCATTACCTCCATGTTATAACTTGTTCTGCTCTCGAGGGAATCGCCGTGCTCGCCTTGTCTGGCCTGGAAGGAATGGGAAGGCAAGGTGGTCTTGATGTTTTCTCAATGCTGCAGCCTCTGTAAATAGACGGACGTGTGAAGACGACCGGTACAGAGGCTCTGAGGGAGGAGTGAGAGTAACATTGCAGCTGGACAGTCGCCTACCCTCCTGCCTCTACCACTGCGCAGTGATGGATAATGAAAGAAGGTGCTGGGAAGAGAGACTGATTGGACTCTAAGTCCCCCGAGGGCAGTGGTGATGGCTCTTCTGTGCGCTGTGAAGTGGGATGGATTGAGAAGGTGGGGTGTAGGTGCAGTAAAGGAATGTTGATGTTGTAACATGGAGGCAGAGGGGCAATATGCACAGTTTAGTTTCACAAGAGACAGAACTGGGAAAAGCATGCTGTTGAGATAAAAGTTGGAGCTTTGCAGTTAGAGAGACCTGGGACCCAATCTTCGGTGGCTAATTACTAGCTGTGTGACTTCCAGCTGTAAAATGGGGCAGTGAAATGGGACTATAATTATAATGCCTAACTCCTGGGGTTATTGTGTGTATCTACTTTCCTTCTGGTACATAAGATGCTTAATCAGTGTTCTTTTTTTCCTAGCTTTCCTTTCCTAGACCAAAGCTCTGTCATGGAATGTTTGGAATCCTTATCTCGCTCTAAATTGTGAGGAAACCATGGTCATTAATACCCCATACAAGGAGCTCAAGAATGGGTGTCTCCCTCCCTTTCTCTCCAGCTGTGGCTTCGGGGATGCCACGTCTCTTCCAGAAGCTTCTCTTTCCTCCAAGTGCAAACTGAGGGATTTGTATAGCTTAGTCTCCTCCAGTTCTGCAATTTAATGAAGCACTGCCTTTATTATTTTAGGAGACCATGGCCATCTGCCTTCACATCTCCTCTCTAGGAAGAAGACAGAAGATGGAGGGAAGAAAGGGAGGCCCAGGGATCAAAGCTAGATGAGTTCTATCTCCAGAAATTAGAATCTGCATAAAATTAACAAAACACTCTCATCACATTTTACATAAGACCATCATGCACTGCTATAAACAGATTCTAAGTATATAGGCTTGTTTTAAGTATGCTTTTGTCACAAAAGCTGTGACATGAAACGAACAAAACCAACATGATGGACACAAATTTATTCTCAGAGTTCCCACACATGTCTGAAGGGAAGGTGTGTAAGATTCACAGTAACATAAGATGTGGATCTCAGGGAAAAGTAGAGCTTACTTGAAAAGAAATGGTGCGCTTGTGAGCATGAGAGGAGAGGTCTTACTCCTTTCCTGCTTCAGAATGAACCACAGTTTTTCTGTAAAGGCCAAGGATACTGCATTGACCAAAATTAAAACTGGCCCCAAATCCATTCTAAAAATCAATCTGACAAATTCACTAAAATGTTGAAAACTAGTTGGAGGTCCCCTGTGGCTGATTGGCCAGCCCAGGTGGAATTAAAGGGTGCAGCCATATATCTTTGTTCTGCTGGGTGGAGTGGGTACTTTCTTTCTTTTTTTTTCCCTTAGTGGTGGAAGTGGGGGCCTCTTATGGGGCAGAGGTGGGTTTATGGGCTCTCCTCAGGCAGAGTCCAGCATTGCGGTCTTCCCATCAAGGAACAGCAGAGAGCTCTTAGTGAATAGTCTGCCTGAACTACAGGGCCTCAGCTCAGACATGGGGAAGGGGAGGGCAAGGAATTGGGGGAGCCAAGGGCTTGAACTTCAATTTGGCTCAGATACTCTGTCACTCCATCTTCCTGGTCAATGCTTTTCTTCTCTTAGCATCTTCCATCTGTAAAAGCTGAATCAGCCTTTCTGGCATTGATGCCTCAGGGAGCTATTGGTGCAAAGGGCTTAGAAGAGGCATGTGCTCCTCCATTCATTAAATAGAAACACACAAAATGAGCAGCCCTATGAACAAGTATATGGCGAGTTTAATATGTATGGATTATTTATCTCATTATCTTAATATTTTAAAAAGAAAAATTTCCCAGCTTTATTGACAACATTTTCCCAGCTTAACTGACAAAAATGACATATATGTCTAGTGCACAACTTAATTTTTAAAAATTCTCACCCAAGGATATATATATATATTTTTTTTTCCAGCAAACTATCCTTTATTTATTTTTTTTTTTAAATTTCTTTATTGATTAAGGTGTCACATATTTGTCCTCATCCCCCCATTCCCATCCCACCCCTCTCCCCACGCATGCCCCAATCCCCTGTTGAACTTAACCGTTGGATAGGCTTATATGCATGCATACAGGTCCTTTGGTTGAACTCTCCCCCTCCCCCACCCTCCCCCGACCCTCTTCTATCCTCCCTCTGAGGCCCGATAGTCCGATCGATGCCTTCTTGCTTCTGGTTCTGTTCTTGTTCCTCAGTCTATGTTGTTCATCATTTCCTCTAGATGAACGAGATCATATGTCACTAGATATATACTAATAAGAACCGAATGTGAGACGAGCAATAATATTTATGCTGACAGGCAAATGAATCAATCTGTAGCGAGCTTCCCCCTGGACCAACAGTTCTTTTGAGACCCAATTTCGATGTCCAGTAGTTCCTTATGTGTACATGTCAGCACTGACCCCTCAGCTCTGGATGGTGGACAAATGGTGGTAACGGAGGTCCGACTCCCTCTGGTTTGGTCTCGGCCGAACCCAGGGGCACGGCGTCACCCGGACTAAGGGGCACGTGGCCTCACCCATACCCAAGGGGCGCGTGTTCTCACCCGGGCCTGGGACCCAGCCTCACCCGGATGGATCCAGGGGCGCACGGCCTCACCCGGTCCCAGGATCTGGCTTCACCCGTACCCAGGGACGCTTGGCCTCTCCCAGACCCAGGGGCACGTGGCCTCACCCGGGCTTAGTTGCACAAGGCCTCACGTGGATCCAGGGACACATGGTCTCTCCCAGACCCAGGGCCACTTGGGCTCACCCGGGCCTAGGTGCATGAGGCCTCATCCGGATCCAGGGACGCATGGTCTCACCCGGACCCAGGCGCGCTTGGCCTCTCCCAGACCCAGGGGCACGTGGCCTCACCCGGGCCTAGGTTCACGAGGCCTCACCCGGATCCAGGGACACATGGTCTCACCCAGACCCAGGTACGTTTGGCCTCTCCCAGACCCAGGGCCACTTGGGCTCACCCGGGCCTAGGTGCACGAGGCCTCACCCAGATCCAGGGACACATGGTCTCACCCGGACCCAGGGACGCTTAGCCTCTCCCAGACCCAGGGGCACGTGGCCTCACCCGGGCCTAGGTGCACGAGGCCTCATCCGGATCCAGGGACACATGGTCTCACCCGGACCCAGGGACGCTTGGCCTCTCCCAGACCCAGGGCCACTTGGGCTCACCCGGGCCTAGGTGCACGAGGCCTCATCCGGATCCAGGGACGCATGGTCTCACCCGGACCCAGGGACGCTTGGCCTCTCCCAGACCCAGGGCCACTTGGGCTCACCTGGGCCTAGGTGCATGAGGCCTCACCCGGATCCTGGGACACCTGGTCTCACCCGGACCCAGGGATGCTTGGCCTCTCCCAGACCCAAGGCCACTTGGCTCACCCGGGCCTAGGTGCACGAGGCCTCACCCGGATCCAGGGACGCATGGTCTCACCCGGACCCAGGGACACTTGGCCTCTCCCCGACCCAGGGCCACTTGGGCTCACCCGGGCCTAGGTGCACGAGGCCTCACCCGGATCCAGGGACACACGGTCTCACCCAGACCCAGGAACGTTTGGCCACTCCCAGACCCAGGGCCACTTGGGTTCACCCGGGCCTAGGTGCACGAGGCCTCACCCAGATCCAGGGACACATGGTCTCACCCGGACCCAGGGACGCTTAGCCTCTCCCAGACCCAGGGGCACGTGGCCTCACCCGGGCCTAGGTGCACGAGGCCTCATCCGGATCCAGGGACACATGGTCTCACCCGGACCCCAAGGATATATTTTTATTGATTTTAGAGAGAAAGAGAGAGAGAGAGAGAACATTGATGGGTTGCCTACTATACAGGCTCTGACCAGAGATTGAACCCACAACCTAGGTATTTGCCCTGACCAACCTGCAATCTTTTGGTGCATGGGACGCCTGAGCCACCCGACCAGGTACAACTTGATGTTTTGATCTGTGTATACACTGTGAGATTTTTACCACAATTAAACTAATGAATCTATTCCCTCACATACTTACCTTTTTTCTTTTTTTTTTTTTTTCTTTTTTTCTTTTTTTTTTTTTTTAATTTCTTTATTGATTAAGGTGTCACATATTTGTCCTCATCCCCCCATTCCCATCCCACCCCTCTCCCCATGCATGCCCCAATCCCCTGTTGAACTTAACCGTTGGATAGGCTTATATGCATGCATACAGGTCCTTTGGTTGAACTCTCCCCCTCCCCCCACCCTCCCCCTACCCTCTTCTATCCTCCCTCTGAGGCCCGATAGTCCGATCGATGCCTCCTTGCTTCTGGTTCTGTTCTTGTTCCTCAGTCTATGTTGTTCATCATTTCCTCTAGATGAACGAGATCATATGTCACTAGATATATACTAATAAGAACTGAATGTGAGACGAGCAATAATATTTATGCTGACAGGCAAATGAATCAATCTGTAGCGAGCTTCCCCCTGGACCAACAGTTCTTTTGGGACCCAATTTCGATGTCCAGTAGTTCCTTATGTGTACATGTCAGCACTGACCCCTCAGCTCTGGATGGTGGACAAATGGTGGTAACGGAGGTCCGACTCCCTCTGGTTTGGTCTCGGCCGAACCCAGGGGCACGGCGTCACCCAGACTAAGGGGCACGTGGCCTCACCCATACCCAAGGGGCACGTGGTTTCACCCGGGCCTGGGACCCAGCCTCACCCGGATGGATCCAGGGGCGCACGGCCTCACCCGGACCCAGGATCTGGCTTCACCCGTACCCAGGGACGCTTGGCCTCTCCCAGACCCAGGGGCACGTGGCCTCACCCGGGCTTAGTTGCACAAGGCCTCACCTGGATCCAGGGACACATGGTCTCTCCCGGACCCAGGGACGCTTGGCCTCTCCCAGACCCAGGGCCACTTGGGCTCACCCGGGCCTAGGTGCACGAGGCCTCATCCGGATCCAGGGACGCATGGTCTCACCCAGACCCAGGGATGCTTGGCCTCTCCCAGACCCAGGGCCACTTGGGCTCACCCGGGCCTAGGTGCACGAGGCCTCACCCGGATCCAGGGACACATGGTCTCACCCGGACCCAGGGACGCTTGGCCTCTCCCAGACCCAGGGCCACTTGGGCTCACCCGGGCCTAGGTGCACGAGGCCTCATCCGGATCCAGGGACACATGGTCTCACCCGGACCCAGGGACGCTTGGCCTCTCCCAGACCCAGGGCCACTTGGGCTCACCCGGGCCTAGGTGCACAAGGCCTCACCCGGATCCAGGGACACATGGTCTCACCCGGACCCAGGGACGCTTGGCCTCTCCCAGACCCAGGGCCACTTGGGCTCACCCGGGCCTAGGTGCACGAGGCCTCACCCGGATCCAGGGACACATGGTCTCACCCGGACCCAGGGGCGCTTGGCCTCCCCCAGACCCAGGGCCACTTGGGCTCACCCGGGCCTAGGTGCACGAGGCCTCACCCGGATCCTGGGACACATGGTCTCACCCGGACCCAGGGACGCTTGGCCTCTCCCAGACCCAGGGCCACTTGGGCTCACCCGGGCCTAGGTGCACGAGGCCTCACCCGGATCCAGGGACACATGGTCTCACCCGGACCCAGGGACGCTTGGCCTCTCCCAGACCCAGGGCCACTTGGGCTCACCCGGGCCTAGGTGCACGAGGCCTCACCCGGATCCAGGGACACATGGTCTCACCCGGACCCAGGGACGCTTGGCCTCTCCCAGACCCAGGGCCACTTGGGCTCACCCGGGCCTAGGTGCACGAGGCCTCACCCAGATCCAGGGACACATGGTCTCACCCGGACTAGGGATGCTTGGCCTCTCCCAGACCCAGGGCCACTTGGGCTCACCCGGGCCTAGGTGCACGAGGCCTCATCCGGATCCAGGGACACATGGTCTCACCCGGACCCAGGGACGCTTGGCCTCTCCCAGACCCAGGGCCACTTGGGCTCACCCGGGCCTAGGTGCACGAGGCCTCACCCGGATCCAGGGACGCATGGTCTCACCCGGACCCAGGGACGCTTGGCCTCTCCCAGACCCAGGGCCACTTGGGCCCACCCGGGCCTAGGTGCACAAGGCCTCACCCGGATCCAGGGACACATGGTCTCACCCGGACCCAGGGACGCTTGGCCTCTCCCAGACCCAGGGCCACTTGGGCTCACCCGGGCCTAGGTGCACGCGGCCTCACCCGGATCCAGGGACAAATGGTCTCGCCTGGACCCAGGGGTGTGTGGGCTCTCCCAGACCCAGGGGCGCTTGGCCTCGCCCGGGCAAGGGATCCAGCGTCATCCGGGTCCAGGGGCACTTGGCCTCACCCGGACCCGGAGTCCGGCCTCACCTGGACCCAGGGGCATGTGGCCTCACCTAGACCCAGGGACTTGAGGCCTCACTTATACCCAGAGGTGTGTGACCACACCCGAGCCCAGAGGCGCGCAACCCCGCCCGCACCCGGGTCTCAGCGGGGCCCTGTCTTCCCGATCCCAATTCCTGCCGGTCAATCCCCCCTCAGCAATTCTCCTGGCCATCCTTCCAGAGCTCCAGTATGGCTGCTGCAGAACTCGTCGGGCGGCGGCTCGGCAAAGCTCCGGTGCACCCGGTGCATGGCGGTGGGCCAGTCTGGCGTCGCTGCGTCGGCCCTTGGGTCTGCATCGGTGGCCGGTCGCCGAGCATGCGCTCCTGGCCGCTTCCGAGGCGTTGAGATTCTTGACGGACTCAGAGGTCAGCAAGCGCGGAGTCTCCCACCCCATGTCTCATAGGGGTTCGTCTGTCCGTGCTTGGCTGCCAGTGGAGCCGTCCCCTCAGCCGGAGACCACCGGGGGAACTGCGCCGAGCATGTTCCAGGCCGCTGTTGTATCGCCTGAGCCATAGTTCTTTTGTGTCGCCTGAGCCGTAGTTCTTAAAGTGTGGTCTTTGGGTCACCGGCATCAGCATCATCCCACATACCCCTCTTTTATTCTAGTTGTAGAGCATCTACTCAGCCAGCCTTATGGTGGTCTTGGATGGTGTCTGCTCTGCTCTCTTGTCGTAGTCTCAAAGTTGTTGTGGTAGGCAACAATCAGGCTTCCGCCCTATGCCTCCATCTTGGTCCTCCTTTGTATAGTTAAGTCTTGATTGTTGTTGGTGTCACTGGGGGGGCTCTCTTTGTCTATAAAGGAAGAGTTGCTGTGCAGGAGACACGTTTATGGGCCGGGTCTTGGTGCAGCAAAGCTTTGGCGCTCACTGAATATTCCCGTTGAATGTGTCCCTTATGCACGTGGTTGAAATCTGGTGTCATCTCCTACAGACCACTAGATGCCCTCGTTTCTGGGTCTCCAATGGGGTGTAGATCAGCTACTGCCTTAGGCACTCAGCAAGGATTACAGCAAAAACTGTAGTTTCTTCCTCCTGTCTGAGAGGCCCTGGAGCAGTCCGACTAGAACAGCAGATCATCTGGTCCGCTGCCAGAGGGCAGGCCACCCACATGCATAAGCCGTTGCTTGGGGCGCAGGTGTGCCTGCGAGACTTGCGGGGCAGGTCTTCAAAACGTGCGGGGCGGGTCCCAGGGCGGGGCGGGGTCTCAGGGCGCCCACAGGCCATGGTGCGGCGAGCCAAGATGGCTGTGAGTCTGGTCCTTCTGCCTTCCACGTATCTAAGTCCCCTCGTTCCGCACTCCAGCGCAGCAAACACTGATTGCTGGGCGCACCTCCGCAAGAGTCCCGCCTCTCCCCGCAGGCATCTGGGTCTCCCGGGGTTCGCCAGAAGATGGGTTTCAGGGTGATGGAGAGCCAATCTCCCCTGGGTTTGGAACAAAAGCCCCTCTCCCCGCCACCAGCCAGACCCACGCACCTCCACACCTCATCCCCTCCGATTTCGCTGGGTGCGAGGCAACAGAACAGCCCCTAACCTCCGCCGCCATCTTTTTCAAACTTCTCAATCCGTACCTCTTAATCCCTTCATTTCAGTCAACTCTACTGAAGTCTAGCGCCGCCAGGAGGTGCACGGAGAGGGCGCCCGGGCCTCCGTCCGGTGTGCGGGGTGCGTGGCCTGCGACACCAGGCGCGCGGGGGCTGCGCGGCGGGGACGGGTGCTGGGAGGCCGCCGGGCTCCGGGCGCCGCCGCTGCGGCGGCGTCCCCAGCGTCCCGGGCCGGGCGGCCTGCGGGGGCGGCGGAGTTGCGAAAGTGAGTGAGTTTCCCAGGGTTTCGCCCGGAATGGGGTTCAGTGCATTCGGAGCCGGTGCTCAGCGCACTCCGGAGCCTTTATCTCCTTCCTGCCAGTGAACTCCGGCCAGGTCATCAGCCGCCCCCTCCTCTCCGGTTCCATCCTCCCTGCAGGCACGTGTGCTCGTGTCTCCGCCCGTTTCTCCATACCTCAGGCTTTTACGGCTTCCCCGACTGTCCCCGTGGCCTTCTCCTTCCCCCCAGCTGTGGGTATTTCAGTCCGCCAGCTCTCCTGTGGTTCTGGACGATGTCCGTTCTGACCTCTAGTTGTATTTTTGAAATTGTTGTGCCCGGCTGCAGGTTAGGTGTTTAACCTATGCCGCCATCTTGGTTTCTCTCCTTACCTTTTTTTTTGTGGTGAGAATATTTAAGATCTCCTCTCAGCAAATTTCAAGTGTACAATACAGTATTGTTAATTGTAGGCACCATACTGTACATTATGTCCCCAGAACTTATTCATTTTGTATAACTGCAACTTTGTACTCTTGACCAGTATCTACTCATTTCCTCCTCCTCTGAGTCCCTGGCAACCACCATTCTACTGTCTTCTTTTAGGAGTGTGATTATTTTAGCTTCCACATATAAGTGAGATCATACAGTATTCATCTTTAGCATAATGTCATCCATGTTGTTGCAAACACACACACACACACACACACACACACACACACACACACACACACACTCTAGGGGTCCAGTGCACGAATTCGTGCACCTTGAAAGGAACTGTGGGCTGCGGGGCTGTGGTGGGCACAGGGGTGGGTCTCGGCCCATCCTCCGTGCCCCTGCCCAGCCCCTCCCACGGTTGCCCCCTGTCCCCTGTCTGCTGGAAGCCCACTTCCACTGCTGCTGCTCCCACATGCCTATGGCACAGGCCCTGCTTTCATCTGCTGATGGTGCCGAGCAATTGGGGCTGGCGCCAGCAGCGGGTGCGAACGAGGCTGTTGCTATCAGCAGGTGTGGCTGCTGCCCTGATCACCCCTCAGGAGCAGGGGGAGGTGGAGAAGCCCTCAGGGGCAATCAGAACTGGCAGCCACTGCTCGCACCTGCTGACGGCACCTAGTGATTGGGACTGGTGCTGGGTGCCAGCAGTGGGTGCGAGCAGTGGCTTCAGCACTGGCTGCAGGTAAGAGTGGGGCCAGCACCAGCAGAAGTGCGAGCACCTGGTGGGACCATGGCGTGCAGAAACAAAGAATTTTCAGTAATCACCAGAGGCTTGCCTTGATGACAATGACTCGTACGCCAACTTGGTCTGGTGCCCCCGCTCACCTGCTCCACCATCCTGCTGCAGCTGATGCCTGCCATGTTCTGTGCATGTCCCCTGGTGGTCAGCGCATGTCATAGCGACTGGTTGTTCGGTTGTTCCACTGTTCAGTCTATTTGCATATTAGGGTTATATATATAGAGAGATGTATAGTATTTTCTTCATCCATTCATCCATTTATGAGCATTTAGGTTGTTTTCATATCTAAGCCATTGTGAGTAATGTTGCAGTGAGCATAAGGATGCATTTCAAATGAGTGTTTTGGATTTTTTTGGATAAATACCCAGAAAAATTGTTGGGATTGTTGGATTATATGGTAGTTCTGTTTTTAATTTTATGAGGAACCTCCATAATGTTTTCCATAATAGCTGTATCAGTTTACTTGCCCACCAAAGTGCAAGGGTTCCTTTTTCTCAACATCCTTGCCAACACTTATTTCTTGACTTTTTGATAATAGCCATTCTAACAAGTGTGAGGTGATATCTCATTGCTAATGTCCTCCTCCTCTGATGAATGATCCTATATGTAAAAAAATCTGAGTGGATCCTCCCTCCAGAAAATTTGGTTACAGGTGGGCAGAAAACTTTTTTTATTAATTTTTTTTTTCATTTACACCTCTGGTGCTTAAGCTTTGAGAATTTTGTTATAATTTTTTTTAAAAAAATTAATCTTTATTGTTGAAATTATTACAGAGGTCCCTCTTTCCCCCCCCATAGCCCTCCTCCATCTGGTTCCCACCCCACCCCAGACCCTTGCCACCCTATTGTCTATGTCCATAGGTAATGCATACATGCATATAAGATCTTTATCTAATCTCTTCCTGCACCCTCCCCACAACCCCTTCCCTCTGAGAATCATCAGTCTGTCCCATTTCCATGCCCCTGATTCTATTCCATTCACCAGTTTATTTTGTTCATCAGAATTTTTATTCGTTTGATTTTTAGATTTAATTGTTGATAGATATGTATTTGTTGCCACTTTGTTGTTCATATTTTTTAATTACCTTTTTATTCTTCTTCCTCTTCTTAAAGAATACCCTTCAGCATTTCATATAGTACTGGCTTGGTGGTGATGAACTCCTTTAGCTTTTTCTTGTCTGTGAAGCTCTTTATCTGACCTTCAATTCTAAATGATAGCTTTGATGGGTAGAGTAATCTTGGTTGTAGGTTCTTGCTATTCATCACTTTGAATATTTCTTGCCACTCCCTTCTGGCCTGCATAGTTTCTGTTGAGAAATCAGCTGACAGTTGTATGAGCACTCCCTTGTAGGTAACTAACTGCTTTTCTCTTGCTGCTTTTAAGATTCTCTCTTTGTCTTTTGCCCTTGGCATTTTAATTATGATGTGTCTTGGTGTGGTCCTCTTTGGGTTCCTCTTGTTTGGGGTTCTCATTGTTGTGCTTTATTGGCATAATTTCAGTGGCTCCACTGTGAGTATGGAATGAAATTCAAACTCTTTATCCAAATATTTGCAGCACTGGAAAGCTGGCTCTAATGGACCTTTCTATCTTTTCTCTTCTGTTACTACATGGGCTTCCCCCAGTCTATTGGTTTACTTACTGTTCCCTGAAGGCCAAGTTCCATGTGTGCAGTGGGAGGTTGTCACTAGGACAAGACCAGATGATTCTGACTCAGACAAATCCACCACCTTGCCTTGAAGACAGTAGATGGAAACAGCAATATTAACCCTAAAGAAATTCCAGGAACCTTTTCAAGGAGCACTGACATAACTTAAGAAAAAAGTTTTTGGTGTGTGGGAGAGAAATATGTGGATAAAATCATCAGTTTCTGTCAACTGCAGTTGTCAAACTTTGGCTGGTGTTTTGAGTAGCACTCATCTTACGTGGACTAGGGAGGAGAGAGGAAAGTTTGCAGAGTTCTTTGGGAGATCCTGAAGACAAGCCAGGTACTTCCGGTACATACCAGTAGGTGCAATATTTAATAAATTAAATATTTATTGAGTGATTTTCTGATTGGAGAGCAAAAAATTGTCTAATGAATAACGGGCTGACTGAATGGTTTTCTGGTCTCTTATTACAATGTTTTAGAAGGAAGGACAAGAGTATGCCCTTTATATAAAATATTAGAATTGTTTTTATTTCAAGCTATCTTTAGGATCAACTCTAACTTTATGATATTTGCACAGACCCTTTTTCCAAATAAGGTCCCATTCACAGGTGCCTGGTGAACATATATCTTGCGAGGGACCACCATTTAAACACTACACAGTGCACTCATTTATTGACTTACTTTCCCCAAATTCTCTTAAGCACTAATATTGTGGGAAGTATGGAATTGTGGGAAGTATGAAGATGAATTGTACAGAGATCCTGCCTCAGGGGTTTACAGCCTAGAAAGAGAGGCAAGGCATACTCTTTTACAACTGGATAGAAAATGGTGAGTGCCACGAGAAAAGCACAGAGAAATGCAATAAGATGGGACTTTAGAGAATTGAGCAGGAGATACACCAACTCAGGTGGGGGAACAACAAGGAGAGGGGGATACCTCAAGACAGACCCATCAACTGAACTGGATCTCAAGCGATAGGAAGACATTGAACATGTGGGAATGGGCATTAGAGGCAGAAAAACTAGCATCTCGGGGAGGCCCAGAGGTGGGAAACAATGGGTATATACAGGCAATGCTAAGAAATTCAGATTGTCTGGAGCACAGGTGAGTGAAAGGTAGAAATAAGAGGTAAAGGTGGAGAGGTTGTCTGGGGATGAATGGGTGGTATTGAATAGGTTATGGCCAGTGAAGAGTACACAGGGTTTTGAACATGAGTGTGATGGAATAAAACCTTTGATTTGTGAAGATAACATTTCTATATTCCATAAATAATGATTACTAGTATTTTAAGTTAAAGATATTTAAGATTCAACAGATACAGAAAAAGGACTTCTTGGGGTTTTTCTTATCAGACTACAAGCCAAAACTTCAGAGAAACGAGGACCACCATAAATTCCTTCTTTGGGTTGGGTGCGTACAGGAGTGAGACCAAGAGTAAACCTATTTCCTGTAAACCCATTTCCTGTAAACCCAGTCTCTGAGCAGAGTTTTATGGCCCTGAGGAAGATGGAAAGACCATTCAAACATTATCAAAAACTTTATCTCCTGTTTGTCCTTCTGAAATGCCATTTGTCTTTCCTAAAGAAACATATTTGTTCTTCCCATAGGAGCATTTTTTCTTTTCCCCTTTTCATGCTAAGTTAGGTATTTTAGCCCCCAATTCTCACCAGTCCGTTGAGTGACTCATCACTGAGTACTCCCACCTGTATGTGCACTGGATGAGTAAATAACATCATGCCTCTCTTGCTGATATGTCTTTTGTTAGTTTAATTTGCAAGCTCCAGGAACTTAATATAAGAGAGTAGAGGAAAAGTTACTTTTACCTGAAAGTTTGTAATACAGGTTGTAGATGTGAATTAAAATGGAGAGAGAGAGAGACTTAAGATGGGAAGATTAATCCAGGCATGATTAGTAGGAAAGAAAGTAGAGATGAGTAATGTACTTCGGAGAGAGTGCAGAAGCAGAATCATACTAATTTCACTAAAAAAATGAGAGAGGGGACAGGCAACTAGTCAATAATGACTGAGGTTCTGAGCCTGGGAGCCTGGATGACTGGGGCTGTGATGGTGCCATTAACAGAAAGAGGAAATGCATTAGAGATAAAGGTTGCAAGAACATAGAATAGTTAATGGAGCCTATTTGAAGCCTGGCAGAGAGGTTAGAGCTGGAGATGTGGATTTTGAGATTAATTGGATTGAGTGAGCCTTAAGAGAGGAGGTGGAAGGAGAGAACAAAGGGAAGTGAAGGCAAGGAGGGGAGGGGGCTTTGGAAGTGATTTGGGGCAGAAGGAGGAAAAGGGGCTTGCCAACGAGGTAATCAAAGGTGACGGGGGTGGAAGAGGAAGGTGCTATGTCAGAGTGTCCGAGGGGCTGAGATAAAAGAGAGGCTCTTTCCTGGTATAAAATGCTGTAGAAAGGTCGAGAAGGACCTAGCACATTCCATAAGGGCTGGCAAGAAGGTAATCCTTCCAGAAAGCAGTGGCAGGAGAGAGAGGTTGGAGAGAAGAGGCAACCGTGTTTACCACCTCTTCAAGGAATCTTGTGGTGAAGGGAAAGAGGAACAAAATACCAATGACTTAAGGGTTATCTGAGTTTCTTCCCCACTTTGGGATTTTTATTGATTCCCCAAATTTAAAATATCAACTCAATTCTAGCTATATCTTGATGATAGCCATGACAGAACCAAGTTCTTGTGGGGGCACTAGAAAAACTATTAAGAGGCATCTTTCTTTCTTTCTTTTATTCCATGTTTACATATCCACCTCTTTGTCATTAAGACACAACATTTTATCAAAATATACAAACAGCACAGATACTTAAAAATGTATAGCTAGTATTGTAATTTAACAAGATTGACTGCTACAATTAGCATGCATGGGTCTCTTGAGTGATGCCTAAAGAGAGACTTATGAATCATCAATTCATCAGTAAAGGTATAAGGGACTGCTTTTTTTTTCTCTTGGAAGAATTATATACTACATTTCTTTACTTGTTATAATAAATGTGAGGATGGCAATGAGTGACTGCCACTGTACTGAAATCAACTAAGAATGGATGGATGGAAAGGTTTTATTGGCAGGAATACCATGATTCTATTTTTGTTGGACTCTAAATTTAACATCTATGTTGACAAGGTCACCAGAGTAGGCGTTCTATTAAAACCTTCCATATCAGTGATATGAGCTCTTCCCACTTTCCATTTTCCTCTTTCCTGTGTATTTCATGGCTAATTAGAATGATGGATTTGTAAATCTCAAGTTACAAGCTATGTTTATTGTGAAGGATTCCCATAAAAACTTATTCAGGGCTTCCCCGCACTACTACTCACACTTCCACAGATGTACATAGAATAAAATGGGTTAGTGATTACTTGTCTGCAGCTGAATGAAATCCATTACTACACCAGGCAACTTGCTGTTTCAGTCTTGAGACATTTGTTCTCACTTTACTCCTTGAGTCATCAAGTATTTCATTGATCAGCAGTTGGTGCACAAGTGAAGAGCCATCATTTAGAGCAGAATTAAGTTTCCACATCTTTCACAGTGTGAAGAACCATCTTTCAAGTAAATAACTATGGTTAGTCATGACCTAACTTCAAGAATAGCTGTGAAAGATGAGAGAAACCAAAGGTGGTGTCATTAGTGAAGTTGAGTTGGTTTGTGCTACAGATGCAAAGTCAGTGAGGAGCCGAAGGCCTCAGCCTTTATTGTTGAGTGTTTCTTTTCTTTCCCAAGTTGAAAAGGAACCCAATAAGTGTCACTTGAACCAATTCACAGAGAGAAGGCCAATTCCTTCGTGTGACTGCAGAGGGGATTCAGGATATCAGCATCTCCATCCCCGGGTTAATGAAAGAAAAGTTTCTGAACATGTTCTGGTCCATACTGTTGATCAGTGCTCTGTCGGCGAATGACAGCCGGGGTTTCTCATTTAAGAATTCCTTGTCAAAATTGCTGCAGTCATATGGCGATTTCTTGATCAGAGTTTAAGGCGAAGGAGGGGGAGAGGAAGGGAAGAAAATCAGTCACTAAATTAATTACCTTTACTTTTGTTATCGAGGCTATAATCTGTGTATGACAGCATTGGTGTTTGCAGATAAACTAAACTGAAATAATACAGGTGATCATATGTGGTTTTTGTTGAACATCTCTAATATCTTGACTCATCAATTTAACAATAGTATAATTAAATTCATATAAAGGATTTGCATAGTAAACATTCAAATAGAACCTAATGTTTCTAGCTAATAGTTTACATGAAGCAGAATTGGCCACCTTTGAAAAAAAGGGTGAGCTCAGATTTGACCTCTGTCCTTTTAGTCTACAGGGAACAGTGGGTAGGGGCAGGAGCTGGGATAAGGTGAAAGATGGGATAAAGAAGGAGTTTTGCAGATTATCTAGTCCTGTTCTTTTATCAACATCCTTCACTGCTATTGGTTCTCCCACCTATGTTAATTTTATTATTAAACATCTTGGACTGTCTTCTAAGACAACCCAGATTGGGACAGGTTCTCCTCAAGCCACCTGGTCCATTTGGTGCCCATAAAAAAGATAATGTAATAATAAACACTTATGGTGTACAATTCAGCTTTCTAAGATTATCAAAAGTCACCCTTATATATAGGAGCATAACTGAGAGTTGGGCCCCTCCCACCCTCAAGGGGACAGGCAGGCAGCTTGGGAGTAGAAGGAGAATGGCTGGTCCCATCCCTGGGTGTCTCCTTACCACTTTAGGCCTGAACGGTGGGTCAATCTCCTTTCTTTCGAGCTCTTCCCAATTGATCTCCCGAAACAAAGGGTGCTGGCGGATGTCTCCCCTCACTCCCAGCCTCTTTTCAGGTTCCCTCACAAAAAGCTGAAAAGGAGCAGAAAGGGAGCAGTTACTTGAGGGATGAGCCAAGTAGCCTCAGATGGAGGTAGCATTTCTTAGTGTATGAGTCACATGAGTTTGACTCTATACAGATAATGGCCTGGCCTTTTGCCACTTGCTTTTCTAACCTTACTAGAGGATGGATGCACGAAATTAGTGCAAGAGTAGGCCTTCGCAGGCCTGGCTGCCTCGGCCACTGGTCGTTCCGGAAGGTCATTCCGGAAGGTTGTTCCGCCGTCCAGTCTAATTAGCATATTAGCTCTTTATTATATAGGATTTTTTAAACTTACCGTTATCAACTGTTGACATGAGTAAACTGGTGGCAACACTCTCACTCGACCAAGCCGTCTGAATATTCTAGAGTCTGAGATTTTGCTTTCTTACTCCCTAGAAATGCTATTTTTTGAGTTGTATAGACCTGGTTTGAAACAGCTTTATCCTGTGTTATTTACAGGATTTCTGGCAAGTTACAGGTGAGTTAGTTTCCTCACCTGCAAAGTGAGTGAAGTGTCCTCCTCCCAGGGCTATTCTGAGGGTTAAATAACCCTGTGTGTGTGTGTGTGTGTGTGTGTGTGTGTGTGTGTGTGCGTGTGTGTTATATGTGTGTGTGGGTGCTGTTATTTTATTTAACCCTCAGAATAGCCCTGGGAGGAGGACACTTCACGGGTGTGTGTGTGTGTGTGTGTGTGTGCGCGCGCGCGTGCACTGATTCCTGGTCTGTAAAACCCAATAACATAGAGTAAGTGATAAATTTATTTGATTCCTTGTAAGGTTGTCCTCTGGGGATTACAGCCTTGCTATGCAGCTATAATGTAAACTAGTTCCTGACAGGTGGTTTTGGAGAAGGCAACTGATTTTGAGACTCACTCTTGAATCCTGCAAGTTTGCTGGGCGAGTAATCATTCAAATCATCTTTCATCATCTCTGACCTGTTACATAGACATTTTCCTCTTCTGTCCCCTCTCTTGTTACTTTCCCTTCTGAGATCAAAATGAACATTGGCCAGGACAGGAAAGAAACCTGGAAACTCTTAAAACTTAAGCAAAACATGTCAAGGGCATTAAGGAACCGGAGAGTCCAGACTTGAAACTAGAAAAGTCACATGTCTTCTTAGTGTCCGGAATAGTCATCGCTCTCTCTTACATCAACTAGATGTTTATTTATAAAGTAACTGCTAGTTGGAGGGTGTCATAAAGAGCATGTAAAGTTTTAAACAGAATCATGGTGAAATGCAGTATTTTCCATGAGGTTCTGGCAGAACTTGACCTCCACTCACACTGAATTGCAGGGATCTCTTGTTTTTACCAATTACAAGAATAGCCAGTCCATATGTTAAAGCACGGCTTTACTTGTGTTACATTACTACTTGAAAAGCTTTACAGACTCTACCAAATAAAATAAATAAATAAATAAATAAATAAATAAATAAAATAACATGCTATAACAAAGTGGAGATTTATCCCCCCCACCCTCTCATGAGGAGAGTCTTTTTAGCAATCTAAGTGAAATGCCATGCAATCACTCCTATGCATACAGGTGGTCAGTCCTGGGCACGGTTCTAGCTTCCTTTCCTCTTGCCATATGATGGCCGCTGAGGCCTCTCAATGGAAACTTGAGTTCCAAAGCATCTCACTAGAAAACCACTACACAGTGGAAATAACATGAAACTGTCATCTGAGAAGCTTACTACCCACAAGGCCTTGGGCAAGTTTTCTGAGTCTCAGTTTCCTTACTTGTAAAATGGAGGGTGAGGCAAGACGATCTATACTCCTGTGATTTCTAATGTCCTCTGAGGCCCCTGGGCGGGCATTCCAGGCTCTCTGTAGCCAAATGCCAACACATATCCTTCAATTCCCATTATAACTCTCTCTGCTGTTCAGACATGTCTACTTATGGACTATGCCACCTGCCTTTCCTACTTCTGTCTTTTGCTAATGACATTTCCATCTTGCAAGAAGACACCTCTCCCCACATTCTTTTCCAATTTCCCTTTCCTCATCTTTAAATCCTGACCCACCTTTCAGGGTTCAGCTTATACCCCGCCCCCATTCTTTGTGAAGCTTTCGTTGATCACCTCTACTTATAGTGAGTTTTCCCTCCTTTTCAAGTCATATCCATTGTCATGTGGTTAATTAGAGTCAGGCATTGTGCTAGATGCCTTAGCTATATTATTCTGATCTTAAAAACAGATTCTAAAAGCAGATATTGTTATGTCAGCAGATATTGTTATGTGAGAAAACTGAGGCTCACAATAGCAAGTAACTTGCTCAAGATCACAGGTCCAGCCAGTGATAGAGCCTAAATTATCAACAGCCCATTCCTACTTCTGGTATTGGATAGTCTTCCTGTGTGCTCCACAGAATGTCTTCCTGCCATTAGAGAATTAGCTATGCATGCACACACACACACACACACACACACACACACACACACACGACTATCTTTCCTACTAGAGTGTAAGCTCTGGAGGGCAGACACCATTTATGTTTCTGTTTCTTACAGAATCAAATACAGCACCATGCACAAAGTATATGGTCAGTAAATGCTTGTTGAATAAATGAGTAGCTGTCTTTTCACTTTATTTATTTGCAAATTACGTGTCTTCAGTCCTGATCTGTTAGACTCTTGTTTTCAACATGTAGGACAGCTTATAGAAAAGGCACAAAGTTCACAGTGAAACATATTTTTCTGTAGATTCAAACACCAGTGTGAGTCACCAGATGGAAAAGCAGATTGATTTTTTTAAAAGCAGAGAGAATAAGTGACTTGGTTTTATATATCTTCCCTTGAAATGATCATAATAAATTATTGACCTCCACTTCTTAAGGACATTTTGATGAAACAAGATTAGAGAGAGGATGCAAGTGCCTCAAGAAAAGGCCAAACACTAGCTCATGTTGTTATCATTAAATGCTGCAGCGAATTAAGTTAGAAGTAACTGCCGGAGGCCAAGTGTGTACATACTAGGTTTTCCATTAGATTTTTCTAGTTACATGTGGCATTTGTACCAAGAGGATCATGAGCCTGTTATATGTACCTGCGAAATTAAAAAAGTATTTTAAAAGATAAAATGTATAATGAGAATATAATATGATCTCCAGTTTCAAGACTCAAAATTCTGCCCAGCTGGTATGATTCAGTGGGTAAGTGTTGACCTATGAAACAGGAGGTCATGGTTTGATCCCTGGTAGGGAGTGTGCAGGAGGCAGCTAATCAATGCTTCTCTCTCATCATTGATGTTTCTATCTCTCTCTCCCTCTTCCTGCCTCTCTGAAATCAATAAAATATTTTTTAATAACTGTAAAAAAAGACACAAAATCCTTTCTAGTTTTGCACACAAGAATAAATTACTATCTTTTCTCCCCTGCAGAAAGTCACCTCCTCCTCCTCCCAGGTCCTGAAGATGACTGGTGACCTCACGGGTAGTCATTGGGTCTGTGGCAAGGAATTTGCATTGAGGGAATAAATGTTCACGTAGTAATACTTGCTTTTGTTCATAAAAGCTGTCACATTGATAGAAAATAGCACACTGTTTACATAAATGGCCAGGATGTAGTGACAGTTTGTTTAAATTGGGCTATTTAGGCAAGAAAGCAGTGCTGGGCTGCCAAGGATGGCCCACCCTGTGCTTAGCACCTGTCACTGGAATCTTCTCTTCCTCTTTGTCCATGCCTCAGATATATCTTTTACAAAAGGGAGAGGCATTTCTGTTTGAGATAATTAGTTTTCCATCATTTTCCAAACAAATGGACCGGACATCCTGGATGAATAAATGGGGAAGAAAGAGGCATGTCTTTGGCAATGGTCAGCTGTACTGCGGCGTCCCAGCTGTAGTTCTTTATGGAGTGCAGCCTCCCCCCGTGTGCAGTTGCTCCCTGTGCTGCGCGCACCCGTGTGCTATGAGGGCTAAAAGGGATAGAGTCTGGCATTGACACTGCCGCTGGACAGATGCCACTAGATGCTGTTTTGTTCAGCTTTTCCAGAAGACCTACTGCTCCTGGGTTTCACAACATTAGGTACAATTCCCTAGAGGAAGTTTCTCAGAAATATTACCTTTGGTTTTTGCAAAAGAAGAAGCTCAAGGATGTGGCGGCTGCTGGATAAAAGTTACAGAAAAACTAGAAGCCAGTCTTACTGTCAGAAAATTGCATGATGGAAACTAATTTTTATCAGCCCAATTGCTAAAAGATGGGAAAGAGCTACCTTCCCCATGGAGCAAGGGCATGGGATTTTCATTAACTCCTGTGGGAAAGAATAAGCCCAAACTCTAACACATGGATTTAAATACTCTTGCAACAACAGTCCTTTTCATTTCCTTCTTTATCATTGTCTTCGTTTCTGCTCTATTAAACCACATTTACTTTCTACTCTAGCCGCAAATCTTTTTCTTTGAAACTCTGCAGATTTTTTTTTTTTTTTGTATTTGCTGGCATTTAGCCTTAGATTTTGTTTTGCTTTTAAACTTTTTATTTTGAAATAATTATAGTATCTTAGTATGGTTGGACTACTATAACAAAATGCCATAAACTGTGTGGCTTAAACAACAGACATTTATTTCTCACTAGAGGCCTGGCGCACGATATTTGTGCACTCAGGGAGGTCCCTCAGCCCGGCCTGTGCTCTCTCCTAGACTGGGAGCCCTCAGGGGATGTCTGACTGATGGCTTAGGCCTAAGCAGGCAGTCGGGCATCCTTAGCGCTGCTGTGGAGGCAGGAGAGGCTCCCACCACTGCCGCTGAACTCACCAGCTGTGAGCCCGGCTTCTGGCTGAGCGGTGCTCCCCCTGTGGGAGTGCACTGACCACCAGGGGCCAGCACCTGCATTGAGCGTCTGCCCCCCTGGTGGTCAGTGAGCGTCATAGCGACCGGTTGTTCCATCATTTGGTCGTTTTGCATATTAGCCTTTTATTATATAAGATAATTCTAGAGTCTGGAAGTGCAAGATCAAGGTGCCAGCATAGTCAGTTTCTGGTAAGGGCTCTCTTCCTGACTTATAGAAGGCCACCTTCTTGCTGTGTGATAACATGACCTTTCTTTGGTGCATGCACTTGAGGGGGGAAGATCTCCTTTCCTCCTTTTGTAAGGGCATTAATGCCATCATGGAGGTCCCACCCCCATTACATAAGCTATACCTAATTACCTACCTCTTATAACCATCATATTGGGGGATTAGAGCTTAAACTTATGAATTGTGGGGTCAAATTAAGTCTATACATATAGATCACAGGGTGTTAAAATATAGTTAAAAAAAGATGTTCTGTGTATACTTCACCTAGTTTCCCCTGATGCTTGCATCTTACATGATTATAGCACAATATCAAGACTAGGAAACAGACATTGATGCAATATGGTATAGTATGTCTAGTTCTATGTCATTTTATCACAAGTGTAGATTTGGGTAACCACCACAGCAAACAAGATACAGAACTGTCCCGTCAACACAAAGATCTCTCTTGGGATATCCTGCCTCCACTATTCCCAACACTAATCTGATTTCCATTTCTATAATGTTGCCCTTTCAAGGATGTTACATATATGGACTGATATAGTATGTAAGCTTTTGAGATTGGCCTTTTTTTCAGTCATCTTAATGCTCTTGAAATTCATCCAAGTTATTTTGTATATTAATAATAGTTCATTCTTTTAAAAAAATATTTTTATTGATTTCAGAGAAGAAGGGAGAGGGAGTGATAGAAACATTAATGATGAGAGAGAATCATTGATTGGCTGCCTCCTGTATACCCCCCACTGGTATCGAGCCAGGTTAAGTCCTTCAAAAAGCCCAATGTAAAATAAATGTAGCAACTGTAATAACATTTGAACTTGTCTTTATGTAAAGAAAATTGTTTGCATTATAATCTTGCTCTTATTTTTACCGTATTTTTAAAAAATTGGTTAATTTTGAAATCAGTTTTCATTTTATATGTGTTTTGTTCAGTCATTAAAAGTGAATTTAATTGGTCGTTTGAGGAGCTTTCTAAGTTTACTACTGTTTGGATCACGGTCAGAAATAGTGAAAACTGAGTTGCACTGGCTCAGCCTTTTAAACACCACCAGCCTTGGACAGGGGTTGGGGGTGGGGAGTATGTTATGGGACTTTGTCAGCACTTCAGACTCCACATCTTGATTCCTCAAGGAGAGCCCAGGAGTGGCCTCAACATTTCAGATACCTTAAACAAGCTGTCAGTTGTGTGAGGGAGGTAGAAGTGTTGTCCTTTAAATTTAATTCCCAGTTCTTCACGAGGAAAAAGGTAGACTAGTGAAAAAAGATGGGCCTGGTAATCTTTTTCTAAGTTCACATTTAAAATTCATTGATAACTTCTAATGTTGAAAGATCTTGTCTTATTTTCCTTTTCAATATAGGAAGAACAAGGCTAAAATTATTTCCTTAAATGATTTTAAAAAAAATATATATTTTTATTGATTTCAGAGAGGAAGGGAGAGGGAGAGAGAGATAGAAACATCAATGATGAGAGAGAAGCATTGATTGGCTGCCTCCTGCACACCCCCTACTGGAGATTGAGCCTGCAACCCGGGCATGTGCCCTTGACTGGAATTGAACCCAGGACCCTTCAGTCTGCAGGCTGACACTCTATCCACTGAGCCAAACCAGCTAGGGCTTAAATGATTTTTAAAAAGTTAGCGAAGATCTGAGATGCCAGAAATCAAAACACTGTTTTGTTCAAAGCACCTGTATTCTTGGTCCACTTCTTTTAGATTTGTTAGCCTCACACTGGAAGGTCTTTCTGATCTATATAGTTCTGAATAGCTCAGTAAGTGTAGGTAGTTATTAATATTACATGCAATTAGCATGTTGTATTGCCATGATTTAGTTTTAGTTTTTACAACTTGTTAGTCATACACAGTAAATAGTATCTTGTGTCCTCAAAAAAGGTAAACTGGGACTCTGTGTAAAGTACAAATCTTTAATGATGGCTTTCAGGTGCTTCTTCTGTCTGTGCATTGGTTTGCTCTGGGAGCTCTTGGTTTATGGCCAGTGATTCTCTAAGTTTATATCTGTAGCACTGTACATTGATTCTTTTTTTTTTTTTAAAGTAGTTGTCTTTTTTAAAAAATATATATATTTTTATTGATTTCTGAGAGGAAGAAGAGGGAGAGATAGAAACATCAATGATGAGAGAGAATTATTGATCGACTGCCTCCTGCACGCCCCACACTGGGGACCCAGCCCACAACCTGGGCACGTGCCCTGACCTGGAATTGAACCGTTCCCTCCTGGTTCATAGGTCGATGCTCAACCACTGAGCCATGCTGGCCGAGCTGTCCACTGATTCTTAATTGATCCTGGGCTATCATGGATGGGGTCTAACTCCTGTGTTGATGGTGAATTCTGAAGATTGCTGCTAAGATGGTGACAGCCTGCACTCTTAAAAGTTTTAGGGTGAAAAGTTCATTAATACTAGTATTTCCAGTGGACACAGGTAGGGGGTGTGGCAGGGAGCTGGTCTGCCTGAGAGCTGCTCAGCAGGCACCAGCAATGAGAGTCCCAGGGAGATGGAGTGCTGCTGAGATAGGGTTTGGTACAGGAACTGGGCTGTGGAATGCATTGAATAGCCTGCATCTCAAGAGCTTCAGCCAGAAATGTCCCCAGTGGTAGGGATTTCCAAAAACCCACTAGAAAGCATCACTGAAGTCTTGGCGTTAACAACCTACCAAACTGGAAGAGCATCAAGCTACCCAGCCATATAAGAACAGTTCTTTCTCCTCATTATCCCTCTGCCTTTTCCCTGCTTTTAACCTGGTGTGGTCTGAAATAGAAACCCCAGAGCTGGAGAGGAAGAAGAACAAAGAAGCACAAGTATGACCACTCTCCATTCTCCAAAGCTGAATGCTGCCAGTCAGGAACTTGGGCAGAGGAGAGGGAGCAGAAGTCTTTGCTTTCGGGTTAATAAGTGATGTGAGGACTTGTGTCTTAGACTGAACGGTTTTAATTTCTCAGTTGAGGTGGTGTTTTACGTCTTTTACCTAAGAATGAGCAGAAAAGTCATGCATCCTGTCCAAGTTTTCCACCAAGAGTGGGGGAAGATGGATTGTACTGAATAGATTTAATAGGGACTATGGGGGAAAAAAGTTGAGTTTTAAGCCACAAATTGTACTTGTTCAATGGACTAATCACATTTCCAAGTGAAGGCAACCAAGAGTCATGGAACTGGTCCCTGGTCATTTCTTTTTGTAAATTATGCCCATAAGGGTTTATTGCTGTCTAATGTTCATCACATTGGTGCCTCAGTTAAGACAGAGATGGTGAGCATCCCATTTAAATTCAGTTCAAGACAATTATTGTTTATCAGGTATAAATCCGAGCTTAGACGTGGATGGGAATACTGATTAGAAAACCCAATACTAACCTTGACTTCATTTCTTACCTTCACTAGAAGGTCCTTAGCCTCCTTCTCCAGCCATCGGGGGTAAAAGGGGTTGTCCATGCGGATGGAGTGGAAGAGCTCTTCCTCATCTTGCCCGTGGAAAGGTGACTGACCAATTAGCATTTCATAGAGGAGGACGCCAAAGGACCACCAGTCAACAGAATGGTTGTATTTCTGACCCAGCAAGATCTGTAATTACAGCCAAAAATGTAATTAATAAAAGTAAGGTTGATGAGTGAACACCTTGTATGGCTTTTTCAAGGCCACTCAGTAAATAATTGATGGTGATGACAGTAGTATGTGGTTTAAACAAAGATCACACTGAAAACGGTGTATTTTGGGAAGCTAATGATTGGATACAAATGAGTAGGCAATCTAAAACTGAGCAAACATTTTTTGTGTTTCAGTTTCTACTTTTCCTCTGGCCTTAAGTGAAATAACTAAACTATGTGTGCCGTTAGCCTTCATTTTCATCTGTGATGTGAGGGCAGTAGACTCAGACCTAAGAAAGCTGGTATCTATCCCAGCTCTCCAGTGCCTCTGAGGTGATTATCTAAACCAAACCCATGTGTTCTACTGTCCTGTGTCTTTGCATAAAGTTTCTGTAGGTGACCAAGCATCCAGAGAGGTCATCTGAACAAGTCCATTCCTTAAATCCTAACTAGTCGTGGTTTACAACTAATGGAGTAAAATTTTGTGACTATGCCAAGAGACAGACTAGGATACCAACTTATTTAAATATAGATATTGGATGTAAGCACCATGTACACCTTGATATTGGTGCTTTGAGTAGAACTTGTCTGGTCTATTCTTAAGGGTAGTGGATTTAAAGTCTGGAATCCTACCTAATTTTAAAAAAGATTTCTACCCGTTCACCAATCCACTTTCTTGCTCAGTTTTCTTTATACTCAGGCCTTTCAGCAGCTTCCTTTTCAATGTTGGAACATAGAGAGTGCACATGTCACTCTACTCAGTGCTTTTCATCCCAACAAACCATGCTGTAATCTTCTCTAAAATAGTACATATGGCCCATCAGTGGGTGAATGGACAAATACAGTGTAGTCTATACATACAGTAGAATATCATTCAACCTTACAAAGGAAAGAAATCCTGACACATGATACAACATGGGTGAACCTTGAGGACATTGTGCTAAGTGAAATAAGCCAGTAACAAAGGACAAATATTGTACCATTCCACTTATATGAGGTACTTAGAGTAGTCAACTTCATAGAGACAGAAAATGGAACGATGGTTTCTAGGGGCTGGGGGAAATGGGGAGTTGTTGTTTAATGGGTATAGGGTTTCAGTTGTACAAGATGAAAAAGTTCTGGAGATTAGTTGCACAACAATGTGAATGTACTTAACACTACTGATTGTACTCATAAAAATGGTTAAGCTGGTATACTTTATGGTACGTGTATTTTACCACAATTAAAATACATAGCACTGGCTGTTGTGGCTCAGTTGGTTGGGCATTGTCCCATGCATGGTGTGTGTGTGTGTGTGTGTGTGTGTGTGTGTGTGTGTGTGTGTGTGTGTGTGTGTGCTGGTTTGATTCCCCATCAGGGCACATGCCTGAGTTGCGGGCTCAATCTCTGGTAGGGGGTGTGCAGGAGGCAGCCGATCAATGTCACATTGAGGTCTCTCTTTCCCTTCTTCTCTCTCTAATTTTAAATGGAGAAGAGAACATCCTATCTCTCATGACTCAAGCTGCCAGGATGGTTTGGGGGAAGCTGCTTTATTACCCAAAGCAAAATGGAGAAGGGATACTAGTATTGAAGTACTAAATTTAAAAAGCAAGACTGGGACCTTCATTTCACATTGCAATGTAAGGCTTAGCTCACCTGTGTGAGCACACACACAAACACACAGAGGTCATTTTACTATAGCATTCCTCATTTGAAATGGAATTTCCCCCTTTGAAAATGGGCCTTTGGAATGAATGATAGAATTGTAGCACTGATGAGCTCAGGAAAGAAAAATGACACTATAGTTCTAGACATTTCAGTATTTTCTAGGTCAGCTTTTTGTCTTGATGCTGGTGAACTTTTGATGCAGAAAATAATGTGCACAGCACCCATCTCTGACCCCTACCTGACCCCAGGCTTGTCTTTGGGAAATGAGACAGCTGGGAGTGAGGCTCAGGAATACTGTGAAAGTGTCTCTAATATAAGACTTGCTAAACAAACAACAACAAGAAAATAGCTGTGAAGGCCTTACTAAACACTGCAGGTTCTACTTCTGCCTTAGTCCTCTACCGTTAGTTTATCATTGGGTTGTTGTGAGGCTCCAGTGAAAAGTAGGAAAGACAAAGTGTTTTGTCATATGGAAATGACTATATGCTACATGGTAAATATCTGTCTTGATGAACTGGTACCTCCTTGTGAAAATAAAGATTAAGTTGCAAACATAAATTTGCAATCTGTTATTGACTTCCAGTATAAAAACGCTATCCACTAGCCTTAACTCAATACTTAAATGCTAAATTTCACTTTATTTACACATTTAAAATAATACATTTTTATTGATTTCAGAGAGGAAGAGAGAGGGAGAGAGAGATAGAAACATCACTGGTGAGAGAGAATCATTGAGCGGCTGCCTCCTGTACACCCCACACTGGGGATTTAGCCCACAACCCTGGTATGTGCCCTGACCAGGAATTGAACCATGACCTGCTGGTTTATAGGTCGATACTCAACCACTGAGCCACGCTGGCGGGGCCTAAATTTTAAAGTTAACTTTAAAAATAAACTTTGCCTTAAGGAGAAATTTAAAAGTAGACTCAGGGAGAATGATAAGGTAAATAAAGACGCGCACAATCAGTTCAGTAGTTTGCCTTCAGTGGGGACCGGTTCACGCGCAACTACTAGGATGTACCACAAGGGGGAGCCCCAAGCAACCAGAAACTGCTTGAACATCACATCTTTGTAAACAACTTCATTTGGCAGGAAAAATGAAAAGAAATTTGGAGGACAGGACACAGCTGTGGTGGAAATTAAGTCATTTAAGGCTAGGTGATGTTAATAAAGGATTTCAGTCTTAAGTTAGGAGGAAGAAAAATATAGATTCATACTCAATTACATACTGTTAAAACAGAATGTCTGCAAATGCTTGCTGATCTGTGTTAGGGTTTTCCATAGAGCATGTGTTTTATTTTATTTATAAGAACCTCTGAGGAAGGCCCTGTTATCCCCAACAAGAGAAGTGATTGGATTGAGGGAGGTTACATGTGTTGACAGTATTTATAAGAACCATCCTATCTAATAATAGACAAATATGCAAATTGACCATACCTCCGACACACACAAGCCATGCCCACAAGCCACGCCCACCATCCAATCAGAGCGAGTATGCAAATTAACCCAAACCAAGATGGCTACAGCCACAGAGAGCAAGGTTTCCTAGGTAACAGAGGAAGCCAAGCTTTCTGCCTGCCCTTGCCAGGCCTAAGCCTCCACTCAAGCTACAAAGTTTCAATTATAGAAGGTAAACAAATTCAAACAAATGGCGGCAGAATGGAGCTTGAGAGAGCAGGCCAGGATTGCCGCCAGCAACAGGGGAAGCAAAGCTTTCCGCACACCCTGGCTGGGCCCACCTACTTAAGGCAACAAAGTTTCAATTATAACCCCAACACAAATGGCTGCCTGCCTCGGAGGGAGCCCCAGGCTTGGCTCCGCTCCAGGCTACAAAGTTTCAATTGTAGAAGGGAAATACCAGGGCCTCCACTTAGGTGGCCAGGGGGCGTGGCCGGCCTGCAAACCACCACAGGCCCCTCGCTCAGGCTGCCCCACACCCCAAGGGAACCCCCACCTGATCCGGGACGCCCTTTAGGGCAAACCAGCTGGCCCCCACCCCTGTACCAGGCCTCTATCCTATCTAATAAAAGAGTAATATGCAGATTGATCATTACTGCAACACACAATATAGCTGCCCCCATGTGGTCAAAGATCCTGACCCCATGTGGACACAAGATGGCCACCACAAGATGGCCAGCAGGAGAGGGCAGTTAGGAGGCACCCAGCCTCCAAGGGAGGGCAGTTAAGAGGGACCAAGCCTGCAAGGGAGGGCAGTTGGAGGCGATCAACCCTGCAGGAGAGGGCAGTTAGGGGTGACCAGGCCGGCAGAGGAGGGAAGTTGGGGGCAAACAGGCTGGCAGCAGAGTGGTTAGGGGGTGATCAGACTGGCAGGCAGAAACCGTTAGGGGCAATCAGGAAGGCAGGCAGGCAAGCAGTTGGGAGACAGCAGTCCTGGATTGTGAGAGGGATGTCCGACTGTCCACCGGGATCTGGCCTAAACAGGGCAGTCGGACATCCCTTGAGGGGTCCCAGATTGGAGAAGGTACAGGCTGGGCTGAGGGACAACTCCCCTCCGTGCACGAATTTCGTGTACTGGGCCTCTAGTGTATTTATAAGAACCTAATAAAATTTAGTTATTTAAAACTATTTCATCATCAGTTCAACCTGATTTTGTTCCATTTTATTCGTTTTATAACACACTGATTATATTGGCAAAAATGTATGCGATTCATATATAATAAGTATACATATAATGAAGATGCATTATTAACAAATGAGAAAGCAGGTAAAAAAGTTTGAAAATATAGCCCTGGCCAGTTTAGCTCAGTGGATAGAGTGTTGGCCTGTGGACTGAAGGGTCCTGGTTTGATTGCTTTCAAGGACACATACCTCAGTTGCATACTTGATCTGGGTTGGGGTACATGCAGGAGGCAACCAACCGATGTGTCTCTCTCACATCGATGTTTGTCTCTCTCTCTCTCTCTCTCTCTCTCTCTCTCTCTCTCTCTCTTCTTTCTCTCTCTCTTTCTTTCTCCCCCCACCCTCTCTTTCCCTCCCTCTTTTCCTCCTTTTTCGTGCTCTAAAAATCATTAAAAATATCCTCGGGTGAGGATTAAAAAAATAGTTTGAAAATGTACAAAGAAGAAGCACTGGCAGTTGGATGGTGATGGAGAGGAAAGCCAGGCAAAAGGGTATCACTGGGGTCCAGACAAGAGATGCTGAGGGCCTGGAGAGGGTGCCAACAGTAAGGATGGGAAAGAATAGGAGAAGTATGGGGGATTGAAGCAAAGGGATTCATTTTTCAAACTGAGAAAGAATCTAGGGATCTTAATTCTGTCACAAGATTGGGGAGGGTAGAATAGGCTCAAAGGCCCATGAGGTCTAAGTTTAGAAGATCTTAGAGTCTGGATTTGGGAGGGGTAAGAAAGAAGGAGAAAACGTGGATAAGTCTTAGTGTTCTGGCTAGGTGACTGGATGGATAGATGTGTAGTGCAATTTGCCAAGAAAGAGATAAAGGCCTGGCTGGTGTTTCTCAGTGGTTAGAGTGCTGGGGCTTCGGGTTCGATTCCTGGTCAATGGAATGTACCTGGGTTGCAGGTTCAATCCCCGGCCCCAATCAGAGTGTGTGCAGGAGGCAACCAAACGATGTGTGTCTCTCTTACATCGATGTTTCTCTCCCCTACTCTTCCCCCGGCCCTTCCACTCTAAAAATCATGGAAAAATATCCTTGGGTGAGGATTAACAACAACAACAACAAAGGGATAAAGGAGAAGGCTGGGTGGGGGTGGAGCAAGTTCATCAGAGAAAGGAGTTGAGGGACTGCTTTGTTTGAATGATCTGTGACAGTTAGTTGAAGATCTCAAACAGGAACATGAACGTATGGGTCCAGAACAAGAAGGAGTAGTTTGGGCTGGCCATACTGACATTGGTGTTTTAAAACCACCATGATAAATACAGTTGCTCATGGACAATGTACCCCAAGAAGAGAAGAGGACCAAGAATGGAATCAGGTGAAGACAAGCATGTGTGAAGATGAGAGAAGGAGACTGAAGTTACAGAGAGAGAAGTCACTGAAGCCAAATTCTGGGAGATGTAGGGGAAAGAAGGATTCAGGGAGAGGATGTAGCATAAGGTATTTGTAGACAGGAAAGTTAAAAGCTGTAATTTCTTGGTGACCAGAGGCCAATCTTGCATTTAAACAAGATTAAATCAAAACTAAATACCACATTCTCACAGGGAAAAGCCACATACTAGTATTTCGTAGAGTTGGGGTACCACAGTTCCTTTGGCAATGACAGGGATTTGTTTTACCCAGGAAATCAGAGGTCCATCACTGTCCATCAAACAACCATCACCACATATTTATAAATACGATTATTCATTCATTCTTCCAAAAGATTATTTATTATTACCGCCAATCCCTGCACTCAGTCTTTGGATAGAAAAATGATTAAGATCACACTAATCTACATATGTGACAAAATGGTACAGAACTATGCACACTTTGTAGCAATCTCAATGTCCTGGTTTTGATTGTATCATAGTTATATATCATGTAACCAATGGGGCAAACTGGGTGAAGGGTGTATATGGGTGATGTTTCTGTACTATTTTTGCAACTTCTTGTGAATCTATAATTATTTCAAAATAATAAGTTATTAAAAAAGGAACAAAAATCAGCCCCTGACTTAGAGCAATCAGCATCCAATAGTACAGGGAGATTCAAAGATAAAAAGCAATGATGGTAAGTGTGATGCAATGGGAAGGGCTGCAGGGTAAAGGGGTGTCTGATTGCCCTGGGATGGCAGCTGGGGCAACTCCATAACAAGGAGAGAGGAGGGGAGAGTTAGATGGATGGATCCCTTCTGAGCAAATGCCATTTCTCTGGGGGCTCAGTAATGATTGTGATATCCTCCCTTTTTTTAAAAAATAAAAAAATAACAAGACAACAAACCAAAAACTGTGCAATAACATGTGACACCAGTGTTGAGTCCTCATATCCCACAAGGGGGAATACATCAGTGCACCCCGGCAATCCCTCCAGGCGTGGCAGCTTAGAAACCACAGTGTAGGTTTCTCTGCACCCGCTGGACTACTCAGGTGCTTACTTATAACCCTGCTCAGGGTCCACCTGGTTCTTCCCCATTGTTTTTTCTCTGGTGGGTCTGAGCAGAGTGAAGATACTTTAATACTGGGGTGGGGAGGAGCCATGACTGAAAGGATATGCTGCATCATTCAAGACTTGGAGAGATTACCTAATTAGCATGAGTACCATCCCTCATCCTATATAATAAAGAGGGAATATGCTAATTGACTGTCACACCCTCACAAAGATGGCAGCACCCACAGCCAATAAAGAGGGAATATGCTAATTGACTGTCACGCCCTCACAAAGATGGCAGTGCTCATAGCCACAAGATGATGGCGCCCAGTCCCCTCAGTCCCCCCGGGGCTGCAGGTGCGTGGCATGACCGGGCCCATCCCCAGGCGGGTCTGGCAGCTCCGCGTGCCTACCTCCAGAGTCCCCCAGTTCCCTCAGTCCCCCAGCCTCCCAGAGCTGGCCTGAGGTGAAGGCAAGCCTTGGATGGCGGCTGCCCAGCCGTCCAGGGCCACCTGAGGCTCAGGTAACCAGGGCCGGGCGAGGCTTGCACTGCCGGCAGTGGCAGCAGCAGAGGTGTGGTGGGGGCATTGCCTTGCCCTGATCACTGAGTCACCTCCCACCCCTGAGGGCTCCTGGACTGTGAGAGGGGGCAGGCTGGGCTGAGGGACCCCCCTACTCCAGTGCATGAATTTTCATGTACCAGGCCTCTAGTAAAATAATAACAGCAGCCCCTATGTGCAGCCATAATCATGCAATACTAAAAACAAAAAAAAAATTCCAATCCTGAACCAGAATACTTAAAATCTTCTGATTTTCAGGGAGGAAGAAGCAGTGGTGGTCGGCCTGGGCATGCTGGATTGGGAAGGGGCACTGCACATCCCTACCTCCGGGGCGATGTAGTCGGGGGTCCCGCAGAAGGTGTTTGTCTTGGCATCTCCTAACATGTTCTCCTTGCACATTCCAAAGTCTGCTATCTTGATATGCCCATCTTTGTCTAGCAGGATATTATCTAGCTTCAGGTCCCTGAAAAAACAGAAGCATAGCAAAACCTTGCTTCAATCATTATAACGTTGTTAGAATAGAATTGTCCTATGAGGGTGGTCTCATCACTCTAACTAGGGCAGCCCTCACCTGGCTGCCCCCTCTGAAATGGGGAGACTTCCCTGAGCAGACTGTCAGCCTGCCCTGTAAGCACCACAGCTCAGTACTGACCATCCCCGAGGGAGAGGGTCTGGACCGGATGACACAGAGCTGCTGTCGTCAACAGTCGGTATGGGCCGTCCCTGAACCCTTACAGACGACTCTGGGTCAGGACTGTGCAATTTCCTCAGAAGAGCCCAGGAACCCACTCTTCTGGGTCCTTTTAGTTGTCTTGCATCTTCCCTTTGCATCAGGTTCTCAACTGCCCCTTCTCCCTGCGTGGCCGTGCTGACCTCCAGCTGGTTGGCCGGCCTCCATCTAGCTCCTTTCTTTTTAATTTTTACTCCCCGCTTAATCTGTGAGTCAGAAAGCAGACAACTGAACTTTTGAAGATTTGTATGCTAAATAAGTGTCACTTATGTTTTGAGAAAGGAAGTAAGGAGATTGAAGTACAGTAGCTTTCATCCAAGAAGGATGTGAAATGATGGTGTATAATGGAGACATTTAGGACCTCCATTCACAAAAGAGGGTACACATGATGGTCTGTGCACTTCTACAAGGTGTAGGCTTACAAGTTTCCTTAGGTGTGCTTGAGTGTTCAGGGGAGAGCTCCCCGCCTCAGCCACTCAAAAGGAAGGCATTCAGTCAACATTTCTAGGTGACCCAAAGCAAATACAGGCAAAGACAAGAGACGCAGGAGACAGAAGTGAGAAAGCAACAAGATATCAAAGAGAAAGAAAGCAGAGTATGGGAAGGGAATGAGAAAAATGGAGGTGAGAAGAAGAATAAGAGTAAGGACCGGAATAAAGAACAAAATAAGGTCAGAATCTTATTGCTTTTGAGACTGGAATTTCTTACTTGGTTACTGTTAAATCATCATCCGTGTTATCACCATGGGCAGGAAGCCTGGGTGTGAAACTTTCGGCCACAAAAACACCCTGGGCATTTCATGGCACTAAAGCACATCGACTACATTAACGGGACCACAAAATACAGATATTTCAGTGTGTCTGAAAGGGTAACATTTACCTGTAGACAATGCCTTTGGAATGGAGGAACTGCAGACCAAGAATGATTTCAGCAGCATAAAACCTGAGGGGAGAAAAATCAGAGTTCACCACCAAGTCATTAACAGAACAAAATAAAACCCCCATTTTACCCCGTGAGTACTCTGTGTAGTCCTCTGCTTAATGTACACACACCTTTGTAGGAACACAATTTATCTGTGTATGCACATCATTTTGTTTCATCTGAACCAAAGGAAGATGTCCTGCCCGAGAGAGTGAAGCAGAGCTGGTATCCTAAGTTAGCCCTACCTGCAGCTGGTGCTCATTCTTATATTTTGAACGACAATGCTCAAACTGTCCCTTTTCCCCAATAGAACATACACAAACATTAAATGCAATTGTATAGTATAACGGGAAAGTAATTTTCCCTTTTATTGTAAATATATTTTTATTGATTTCAGAGAGGAAGGGAGAGGGAGAGATAGAAACATCAATGATGAGAGAGAATCATTGATGGCTGCCTCCTGCACGCCCCCCAACCAGGGACAGAGCCAGCAACCTGGGCATATGCCCTGACCGGGAATTGAACCGTGACCTTCTGGTTCACAGGTCGATGCTCAATCACGCTAGATAACATGGATCAGGTGTTTGATGGCTCTCATGCCTTACAAAGCTGGGAAGAGTGCTGGCCGGAGTGGATCCTCTCTAGCACGAAAAACACCCGATGGTTTCTGTGCGGTGGCTATCCCTTACAGTGATCTCTGGGCAGTGTGCTGATGGCTCCCGGAGGCCACGAGATCAGTGGGGTGGATCTCAGCAAGGTTTCTGCAGGAGCTGGGGAACAAGTCCATCTTCCAATCTGGTTCACACACCACCGCTCAAAGCACTCATTAGGAACCAGTGAAAGATTATTGAGGAAATATGGCCAGTCTGCCTGGCCGGCGTGGCTCAGTGGTTGAACATAAACCTATGAACCAGGAGGTCATGGTTCGATTCCCAGTCAGGGCACATGCCCAGGTTGTGGGCTCGATCCCCAGTGCAGGAGGCAGCCGATCGATGATTCTCTCTTATCATTGGTATTTCTAGCTCTTTCTTCCTCTCCCTCCCTCTCTGAAATAAATAAAAATATGTTTAAAAAAAGAAAAGAAATAAGTCTGTACCCAGCATTTAAAAATGGGCCTGGTGACACCATTAAAAAAAAAAAAAAAAAAAGGCACAGTGGTTTTACCATTCAGGGAAGAGGGACCATGGGGGCCGGGGGGAGGGGTGGGAGTGGAAGGGGGTCCTCAGCTGCAGCCCCAATGGGTATAGGCAGCCTGTTTGGCTTGCTTGTGTTGAGGGCTGCCCACAAAGGTGAAGGTGTATTCTCAGACTAAGTGCCCCTCCCGGTTTCCGAATTCTCATGCTCGGAGCCACATGCTTTATGGCTTCGCATTGACCTTTCCACGAAAGGCCTCGGCTGAAGCTTCATCCTGTGACGCCTTTAAAATCTGTGCTGCTTTGGACTGCTTTCTTTTCAAAGGGCAAACGTTTTCTTCCATGCTCACATCATCTAGAAGCCTGAGGAACTGGGGTATCTCCTTGAGAAACTACACAGTTGATTTCAAAACACAGAGAGATTAAACAACACTGACAAGAACGTAAGCTTCACAAACTAGGAACTTGGTTGCCTGGTGTGATATATTCTCGGGGGTTACCTTGTCCTGGGAGTTAGGCCTGCTGGGTGAGGAAACAAAAACACCAGAGAAGGAAGGAGGACTCTGTGGGCTCTGTGGGGGCATAGAACCTGCCACGAACAGTGGAAAACCCCAGATCCTTCGAAGGGCTCTTACGTTGCTCTGCAAAGGTCAAACTTGTGGCAGCTCTGGATGTGGTACATCAAGTCTCCTCCATTGAGAAATTCCATCACAAAAAAGAGGTTTTCCTGGGGAAAAACAAAAACAGTCCCAATTTTTGGCTTCCTCAAAAAAAAAAAAAAAAAAAAAAAAAAAGAACACAAGCATTACTTTTTTTTTTTTTTAAATATGTTTTATTGATTTTTTACAGAGAGGAAGGGAGAGGGATAGAGAGTTAGAAACATCGATCAGCTGCCTCTTGCACACCCCCTACTGGGGATGTGCCCGCAACCAAGGTACATGCCCTTGACTGGAATCGAACCTGGGACCTTGAGTCCACAGGCCGAGGCTCTATCCACTGAGCCAAACCGGTTTCGGCTAGCATTACTTTTTAAAGGGATGTAGATGATTTCACAGGAGCCAATTCTGTCTTCAGATCACTTATAAAAGGTTAAAATTCATTTAGATGATCAGTAGCATTTCTGTACCCCCAGAAGCCTGGGAGCCCGTGGAACGCATGCTGGGAAGCCCCTATGCTAGGATTCAGCAGATGGGGCACAGTACGACTGAGGGTCCCACTGGACCTGCCTGCCCAACGGGACGGTGTTGGGCCTATAGTGAGTGCTGATGGTTTACCTATGAAACTGGCAGTGTGTAGGAGAGTAAACGCACATTGGGGCTCTGACTCCAGGGACAGGGAGAAAGCATGCATTCATTCAACACCCAGTAAATAGTTCTGAACATAGTTTGCAGGCATGGCCCTGTGGGAGGACTGTGTGTGAGATGCTCATTGCTGCCTCATCCATCAAAGACGGTGAGACACAGTCCTGCCTTCAGGGTGCTTATAATCAAATACAGCCTTTTTCTCTCCAGTGCAGGCTTTGCTTGGGGCAAGCCACAGCTTAAGAGCGTGTTGCCCCCAGCAGAAGACTTCATCTGTATTTTTAGAGCTGGGGGTGGGAGGTGCAGGGGAGGGCTTGAGTGGCAGCATCAAAGACAAGGCTGAGCTCTTCAGGGTGTGGTCAGAGTCTTAGAGGTGGCCACGATTCCAGGAAGCCTGAGCTCCTCCTACAGCGTGAGACAATATGTTCTCGATAACTGTATTCATAGCACTTTGCCCTGATTTTTTAGAGTCCCCATGAACCACAGAATTAGTAATCCACAAAGTGTGGAGACATGTGTCGTGTCTGTGCATAAATTTGCACCTGAAAACCTCACCTGGGTGATTTTTTAACAGAATTAACCTTTAAGTTTTGATGTGAAACTAACTGTGGCCTCAGGGCATGCCAGGTGATGGTAGAAACAGCATTCTGGTCTGACAGCGACATATATTGCCTGTTATACATGCCACAGAACCGGGGAAACCCAGTATTGTGGCCATTATCTCAATAATTCAGGCAAAAGTAAGCGTTATCCTCCTGCTTTTTCCAAAGTTGACCTTAGATGGGAGGTCCCTGGTATCCACTCATTCTCTGGTGGGCAGGCCAAAGTCCTCTGCTGACATAAATCCAAACACTGATATTTCAAACATTCTTGGAGATTGATAATTTGCCTCATTTGCACACACTTGCTTTCTCATTAGCACATCTTCCCTTGAGCTCTTTTTGTCATATGTACCATATGAATAGCTCCTAATCTTTACCTTTTTACCCCAAACTGTGATGGCCTGTACACACACAGTGTGATCTCCTACATATTCAGGAGAATGGAAGGTATAAAAACTTAAAGTGAGACCATTTATTACAATGCTCAGATGAAAGATTCCCTTTAATTGTTAGGATGTTTACAAATTCCTATAAAGTCTGAAACTTCAGGATTTACAAATTGTCATTTAGGACTTGGAGAAAGTAGGGGAAGGCAACTTGAAGGAAAAGGTCGACATCACTTGTACACACCCCTGGCATGGCAGTCCCCTTGGTTCTCACGTCTAAATCAGACTCTCACCCTTGGTGGGATTTTGGGGGCTGAATTTGTGCATCGACAGAGAGTCAGTTTACTGTGGGGCTCAGTCAATTTAGTACCATGGGCATTCCAAGAAGATCACACTGATGTAGTGATTACTAATTAAATAGTAATGGAGATTTATAGCATGCTGGATGTCACATTTAATCCTACTAAAAGACATTATGGCTCCACAATAAATCTTCCAAAAACAGTCTGTTCTAGTTCTATCTTTTTAGTAAGCTGGGGGCACCAAACAAAGCCCACTGGTTGTTTTTGGTTATTAATGATGGCGTTTTGCTTCAGTTTAAGCCTTTCGTTTGGGTGAAAACATGGGCTTTTTAAAGGGGGGTAAGGGCAGTCCATGCCTGGAAGTCCAGCTTGGGTGGGCAGGATGGGGAAACTTGTTCTTCCTTGAGAGGGTGCTGTTTTGAGGATCTTTGCCCTCTTCTAGGGGTTCTGATAGCTATTTGGAAGTTTCAGGGAACCACTCCTCAAGGGAACTGTTAGGTCCACTCTGGTCCCAATGAGATGACTCATTGGGACCAGAGTGATGAAATTAGCATGAGTGAATGTACATACAAACCATGCAGTTACAAAATTTGGGTTTTGAGTATCACATTTTGAAGGATGGGTAAACCTTTTCAAAGTTGAATCCCAAATTCTATTCACAAAATTTAAATATAAATATAATAGACTCAAATTTTCATAAATGGCTGGGGAGGGAGTGCTCAGAGAGGAAGGTGACCTGCAGCTGACCTGGAACTCTGCAGGAGCCCTATAAAAAGAAAAGTCTGCCCACGGGAGAAACTCCAGATTGGGTCGGGTGGGACCAAACCCAGAAGAAGTCAACTCAGGGTAATTGTTAAGACCATGGTCTTTGCCCTCATTCAGAACTTGGAGAAGTTACTTAGCCTCTCCTGAGCCTAATAGTCTTCCTTTTTGAAATGGAAGGAATAATATTCCCACCTCATAGGGTTGTCGTTGAGTATTACATGAGATTATATATGTGGAAAGCTGGCTCAGGGTTGGCACTCAGCATGCACATGATATCTGGTGCTGTTGTAATTATAAGGAACAATGTAAAAGCCAGTAAAAATAAAAAATAAAAAATACAGCAGCTCCTTCCCAGAGGAAGGAACTGAATAGTCCTGTGGCTCTTGACACAAAGAGGAAAACGGGGCCTTGGCTCTCCTCCAGTCTGTTCTTTCTGTTCTGGTCGAGCTGAGAGAAAATGCAAAGCAGGCTCGAGAGGGGAGCATGATCTCCTGGGCTGTGACCCTATTTCACTGGTGTACCAGTAGACCTCTCTTCTTTAGGCCTGGTAATACTTTAACTGATGCAAATGAAAGTTGACATTGTGATGGTGTTGGGGGATCAGATGCTCCACATCTGCCCTAGACTTAGAATTTGTCAACAATGCTGGAACAGCATTTGTGGAGTGGAAACTCTTGATTCTTATCTGTCACTAACTAGCCTGTAGCCAGGTAAATAACACCATCCCTAAGCCTCAGTCTCAACCTCTGAAAAATGAGAAGTATCAGCTACATTTCCCTTTACTAAAGACTCCCTGATTTTCACCATTTATATTTCACATTTCCCCACCATTTTTTCTTGGGGAAAGAGATGAAATTAACAAACTGTGACTGTTGAGCACATTATAAGACTAATGTTTCCCAAATAATAAAATATACATTGGTAAAAAGATGTTATGCCTGCAAAATTATTAAGAGAAGTCTGTGTCTAGAAGCAATGCATATTTGAAGTAAAATTAAAGAAATAGTGGTGAGTATTTCCTTTGAACCTTTCTCAAAGGAGGTAAGCTTTATGGCTGGGTTGATGGCCCACCATAACACCCCAAATGAGGTAAAAAAGTAGAGGTCAGAGGACCTCCTCCTATTTAAGTAGTCTTCTGGTTATGCTAATAGAGCTTGATTATTGGTTGGGGGAAAATTCTTCTGTGTTCCAAGGGTCCTGACTGCTTTAACATTTGAATTAATCCCATCATAGGCCAAGGGCTGGAAAGCAGAATGGTAGAACAGATTGTGGTTTAGCACTTTTTTGAGTAGACAACAAGAGTAGCAGGAGACTGACTTTTTGATTTGTCTTTGGATTTTGTTTCTGAATCTTGTGTCTTATTCTTTTAGAAAGAACACCAGGCAAACTGCCTGAAGTCTAGCTGAATGGAAGTCTTACAACTAGAGAAGTAAAGAAAAAAGTACATTGAGACTGGTAGGAGGAGCAGAAGCGTGGAATGGGCTAGTCTGACACCCATGTATGGCGTTGTTTTAATCAGGAGGGATATCTCTGCTGTGGAGGTCACTGGTGAGGAGCAAGGGGTCCCAGTCTCACCCCAGACTCCCAGCCCAGGGTTCCAGAGCTGGGAAGAGAATTCCCCATAACTTCAGGCTAAAAACCAGCAGGGATTGTAGCTGAATGAAACGGAGACCGTGGGAGTCCCAGCAGTGCCTTCTAAAGGGCCAGCACATGGACTTACTCGGATTTGATCACTCTGGGCTCCAGTACTGGAGGGGGATGGGGGCTTGAAAGGAAACTGGGATATTCGGGGAGGAACTGGATTGTCTAGCATCAGGGAAAGAACTTAGGGGCAGCTTTCTCCAGATGGGGATGCTTGCAGGGATCATGTTCCTGTGCTAGGACCTCCCCTGTTGCAGAGCTGATTGGCAGCCATGTCTGAGTTTCCATCAGCTTGGCTCACACTGTTCACTCTGCCCTGGTGACACTCTAAGACCCCACCCTATCCAATTTGCAGGCCCATCCAAATTATTTGCAGTGGCTTTTCCATATGAATGGCCTGTTCTGGCTAAGGCTTCAGACTTTTCTAAAATCTCTTAAACAAGCAACAGACAGTATCAGCATGCCCCCTACCTATCAGTAGGAGGCCCAAGACCTGGCACTAGCATCAGCTTGCCTTGATTCATAGCTTGGCCTCACCTGGGCACGTTCAAACTCAATACAAGTAGCATCCATCTGCAGATGGCTCTGTAGCTCCTGAAGAGTAGCCCCAGGAAGCGGCTTATTGCACCTCCTGGGAGGCTCTAGAGCCAGTGAACCTGGTGGACAGCTTCAGACCTTACCATATTACAACTCTACACATCCACAAGTGACATACTCAAGGGGCAGACTTAGTGAGCACCAAAGCCCCACTGAAGCAAGTCCTGCTCCATAAGGGTGTCTCCTGTACAGCAGCTCTTCCATTGTAGACACAGCTGGTCCTCATAGCCAATTGGCCTGGAGGTCAATTCCTCCTAGTGACACCAACAGCAATAAAAGCTCAACTACAACAAGACTGTTCACATAGCCCACACAAGGACACACCTAGAATGCCCAGTTCAGGTGATTGGGGAGGTTGAGCTACTGGGTCCTATAGGATACCTACTACACAAGGCCACTCTACCAATTCCAGGAGATATAACAGCTCTACCTAATACATAGAAAGAAAGACATGGAAGCAGTCAAAATGCAGAGACAAAGAAACATATCACCAATAAAAGAACAGAAAAAGATCTAAATGAAATGGAAGCGAGCAAACTATTAGATACAGAGTTTAAAACAATGGTTATAAGGTTGCTCTAGAATCTTAATGAGAGGTTCAAGGGACTTAATGAGAGCATCAAAGGACTTAAAGAGACTTTCAAGGATCTTAGTGAGAATTTCAAAGACATGAAAAAGGAACAGTCAGAAATTAAACGTACACTAACTGAAATAAAGAATAATTTACAGGGATTCAACAGTAGAGTAGAGGATTCTGAGAATCAAAGAAATAATTTGGAATACGAGGAAGCAAACAAACATCCAATCAGAAGAGCAAAAATAAAAAAGAATAAAAAAAATATGAAGATAGTGTAAGAAGCCTCTGGGACAACTTCAAATATACCAACATTTGCATTATGGGGGTACCTGAAGGAGAAGAAAGAGAGTAAGATAATGAAATCTTATTTGAAGAAATAATGATAGATAGAAAACTTCCCTTGCCTGGTGAAAGAAATACTAGACTTAAAAGTGCAGAGAGTCCCAAACAAGAGGAATCCAAAGAGGCCTACACCAAGACACATAAACATTAAAATGCCAAGGGTTAAAGACAAAGAGATAATCTTAAAAGGAGGAAGAGAAAAGCAGTTAGTTACCTACAAGGGAGCACCCATACAACTGTCAAGCTGATTTCTCAACAGAAACTTTGTAGGCCAGAAGGGAGTGGCAAGAAATATTCAAAGTGATGACAAGCAAGGACCTACAACCAAGATTACTCTACTCAGCAAAGCTATCATTTAGAATTGAATGTCAGATAAAGAGCTTCATAGACAAGAAAAAGCTAAAGGAGTTCATCACCACCAAACCAGTATTACATTAAATGTTTGGTATTCTTTAAGAAGAGGAAGAAGAGGAAAGAAGAAGAAAAAGAAGAAGAAGAAGAAGAAGAAGAAGAAGAAGAAGAAGAAGAAGAAGAAGAAGAAATATGAATAATAAAATGGCAATAAATACATACCTATCAAGAATTGAATCTAAAAAAACACACACAGACACAAAAAAACCCCCAAGAAATCTAATGAACAAAACAAATTCGTGAATAAAATAGAATCAGAGGCATGAAAACATGGAACAGACTGATGAATCTCAGAGAGAAGGGGAGTGGAGGGCCGGTCAGAAATTAACCAAAGATCTTTATGCATATATGCATTACCTATGGACACAGACAATAGAGTGATGAAAGCCTAGGGTAGGGCAGGAACCATGTAGAGGGGGCAATGGGGGGCAAATGGAGGACATCTGAAAACCAGCAGGCCTGCTAGGAGAAGAGTATTATCCCTGATTTTGCAAAAATAATTAAAATACTAGAGTAGAGCTCAACATTTAGGGTCCTGGCCCCAGTTCAAACATTTGATGAGTTTTTTTCACTTTGCCTACATAGTAGCTCCTAGGAAAAGTGAATTTTAAAATAGGAGGGTTGCCTACTCAGCCGGTTTCCTGCAGGAGGAAACTCACTAGGATTCTTGCAACCTCTATTGGAAACGAAAGTGGACTGCTCTGTAAAGTGAGTGTTCCTTTAAGGTTTCATGTTCATACCATTCATGGTCTTCTGAGTGGGTTCTATGAGTGTTCTTCCTTCATCCACTGGTCTTTTTAATGAAACAATAACACATTGAGCATATTTCTATCCTGTCGGTGAAGTGAGTTTTAGTTGGGGTTTGACAGTACGGTTACATTAGGGCCACTGGAGGAAGTGATTCATTAAATAATGCTGAAGAACATTTGGTTAACAAGAAAGCATTGGGTATATCATTTAATTACCTGTATTTATCCATAAGCTCTCCAGTTTACAAATATATCTATGGTATGCATGCTGCTCTCTATGCCAGACCATAAAAACAAGAGAGCTATAGCTTTGTTGTGATTTTCTGACAAGTGAAGGCAATAATCAATACTGGTATTCAGTAAATAAATGGGTATTCAAAACTCTGTGGTAATATTTTTGAAAGCTTTAAAAATGGTATGTATTATAGTCTTGCAAAATCATTTATATATATTTTTATATTATTTATATGTAAATAAAATCATATATATGTATATGAGAGAGAGAGAGAGAGAAAAAGAGAAAAGAAACTTTCAAAATAGTCTAGTGGTTTTGTAAAAGAAACTTTCAAAATAGTCTAGTGGTTTCAGTATACAAAGTATAGAATTTTCCAGTTTCCACAAATATCTTTCATTACTTGGTTGAAAAAAACAGCATAGCTAGTCCTCCCATGTTCTTCTAAAAATATGAGATCACTTCAGGGGGACTCTAAATTCCTTTGTATTCATTTTTTGTGTGAAATATCTACATGAAATTTCACTGTGAAAGTGATTTATACTGGTAAAATGAAGAAAGGGAGATAATCACTGACTACAAGAATACAAGAAGAGAATATTTAAATAGTTTGCTAATCTAAAAATTAGAAAAAAATATATTTTTTTCAGATAATATATATACTAATTTCAGTGATTTTCAAGGTCAAATCTTTTAAATAATTCTGGTCTAAATGTAACCAATACATTGCCTTGGATTCTCTACCTTTGTGAGTCTCAATCTTTATACTTGCACTAGAGGCCCAATGCACGAAATTCATGCAGGAGTAGGCCTTACTTCCCCCAGCTGCCGGCACCAGCTTTCCTCTGGCACCCAGGACCCGGGCTTCCCTCCAGCCACCAGCAGGCACCTGGACCCGGGCTTCTTCGAAGCCCCGGTTTTGTCCGGAAGGAAGTCTGGTCTAATTAGCATATTATGCTTTTATTATTATAGATGGTTGATGCACTGACTCTGAAATAGTGTCAGAAGTAGAGGAGGGGTCCCCTTCATCAAGGTTTACATCTTTACTTTTACTTAGTGTTCCCCCCAAAACAAGCTTTTAGTTGAAAATTATAATCCGTAAGAGCTGCCCTTTCTGACATCCTCAGCAATGTGGTCATGAGCACATGGAGGGGCTTCCTGTCTCAAAATAGACTAATAGACCGCGGAGCTGGGGTCAGGGCTACCCAAGCTGTGTATTTGGAAGAAGCGCCCAGGTGGGGATGGACTTGCATCTGGCCAGCACTCCTGGTGAGTACACTGGATGCTGGGCTCACTCAAAAGTCCCACTGGCACACTTACACACCTATGTTAGTTTGGTCACACCAGCACTCAGTTTCTTAGGTATGTTTGTAATTTAGAAGGCTGGATCAATTCTGGATTATTTCTTGCCTTACTCGTAAGGAATATACCACTAAAAATCTTAACAGATAGTCATATATGTACTTTTTATATCTAAATGTATTGTGTGTGTGTGTGTGTGTGTGTGTGTGTGTGTGTGTGAGAGAGAGAGAGAGAGAGAGAGAGAGAGAGAGAGAGAGAGAGAGAGAGAGAGAGAGAGAGGCACTATAAACCAACAAACTCATTCATTAGGGCCTGTTTATATTTCTACTGTAAACTCTCATTAGTAAAATTCACTGCCTTCAAATAGATTCATTAGTATATATCAGAAATAATGTGCTCATGCTTTTAGAAGTTTGTATCTTGCAAAAGGAACTCAGAGGAACTCAGGCTCAGTTGTATTTACTGGCTTAATTGTCCCATGGGGTCTCCTTGCATTAACAGATTATTTTCCTTCATAACAGAAGTACAAACAAGACTCCATTTCATGAATTTTTAAACTGTTTTCCCTGACGTAATTAGGTCTCTAATGAGAGGCAATATAGCAGTTAGGTCTATGGACTTCACCACCAAGCTGCCCTAGTTTGAATCCTGGCTCCCCTATTCATAGCTCTTTGACCTTTGGTATATTGTTCACCTTCCTTAAAAGGGTCACCTCATTCTCCTTATCTATAAAATGGGGATAGTAATAATAATATCTACTTCATAAGGTTGCTGTGAATATTAAATGCCCTAAAGGTGTAATGTGCCTAGAACATGGACTGGCACAGAGTAGTAGTAAATGCTCTATAAATGTCAGCTGTTGTTATATTTATGACTGTAGTTATTACATATTAGAGGCCCAGTGCACGAAATTCGTGCATGGGGGGGGTGTCCCTCAGGCCAGCTTGCACCCTCTCCAATCTGGGACCCCTCGAGGGATGCCTGACTGCCTAAACGGGCAGTCGGACACCCATGTCACAATCCAGGACTGCTGGCTCTCAACTGCTCTCCTGCCTGCCTGCCTGATTGCCCCTAATTGCTTTTGCCTGCCAGCCTGATCACCCCCTAACCACTCCCCTGCAGTCCTGGTCCCCCCAACTGCCCTCCCCTGCAGTCTTAGTCACCCCAACTGCCCTCTCCTGCTGGCCTGGTTGCCCCCTAACTGCCCTCCCCTGCTGGCCTGATCACCCACAACTGCCCTCTCCTTCCAGCCATCTTGTGGCAGCCATCTTGTGTCCACATGGGGGAAGCCATCTTTTACCACATGGGGGCGGCCATCTTGTGTGTTAGAGTGATGATCAATTTGCATATTACTCTTTTATTAGATAGGATGATATACATGCCATGCATGTTGCAAAATACAGATTCACAAGCACAGAGGGGGTCTCAGGAACAGACTGAGTTTTACAGAATATGATTGTGAGGTGAAAATGATCTACTCTACTGAAGATTTTAAAGTTACTAAATTATCACTGCTACAAAGAAAAAAAAGATCCTCTCCAAAAAGGAAGAATGAATTACTTAAAAATTTTAAGTGAGCCGAAACCGGTTTGGCTCAGTGGATAGAGCGTCGGCCTGCGGACTCAAAGGTCCCGGGTTTGATTCCGGTCAAGGGCATGTACCTTGGTTGCGGGCACATCCCCAGTAGGGGGTGTGCAGGAGGCAGCTGGTCGATGTTTCTCTCTCATCGATGTTTCTAACTCTCTATCCCTCTCTCTTCCTCTCTGTAAAAAATCAATAAAATATATTTAAAAAAAAAGAAAAATTTTAAGTGAGTGATTTTTCTACCACCTTATGATTATATGATATATATTCTCAATATTTGCCAAAGGAGTAGATTATTCCTGTTCAGATTTAGGCTACTGAAGAGCAAATTCCCAAAAGTAAAAGGAATATTTAGGGCTTTGCACTCTGTCTAAACATCAAATTCAAAGAGATCTGGAATAAGTCTGAGTCATTGATAGATTCAAAAGAGTACTACCATTTGTAGTGCTGGCATGGAGATTTACAATAAGTGTTTGATGTCAACTCAGATGCTCTTTTCCAGCTCACCTGAGTTGAAGCTGGCAGGCAAAACATGATGAAAGTATAACCAGACACAGGGTAGTAGTCATCTGGTTATATATTTTTAAAATCACTTTTAGTCTAAGTAATGCAAATAGAGTAATTATTTCAAAAAAGAACAAAAAAACAGAAAGATCTAAAAAGAGAGGCATCATAAAAATAAAAATCTATTTTCACAATATGACAGAAAGATGATTAAATGCAAAATTAAAGTGATAGATTAAACAGAATCTGTATAGTTCTCACAAGACTGTGGCTGTATAGTTCTCACAAGACTGTGTTTGCACTTACAGATATCATTTAGAGAAGTTGAAAGTCTTAGGGCTATCAAAATATATCAATATTTAAAACATATGATAGTTCTTTAAAAGAACATTTTGTGAATGAATATTCTAGAATCAGGAAAGGGGAAAATGTAATGGTAGACTCAGAAGTTAATATATTTTTAGAAGTTATATGATCTAACTTCTACACTACTTTCCCCTTAGAATGATTACATTCCTTTTAAATAAGAGAATAAAAATAAAGAACTTGGAAAATCATTTAGCAATGATGACTATTCAATATAGCTAATGATTGCCAAATGTTCATGTATTATTGGATAAATGAGAACTTCTTAACAGTAAAGAAATTAGTTAATGATTTTATCAAAACAATAACAATTAATTTTGAAAATACACAGAAAACTTGGCAAATGTAATGCAAATGAGGCCAACATATATATACTCCCTCTCCAGGAAAAATAAGGTGGGGAAGGAGGAAAAGAATAATTGTAACCATTTTTTTGTGCTATTTTTTTCTTCAATGCCTAGTAAATTAATGTGACAAATTTATACAGAAGATTTGCAATGCCTGAAGAAGAAATAAAATTAGAACAAAAATATTTATTATAAATATCTAAGTATAACAGTACCCCTTTAAGTGTATCATATATTAAGCATGCATAATAAATGCTGTAGAATCCAAGATTATAGTGTGACTAGTGGCTCGGTGCACGAAATTTGTGCACGGGGGAGGGGGGTGTCCCTCAGCCCGGCCTGCGCTCTCTCCAATCTGGGACCCCTCAAAGGATGTCCTACTTCCAGTTTACAGGGATCGGGCCTAAACCAGCAGTCGGACATCCCTCTCGCAATCCGGGACTGCTGGCTCCTAACCGCTCACCTGCCTGCCTGCCTGCCTGATTGCCCCTAACCACTCTGCCTGCCAGCTTGCTCGCCCCCAACTGCCCCCTGCCGCCGGTCTGCTCGCCCCCAAATTCCCCCACCCCCGCCAGCCTGATCACCCCCAACTGCCCCCCATGCCAGTGTGCTTGCCCCCAACTGACCCCCCTGCTGGCCTGCTTGCCCCCACCTTGCCTCCCCACTGGCTTGCTCGGCCCCAACTGCCCACCTGATGGCCTGCTCACTCCAAATTGTGCCCCCCCCACTGTCCTTATCACCCCCAACTGACCCCCACTGATGGCCTGGTCGCCCCCAACTGGTCCCCCTGCTGGTCTGCTCACCCCCAACTGACCCCCCCCCCGCCCCGCCTGCCTGATCACCTACAACTGCCGTCCCATCCTGGCCTGATCACCCACAACTGCCCTCCCCTCTTGGCCTCTAACCACCTCTACCTCGGCCCTGCCACCATGGCTTTGTTTAGAAGAACGTCTGGAAGGTCTCCTGGAAGGTCTCCCAGTCTAGCATATTACCCTTTTATTAGTATAGATAGAAGCTTGGTGCATGGGTGGGGGCCGGCTGGTTTTCCCTGAAGGGTGTCCCAGATCAGGGTGGGGGGTTCCCTTGGAGCGTGGGGAGGCCTGGGTGAGGGGCCTGTGGTGGTTTTCAGGCCAGCCATGCCCCCATGGGGTGAGGGTCCCCGCTGGGGTGCCTGGCCAGCCTGAGTGAGGGGCTGATGGCTGTTTGCAGGCTGGCCATGCCCCCCAGCAGGGACCCTCACCCCATGGGGGCATGGCTAGCCTGGGTAAGGGGCTGAGGGCCGTTTTCAGGCTGGCGACACCCCCTTCAGGGTGGGGATCCCCACTGGGGTGCCTGACCAGCCTGGGTGAGGGACCGATGGCTGTTTGCAGGCTGGTCAAGCCCCCCAGTGGGGACCCTCACCCCATGGAGGTGTGGCCAGCCTGGGTAATGGGTAGAGGGCCATTTTCAGGCTGGCCACACACCCCAGTGACCCAGGCCCCCAGCTACTCCTTTTTACCCCCAGCTACTCCTTGAGTGGAGGCCAGGGCTGGCTGGAAGCTTGGGTCACCCTCGGCGACACAGGCTCCCAGCCACTCCTTCAGCGGCGGCCAGGGTGGGCAGAAAGCTTGGCTTCCTCCGTCGCTGGGGGAAACCCAAGCCTCCTGCTCGCTTCAGCTCTGTGGCTGCTGCCATCTTTGTTGGGTTAATTTGCATACTCGCTCCTGATTGGCTGGTGGGCGTAGCGGAGGGACGGTCAATTTGCATGTTTCTCCTTTATTAGTGTAGATAATATGAAAATTGGAGAGTAGAATTCATCTCCATTTTTGACATAATCTGTTATAGCCAATGGAAAATGCACCCTGAAGGAAAAAGAAGAGTTGGTCCATATCTAAAATTTCAAAATTAAATGAAATAATCTACATACAGTATTTAGTCCTGTGCCTACATATAGTAAGAATTCATTAGTTCATGTTGACTTTTGTTATGTGCACTGTTATTTTATCACACAGGGAAGGAAAGCATTTAGTTGTATTATAGTCAGAACTCAAGGATGGTCCGAACATGTACAGGGCCTGGAGCAAAAATACAAATGGATGCCCCACACCATGTCTAAAATTTCAAGTGTTATAAATCAAGTTCATCAACTATAAAATTGAAAATACTCTATATTATGTCCTCTCTCTCTCTCTTCTCTCTCTCTCTCTCTCTCTCTCTCTCTCTCTCTCTCTCTCTCTCCCCTAGAGGACCAGAGCACAAAATTTGTGCATGGGTGGGGTACCTAGGCTGGTCAGCGATCAGGGCAAATTGGGCCAGGCCAATCAGGGCCGGGCCGGAGAGGAGGTGATGGTTGCCGGGCCAGGCACAGAAGGAACAGACACCGGATGCCGCCGCCACCATCGTCAGCACCCCTCCACCACACGGTTCCCTGCCTCCCCCCTCCTCCTTCCCTTGCTGCTATGCCACCACTGTAGCAGGCAGGTGGTGGGCCAATTGGGGCCTGCTGGCCGGGGGTAGGTACAGGGCACGGGATGTTGGCCACCAGCCCTGAGGAGGGAGCCAGCCCTTGGCACCCCTGGGAAAGGCGCTGCATTTGCTGCCACCCACCCCCGGTTCCTCGTCCCAGCCTGAGGGTCGGGGGGAGGGACTGTGGGAGGTTGGCTGTGGGAGCACACTGACCACCAGGGGGCAGCTCCTGCATTGAGCGTCTGCCCCCTGGTAGTCAGTGTGCGTCATAGTGACTGGTTGTTCCGGTCATTCCAGTCGTTCCAGTTGCTTAGGCTTTTATATATAGACTAGAGGCCTGGTGCACAAAATTCATGCACGGGGAGGGGGGTCCCTCAGCCTGGCCTGCACCCTATTGCAATCTGGGACCCTCAGGGGATGTCCAACTGCTAGTTAAATTGACAGTCGGACATCCCTCTCATAATCCCGGACCGCTGGCTCCTAACCACTGGCCTGCCTGCCTGCCTGATCGCCCCTAACCACTCGCCTGCCTGCCTGAATGCCCCTAACTGCCTCTGCCTGCCTGTTTGATCTCCTCTAACCATTTGCCTGCCTGCCTGATCACCCCTAACCACTTGCCTGCCTGCCCGATTTCCCCTATCCGCCTCTGCCTCGGCCCCCGCCGCTGATGCTTCATCCGGAAGGACATCCAGAATGATGTTCAGAAGGTCGTTCAGCTGTACGGTCTAATTAGCATATTATGCTTTTATAATTATATATATAAAATTATAATTTTATACAATTATATATATATAATTGTATATATATATGTGTGTGTGTGTGTGTATACATTTATCTATCTGTGTGTGTATATATACACACACACACACACACACACACACACACACACACACACACACACACATATATACACTAGAGGCCTTATGCACAAAATTCATGCAAGATTAGGCCTTCCTTCACCTGCTGCCAGCACCGGCTTCCCTCTGGCACCCAGGACCTGGCTTCCCTCTGGCACCCAGGACCCGAGCTTTCCTCGTAGCCCCGGCTTTGTCCAGAAGGATGTCCGGTCTAAGTAGCATATTATGCTTTTGTTATTAGATACCTGTATATATATCTGTATATACACACACATATATATACTGTGTGTGTTTATATCTTGATGAATATGCCTTACCAAGAAGGCTAGTGATAAATTTAGAATTCCTCCAAATTCCTACTCCTGCAGGCCCCTGCCCCGCCCCTTCCCACAACAGAACCTAGGAAGATGTCACACATGCTTCAAGCTATTTGGGTATGGAATTCTGGGGTCCTGGTTTAGGAATGGGGATAGGGGCTGAGGAGGGCATGACCCCTTGCTCCATAAGGAGATGTGTGGCTTGAGGAAGGCTAAAGGGAGGCTTCTAAAGTAAGGGGCTGGGCAGACCCTTTTACTTGGGTCTAAGATTTAGGACATGCAATGGATAATTTTCCAGTTAAATGAGTTGTGAGTTGGATTTTGTGTTTAGGTACCTTGATATTTCACCTTTATTAGTAGATTTAGATTGACAGTATGATCTAGAAAAGAGCACTAGACTGTGATGGGCTAGGTTGGTCTTAGGATCTCAATTTCCTTAGCATCAAAATGAGGGGATCTGGCCCCTTATTACATATAAAAAATTCTACATCTATTGAGTCTATCATAAGAAAAACAAATGAGTATAACAAATCCAATTAGAAGCTATAAGCAATTAAGATGTCCCCCAAAGGTGAATGGATAAAGAAATGGTAGTACATCCAGATAATGGCATATTATTTGGCAAAAAAAAGAAAAGGGCTCTGAAGTCATGATAAGACTTGGAGAAAACTTACATGCTTATTACTAAGTGACAGAAGCCATTCTGAAAAGGCTACATATTATATGAGTCCAACTAAAAGACATTCTAGAAAAGGCAAAATTATGGAGACAGTAAAAAGTGGTGGCCAGGGGTTTGGAGGAGGGAAGGATGAAGAGACAGAACACAGGATTTTTAGGGCAGTGAGAAACTATTGGGTGTGATACCACAATGGTGGATACATGTCATATATTTGTCAAAACCTATAGAATGTTCAATCCAAAAAGTGAACAGTAATATAAACTATGGACTTTAGTGAATAATAATGTATCAATATTGACTCATCAGTTATAATAAATGTACCACACTAAAGCAAGATCTTAAAAATACCCCTATTTTCCCCCAACTACGGGGGCTGAGGGAGGAAGGATATGTGGGAACTCTGTACTTTCCACTCAATTTTTCTATAACCTAGATCTGCTCTAAAAGTCAAGTCTATTAATTAAGAAAAACAACTAGTAGCTATAGGCTAGCCAATACATTCAAAGTAATGATAATATACATGACTGAAAAGAAAACATCTTTAGATTCTTCCTCATATGGGATTTATACAAATATCACCAATAAAATGAGTGAAGAATATGGAAACTAATAAAGTTCTACTAGATTTTGATGTTTATTTGTCCTATAAAGGTAGAAATTTATACAAAGAAGGTAGCATTGCAGATTCTATTTAAAATATTTCTTGAAACAATGACTTTTAGAAACATGCTTTTATTTATTTTGGTTGACAGTGTCAACTTATAATTTTTGTAACTGCTCTTCTAGGAATAGTTTCTTTTTTTTCTTCATAGAGTTTCCTGGAGAATTACTGCTTTTTTTTTTTCTTCCTGTTTTTTGTTGCTGTTAAACCTCACCTGAGGATATTTTTTTCCATTGATTTTTAGAGAGAGTGGGAGGGAGCAAGGAAGGGGGCAGGGAGACGGAGACAGAGAGACAGAGAGACAGAGACAGAGACAGACAGAGACATAGATTGGTTATCTTCCACACACAGCCCTACTGGGGCCAGGGATGGAACCTGCAACCTAGGTACATGACCTTGACCAGGAATTGAACCCAAGACCCTCCAGTGGGCAGGCCGACACTCTAACCACTGAAGACACTGGCCACAGCTTTTTGTTTTTTTAAGGATTTACTCCCATTCTGGATAAATATAAATGATGAAATGGCTTAGAACTCACACACTAAGTTTTATTTCTTTGTCTTGAAGGCTGGTTTCACCTTGCTAGTTTCCATCCCTGGGAAATTTCCATCGCACTCTTTCTCTTCAAACTTTGGCCCTTAGGTGGTACCTCGCAATGTCTGCTTCTGTCTCTCACTGAATCTTTGCTGGAGCCCCTGTTGCTGACATTTCAGGCCTTTCTGCCCAGGTTCTCAGTCCCATTCCTGCCCCTCTCATTTCCAGCCCGAGGCAGTGTCCTACTTTCCTGGGGTGATTGCAATCACTGTGAGTAGACTCAGATTTCCTCTCCTTCTAACTTAGTCTCCTTTCATTTCAATGGTCAGAAGTGACTACTGTCCTTGCCAGAGTTTGCTGTAGTCTTTATCCTAACCCCCTCCTCTTCCAGAACCTTCCTCCCTATTGTCTGGTTTCTTCCTCTGTCTCAAGCATTCTCCACTACTCTTAACCCTTAAACCCTGTGATCATAGACAGCATGCTTCCATCTTCTGAAACACACTTTCTGAGAGACCTCTGCATAACCACCGAGTCGGCCCACCTGCCCCTCACTCCTACGCCTCTGTCACCTGACTTATGCTTTCCACCTCCGACTAAGGCGCTTCGTTCTGCTCCTCCTAAATGTCAACAGCTGGCCTCCTCACCACTCTGAACACTCTATCCCTTCTTTTTGGAAATTCTTTCTTCTCCACGGACCCTACTCTGCTGGTCCCCCCCTTTCCTCTTGAGGGATCTATTACTTCCTTTTCCTCATGTCCCTCCTATGTCTGAAGTAGGGGCTTCTCTTTGGTTTGGTGCTTGAGCCTCTTTATTCCCAGGGTTCCATATGTGTCCCCTCCTCAGGGTGTGTGCCATGACCCCTCAGATGCCGTGTGCTCTGGTTTTAACATGGAACTGCGCCTCCAAGGGCCCCATTTTAGGAGAAGTTATTGCCGGGAACAATAAGGATTCAGCAGCTACGTGCTGTTTATCACACGTTTCTCTAAGACTGCTAGCTGAGGAAAGGACATTGACTTGACAGAAGTTTTAATGTGCAGAGTCGGATAAGAATGATTTGGGGCTCGAGGTGGAGAGCTCAGAAGCTGCAGAGGGCACGTGAGCCGGGGTGAAGGGGAGTAATGGGACTGAAGGGTATGCCGAGGCTGGACATTCCCTCCTCTGAGGTTGTCCAGGACCAGCCTTTCTGGTGCCTGGGGATGGTGGCAGGTGTGTTATAGTCAGCCAATATAATTTGCTATGGGATGGTTTCTTTTCCTTTTATTTCTTCCTGCCCTGAACATTATCTAGCATTCTGTGGGGAAATGAAAAAAAAAAAAAAAAAAAAAAAGGACAAGAACAAAACATGCTTCTTGGTATCAAGGAAAGTATTATTTACATGGAGAAACCAAGTAAGTGCCCCTGAAAGTAGTCACAGAAACGGCCCAGCCGCGCAGGAACAAACCACCTTTCTGGGTCTTGTAAGCAGAGAAGCGTGAGGGGCAGGAAGATAATGGTCATGAAGTCGGCTTTAGTGAATCTGAAAGCTGTTGTGGAGGAGGGATCTCTGAGCCAGCTTTCAAAGGAGCAGATTCACAGATGAGAGCAGGCCTTTCCTATAATAATACTCTCGAAGCAGATGCAAGGTGCTCATGTCTTGAGGGAAGCTGGTGACAGAACTTTTGGGGCTTTGAGAGAAAAGCTGATAGAGAAATGGACTGACAGTGTGGCCTCGTGCGCCCTGAAGAAACATTATAAAAGTCACGTAAATGTGAGAAAATATCTGTGAGCTTACCAAGCAGGTGTGCAGAAAGGACGTGACATTTCAGACTCACCAGGCAGTGCATATAGTCAAAGGACACCTGGATATTTGCTCATTAATTGCTGATTATCTCCAATATCTTGGCGGAGGCATGCAACATGAGTTTACCACAATCTGTAAATTTACTAATTTTTGTGAATTTACTGTAAATATAACATCTGCCGAATCACAGTGTAATTGCACAGGAAGGGCATTGGAAGCGCATGGGAGTGATGTGCAATTTCTGAGATAACCGTTTCCCAGCATCTAGGCATCAGGAAACGGCCAGAGCACTTTAAGGGAAAGAGACTTAGCCATCACTACAAACGGGGATGATACAGAAAGTTAATTCTTGTCTGAGTCCATGGATACGTGTTTTGGAGGATGTGGTTCGTGTGGTTTTTCTTTTTCGTGCTAAAATTGTGATAATTGCCAGCACTCCCAACTCAACTGGAGGGTTTATGGATGAGAAACTGGTGCTGAGAGCTTCAGATGAGGCAGTTTCTGAATAAAATGCTTGAAAGTAAAAGCCTCCTGGCCATCTTTGATGGCTTTTTTTGCTTTCAAACCATGGAAATATCAGAATGGCAGTGCTTCTTAAAAGACTGCTATGTTGAGGAGTTTTTATTTTATTTTATTTCAAATAATAAAATCTTGCAGTTACTATGGCACTTTCTCCATGAAGGATTCAAAGTCCTCTGCAAGTGCTATTTTTTGGGAACATCTTTCTGGAGGCCAAAAGAGGACAAGGTTGCAAAGAAATGTTAGGCGACTTGTTGAAAGTCATACAAAGTGTCAGGCATAGATTGATAATCTGAAACCTTAAGCAGACGGACGACCTCGGTGAGGTTGGCCCAAAGTCAAGCTTTGTGCGTTCTATAAACGGAAAATGAAAGTCAGTTTTCTTTTGCATGGTAGAGACATTTCAGAGTAACACTAAGAAGGTTGGACCGGTTCACACGGGCAGTGTGGAAGTTCAGGGCAGTGCTGGACATGGGAATCGACACCAGCATCCTGGCTCCTGATGCGTGCTGGGGATCTGCTCACGGAGTTCTGCAAAACCACGGCACCTTCCACGCAACCTGAGGAGGGACCCGGGGTGCTCTCGCACCCTCTGAAACTTCTGCTAGGTGTGGAATTGTAACACTACTTAGATTACCTGAGGGCAGACTGGAGTACAAGACCTTTCAGAATTCAAAGCAGGCACAAAGGTAGGCCGTAGTTCACTTTTAATTTTTAAGGAAAATTAGTTCAAATCAAAACAACACAACACATAATAGTGTTCTCACAGTGCCTGAGGCATCCTTTCCAAACTAATTTTGGAACTAAATCCTCTTATTTTCCCACAGTGTTATCAGAGATAAATCAGAGAAACTTTGGGTACTTGAATTATTGATCTTTCTTTTAATCTAGCATAATTAAAAAGGGAGTGTTTTGTCTTCCCTGTAGGTCAACATTTAGTTACTACATAGGTGCCATGCCACTAAGATACTTACATGGTCTGAACATACAGGAGGCCAATATCTGGACGCAGAGACACACGGTTAAATTCAATACCCTTCCCAGTGACTAGGTGAATGGTCTTAGGCAAAGTTCATTATTCTGAGCCTCAGTTTCCTCTGGGTAAAATAGGAATCATAATATCGGCTTCATTGGGGTTAACAGAAATAAATGAGATAACATATTTAAAGTTCCTAGGAAACTATCTGGCACAAAATAGGTTCTCAATAAAGGTAGGCTTTTAAAATCATATTTTCCTGTATTTTAAAACATACGTTGGAGTAAGATGGCTGGTTGCCTACCTTTCTTTCTTAGTAAAAACACTTATTCTGGATGGCCAAGTGCCCAGCTGAAAGCTAGTTTTTTAGCTTTCCCTGTAGCTGTAGAAGAGTCAGAGATACGTGAGCAGAAGTTTTTTATGGGCCTTATGGAAAAGTGATTCAATAAAGGAAAGAAACATGGCATGGGCTTGTTTTATCCTCTCCCTGTTCCTCCTGCTTCCTGACTGGAACCTGGTTTTGAGGACTGGGCTCCAGCAGCCTTATTGGGCTGAGGATTACCCTTGAGGATGGAAGCCCAGTGCTGTGGATGATGGAGCCAGGAGCATATGGTGCCCGGATCTCTGATGAATGATGCCATGGAACTGTCATACCTGCTCTGAACCACACATGTCTCACTCCTTTTATATGAAGAGTCATTTAGGTCATTGTCATTTTCTGTCCCCATTGCTAGCAGCCAATGCACTTTCTAATTGACACACATTATATCACATTTAGATAATTCTGAAATTGGGAGATAGCTTCTAATATAGTTTTAAAAATAATTTTATCAAGAAAAGCAATAATATATCTAATTATTAATGGTATCTTAAAATTCGATATAAAACAGAATATTATTTTTCAAAGTTAGGTAGGATTTAAAAAAATTTATTTACTAATTAGAATTAGGAAAAGGACATAGCTTTGTAATGTAGTCCCCATGTAGTGTTATAGTCTTGTCTCTTTTGAGGAAACATCGAGAACGTATAAACAGTAGGTCCCCAAGAAAAGTTTGTTGAATTAACTTAACAGTGACCTTCTAATTCGTGAAATATATTTTCAAGGTTTTATGACTAATCAATTTGTTTCTAATAGTTTTTATTTTACTTGTTAGTACAGTTAAAATATTTATGACAATTATTTTTACAGAAAAATTTTACTGTAAACTTTCCCTATTTCTACTTTTTAAAAATGTAAATAATGGAGAATAGCTACTGAACATATGGGTTTACAATGCAGTGTGTATGTGAAAGGTAGCTGGCATACATGCTGAATCTGATACTAAGAGGGACCACACAATTCAAGACATATGGGCTTTCACGTGAGACACAGAAAATAAAATACTAAAAAATAACAAATGCTAGTACAAAATAAAGAAAAGAATAAAATGTCATTTCCTCCTCCTGCTAAGATGACAACCTCTCACCATGGTGATTTGTACTAGACTCTGATGCCAGCGATTTATGTCACAGCCTAAAGGAAGTACCAAGTTATCTTGATCTGGCACCGAGAAAATTAATTTAAAAGAGTCTTCCCTTTTGAACCTCATTCAGATTCAGGTTCAGATCCAACTGATGCTGTCTCACACACCTGTGTCCTAGCACTGTGCGTCCACACACCACCTGGCTCCCACACACAGCCCCTCTGCCTGGTGACTCCTACTCTACCCAGTGCTGGGGAGGAGGAGCCCTCAGCCCTGCTGAGAGATGGTTGAGCTGGGACTTAAGTTCCTCAGAAGCCCAGTCCACAGGTATTTTCACTCTCCATAGCTTCCTAAATGACTTGACTGTATTTTCACACTTCGACAGGTTACATGTCCATCCAATATAAACTTTAAAAGCCTTTAATGATTTAACCCACATACACAGACAGATCACAAGGGAATCCTGCCCTTAGAATCTCCTGAATAAACTGGCAACCCATAGGAGGGCTCTTTGCATGCACAAGTTTTTCCAAATAATAACAATTCCCTGGAAAAGTCAATAGTCATTTATCTTATCTAATGTTTTTATTAGTATGCAAAAGTGACTGTCCCTTAAAAAAGGTCGTTTTCAAAATGTTCCCAGAGCAATTCATCATTCAAATCAATTGTTGCTTTATACACTTGCCTATGATACTTAATTGGTTATGCTATTTGACATGCAAGATCTGAATATTAAATCAGGACATCTTAAAAGCAACTCAGAGCCCTTCAGAGAGTGTTATGCAAGGCGACCCCTCCCCCAATTCTTAGTTCTAAAAGGACTCAATGCCTTGAAATCTAAGCAGTGAGCCAGTCATGTTTGACATTTGTGCACATTCGCTGCCACTTTTTCTCGAGCACTGATTTGCTCGGTCTAGTGAAGACTACTGCGGCATGGAACCCACAGCATGTCCCTGGAAGGGAAAGAAGTGAGCCCTGCCTGGAGCCCTGAGAGATAAGCAGAGAAGTAGGTATACATGTGTTCTATCAAGTGGGATTCATAACAGCCTTCCCCAAACATACAAAGACAAAACCATGCACACAAATATAAAAAACAGAACAAAAACCAGCGGGGAAAAGGTGCCACGCTCCACTTCATTGTATAATGCCCTAGAAGCCTGGTCTGAAGTGTATTTAGCATTTGTACAAGCCTCACAATGTTTCAAGAGAAAAGTGAGATTGCAAACAGCAACCAGGGTGCCCAGCAAATCCAGAACGCATGCTGGAGAGTGCGGTGAAGTTCCTCACTTTCAGAGACATATCCACACCATCCCAGACTGATGGATATTTATGAACTCCAGGAGGAAATTTCTAGTGGAAAATCTCTCTCACTCAGTATCAGACATGCCAAACTCCTTCCCGCTGCAGAAAATAAGCCTGCTTTCTCTTAAACAGCTTCTCATTGCCCCTTCATTCCTCATGCTTCCTCTCCTGTGGTCCCTCGTGTCTGCTGCCCCCAACCCTGCCTGCCTATTCAAATTCCCAGTGTCTAGGTTTCCAGCTCTGATGCTTAGAGTTTGCCTTCTGCAAAGTAGCATTAGTCACACTCTTGTCTCTTTTATTAGAGTGAAATTCTCTAATTTCTTGAGGTCAGGAACTGTATTATATATTTCCATATCCTCCACAGTGCTTTGAGCACAGTATGTTTATTAAGTCCTTTTTCATGGTCTGGTTTCTCTTTACTTTAGCTAAGGGTATTTATTCATTTATTCCTTCATTAAACATCTGTTGAGTACCCACTGGGAGCTAGGGAAGTTGCCGTCCACATTTTCTGATCAAGTCCCAGTTTCCCAGCCATTACTTTCTATGGCTGGCGGCAGCTTAGAGGCCCTCTGCACGCATAGTTACAGTAAGGTAGTACATTATCATCAAAGCTTGAAATAGAGAGAAAACTCCTCATATTCTTTGGACCTTAACCACATGGTCCCACGTGAATCTGCTCAATATTCTGGGCTGCGTATGGGGGCAGGGTGAAAGAGAATAGAAAAATGAAAAGAGAAAATTATGATGCTTGTGTGCATGAAGATTGATCTACAAGGATGCTCATTTGGGTGTTATTAACATCAGAACAAAAAGTTAGAAATGTTCTAGTTAGGTAACTCATGCTGTAGACGAATATCCACAGATGTGAGGAAATGTGTTAAAAATATGGGTTACAGAATAGTTGACATTTACAATAGGCTGCTATTTTTATTTTTAAAAATCCACTGGGGAGGACATCTAGAAGGATAAACTTCAAAGTATTAATGGTGAGTATACCCAAGGGGTAGGATTATAAACCATTTTCTTCTTTGAGTGTAAAAGCATTTTCCAATGTCTCTAAAATGATACTGGATAACTTTTGAGTCAAGAAAAAAAAAAAAAGCAATTAAATTTTCTAAGGGAAAAAGAGACCAGGACAAGAATCCTCCCAGAACAGGAGAGGCTTCTGACAAAATTCACCCTTGCCCTCAGTGCTCAGGTCTTCACTCGTTGATAAAGCCCACTGTACAGGCTGCTCTCCTGTTGGCCTCATAAAGGAAGACAGCAGTGCCCGTGCCTTCTGACCCGTTTGTTTCTTCAAATAGATATATGTAGGTGAACAAACAGGTGTCACATTCCACCCCCCCCCTCACAAAGCACTGCTTTGTCAAACAAGTCACAAACTGCTACAAATTCTAGTTGTTATGAAACTTAAACCAAATTCTAAAAAACAAGCAAACAGAGAATCATATGCAGAAGTAAAGCCTTTTCCCAACCGACTACATTAAAAAAAATGGCCCAGCCACCCAGGAACCAAGAGGTCGCCGGTTTGGTTCCCAGTCAGGGAACATGCCCGGGTTGCGGGCTCTATCCCCAGTAGGGGTGCGTGCAGGAGGCAGCCGATCAATGATGTTCTTCTCTCATCATTGATGTTTCTATCTCTCTAACCCTCTCTCTTCCTCCCTCTCTAAAAATCAATAAAAATATTTTAAAAAAATCTAGATCTGGCTGATATTGCTCAGTGGATAGAGTGTCAGCCCTTGCACCAAAGGGTCATGGGTTTGATTCTCGGTCAAGGGCAGGTACCTGGGTTGCATGTTTCATCCCCGGCCCTGGCAACCAATCAATGTCTCTCTCTCTCTCCCTCACCCCTCTAAAAATCAATGGAAAAATATCCTCAGGTGAGGATCAATAACAACAATAAAAAAATAAAATCTAAGTAACATTTAGAGGGGAAGAAATTTGTTTAGATGGATGGAAGGTAGACTGACAGGTAAAAAGGAAAAGGATGGAGATGTACCACATCTCACAATGAGGGTGCCACCAGGGCACCGTGTGGGCACAGGCAGATTTCCTAGGGACAGGTGGACAAACGGTTGTCTGCACAGAAGCCATACCTTGGTCTGGAACGTACAGAACATGTGCGTTAGGAATGGATGCTCCCAGGCCAAGGAGAGAACTCTCTTCTCTACCATTGTACACTCAACATCGTCGTCCATCAAAACCACGTCTTTCTTTAGGGCTTTGATTGCAAAAAATTGGTTGGTGTTCTTGAACTCTGCTAGAAAGACCTAGAAGGAAGAGGTAACTTTATTTTAGAATTTGGAGTAACACTCATGAAGGGACAAGACTGAGAGATGTGTGCTGGGTGAGAAACCCCTTGGTCCCTTTATGCAGACACAATAGAGCACTTCACTGGTTTAGGGTATCACCTAACAGTTTCATATGCTCTTTTTTTTTTTTTTTACCTTTCAAAGGGTTTTAAAAAAACTCCGATGCAATTGGATGGGTTATTCTCAGTCCCTGAAAAATTCTATTTAAAGAATGTATGCCTTGTCTGCCCAGGGACCTGAGTAAGTTTATAATTAAAAACCACAGAGACAAATGTGTATTGATGGTAGCAGCAGCAAAGGAGAAAAAAATGAGGAGTAGAGCTCTCCTTGCATGCTCAGAGAAGGCACACCATCTTATCTGATGGCACAGACACCAATCCCATTTTCAGGACCTACTGTGTGTCAGGCATTCTGCTTTGTACTTTCCACGTGCTCTCCCATTTTATAATCTTTTAATTCTTAGCTGAGAACACTCTGCAAGACAGATAAGAATAATAAAACAAATGAGGTTCAAAAAGTAACTTAAGTTTCTCAAATTCATGGAGCCACTCAGTGGAAAATGTAATTCCAGAGTTTACTTTTTCCACTTGATTTCGTGAATTGCACATGAAAGGACACCAGATGGCACCCAATGGAGAGTTTCCACACCTCTCGCCTTTGCAAATGATGCAGCAACAGACAACTAGCAGTTGCGAGGACATGGCATTTGGAGACAGAAAACTCCAGCTTGGGTCTAATTTCACAGACATTTACTAGCTGTGGGAATGTGGGCAAACCAGTTAACCTCTCTGGGCTTTCGTTTCCTAATGTGTAAAAGAGAGAACTGTCACCATATTCTCTAACTTTAGGACCACTGTGAAAAATCAAATGAGACACCACATGGAAAAGTGATTTGTGAACTATAAAATCCTCTCTAAATGACAGATACTAAGAATACTTGTCATGTGTTTCTTATAATGACTTTTAGGGAGTGTTGAAGTCAATGATGCTAAACCAGTAGGAAAAATGCATTGTGTCTACGTTTAAAATACTATAGTGTAGCATATAACTATGGGATAGCTGGCTCGATAGAGGGGAAAGAGCGTAGATGACAAGTCAGGCAAATGAGTAATGTGTAAAACCCTAGAAAACATGCAGTTTGTTCTTCTGGGCCTAAAAGTAGATACAGAACAAGGATATAGAGGCTGCCATTTTGGTGAGGAACCATTCTTCCTATAGCACAAAGGAAGAAGAAGGAGTTTTGGAGTATTCCCGGTGTTGCTCTGGTGCTTCGGCCTCCTCTCCACGGGTCCCGCAGTGCAGTCCTCACAGATGCAGGGACCCCCGGTGCTGATGGGGCGGGGCACAGAGCAGACAATACCTGAAGCTCTCACCTGCCCCTTGGGATGTTACCTAAGGCTTGTAGGTTCAACTTAATGTCTTTTTTATGAATCGTGTTCAAGTGAAGCAACTCACACAGGAATAAGGAAAGATAAACATTTCATTAACAATTAAAATTACCTTCTTAGTAATTGCTTCTTTCAATAAAACAGTCCAAAACCAGCCATAAAGCAAGAAGCTGGAAAGGTAACAGGTTATGATTACACATTAATTGGTGCTAAATTACAGTGAGGACTGGCTGTAAAATTGCCTATTACGCTCAGATTAACATCAAATGGGCCTGCTGTGGTTCATATGATTGTGGAAATGAACTAAAAGAATTAATGGATATCAGCTATAGATTTCAGGGCAGAGTAGATTTTGCCAAAGGTGAAGCACTGCTGTTTAAATTCAAACCTCAATCGCAACACAACATCATTCAGCTGGGACAATAAATCCGCTGCATTTTAGTTCGTTTATCATTAAATAAACTGGGTAAGTTTTCCAGCCAAAGTCTGGTGAGCAGGTGCTTAGCATAATGCTGGCTTTGGATGTATAAATTTATGGAACAGTAGTCTGTGGCTAAAATGTTCATGGGCACCGAATCTAAGACTATAAAACAACTAATACATTAGGTATTCTTAATATTTCAAAGAACCCCAAATTCTATATTCCATGTCATCCCCCTTTACAATCACTGGTTTGTAAATATTCTCACATCACTGATAATAGATTGTAATTTTTAAAATTATGTCTCCTTCCTCTCCTTGTCCCCTGTGACTGGCAGAGACAGCCCATAACTCCAGTGTGTGGCAGGAGGAGTTCAGAGGAGGCATTTTCTCCATGAAGCTTTTCCCAGGACTCTCAAGCTACAGCTGTGTTATGGGCTGAATTGTGATTGTGTCCCTTTGAAAAATCAATATATTGAATCCTAACCCCCCATGACCTCAGAGTGTCACTGTGGAGGTCATTACAGAGGTGATTAAGTTAAAAGGAGGTCATTGAGGTGGACCCTCACCCAAAATTACTGCTGTCCTTATAAGAAAAGGGATTAGGACCCAGACATGCACAGAGAAACAACCATGAGGGGACACAGGGAGAAGAGGCATCTACAAGCCAAAGAGAGAGGCCTTAGGAGAAACAACTCTGCCGACACCTTGATCTGGGATTGCCAGCTCTGCGAGAATTGAAGTGGCCAGTCTGTGGCATTTTGTTACAGTAGCCCTAGCCAGCTAATATAAGGCGGAGGACATTTGATAGAGAAAACGAACCACCTAAGAAGTAAAACCACACTTGAGCAAACAACAACAAAAAACAACAACCAACCAAACAAAAACCCAGTGTGAAATAAGAACTGGCTGAGGCACCTTCTTATTTCTGAGGTGTCCAGAGATGCCAAACTCGTAAGCTGCAGATGTCCACCTTCAAAGAAAAATGACTTGGATACATTCAAGGAGGCAAAGGCTGATTTCATCGGAGGCCCTAGGCCCCTATTTGTTCCAACATCTCTACCTGTCACAGAATGCTCAGGAATGCACTCTCTGCATACCCACTCGCAGTTCTGACCCCAAGAGCTTAGTTCTCCTAACCAGGAGCTTTGCTCTTCGATTTTTGGGCATTGGTCTGTGGGATTCGGTGGTATGATACCATACCTTGCCAAAGCTTCCTTTCCCCAACATTTTGTGCAAGATAAAATCCTCGATTTTTAACTTCATATGTAGAGATGGTCTTTCTACGTTCGGCTCAGGTTCTGGATGATGGCTCATTTTCTCCATCTCATCCAAGGGAGACTCCCAGGAGATTCCCTGAGGCTCTAAGAATGGCAACCAGTGGTTAAAAGGAAACAAAGAACAATGGAGGGTTATTCTAGCTACTTGGAGAACACACATTCTTTTCCAGTTTCCCATTCTAGGATCCATCCGCAATAATGCAGACAGGGGTTCTTGCTGTGCCTGGTGGCACCTCCTGCCTGTGAGCCTGGCACTGGGGCATGAACTGGGTCTCTTTATCCAAGAGACTGGGGAAATTTTCAAGTTGAGAAACATTCCAATCAGCAAAAGGCCATTTATGCAACCCAGATGAGCACTTTTAGTAAATGTCAAATCATGGACAAATAGAGATCTTAACCAAACTCAAGGAAAAATGATTCTCAATTGCTCTGTGGCTCACAAGAACAGTGGCGTCAATTTCTATGACTTACCAGGGGAGGGAAGAGAAAATGGATAGCGGGCTGTTAAAGATCTGAATTGCATCATTTGTCACAGTCTTCAAGTCAACGTGACACCTATTTTGATCATCTCTATGACCTGGCTTACTTCTCTGCCTGGACACTCTTCCCCACTCTAATCCAAACTTTCCTTTAAAAAATTTTAAGTCGATTTATTCCTCACCCCATGCCAGAGGAGGTGTAGAAAAACATTTTTGGAATCTTTCCTCCTCTCCCGAATATAATTTTTCTTTTCTTTTTTATTGAAAATATTTGATATCTCACATTGTGTTAGGATGTACAGTATGTTGATTTGATACATTTGCGTATTGTGATACGATTGCTATTGTAGCGGTAGTACCACTAGCACATCACATAATTATCATTTCTTTGCTTGTGGTTGGAATAATGACATTTATTTTTTAATCTATAGGTTTATCTTTCATATTCTCCCTAAATCCAGGGAAAATAAGTATTTTGTAATGTATGTTGAAACTGTTCAGGTTCAGAGTCAGGTGGTCATATGCTCGTATGATTGATCTTCAAACAGAAGGCTGGATACACTTCTATCATGTCATAAATGTTAAGGACTTTGGGCACTGCTATTCTTCCCCTTTCTTTTCTTAAACATCACAGAATAGTCTGTGAAGGTGCAGAATAAGACGGTCTTCTGTAGTATCCCCACCACTGAGCTCTTTGGTGGATTTATTTTTGTAAAACCATTTAACAGTGATAGGAAGTAACTAACATTCTAAAATTCTAAGGAAAAATTTACAGTTGTTTTCTCCAGACTTATTCCATTTTCTCCCCCGTTCCCCCAAAGCTCCCACTGTCTAAAAAGGTTTCCTAATGGGGCATGTTTTAGTTTCACTTCTAAGAAGTAGGAGCATCTTAGTTGTTGGCTATGTCTGTAATATTTAGATAGAAAAGAATCATCTATCAGACCAGGTACATAAAGAATTTATATACAGAGGACTCAGGTTAAGGTTAATCGAGATAAATTACTGACATTGATTCTATGGGGATCAAGATAGCTACCTCGTTTCCCTGATGCCAGTACATAGGGCAGCCTTGCTTCACCTTTTATGGAGCATGGGGGACCAATTTCAACTGGACCTTCTCTGTAGATGTGTTCAGTATCTCTTAAGCAGCGAGCCTAGATTACAAACAAAGAGTCAGACCACCCATCACTGATGGACAGCTCAGCCTGTCCTTGGGGACGAAAGCCATTTGAGATTCCTGAATGCATAAGGTAATCAAAGCTCTTTCCCTAAGCACTCTTTTTTGGATTCTACATCCTGTGAGAGTCTACTGGATTTTATGCAGCAGCAGAGCATATTCACTTCCTTCATACTTTTCTGGACCTTATTAATTGGTTTCTCCTGTGCTATCCAATCGAAGGGGAATGGGTAGAAAAACAGCATTCCCAAGTCTTAAGGAGGTTTTGTTCTTGGATATGCAAATTAAGCATGCTAGTATATGGCAAGGCAAAAGTTGCCCTGGACTAGGGCTTCTGAGGGCATTCTAGGGATGATTCTAGCATATCAGTGTTTTCTCTCAGGCTATTAATCAATCCTAGTATATGGATATAAAGCTGGCAATGAATCCTCAATAATTTTAATGAATTTATTTGTTTCTGTCCTTGCTCATTCTACAAATTTAAGATCTTACAAAGATCCATATAATACAAATGCATTAAGTAAATATCTCAAAGGGAGGGGTATGGGCATGAAGATGAAAGGGGAGAAACAAGTGCTCAGAAATAGACGCCATGTTGTCCCACACAGTTGCTAGAGATCAACGAGCAAAGGGGCTGGAGTAGTCCTTGCTGAGTTGAAACTGCAGGAACTTGTCACATACCTGTTGGGTGCTCTCAATCATTGCCAGTGCTTCGGCCATTAGCTTCTGGTTTATGCCACATAGGTTGGCCACCTTTGTCTGGCATCGGTGATGCACGTTCATGCCACATGCTAAAGGGGGACAGTGACACCATGAGGGAGAGCAACAGAACCAACTGCCATGGCCTTTGCACATGACCTTCTTTAGGTACACCTGTGGTGAAGGAACAATTGGCAACCCCCACGCCATCTTCACAGCAGGAGACACTGAATACAAATAAATTTGGACAGTGCTTTTATGATGCCACTGGGCTCCCCTTCCTGAAATAGACACACACAGACCAGATGCTCCTGTGTGATTCTGGGAAGTGAGCCCCACTAAAGATGGGGCAGAGCTGTGTTGATAGGGGCAGAGGTCTGCTGTCAGTATGCATTTAGACTGTGCCATTGCTGAGAGAAAAAGACTGATGTTGGCTCTCACTGGTGGAAAGGTGCAATGCTGGAGTTGAAGTTTGTTCACGCTAGCCCTAGACCCTCTCCCTAGACCACAGCCCAAGTCTCCCCTTTCCCACACAGGCTGCAAAGAGCTTCTCTGCCCACCAGGGTTCAGTCCAGTCTGCAGAACTGAAATGGAGATGGTGGCAGGTGGTCTGTGTGTGGGCTTAGGACTGGGGATGGGAGGAGGGAAAGTGGCTGAGACCACATTCCCAGCATATGGGAGAGTTGGGCTAGCTGAGCTAAACCATCTAGATAGGCTTCTAGCTCTTACAGCCACAATTATGCAGGAGTTTTCTGATTAATAGTCCTGAAAACAGCATGATAAAGGTCTGCCTACACTTTCTGTGGTCATGTGAGTCTCCTTGGTTTGAGGGATGTGCACGCCTGTGTGTCTTTGTGAAGACAACTATTATAACGTGTCATTAGTTTTAGAAAATTAAAATTCTGCTTGTGAAACATCACTGCTACAGTGAAAAAAAAATTCACAAACGTTTCCAAATCCCAGCTAAAAGAACTCTGATCTCAAGTCCAACTGAATTCTATAAAAATATATTAATAGAGATTGTTAAAATGGAATTAGGCAGGAGGAGCTAAAAAAAATCAGTTTTAATCTTATCTGCTTATTGTTAGCCCATTTGTGCGCAAAAAAATCCCACCACAAACGGCACCGTGATTGGCATCAAATAGGCGCTTATTAGATATAACTTTTCTTTCACCTTCATTGTATATTACAATAAATATATATAGAAATATTTAGTTGAAATTTTAGCCACCTTCATCTTTAGTTTTAACTAGCCCCCTCTTCCTCAGATAGTTCATAACCAAACACAATAAAACAGCACTTACTATGTAAGTATAAAGCTGCCCCAGAATAAATGGGTAGATCTAGTCATAAAATCCATTTAAAGTGGAATGTTTAATAAAGATGCTGTTTGCAAAGGCTTGATGTCCTTCTGAATTCTGCATCCTTAGTACAGGGAGGCAGGCAATGCGAATTTAGCACAAGGGGTTGGGGAGTTTTACTTTGCTCCTTAAAATTGTAGCCAGATCTAAGCTTGTCTCTGATGTGCGGTGGTTGTAAAGAAAGGCCCCATTCCCACTATGACAATGCCGTAAGTCTTTGTTACTAACCTAGTAGGTGAGGAGTCGATCTCTGTGAGTGCAAATAGTTCCTTTTGATGGCTATTTTCATGGGAAGTGTAGTGGAGTGAGAAAGCAGACAGGTCAGGATGAAGGGAGGCCCTACTTAGGAAGGTGGCTTATGAGAGAGCAAGATAAAGAGAGTGTGCAGCAAAAGACCAGGGAAAAAGGGATGTAGGGAAGAGAGAGGGAGGTGACAAAGAGGAGGACATGAGGAGGTGAGGCAGCAGGGACTTTGGGGTGTTGGTAGCAAGGACAGAGGACACATATGGGGGAGGAGAGGGAAAGGAGGTAATGGGAGAGGCGAGGGGACCAGAGAAAAGAGGGAGGGGGCTGCTTGAAGTGCAGGAGAGGGAGAGTGGGGAAGAGAATGGAATGGAAGAGAAAGAACGTTAGAAAAGGACAGAACAAAGCAGGCGTGTGAGCCGTGAAATAATGCCAAGAATCCTCGTGGGAGTTCTAAGCTCAGAGCATAACCACACTGCCTGGCCTGGGTGAGGGTGGGGGGTGCCGGGCTCCAGGGAAAGGAAATGTCAACGGTGAGACCCGCATGAGAACAGGAAGACTTCGGATGGGGCTTTGGTTATTCATGTGCTGTGTGTACAATTAGGATATCCAATTACTTCTTGCCTGTGAGCTTGTAAAGGCATTCTGTACAGAGCCAGGCCCTCCCAGGCCTCTCGGACAGGCACGGAGAAGAGAGTGTATCGCAGCAATTGCGGGCTACGGAGGGACTGTTCAGGTGAATTTTGACTACATGCTGGTCTTGCCTTCGGTAATGATTTAAAAACCCAGCCCCTCCTGCCTCCCTTAAGATGTCACTCCAGGCTCCCCAGACATGTGACCGCAATTGTGATGAGGAAGGGGGACGCTGCTGAAGGTGATCTTTCACCTTAAGTCCGCACCTCTGTCGCTTAAAAGATAAGACATGCATTGGTTAGTGACATAAAATAAAGTTGGGCTGCTAAGAACAGTGGCTTCTCTATTTAATAATTCAGAACAGAAAGGTCCCTGCTGCAGCCTGAGCCCTCCCTTTTGAATATCTGGGTCCCAACCCCAGTCTCACCCCCCACTCAATAGGCAGAAGTGCTTTGTCATCCTCGGTGGAATGTTTTCCTCTCTACCCCCTGATCTTGGTGCAACAGCATCTCAGCTTCTAAAGGTTATTGCCTTGGCAACTTGGAGTTTTAGAGCAGGAAAGCCCTGTTGGCTTTTTCTCAGGATCGGTCTGAATAACTTGACCAGGGAGGCTGCAGGCTCTGGCTCTGCTGTACTGGCGACCTGTGGGGAAAGGTCGGAGTGAGAGCTGCGCTTGGCCTCTCCGTGGGCATTTTGAGTGATAGACTCTCCATCCAGCTTAAGTCAGGGAATTCTTCTGTGCAGGACCTTCCATCGGCCAAGCAGACGTGCCGGGCTTGCTCCTTGATGGGGCCACAGGAAGAATCTCACTGGCTGACACAAAGGAAGGAGGCAGCAGCACCGCAGAAGCTGCCAGAGTCAGGGGCCAGGCCCAGAGAGACAGCGGGTCAGGGAGAGGGAAGTGGTCAGAGGAGAAATGCTGTCTTCTTCATTTCTCCCCAGGACGAGGCCTACAGAAGGCCATGGGCCAGGAGCCTTGGCATTTAACCTGAGTGATTCTGTACTTATCTGGGTTCAAGCATTAGGGTGTGTGTGGGGCGGTATAAGAGAAAGATCAGCAGTGGCTTATAGTTTCAGGCCTTTCTTATTCATAATCACAGGCTCCTCCAGGCTGTTTGGAGAGGTCAGCGGCTCCATCCCTCCTCCCTCCCTCTCATTCTTCAATGAAGCTGCGAATCCACCTCCTGGAGGTGTTCTGTCTGGGCCCACACGCATTTCCCAAAAAGACTCACCGTCACACTTCAGCCCTTGCCTGGCCAGGCCCCACAGCAGGGTCCCGCAGTGCTCACAGAATGTCGGGCTTTTGTAATTGTAAACTTTAAATCTATGCGGCATGTCAATTTTGAACCTCTCCTTGTGGAACTGAAAGAAGAGGAGACCACATGACAGTAGGTGTCCCTGGGTTCCCAGCTTTATATATCTTAGCAGATACTTTAGCATAACTAGCAGAATAATAAAAACATGGGAACGATGTCTATTTTAAACCACAGTTTTTACTTGTCAAGTTTTATAGTCATGTTCAAAGAACTCAGCCAGCCATTAGCTCTTTTCGGGGTGAGGGGCAAGCACGCGATATACCCATATCAAGTAACCCGCAGACAGCTGCAGTCTGAGGCATTCCGCAGCCGGGCTAACATTTCAGGAAGAGGGGACTAAGGTTATTTATTTAGATAGGAGCTAAGTAAACCTTGCACTTCCTTTCCTATTTTAATATAAATATTTCCTTTTTCAACCCAGAAGCAGTGCTTTAACCTTTGGAAGATGTTATATAATGACCCCTCTAGAGGCAGCACTGCCATGGGCTTATTAGTATGAGGGCCTGAAGTGTGAAGCACTTCACACCTATTATACATAAACAGAGGAGGCCAGAGGTAGCTGATGGTTCTGCTAAGTGCTGTGGACACGTATCGCATGTGTATTATCTTTTACAGGTGATATCCCATGTCATCCTCAAAATATCCCATTTGAAGTAGCCTCTGTTAGTATTCTCATTTGACAGATGAGGTGATGAGGCACAGAGAGGGCAAGACACTTGTCTAGGCCACACAGCCAAGTGAGCTGGGATAGCTGTAGCCTGGCCATGAGAATGAGAGCCTGTCCTCTTTCACTATTACTCTTCTCTCTCTCAAAACAAACATGATTTAGGGAATAGGGAGAGGGGAGATGAGAAAGGGATGCTGTTGGTAAAGATAGTGCAGATTTTTTTTCAGTTTTCCAGAGTTTCAATCCTCTCTTTTAATCAAACATCCATGAACAACAACAACAAAAAAATCAGGCAGTTCGAATTCTGGCAAGAATACCAATATTCTTGTACAGTATGAAAAGTTTTATGTACTTAAGACTTATAATCTCTGCCTTAGTTTTTAATTAAACAATTCATTTGGAAACATGCACAGCAACGAAGGCTTATTTATTAAAGCGATGTAGCTAATGTTCCTGTTTTGGCTACTGGTCAGCACTGGGTCTTTATAATGGCTGTTTAGAATTGCTTAAAAGTTCCCCAGCACTTACTCTATTCATTTTTAATCAAGAAAAAACAACTTTCAAAACTGACTTTGTATAAGCATTTCCATGTAAATATGAACAATTAATGTCAAGGTCCAGGCTAGAAGCTTGCACTTTAATTCATGAACCTCCCAAATGGCTCAAGGTTCCTCTGGGAAAGACTGTAGATTTATATTTCGCAGTATGATAGTCACTTAGCCACAAGGGCCAAGTGAATATTTGCAAGGTGGTGAAAAGATGTGCTGTAAGAGTAAAATACACACTGGATTTTGAAGACTTAGTGTGAAAAATGTAAAATATCTCATTAATTTTTATACTGATTATACATTGAAATGATAATATTTGGGCTGATTGGGTTAAATAAAAATATAATGTTAAGAGTAATCTCACCTATTGCTTTTTACTTCATTTAATGTGGCTACTTGAAAATTTATTAAAATTATACTGTGGCTCTCATTCTATTTCTATTGGACATTAGCCTTTGAGGTGAACAGCCATGCTTACAATCTGAGATTTTCCAGGAAAGCTGAGGTATCAAGTAACGGGAGCAGGAGGGTGGGTTGGGAGGTGGCAATTTGATTTAAGCAAACAAAAACATTGTTCTGGGAGACTGAGATCTGAATTTTAGCCCCAGCTTTGTCCCTTAAAGGTGATTGACTATAGACAAACTACTTTAATCTCTTTGAGCCTCAGCAGAGTCACTTTAATATGAGATTATCCCCCCTCTACATTTTAAAAGTAATTCTACTCTGGAAAAACTTAATCAATTTGCCTTCTCTGTTCCTGCCTCTTTGCTGGAGAAAATCACATACCTGGGCAGGTTGATACCCTCAAATCCAAAGGGACTTTCAACTATGCTTGGCAATCCTACTGCTTTTCTCTAATCCTTTGCTTTCCCATCTCTAAAATAATCATTTCACAGATATTTTTTTCTCAAAGCCAGTCATTGCCTTCCTTCTCTCAACCCTCAGACTTCTTTGAGGGTATAAGTTGTCTAACAGAACTGCTTGCCCTCAAATCTGCAGACCTAACTGTATCTGCAGCCAACTTCTCCTCCTTTCCTACAATTGATGAAATGATCATTCGTCCACCAGAGACCCGTCTCCACATGTGCTTTGGACCTCTTCCCCTCTTGCCAAGACTGACTGCTTGTCTCTCCAACTTCATTCATGTGTCATCACCTCCTAGATATGGGAATATTTCTACCTCTTATGTCTCACCTCCTTCTAGCTACTGTTCTACTTCAATGATCTCTTTTACAGTTAATCTTCATGATAACATTAATGCATAGGTTGTTTCCATGTGATCATCTTCCAGTGCTGGCCTCTATAAATCCTCTGAATTTCTCTGATCAAGGGCTCAAAAGATCTCCACATGGCACTCATTTTTCTCAACATCTCAACTGCACTCAACACAACCAACCCTTTCGTACACTCTTAACATACGAAGAGCCCTCTCTGAACCTTTGTTCTTGTCTCTATCCCAAGCTCCTTCTTTCTACCTACATCTAATTTTAGATTCCTTTGGGGTCAGTATTGAGCCTATACTCCCTTCCTCCTATCCTCTCTCACTAGGTCATCTCTTTGACAGCTTCAAATTCTACCCCAATGATAGTCACTCCCAAATTTATAGGTTTATTCCATTGGCTCATATGAATTCTAAGCTCATAAAATTGTCAATTTGATAACTTCACTTGGGTGTCCTTAGGCATCTCAGACTGACATTGTCTAAAATGGAAATATTAATTTTTCCCTCTAGATCTCTACTTCCAGTCTTATTCACATTCTCATGATTCTGCTATCTACCCCACTGCTCAAGACAGAAACTTAGTTATCATACATCTCTTTCATTCTCCACATCTTGTCCATTAGCATTAGAGTCATTTGGAATATTGAAATCACCTAAAAAATCTGCTTATTTTGCTCCATTTCTACTGTTACCACACTTCTGCCCTGGTAGGACCCCATCTTCCCAGATTTTTACTTTCACATCTCAATCCACTGTTTCCCCTATAGCAGTCATTGCAATGGACTTTCCATTGCAAAAATACACACAAACAAACAAACAAACAAACAAAAAAACTCCCAAAAAACAAACCCACAAAAAACAAAACAAAAACCAAAAACACCCAACCATCCGGCTGGCATAGCTCAGTGGTTGAGCATCGACCTATGAACCAGGAGGTCATGGTTTGATTCTTGGTCAGGGCACATGCCTGGGTTTCGAGCTTGATCCCCAATGTGGGGTGTGTAGGAAGCAGTCGATCAATGATTTTCTCTCACCATTGATGTTTCTATCTCTTTCTCTCCCCTTCCCTTCCTCTCTGAAATCAATAGAAATATATTTTTAAAAAATCCAACCTCTTTTCCAGGATCTGAAGATCCCTGCCTGATCAAGGTCCTGCCAGGTTGTCCAACTTCATAGATTTTTGCCCTTGTTCTAGTCACATGGTCTCATTTCAGTTTCTAGAACATGCTGATTCTTTCTGCTCATGGGGCCTTTCAGTCTGTCTGGGGGCTCCTTCCTCCCACTGTTCACACAGCTGCCTCCTTTCACCCTTCAGCTCTCAGCTTAAGCGCCCCCTCCCTTAGGAGAGTCCCTGACCTTCAGTCTAAGTGGGCCATTAAGTTATTTTCCATCATTGCACCTTGTTGGCTATTTTCATAGTATCTATATATATGAAAGCCCAAGCAACTGTTAAGACTGAACAACCAAACGACCGGTCAACCAGTCACTATGACATGCACTGACCCTAGGGGGCAGATGCTCAACACAAGAGCTGCCCCCTGGTGGTCAGTGCACTCCCACAGCCAACCTCCTGTGGCGGTCCCTCCTCCTGCGGTCCCTCATCAGCCCCACCCCCCTGGCTGGCCAACCTCCCACAGTCCCTCCCCCCCTCCCCCTCCCTGGGCAAAATGGCCTTGATAGGCCCTGATTGCCGGCCAGGCAGAGGGACCGCACCTGTGCACGAATTCGTGCACTGGGCCTCTAGTCTAATATAAATGGAAACTACACATAGTCATTTGTTAATGATCTCTTTCTCCAGATTTATGGTAAAGTCCATAAAGGCAGGACCACATCTGTTTTGTGCTCTGCTGTACACTGTACAGAGCAGAGTACCTTCCATGTATTAGATACCCAATAAATATTTGTCAAACAAAGAAGGAAAGGGTGGGAGAAGGAAGGCTACTTGACTTTCTAGCTCAGCTTCCCTTCCCTATGGAGTAAAATCTAACTTGTCCTCAAACTATATACCTCAAAGTTCATTCAGAAAGAAATATTTGCCTCTTAATATAAAAATTATACATCTATTATTACCTCTTGTAAATGCTTATATCTGTACTTATTGTCATTTGCCTCTGCTCTTTAACTGTCACTTCTAGCTGTAGATACCACAGGTGCTGTTCTCATATACCACAATTGATCAAAACTATGCTTTCTGGCCACTTTCTATCATGTTTTTCTGGAAAAGGCAGAGCCACTAAAATTCTATTGTGCTTTTTAAAATTCATACCCTAGTCTTGAATCTCAGTAACAATTATTGAGGAGGAAAGGGTTTTAGGGAGATCACCAATAAGCTTAAGGATTCAAGTTCAGGCATTATTAAAAAGAATTAGTGGGCTGTAAACTTTAATGTTAGGGTAAAGTCATCATATTTCAGACAAAGAGCAGAATCTAACTACATACCATGGTTTCTCGGCTATTGACAGCTGATCCTGTGCACTTGGCTATAACTTTATCGATACACTTCTTGTGAATTGCTGCATTACATTCTGAAAAGAAATGATTGCAGCTTAACATTTTCAGAAGTTAAGGAACAACTACAAAAGAATGATGATAATGCAACAGAAATCCTTCTTACTTACGTCGACACTGGTAGCCCTGTTTGTTCAGACCCCTGTAATAAAGCACAGGTATGATTTATATGGGTGCTCAAACCAACAGCAGCACCTCAAACATCTGAAAGGTGATGAGATCTCATTTCCTCCTATAATCACAGAGCATTTTCTCATCAGCAGCCCTGGTCTGTCATTTGCTAAGAGCATTAGCATGTTTTTTTTTTCTTATTTTATTTTAAACTGCTTTGCTGAAAGTCTGATGATAAAATAAATAAAGAGCTATTGATTGCCCTCTCATTTGTATATTTTCCAAGCAAACATGTAGAGGTTAAAATGCCTGACTGAAAATGCACCACAGGCTCCTAGTAGCAAATTTCCATATCTCACTAAGCTCAATATAGATCAGCAAAGACATCTGAAAATTTCATTTTCTCTTTCTGGGTATCATTCCTTAGTATCGTTCACTAGGGAAAGGAAGGAGGTTCAGGTCATTAGATGGAAACAGGCTGATGGAAATCCACTAGTAGTCTAGTTGGCCTTAGATACCCTGGTTAAGTTGGGGTTGTGCATGAAAGGATTCTGCAGTTGTCCAAAGAAAAGAACACCCCATTAGGAAGCGAGCAGCCTGAGCCCAGAGATAGGAGTCGTTTTTAAATCTCTACTCTATCATAGCCTTTACTATGTGGCTACTGAGGCTTGAGCCAATCTCTGTTCAAGGGCTGTTAAAACACCAAAGGGCACTGTACACATCTAAACACATTAGCTGCAATGGGAAACTTGTTGCCTGTTGTTGATATTAGTGCCAGCACAGTTGGGCTATCAAGGTGGTGTAAAGTGGTGGGAGTTTCAGCTGTACTTACAAATGAGGATATCTACCCCTCTGTCCCTCCCTTCTTACCCCAGCAGCCGCCCATTTAATCAGAAACTAAAGCCCTTGGAATCTTTTCCTGAGGGAGCTGGCTTTCTTGCTCTACAGGAGCCAGAAATTATGAAATCTTTTCTAGAATCACACCCTTTAAACCTTCTCAATCCAGGTGAGGCCACTGAAAACTCTCATGTAGTATTTATTCTGGCACGCTCCCCTAAGGAGAGGTATGTCGGGCCTGGAGGGTTAAGAGGATGTGACAAAATGCATAACCTAAAGCTAAGAGTGAAAGGTCAAGCCACCATACCAGACAAACTCATGGCAGACGGAGCAAAACGTGGGTTGTGGGAAAAAGGTGGCGGTGAACTCATGGCACTTGACATGATGGACTTTGGCCTGTTTGATGGCTCCTCGACGGTGATGCAAAGCGAAGAAGCCTTCAGTCTCAAATTCACTCATGTCCTTTGTGTCTGCGGAAGAGGATAGGGGACAAAGTGAAGTTCTCTGATACGGCTGTCATAGCTGGATGGGGAAGGTGGGGAGATGGGGAAGGGACAGAGATGGACAAGGAATTAGACAAGTGTTGAGACCAGTAAAATCCCCAATACTTATTAAGATTGGTGCAGTACTAAGCCTTTTAAAAAAATTCTTTAATTCAGATTTATCATAGGGTATATTATTATAGGATTTGAAACAGTAGGGTTGGATTATTGGCTCAATCCTTCACTATCCTTTGAGTGTGCTGAGTTATTATCGTCTTTCAATTTTTAAAACCAGAGGTCAGAACTTTCAAGGTATTTAACAACCTTTCCTATTCATTGTCAATGATGAGTCAGCCAGAAAGACAGGAAGTGGCACTTTTCTGCCTGTAATTCTAGAGAATAATGTGGTTACTGATACCACTTGGAAATGGCTTTTTTTTTTTTTTAAGTCCCAAGATGCTTTACATCTGGTTATAAAGTACAGTAGACAGGAGGGGGCTGGTCAGACTTGTGTGTGAGGGCAAACAAACTTGGGGAGTTATTTATGTTGGGTTCCTGATATTTACAGTAATAAGACACACCAGCTAGAGACCACATTGGTCAATGTGGAAAGGGCTGGGAATTAACGGATAACTGTAGATTTTTTTTGTAATGTCTAGGTAGTCCTGGATGCAACCTAGTCATCCACATCAAATCATCGTATTCACATTTCTTCAGTTCACCCTGGGCTCTGGATATTGCTGAAGGTACTTTAGGAAGTCACCATCTACAATGCCCAATTTCCAGATGACATATTCTCAAAAGGCTGGTAGAATTTGGAGAATACCAATAATGTCCTGGCTGAAGCCCAGGCCCAAAGAAAACACACAACAGCAAGGGAGTCATGGTTAAACAGCATGATGAAAAGTATAGCATGTAAGAGAGAATAATGTGGTAAACAAGAAAGAAATAACAAAAATCATCATCACTAAAATAAAGATAATGAATTTAATGATTATAACTTCTAGAATTATAATTTTAAATAGCTTGAAGATTCTTGGATTACATATTCTATCTCTTATTTTTATAAATACAAAAAATGGAGGTTTATTGAGAGTAAGGGGCTCATATTTTGTAAATATAAAGAATTAACAATATTTAAACTAAATTACTTCCATTCTGGCTAAGCAGTGGCAGAGGCTTGACAACATAATTGGGATCTCAAATGTCCCTACTAAGATACTGTACTTTTCATATCTCTGATAGTGGCCAGCTAGAAGCACATTGGAGTAGACAAAGGTGGTGCTGTGTAGATGGAGACCTCTCCTCCAGGAATCCACCCAGTACCAGGATGCATTTCAGGTTTAAAGTCTTCTCCACAGTGTTTACCAGTACAGGTTTGTTTTACGGCAGCTCCAGACTCCCAGATAAAGAGCATCCCCAATGACCATGTAAAGAGTTCCACAGATGGGGGCACAATACTGCCTAATACTTTAAGGTTAGGCCTTTGAGGCCCTTGTGTTTGGAACTGAGCTGGAAATAAATTAGGCTTGAGTCAGAGAAAGATAAATATCACATGATCACACTCATTTGTGGAATATAATGAACAACATAAACTGATGAACAAAAATAGAACCAGAGTCATAGAAGCATCAAACAGACTGTCCAACCTATGAGGGAAGGGGTGGGGGTGAGGGGGTAAGAGATCAACCAAAGGACTTGTATGCATGCATATGAGCTTAACCAATGGACACAGACAATGTGGGTGGTGGTGGTGAGGGCATGTGCTGGAGATGGGGGTGGCCGGGGAGAGGTCAATGGGGGGGGGGGGGGAAAGGAGACTTATGTTATACTTTAAACAACAAAGAATTTAAATTAAAAAATAAATTAGGCTTGGAGAATGAGAGGTTAAATTTAGGGTCACTGATATGATTATCTTCTTCCACAAGCTTTGGTATAAGTGTGGAGATCTATTTACAACTCAAGACTGGTAGTAGGATATGTGTCAGTAAGATTTGACTCATTGCTATTTTGATCCAGATGAAATAATATAAAATAAAATAAATGAAGTGCAAAATTACTTTTAAATTCATGGGATGAAATGAATTATTTTGGAAATTCTAACTGTATTACTATAGCCATATACATATATAAGGCTATAGTAATACAGTTAGGACTATAATAATATAAAATTTTTTAAGAAGAAAGTGCTAGAAATGAATTTATTCCCTTGCTTCTTTTTTTAAAAATATATTTTATTGATTTTTTACAGAGGGGAAGGGAGAGGGATAGAGAGCTAGAAACATTGATGAGAGAGAAACATTGACCAGCTGCCTCCTGCACACCCCCTACCAGGGATGTGCCCGCAACCAATGTACATGCCCTTGACTGGAATCAAACCTGGGACCTTTCAGTCCACAGACCGAGGCTCTATCCACTGAGCCAAACCGGTTTCAGCTATTCCTTTGCTTCTTATTGTGATACCCTTTATCCTCTAACCATTTCAGTCATTACAAGAAGTACATTTATAAAATCTCAGAATTTCTGGTATTTATGATGTTTATTTCTGAAGCAATTTGCTCTTCTGTTTATTTATTGGCTTGAAGAAGCTCATTGGCTTTTATATGTTTGGTTATTTCTTTTATATTATTTAATCTATCATTTGTTTGCAGTCAATCCGAGCGCAAATGTTTCTTGAGCAGCTCTGAGGAAATTGCCATGCTGAATGTTCTAAAGAAATGTAAAATATTATCTGTAACCTTTGAGTGGCTAACAGTCAAGTCAGGGAGACATGGCACTCACACAAAGAACTGTATACTAGTATATGATGGTGTGAAATTGCCTTGGAGATATGTACGTGCGTATTTTTTGAGTGGTAGGAAAAGGAATTACAAGAGAGACCATAAAGAAGCAGCTGAAAAATTAAGAGAAAAACTTGAATAACATCACATTGGATGGTCTCCTCGATGCTTCTATGTCTCTGGATCTATTTTAGTTCATCAGTTTATGTTGTTCATTATATTCCACATATGAGTGAGACCATGTGATATTTATCTTTCTCCTACTGGCTTATTTCGCTTAGCATAATGCTCTCCAATTTCATGCATGCTGTTGCAAATGGTAATAGTTTCTTCTTTTTTTTTACAGCAGCATAGTATTTCATTGTGTAGATGTACCACCATTTTTTAATCTACTCATCTGCTGATGGGCACTTAGGCTATTTCCAAATCTTAGCTATTGTAAATTGTGCTGCTATGAACATAGGGGTGCATATGTCCTTTCTGATAGGTGTTTCTGATTTCTTGGGATATATTCCTAGGAGTGGGATTACTGGGTCAAATGGGAGATCTATTTTTAATTTTTTGAGGAAACTCCATACTGTTTTCCACAGTGGCTGTACCAGTCTGCATTCCCACCAGCAGTGCATAAATATCACATGATCTCACTCATATGTGGAATATAATAAACAACATAAGCTGATGAACTAAAATAGATCCAGCAACATAGAAGCATTGAACAGACCATCCAACCTCAGGGGGAAGGGTGGGAATGGGAGGGGGAGGGGAGAGAGATCAACCAAATGACTTGTATGCATGCATATAAGCATAACCTATGGGCACAGTCAGTAGTGGGTGTGAGGGCATGTGCAGTGGTGGGGTGGGAATGAGCAGGGAGAGGTCAATAGGAGAAGAAGGAATTATATGCAATACTTTAAACAATAAAGAATTAAAAAATATTAGAAAAGTTTAAGCACATGTTAAAGATGAACTCATGTTAGGAGCATGTAGCTCAAATAATAGAAAAATAATTTTTAAAAACAATAAAGATATAAAAATTTAAAAAAAATTACATTGGGCTAGCCAAGAAAGAATGGGTTTTTCAGCATGGAATCATATAGAGATGTCAAGGGAACTGAAGGCTAAGAAACAGGAATTTGTTTTGAGGATTCATAGTCTTGGAGAAAGCCATTTAGCAGATTGGTCAAAATATAAGCCAGACTCTTAGGGTTTAAGAATTGACAAAGTAGTGAATAAACAGAGACTAATAAATATAAGCTACTTTTTCAAGAAATGTGTCAGGGAAGGAGAGGAAAGAAAAACTCATGGAGGTAAAAAGGTGAAAAAAAAAGTTCCCTTTGAAGACAGGAGAAGATGTCTTTGCAGTAAGTTGGAAACCAAAGAGAGAAAGAAAACTGAAGATGCTAGAGAGGAAGCATGATTGATGGTACAGAGCTGCTGAGAATTAGATGTAGGAGACCAAGAATGGAAGGACTTTCTCTGAGTCAGAAAAGCAGGAAGAGAATGCAGGGAAAAGCAACTGTATTCTAAGTGCAGAGACAGACGAAGGTGGAGTCTCTCCCAGTTTTATGTGGGGTGGGAGGGGTGAGGGGGGGTGGGAAGCAGACCAATCTCAAAGAGTAAGAAGAATAAGATAACCTCAGAAACCAAGGAGTATGCGAATGTTTGGAATAGGAATTTTATGGGATTCAAAAGAAAACTAAAGGAATTTCTAAATGCCAGGGTAAGTCCAACTGAACAGTTCAACAAACATTCATTAAATAACTCCCATGTACCTAGCATAGAACCTGGTGCTGGCGTTAAAGAGACAAATAAGATTATTTCAACCATTGCTTTCCTGCAAACAAGTTAGAGTCCAGAAGGAAAGTAGTAAATGTTAGAAGTATTCACAGGATGTAATGGGACCACAGAGATAAGGAAATTATAGCACAAAAGGCAGGTGTAGGTAGTGGAAGTGAGAAAGAGTGGAAAGTTGGGACAAGGAAGGTATTAGCAGAAATACTTCCCAATCTGGGTTCTGAAGGATAAATAATTCCCATTAATATGTGGTAAAAGGTATGGTGAGAAAAAGCAAAAAGTGTTCTCTCTTGATGAAAAAGAATGAGCAAGGATACAGAGATAAGGTATCTTAGGTTGTGTGTATTGCCGGTGTGCAGTATGAAGCAGAAAACAGAACTGGTCACATGCAGAAGATGTGTAGATGTCACATCAGCTTAAGCATTTTCCTGTAGATAATTTATAAATACCAAAGGCTGTAGGCAGGGATAGGAGCACAGAGAGGAACAGAGGCATGGCATGTTCAGAGTGGAGTTTTACATAGTTTATTCTGGCAGCAGTGTAGAATGAGTGGAATTTGGCAAGCTGTAATGATGATGTAAGCAGGGGATATAATTGAAAAACACTAAATAGACAACATGGGCAGAAACTGTTGATGGATTAATGTGTGAGGTTGAAGGAAAATAATACTATAAAAATTACTTTCAGGTTTCTGAGTGGATGAAGCCATAATTAGCCAATATAATGAATTCAAAAGGAATAGGTTACTGGTAAAAATGGTCAAAGGTATAGGGCAGGAGAGAGGGAATGCCTGGTATGGAGATCAGGATATCTTTGGAAGAAGAGGGTACTCATGACAGTAGAGCATTGTCAAGGGCTTATCATGGATTCCAGGCTAGGTTTTGAGTTAATGTCAAAAGTGGCTAACAAATGGGTGTGAAAGAGAAACTAGATTAGGGTAAAGTCTAGTACTTATTGGGTGGGAGAGAGGATAGAATTGACAGGAGTGGAGGATGAGCTACAAGAAAAAGAGGTCTGACTCTGAGTCCTTGCTGGGATGGAGAATTCCATATGAAGACCTGTAGGTGATTGTAGATTATTGAATGGATAACAAAAAGTACAGGAAGGTGTAAAGATATGAAGTGGGTGTGTCAGATGGTGATGGTGAACATTGAACTACTAAGAGTGATGGTAAGAGAGCAGAGGAAGAAGAGAAAAAGTGATTCCAGCACAGAAATCAAGGAATGAGATTTTTAAAAAGATACAGAAAGGACTGAGTTATACGTGGAGAGCAATGAGCCATTTAACTCCCTATAGAGTAGAAAAGAATCGAGGCTTCCATTAAAGAGGGGTGCAGTAGACATCATCTTAATTGTTATTCAAGATTGAATTCATTATCCCCCTTCATTTGCCTTCTTTTCCAATTTCTAGCACTTTTGTTATAATTTTCCAGGCTATTTTAAGAGATGTCATCAACATTTTTACCCCTCATTCAACTTTCATTTTTAAAGAATTATAAAAGCACCTTAACTATCTATACTAATAAAAGGGTAATATGCAAATTGGTCATGATGCCCTCACAGTAACAACTGAACAGCAGGCTATGTGGGGTGACCAGGCCGGCAGGGGGTTAGCGAGGTATGACCAAATGACTGAACTGCAGGCTGTGTGGGGCGACTAGGCCGGCAGGGGTGTTAGTGAGGGATGATCAAATGACTCACCAGCAGGCAGCATGGGGCAACCAGGCCAGCAAGGGAGGCAGTGAGGGGTGACCAGGCTGGCAGATGGGGGAAGTGAGGGGCAACAAGGCCAGCAAGGGGAGCAGTTGGGGGCAACCAGGCCAGCAGGGGGGGCAGTTGGGAGCGACCAGGCTGGTGGGGGGAGCAGTTGGGGGCGACCAGGCCAGCTGAGGGGGCAGTGAGGGGCAACCAGGCCAGTAGAGGGGGACAGTGAGGGGCAACCAGGCCCTCAGGGGGGACAGTGAGGGGCAACCAGGCCCTCAGGGGGGACAGTTGGGGGTGAGCAGGCCAGCAGGGGGGGCAGTTAGGGGTGATCAGGCTGGCAGGCAGAGGTGGTTAGGGTTGATCAGGCTGGCAGGGGGGGCAGTTAGGGGTGATCAAGCAGGCAGGCAGGTGAGCGGTTAGGAGCCAGTGGTCCCAGATTGTGAGAGGGATGTCTGACTGCCGGCTTCGGCCCGAACCCTGGGATTGGGCTGAAACGGCAGTCGGACATCCCCTGAGGGGTCCTGGATTGGAGAGGGTCCATGCTGTGCTGAGGGGAACCCCCCGTGCATGAATTTCATGCACTGGGCCTCTAGTATACTTATAATGGGCATACCCTTTCATTTGCACTGCCAAGAAATCTTACTCTTATCTTATTTTCTTTTGGACTCTTTCTTTTATTTCATTCCTTTAAGCACATGCCTAGGCCAGATTCTCACCAGCTCTCCACTGCAAAAATAAAATTTTATAGGTTTTCTCTATATCCAGTCCAGTTTCTTTCCCAAACCTATTCCACATTCTGTCACAAGCAATTTCCTCCAAACACTGCTTTCATCAGATCATGTCCTGCTTAAGAATGCGACTATAACTCTTTGTTGGTGACTTCTTGAAATCACACTCCTCTTGCCTGGCTTTCAAGCCCTTCAAGATTTGTCTTTGATTTTTCATCCTGATTTTAGTATGAGTCCATTGATCTACCTAGACTCATCTTCTCACAGTCCTTTGTTCATTCATATTTTTGCTCAAGCCTACATTTTTTTTTCCATCCTGGAGGCTAAACCTTCCTCTCTGCAAATTTCAACACTGCCTGCCCTTCAATGCCTGCCATGTGCAATTTTCTGGAATGAAGGTAACCCATTGGTTAATCAGCATTTATATGTTTTAATATTTAATTCTCTGCTTAATCTGTACCACCTCTCCCATTTGAGTTTATGATCTCTGAGTAAGAACTCACATTTGAGTTTTCTGAATCTTTCAGAAAATGATTTCTTATATGTAATAATAAACATTCATAATTGAATGATATTCTATATTTCTCATTATCAATAAGGAATTTTAAAGTTGAGTTATTCTATAATATTGCTTGTTAAAAATTAGTTTTTTTTTGATATATAAAAATTTAAAGATGGAGTCTCAATTTTGGTCTAGTATAAAAAATTTAAAATACTACAAAATTTTATTCTAAAAAAAACTTCCTGGGCTTGTGTAATTATTGTTTGTGAAATATCATTGTTTCTGGTCCATCTGAATTTGATTTCTCATTCTAAGACAAAATTTAAGTTGCATAGAATTATTTTTCAAAGCAGTGATCTTTAAACAATCTACCAAGAATAGTTGCATTTTGATGGAGGACTTTCTTCAATTTACATTGGGCCATATTTTGACCTAATAGGAGATGTATATTTTGTCTTACTTGAGAAATTAAATAGAACTGGTATTATAATTTAGTCCAGTACTTTCACTTTTGATGCAAACCCAGTTATTTAGCTGCCCTACAATCACTATCATTTGACTGACTCAAAAATAGTACAATGACATGCAGTATATATCTGGAGCCACCTGATGTAAAAGAAGAAAAGTTTGGATTGTACTGTTACCTCTTAAAGAGTTTTCTTCTTTTTCAAAAAGAGGTTTATTATGGAAAATTTCAAATAGATGCAAAGTTGAGCAAATATTGTAATCAATTTCTCAGTAACTATCATCGAGCTTCAACAATTTCCCATCTATGGCCACTCTTCTACTACATCCATCCATGGCCCCCACCCTGTGCCAATGCATTATTTCAAACAAATTCCTGGTATTATTTTATTATAAATATTTGAGTATGTATCTTAAAGATAAGGAGCCTTTAAAAATATAACTATAATATCATCACACCTAAAAAATTAACAACAATGTCTCAATATCATCAAATATCTGCTGAGTGTTCCATTTTACATGGTTATCTCATAATATTTTTTTCCATTGTATTTTTTTTTGAATCTGGACCCAAAGGAATTGCACATGTGAAGCAAAACCCCCACAAAGCATCACAATTTTGTAAACTAAAACTTATTTCTTGGTAGTAAAACTAATTTAGAAAATAATTAAATCAGTTTATTATCAGTAAGTTGACATATACATTCTGAGGTTTAGGATTTTATGAGTATTAGCATTTAATTAGTTAAAGTAACACTTTGACCACAGAATATAAATGCAACAGAAGGAACTGACAAGCTGTCACAGGCACCAACCACACACTCGTAAATGTAACTTCCGTGATCGATGTCTGTGTGTTACATGGAACTGAAACTCTTTAGCAATGTATTTTCTTTCCTTGTTCCTAAAAGGATTTGAGGTGACTAACTTAAAGTCATTAAAATTTTGCTACTATTGTTATGGAAAATATTTATTGGTCTCTTATATTTATTTTGTATTCTACTGATAATGCAACAGCTTGTTATATTACATCATTTACACAAAGACAGTATCATGACCCATAAACAGCCTTTTGAATTTACATTAAATTCCCAAACTAAAATAAAGACAGACTAAAAGCACTGGACATATGTGTCCACACAATTAAAAAACTAATGCTATAAATGTTTTATATTTTTATGATTCTCTAACCCAGATAGTGTGTTTTCAACTAGTATCTGAGCACCACTGGAAATGTTAAGAACTTTCCTTTGGCTTCCCGCTTCTCCTGATTCTTTTCTATGCTTTGCAAAAGTCCAATGGTTTGCACAAGAGGAGAGGGACATGCCCTCCTTGCCCCCCAACAGGAAGAAGAAATGTTACTTGCCACTCATTTCCAAGAAGTATCTTGCATTCATTAGCATTCGGCCTTGAGGTTTCAGCTCTAACTGGTTGAGAGAAGGAAAGGAATATCAGTCAAAATGTGAAACAAGCCCTGAGGTTAATGATATCATAACTGGTGAGTTTGGTGATGGCAGAATCCAATCATTGCTCCCTTTCATTTTACCCATGCATATTATCATAAAGCATAGCATCCGTGTATATAGTCTTTCTTTTATTAAGACACATCAGCAACTCATTAATTTTATTTGGAGATCAAAACTTCCATAAGGAAGAAACAAAATTCCCAAACAGATTCTATTTGATTTTCTTGTCCCGCACTACTGCTTATCGGAAGAGCTGTAAGGGGCGGTTCAGATGTTAAACATGACAAAAGAATCACAGACCCTGGGACTCGCTCATGTGGGGAATGAGTAGGTCTTTGGGAAGAAAGATAAGTCCTTTACAGCAGGTGCCTCCACACGTGGTACGAGGCTAATCAGGGTACGAGATGGGAGTGGCCTTTTGTTCCACAAGGAGAGACTTTTTTCTTGGGAAAGTGCTGGATAATCTAAAGGAAATTTTGATTCAATTGGTCTGAGAAGAGATAAAATAACATATTTCAGTACCATTACTAGGTGTACCACTTAATAATGAGGATTTTTTCAATAGATGGAGTTACACATATGTTGATATATATGCGATTTGATTTGTATGCTATTTTGTTTGCATCGCTCCTTCAGAATACCACTTGTTCTGATCGATGGCACACACACTTTCTGAACAGCACTTCAAAACGTACAAAAAAGTGGAAAATCAGGTCTCTGAATGGTCTGCCTCAAAACAGGAAAAGTTCTATTGGGACGGTATCCACAAATTACCTGAAAGATGGGGGAAATGTGTAGCCAGAGATGGACATTACTTTGAATAAAGCACTTTTGATGTTTCTCTTGAAATTACCGTGTTTTCTTTTATTACAAAATCCGTATTAACCGGTTAATATTTTGGGCTAACTATTAACCGGTTAAAAATGTGGATTAACTATTCACCGGTTATAATACAGATTAACTATTAACTGGTTAATAATGCATCTTTTGTAATCCAAAGAAAAGAGGATAATTTCAAGAGAAACATCGAAAGTGCTTTATTCAAAGTAATGTCCATCGCTAGCTACACATTTGCCCCATCTTTCAGGTAATTTGTGGATACCGTCCCAATAGAACTTTTCTTGTTTTGAGGCAGACCATTCAGAGACCCAATTTTCCACTTCTTCGTACGTTTTGTAGTGCTGCTCAGAAAGTGCGTGTGCCATCGATGGGAACAAGTGGTATTCAGAAGGAGCAAGGTCTGGTGAATACAGCGGGTGGGTTAATACTTCTCAGGCAAGATCTTGATTTTGTGCACTTGGGATTCTCAAAATAAATCCACTTTTCATTGCCAGTCACAATCCAATGCAAAAAAGACTTTCTTTCGTGCCTTTGAAGCAACATTTTACTGATGAATTTTTGGTTTTCCATTTGTCTTTCGTTTAGTTGATGTGGCGCTCATTTTCCTTCCTTTAAAATCTTTCCCATTGCTTGTAAACAATCAGAAATTGTTTGCTGAGCAACATTTAATCTTTCTGCAAGTTGTTTTTGAGTTTGACACGCATCTTCATCCAATGATGCTTGTAATTTTGTTGGTCTTCAAACTTCTTCGGTTGACCTGGTCGTTCTTTGTCTTTCACATTGAAATCATCACTTTTAAAGCATGTAAACCAGCGTTCACAAGTATCATGAGATGGAGCATGTTCACCATAAGCTTCCTGAAGTATATGATAAATTTCAGCAGCACTTTTCTTCAAAATAAAGTAATGAATTAAAACTTCCTACAAATGCTCTCTTTTTGGCACGAAATTCGACAATTTTAAGCGTAAAAATATCTATGATGTTAACACCTTCAGAAAATGTGACATATGAAGTTTTGAAGCTTGTTGTCAATACAACAAAATAGCATACATATCAAATCGCATATATATCAACATATGTGTAACTCCATCTATTAAAAAAAATCTTCATTATTAAGCAGTACACCTAGTAATGGTACTGAAATATGTTATTTTATCTCTTCTCAGACCTAGTATGTAGAAGGGATTAGAACAAAATGTCATTTTAAGGGGTGATGCAGTGATGTGACATAATGGAAAAAATGTCAAAGCCACCATAACCTGACCACTATTGCTAATATACTAAACCATAACTCTATATTGTTAATATATAAAAAAATATGAAGGATAATTACATCCATGAGTTAACTAGAATAACTGAGAATAGTTAAGAAAGGACTGGTTGAACCCAGGATTGAATTTGAATTGTAGCTAAATAATTTACTGGCTGTGTGACCTTGTGCAAGTCACTAATCCTTCAAAGATCTCTGAAAAACCGATATAGTGACACTTCTGTCACAGCATCACTATTATTAGAATTTTATGATAAAATAAGTCTGTACTGCTTGGTCAACTTTAAATTCTCTTGCAAGCTTAAATAGATTAATGAAAAGAGAAGTGCTTTTGTCATCAAGAATATACACTGCTGTTCTCTGGTTTGTGGAATATGTAATAAAGGTGGATGCAAAGGTGGAACTAGAAGAGCAGGAGACAATGAAGTGGGGGAGATTGGGACCAGGTAACCATAGTTCTCAATAGGCAGGACTTAGTGGTGATGGGGGAAGTTAAACCTCTTAGCTGGTGGCAAAACAGTATCCACAGAAAGTCATAATTCATCACGTTTCTGAGAGTGAATAGTAGGTAACCATACAAATGCTACAAAACTTGGGAAAGCAGGAGGCAAGCCTCTGTGGGGTGTTTAGAAATTGGATAATGGTGTCTGCATAAGTGAAAGGCAACTGTGAGAAAATATTTTTCTAAAAATAGAGAAGTTAATTTTAAGAAAGTAGAACCTTGGGAAAATATAAGTCCAAAACAAAGTCCCAAACAACCTGTTGGCCCTTAAACACTATAAATAAAAGTCAATCAAGAAATAGCCTTTAAAAAAAAGCTGGAAAATATAAAAAGGTTGCTAATGAGGATCTGAAGGTCCCCAAGGGTTAGGTCTAAATAATTATAGATTGAAAAAAAAAAAAAGTGAAAAGTCTTATAAGAATAAAATCAGAAAAAGCCGAGGCAAGAAATCAAAGGCAACTTTGAGATATAAATAGAAAAGCAACCTGTTTATCAGTGAAGCTTAACAAAAGGATTAGAAAAGTAGTCATCCTTTCATTATTTGAGAAGGAAATAAAATAGCATGTTACTTTTAAAAATTAGGAATTTGGTGACTTTTTCTTTTTTAATGAGGTAGAAAGCAGAAAGTAAATGGGAAATGATGAAAACTGGGGAAGACTTTCTCTAGTTAATTTCTGCTTTCTCCTACCCTAGCCTAATGTTCCCCTGCTTCAGGCCCAGCTACAGCCTCTCCCCTCACTTACCTGGTTTATGTAAATCCTTTAAGACTACGGCACACATCTGTGACATTATTATGCTACTTGCCTAACTAGCTACCCAGGAGGAGTTCTGTTTTCATGAGTCTTCCCCCAAGTGCTCAACAGATACCGCTGAACTAAATTATCTGAGCACATCGAAGCATAGGAACCATTTTTTAAAAATAAAAAATCTTGGCATATGCTTATCTTTAAAGATGACTTTATTGACACTAGCAAAATATTTATATAAAAATACATTTCCCTAATAAGTACTGAATTATTTGGAGGTCAAAAATACAAAACTGACACAAAAATCTAGTTTTTAGGCTTATCTCATTCTTATTCCTATTTTGAATCCTGTGACTTGAAAATCTTTTGGGTGGAATTATTAAACATCTGAGTTTTAGGAAGAAGCAGAAAGGTAAGATTCTCTCTGTTTGTGTAAATGATATAAACATTTGATAATATTTTCTGGGTTCCATGTTATTTAAAAGCAGTTTTCACTGGTAGATAAATACTTCCATTTTGTGGGCCCCAGCAATTTTCATTGGGAATTTTTTATCTTTTCATATTTTACTAGAGGCCTGATGCACGAAATTCGTGCAAGGAGCTCGGCCCTTGCAGCCCCAGCTTCGTCTGGAAGGTTGTCTGGACTGTGGTTCTGCTGTTAGGACTAATTAGCATTTTAGCTCTTTATTATATAGGATTCTTCCCTTGAACATTTCTAAGCATTTGTTAACAAAACAGTTAAAAAAGTTTTCAAAAACTTGATGTAGTAACATGGATTGCATATGATGTAATTTTTAGTACAAAGTAAGCTATGTGAATACATTATAGCTAAAATAATTTATAGAGATTGGCAAAGCATGGAGAAGACCAAACATTAAATAGATCTTCGCTCAATACTCTCACTTATCTATCATCTTATCTGTAAGATATCTTATCAAGATATTTATGTGTTATCTTGATAAATAGACAACAGTTGTGCTCCCAAGTTAGGGGGCATTTGTGATATTTCTGAGCTTACTTTTAGTTATAAATCAATAACAGTTGTTCATAGCCTAAGAGACATTCTTCACCTTACACAGGAATCAAAGAGATTTGAATATGACAATATGTTCAATAGTCCACAAGTAATGATCATTGTCATGATCAGATCACCAATGACTAAGTGGTAGGGAGTCTGTTTACACAAGGCTATTGTGTCATAATTTTAGGATGACATTGAAATTTGGAGCTAGTCTTTAGCTAATATGGTACTTATCACTTAATAGTACATACAGTTTAAAAAAGGCTCACAGCTCAGATATTTACCCATATTTCTGTCCTCCCATTGTTCTTCCTACATCTCTCGGCCAGGGAGTAGAGCTCAACAGTAGTTTCAGATATTAGGTCCACATTTTTGCCCTTCACAATGATCTGCATTACTCTTCCCTTGTTGATATGGGCATCAAAAGTGCTGTCCCAGGGCGGGTACATGGTTGGCTTTTTCTGGATGTACATCTGCCCATTCTCTAGGAACAGAAAGAGATGGTCTCGTTACTCCTTTAGCCCACTCGGGGAAAAATCAATTCAACTCAGCAGTGGCACTCATTCCATCTGCTTTCTAGGATACATCTGCTTCCCTGCTGGGAAGACAAAAATGACACATAAAACAATTAGAGACAACGTACGACAGAATGAGACAGTTCCAAGTTTGGCAAGCAAGGTAATGTAATGAAACGTTAAGTCAATCTGGATAATCCAGGCAACAAAAATCAGACAATGCCTTGGAGTGGCACTGTTCTTTTTCTATCCAACAGTTAGTTACTTCACTTTGAGTGTGAATATCTAAGCAAATAAAAAGAATTAAAGGGCTAAGCTTAGTATATTTGGTAGGGCAGAGTGACTTAGACCCCATTCTTTATGGTAAAGGCAAAAACCTGTAAAATATAATGAGCCATTATTGCCTTCTCTAATTTTCAAATGCGATACATTTTACCTGAACCAGGCACCATGCACCATAAGCAAAAACTGACAAGTAACTCGGAGAGGTGGTGGCCTTCTCCATGGAGTGAGTCAGTGGAGCAGGCCATAGACCTGCAGTGAGGAAGGGCAGTCCCGGGAATGGTTCTAACAAGAACCATGGTCAGGATGGTGACATTTAAAGGAAACCTCCCCAGAGCCACCAGGCGAGAGTGGGAGAGTTCACTAGTGGGAGTATAAATAGTGTTGTCCCATCTTTCATCCAGATTGGGTTTCCCTATTGGTAGTAGATGTTCTTTAATCATTCCAGAAACAGAAAACTGCAGTGGCATTTGAGTGTTTGATTCTTTGATAATAAGCACAGTACCTGGCAGATTTAGCAATTCAGAGGTATTGATTAAACCAAAGGTAAAGTCCGTTTAAAGCAGGGAAACAAAGCAGTTCTGACTCCTGATGGCCCTTTCTCTCCAATGCACACTGTTAGAACGGAACAGGCTAAATTATTATTTGGGAGGTATACACGGATGTGAATAAACTGAAACTTCTCTTTTAAAGCAAACCTGGTTATTAGAGGTATGAACTCTGACAATGATAAGGGGAGAATAGGAAGGGGAAGATTTCTATTGTTTGTTTAAAAGAAATTTAACTAGTGGGGTGACATTGATCAGTATGTTACTGGAATGAACCATGGGCGAGGATGAAGATTTAGTAAAGTGGAAGGCACTGTTTGAGGAAGTCCCTGAATTATTAACTGAGGCCAAGAAGAAGAAGGAATAGTTTGTCACACTTAGTGAAGTTTCTACCAGCACTCTGACACCCCCTTGCCTTTCAGGGAGAATATAGAGAGCTAAAGGAGTGGTGTGGCTTATATTGCTGCTCCCTCTTGTTCTGCTGCTGACAAAGCTGAGATTGAGGCCTGGGTATAGTCCTCGCGCATATGCGCCTTCTGCTCTTTCCTCACTGATTTCATCACACCTTGCTTTAAGGTTTGCTTATAAGTGGGAGAAAAATCATGTGAGGAATTTTGAAAATATTTTTTAAAAACATTAAATGTGAGTAATAATCTTGGGAAAAAAGAAATTGAATTGGACTTAAAGACAAACAATGGCAAGATTAATGATTATAGCAACATTTTACTTCCATGGACTTAAAACCCCTCCTTCTCATAATTCTTTTTAACCATAACCTTTCTCCATCCGACAAAGGACAGAAGTTCCCAGGGGGAGGCATTTTCACACTTTTGATCACTAGGTTTGTAATCATCTAAAAAAGAGGACCAGCACTCAGCATCTATCTAGTTACAGTGAGTTTCATCATTGTTTCAAAGGCTCCCAGGCCCTCAGCACTGTGTTCTGTTTGTCTCTGTTCTGTGGATTCACCAGGAAAAAGGCAGCCGCACATCCCCAAGGTTGAAGTGTGTTTAAATTCTGTAGAAGTAATACTTGAATGATAATGTTCAGAGAGATTTCTTTTCCGAACAAAACCAAAGCAAAATAAAAAACGACAGGCTAACCTTTGGAAAAACAAAGTCGTCTTCTTTTTTGACAAGGTCTTGATCCACATGGCTGGTTAGACCAAGTTCAAAGGCAAGGCCAAAAGGAGAAGAAAAAAAAAAAAAAAGCTCCCAGGAAGCAAATGTCAGGGAGACCTGTGGTTGTAAAGAGAACTGGGATCCAGGAGACCCATTAAGTCCAAAGCAGCTTTGAAGAACTCAAGACATTTCACACTTCAAAGATTTCCGTGACATTTGAAAGGTTTTAGATTGGGAGCAAGTGCCATTCTCACTTCAAACTAAGCAGGAGAGAAATCTGGTCAGAAGGGAAATCAGGATGATTCAAATGGTCTCCTCAGCTTTGACACACTCACTGTGGCAGGAGGGATGAAGTCCACTGGGAGCCTAAGTCTTTCAAAGGAGAGAAAAGGCAAGACAGGAGGCCTGGGAACCCCAGGATGCTGAGCCAGCAGCATCTACCTGGAGGTTCTCACCTGCAGAATCAGGTTCCCCTTCGTGTCTGTAAATGTTACCACCCGCTTAGAGGTGTTTGTAGGACTACCCGGCATAAAATAACATTTCTCTGTCCCCAAACCTTCTCTCTCCCTGTTCCTACTTTTTCTTTCTTCACCACACATTACTTACCATATAATATTTTTGTTTCCTGCCTATCTTTCTCTGCAAGAATAGAAGCTCTAAAGCAAAGGCATCTTTTCTGTCCCAGTGCACAGTAGGAGCCCCATAAATACTTCTCATGTAAATGAACTGTAATGGCTTCCATGGTCACTGCAGACCTGCGTGGGGGTAATCTTACTTCTCTACAAAGTGTCTGCTGAAACAAGAAGTGTATGGAGGGAAACAGGGAAGGTAATGGGGCTGGGAAAACCTTGGGATGCAAACTTCCTTCATCCTTTCCTTTAGAAAGTCCGTAAGACTGAGGATCCTCAGAGGGATGGGGTGAAAGAGAGGGAAGAGATCAACCAAAAAACTTATATGCATATATGCATAACCTGTGGACACAGAAAATAGTGGGGTAAAGGCCTGGGGAGGGGACAGGAGTGGGGAGGAGGGGCGGTCAGTGGGGGGAAAAGGGAACATCTGTAATACGTTCAACCATAAAGATAAATTAAAAAAAAAAGAAAGTCCATAAGAATCTTAACATATAGAGGCAGGGAGGAGAATGAAAACCTGTGGAAGTGATTGTGGAGAGGTTCCAGTCAGAACGGGATTATTTTAATTGAATGATCTAAACCCACAAATGGGCTTTTAGAAGCCTGTCACGCTTCCTCCTTCTCCATGAACTGCCTATCTACATTTGAATTTGACATGGAATGGACTATTATTTTACTGATGTAGGTTCTTAATGCAAAAGTAAGTTTTCTGAAATTTGGTTTCTAATGGCTAATTCATATATTCTTTGTAGTATTCATCAACTATGGGCAAAGTTCTTTAGTAGCTAATTCTAAGATTATGCAGACTTAACCTATAGTCATTGTAAACAATGAGTCTTAACAATACAGGTCCCATGTTTCACATTAGAGCACTAGATTCCCTCTGACCGCCCCAGTCCCATTAACTCCTCACCTAAAGTCCTCAAACCCATTTCTCCTTTCCTTTGCTCCCTTTGTTTATGTGGGAAAATGGTCCAGTGAAATAGAACACAGGCAGGTGACCTGGGTCTAGTTCAGAGGTGATCACTAAGCCCTTTACCCTTGAGGAAGTACTGGGTTTCCCTGGGCATCAGCTTCCTGGAATGGAAAATTAGCTTGAACCAGATGACCTCGAAGACTCAGGAAGGCCTTGCTTCGTAGTTCATAGCAGGATCTTCCTCTCCCGCCCCCTCTTGGAAGACGCACTCAAGCTTACCTGATTCAACATATTCCTTGACAAGCACAGCGCAGTAAGGGTTAATGGCCTCTCCTTGACATGGCTGGCAGGACCCGCAGTCAAAGTTGGACAAACCAATTCGAAGAAATGGTGACATAGTGGCTCCTGTAAAGTGACAAAAGACAAATGCTATTTGAGGGGCTGTAAAATGTATTATTTTTGGTGTCCCCTCTCCACCTAACCAGTGCTTTATTGCCAGTAGCCACAGCTTCAAATGGTTTAACTCTCCATTTGAACAAATGCTTTTACTTCCCCTTCTGCAAAATACATTATTGAGCTCATCCCAAACCACAGACTGACTTGCCAAGGAAGGAGGCTTTCTGGAAGTCTGCGTTATTCAACCTCGTCAGTTGGAATTGTAATCCACTCTTCATTTAATGCAGTTATGTCTGATTAACGTTTGCAGAGAGAGGCAAACATTTCCCAACATTTTATTTCTTCTATTATTCAAGTAGGTACCCAGGAAACAACTAACAATAATAGTAAAATGAGTTTATAAAGAGTGAGTCTATTTTAGTCACACCAGTTAAATATGACACCACAAAATTCTTACATGGGCTATTTGTGTGTGTGGTAGAACTGACTCTGGGTATTTAGCAGCTGAGCCCTATGTACTTTAGACATCTCAAAAAGGTTGCTCTCTTCATAGTCATATACATATGCGAGTATGTAAATATGCATACATATAAAATCAGCCATTGAACATCATGAATGACTTAAAAAAAACCTAAATCATTGATTGCCATAAAAACAGTGCTTTATTGTGCAAGGATAAACAAAGTACTTCATAAAAGCCAATTAACTCATAATTATGCTTGCCTAGAGATATAGGTGAAAATCATAGTCTTGGCTAGACATTTTAGGATTCCAGTCTGAATCTTCACCTGCTGTTCCTTCCTTTCCTTGTTTACTCTGGCTGCCACTTATCTCAACTAAGTACTCTATTTTTCCTTTTTAACCTACTTTTCTATGAGGTCACATTACTTTGAAACTATTAACTGGTATTCAGTGAAAAAGTTACTTCTTTTGGCTTCTTGAACTGTCTCCTGAATTTTACCAGTTTTTTAAGCAAGCCAAAGTTAACAAGAACAAAATTAACCATTAAAGCCTTAGCTGTCTTTTCTATCTTATATAAAGGAAGTAAACTGCTCAGACGAATGGGAATCCAGATGTGAGAATTAATGACTTCGCTAGAAGTGTTGGATCTGGAATCCTGAATCTGGCAGAGTCGTAAAAGTTCACCAGTCCTGGGGAATGCCAGTTGTCTCTGGATCTCTTGGGTTTTCTGAACCCAGAGCGAGACAAATTAGGGGCTCTTGACAACTGTTGTTAATTTCATGGATTTTTAAAAAGTCCCAGCTTTCTGCGGAGTTTAGCAGGTTTAACTAGAGGAGCTGGTTACAGAATCATGATTTGTTGGGGTGTCCTTAGTCTCTGAAACATGCTGCGTAGGTCACTGTTGAATTAGCAGCAAGATAACCCCGGATTTGTCTTTAGGGGCCCCTTCACCCTTTGAGTTTAGATTTCTCAGGCAGTAGGCAGGCTGGTAACAGAGAGTTCTCTGGAGAAAACTTCTTTGAGACCCCTCCCTACCTCTCCTGAGCCACATAGGTCTTTTGGAGAAATCTGGGTATCTCCAGTAATCAGGAAAAATCACCAGGAACAATTCTCATTGGAGAATATTTACCATGTGTGAACTCTTTGAAGATTTCTTCAATACAAGTAAAGATAAGTCATTCTTTCTTGAGTCAGGAGGGATCACTGACTCATGAAGTGTGAGTTTCAAGCACTTTGACCTTTAGAGAGGGATGTGTCATTCTGCCATTTCCAGGCTGGGTTCACAATTAGGTGACAACAGCTCAGCATGCCCCTGGGAAAATCTGTCTGGGAATAGACAGAAACCTCTAAGGTAACCAGAATTTCTCTGTATGAAAAAGAGGAGCAGCGAAACCCCCTCTCCTCCCGCAGGGCTTCTGAGACAGCAACTGACCTATTTCATTAGCAGTCCAGATTCATTTGCCATTTCACCAGATCATCTTGCCTTGTCCACTCACCGATGAGCGTTTGACAGTTTACCTAGTGCATACACCTGTGTGAGAACCAAGCCACTGCCTCTCTTTCTAAAGGTCTAGTCCCAGTGACAGGATCTGACGTTTTGACATCCAGAAGAGCGAATTGACATTTGTGTGTTTAACTTCACACATCTTTTAATAAAGTCTCAAGCTCCAGGGTGCATTTTTTAAAGGCCAAAGGTAGCATTTTGTTCCTGAGCTCCTCCGAAAAATTTTCCCTCCTGTAACAATAAAGTGATCCGTATGGAATATGAAGAAAACACACAAAATTGAAACATCACCCCACAGTTCCAGCAATGAAAGCAAATTGCTATTACTATTTTGATGTATTTTTCTCTAGTCTTTTTTAAATGAACAGGTTTTGTGTTTTTTTGTTTTGCATGCTGTGTTTATATGTATGCATGAAATTATATTTGGCTTTTTCATTTAATATTTTACCATAAAAACAGTCTATGTTACATTATTTTTGACAGCAGCCTTTTCATTCTTGCATGACGTTCTGCTGAGAGACAGCACCGGGATGTGCTTTCCTAAAGTCTTATAGTTTCACATTTAGACTGTTTCCAACTTTTCCATACTAGAAATATGCTGTCATAAGCATCCTTTTACAATTTTTTAAAAAATTAGGAATATTGCATCAGACTAGATCACTAGAGTACTACAATATTACTAGATCCGAAGATATTACTATTTGTAAGGTCTTATATATTTCAAGAAAATAATGAAACATAAATGAAAAATAATGAAACATAAGAACTTAGCAGGGGCAATATGGATGGAAAATAATGAAAAAATAATGAAACATAAGAACTTAGCAGGGGCAATATGGATGGAAATTACCACAGACAATGAGTTAGCATCATCTATATATATAAAAGCTTAAGTGACTGGCCAGTAGGTATGATGCGCACTGACCACTAGGGAGCAGATGCTCAATGCAGAAGCTGCTGAGTGACAGCAACTTTGCAGAGTGCCCTCTTGCACTCCGGGACCCCTCAAGGGATGTCAGACTGCCGGTTGAGGCCTGATCTCTGCAGGCCAGGCTGAGGGACCCCCTCTGCTGGAGGGACCCCACTCACTCTGCAGACACCCTTCAAACAGTGGTGCTGCCCCAGGTGCAGCCAGCTGGAGAAGGACCGCGGGAGGTTGGCTCCAGGGCGTGTCTGGCCCATCTCGCCTAGTCCCACCTGCCAGCCACCTTCTAATTAATTTCCTTTCAATGTGCATGAATCCATGCACTGGGCCTCTAGTTCTTACGTAATAAGCACAGCAAGTTTGTATAAATGCTACCTATGACCTGAATGAGTAAGTGGCAATGACACAAACTATACAAAATACAGAAAACATAGCTGCAACTAGTTGCATGAATAAGTGTTCAGCCTTGTCAACAATTCAAGAAATGCTAACTAAAACAAGATATTATATAATTACATTAATATACTATTTTTAGAAAGACAAAGCAATATGGAGAAAAAATATCAGTGGTTACCAGTGGTTGGGGAAGGGGGCAGGGTATGGCTTTATAGAAATTGATGAGCAAGTTTTGGGGGAAGATCGAATTATTCTACAGCCTGACTATGGTAGAGCTCACAGAAATCTAAACTTAAATTCACAGAATTATACACCAAAAACAAAAGTCAGTTTTGCCATATGATAATTTAAAAATCAAATTAAAATATGCTTTTGGCATTTCAAGGCATGGATAATAAATCCAGAGGGTATATAGATAAAAATGCAAAAATATACATTAGGAAACTGTGAATTCATATAATAAAATATTAATTTAAAACCCTAAAGTAATTAAGAGTAGCCGCCTCAATTTACTAGATAGAAATGGAGTCTTAAAGATAAACAAAATAACTTTTACTCTGCAGTATTTAAACTTTTTTGAAATTTTGCATTTTGGTTCAAATGGCTGAGAAAAAAGTAATATTAGAATTTGATAATGCATTTTCTTTAAGGATCTATAAATATTCAATGCTTATAGATCCTGTAATAATAAAAAGTTAAAATATTTAAAATATAAAAAAAAAAACAATAATAACTGTTTACCTGTGTGATTAGCAAATATTTTGGAAATGTTCTTACCTCACAATGGCAAGGACAACATGTATCATACACTTTTATACAATGAGGTTTGCAGTGTAAATTTCCAATTCTCTTGAGCACACACATGCATACACACATCTATGTGTGTGTGTATGTATATGTATATCTCAAGAGCCAAGAAAATCTGTAATAAGCACAACAAGAAGAATTAACATGAAAGATTTTGTGGGCTGGCTTCTTGTGCTCAGAGCTGATGGTGAGAAAGGGGATTTCCCGAGGTGTTAAAATAGAAAGGAGAATTATTTGTGTGCAAAAATACATGCATGAAATAGGATCTATCAGGTGTCCTCCCCCAGTTTCTCTGTGAGTGTAAATTTCATAAATCTCCTCTTTACTTTCCATTGACAACAAACAGCACGTGTGTAAGTACAGTGCTGTACTTATACAACAAACAGTACAGTCCTGGCCAGGCTGTACCAGAGCCCAAGGGCCAGTTCCATCTACAGACCTCTCCTCTGAGCAATCAAACCACACACTCAGTTCTCTCCTGGACAGCTCCTGGGGATCCTCCCATCAGAACTCATTGTCCCGCCTTTCAAATCTGTCCTTCATTTATGGTGCCAAGACTTTCAGCTTAGCACTCTGCTCTGATGTTACCTTTTCCCTCATGCACCATAAGCAAATTGCTTTTTTCCTTCCCCACCTCTTCTCCCCATTTCCCTGTTGCCTGAGCTCAATTCTGCACCCTGTCTTGTTTGACTCATCACAGCAGCTTATCTTGTCTCTCTCTCTGTAGTCCTGGTCATCTCTCATTCCCAGACAGGTTTGCAGCCAGAAGAACTTTCCTTAGGATTGTGCAGAACTATTGCCATTTCTCCAACTGCCATGCTGTTTCATACATTTAGGCATGTAGTAATACTGCTCCCTCTCCCTGGAATGCCATCCTATTTCACTTCACCCTCTATCTGCCTCATACCTACATCCTAATCTTTCAAGTTCCTGCACCATATCTACCTCCTCTTTGAAGCCTTCATCATCCTCCCTCCAACACATCCTGGTGGAGTTTACTTGGCCTTCTAGGCTCCCAGGGGTCCCTGGGTACATTATGAGATAGCACCTGTCAAATTTATTTACCTCACCTCTGCCATTTCAAAAGTCTGAGTATGATAGATCGTGTCACTCCCATTTTCTGTCCTTGCCTCCTCTCAGTTCCCAAATTTGGGGGATATGGTAGAGCCCCACCAAGATTTCAAGATTTCTCCTATTTAATCCTTGGGGTACCACATATACTAGTACTTAGAAGAAGGCAGTGACTCAAACTATAGATGTCCCTCTCATTTTATCTGCATCACATCTAGCAAATCCCCTTCCCACAGAGTGCGTGCATGTGGGTGCCTTACTTTCCTAGACCCTAGTTGTGATAAAGGGTTTTCTCTGTAATCAAATTTCTTTGGACATTGCAATTAGCTTCATGGGGTGGTCATATTTCCCTATAACACCCTATATAATAAAAGCCTAGGTGGTGCCATGCCCTCGCATGATGTAGTCACAAGATGGCCACCACAAGATGGCCGCCACACGATGGCCGTCACAAGATCGCTGCCACACGATGGCCGGCACATGATGGCTGGCAGAGTAGGACAGTTGTGGGCAATCAGGTCGGCAGGGGAGGGCAGTTGGGGGCGACCAGGCTGGCAGGGGAGGGCAGTTTGGGGGGACAAGGCCTGGAGGGGAGGGCACTTAGGGGTGACCAGGCCGGCAGGGGAGGGCAGTTGGGGGTGACCAAGCTGGCAGGGGAGGATAGTTGGGGGTGACCAGGCCAGTAGGGGAGGGCAGTTGGGGGTGACCAGGCAGGCAGGGGAGGGCAGTTGGGGGCAACCAGGCCAGCAGGGGAGGGCAATTGGGAGTGAGCAGGCCAGCAGGGGAGGGCAGTTGGGGGCAGCCAGGCTGGCAGGGGAGGGCATTGGGGGGGTGACCAGGTTGGCAGGGGAGGGCAGTTGGGGGCCATCAGGCTAGCAGGGGAGGGTAGTTTGGGGGCGACCAGGCCGGCAGAGGAGGGCAGTTGGGGGTGACCAGGTCAGGAGGGTAGGGCAGCTGGGGGCCATCAGGCCAGCAGGGGAGAGCAGTTTGAGGGGACAAGGCCTGGAGGGGAGGGCAGTTGGGGGTGACCAGGCTGGTAGGGGAGGGCAGTGGGGGGTGACCAGGCTGGCAGGGGAGAGCAGCTGGGGGCCATTAGGCCAGCAGGGGAGGACAGTTGGGGGTGACCAGGCCTGCAGGGGAAGGCAGTTTGGGGGGACAAGGCCTGGAGGGGAGGGCAGTTGGGGGCGACTGGGCTGGCAGGGAAGGGCAATTGGGGGCGATTGAGCCAGCAGGGGAGGGCAGTTGGGGACTATCGGGCTGGCAGGGGAGCGGTTAGGGGGAAATCAGGCAGGCAGGCAGCTGAGCGGTTAGGAGCCAGCAGTCCCGGATTGTCCTGTGGGATTGGGCCTAAACCAGCAGTCAGACATCCCCCTAGGGGTCCCAATTGGAGAGGGTGCAGGCAGGGCTGAGGGACACCCCCTGCACATGAATTTCATGCACCAGGCCTCTAGTTTTATTATATTTATTGGCTCATGTTGGTGCCCCCCACATAAGACTGTGAGCTCTGAGAGCAGGGACCATGTCTTAATCATTTATGAACCTCCAGGGCTGATCCCTCTCTCTGACAGGTAACCTAAGCTCAATGCATTTTTATTAAGGAACTTAATTTTCAAAAATAACATTTTACATAATATCTTAATCTTTATGCATTTCTTTTACCTGCAGGGGTACACTATGGTTCAAGTAGGTGGCAGACAATTATAGAGGAAGTCAATACAAAGGAAGAGTCCCTGGTGTTGTTGTTACAGGCAGAGAATCAATGCCATTTCCAGCTCAGCTGCAGGAGCTATTTAACTTCTAAGCCTGTTTTCTCATTTGAAAAACGGTGATAACACTATTACTCATCTCACAGGGCTATGAGGATGAAATGAGCAAATACATGGAGGTGCTTAGAATGCACATTGTAAACTCTCAAAAAGTGTTAGTTATTATTATTATTATTGCAACTCTGATATATTTTCTAATGGACTTTATCGACTTTACTAGTTGTTACAAAAACGGGCAGGAAGAGAGAAAAACCTATCTGGGCTGCATGATGTGACCACTCCGTGAGCTCCCATAACACCCACATGTGTCTCTCTTATTGTGCACATAACCCTCTAATAGAATCATCTCGACGCAGCACTTATCATGATGAACTATCAGTAGGTCCATGCAATCTTCTGTGCTTTTGCTATCCCAGCTGTGAAATATCATTACAATATGTACTTAAAATTTGTAGAGAATCTTTACACTCACAGCTCAATGTTTTCACCTGTAAGTGTGATCTCATCCATCTTTAGCAGGTAGCTATGATGCAGGTAGATGTTCAAGTGGTGGCGTGCTTAAAGTCATGCAAGATTAAGTACTGAACTGAGAATTCCAGTCTCTTAACTCCCTAGGTGCTGACTCACCTACTTACCTGGACTGACTCACCTGCCACAGTTCAAACCTGCGGAATGCTTTCACAATGATGTCAAGGATCATGGCCAAATAGCAAAAGGTGATGCCACATAAAAATAGAAAGCAATAGAACTGCTATGTGATCTCATCAGCTAAAAAAGACCCAGACATCTCTTCCTCTGCAGCAAATGAAATAAGAATGAGCATACTTTTTTATTTAAAAAATACACTGAGTGGCCAGATTATTATGATCTCTGAACGCATAATAATATGGCCACTCAGTGTATATCCTATATAATAAAAGGCTAATATGCAAATTGTCCCATCGACCAGGAGTTCGACCAGCAGGCAGGCCAGCCAACTGCTCATGTCCCCTCCCCCTGGACAGGCTGGCCGGACCCCACCCATGCACGAATATATATATATATTCATTTATATATATATAAAATCTGGCCACTCAGTGTGTGTGTGTGTGTGTGTGTGTGTGTGTGTGTGTGTGTATATATATATATATATATGTATATATATATATATATATATATAAAATAATCTGGCCACTCAGTGTGTGTGTGTGTATATATATATATATATATATATATATATATATACATATATACACACATACATATATAATAATCTGGCCACTCAGTGTGTGTGTGTGTGTCTATGTGTGTGTGTGTGTGTGTGTATATATATATATATATACACACACACACACACACACACATAGACACACACACACACTGAGTGGCCAGATTATTATGCATTCAGGGATCATAATAATCTGGCCACTCAGTGTATATGGACAGCACATGCATTGCTGTAATTTAGCTGGAAATACCTTGGTGACAAGAGGAATAGTCTCACAGAAATATCAAAACCTTTAACATGAAGCAAAGAGAACACAAATGAATCAATAATAAATTGGGGAATGAGGAAAAAAAGCATTCAGTGATTTCCATATGCTTCAGTTCAACCAAAATTGGGTAAATTAAACATCAGGTAAATTTTGACAAATTAAGCTCTGTCTACAACTTTTAGTTTTCTTTATGAGATGTAAAAGGTTTCTTAGGTAAAGATGACTGCTGAATGAAATGACCTACTGCTGTAGAAAACAATCTATAATAAAAAAATAATTTGCCTTGCAATGTGCACAGAAGAAAGATGGTAACTCGTGAAAGATCATGTAATTGGGAAGTGTGTTATCCTGTGGCTGAGCCTTCTACCAAGTAGTACAATAAAAAGAGTCAGCTTAAATATTAGCCTCTCGCCCACAAATATGGTCTCAAAAGTGAATTAAAATACGTATGAACTGAAGGCAGTAGTTTAAAATAATCGCTAAAGTATGTGCTGTAAAGACAAAAGAAAACAAGCCTAACCTTAGAACTAGCAAGGAAGGGGGATTTATCAACAGAGGTACCTACTACCTGCAAATGTCAGCAAGACCCCTCCATTATGAACTGAATTGTATCCCCCCCAAATTCATATGCTGGGGCCCTAAGGCCCTTGAGACTGTATTTGGAGACAGGGTCTTTAGGGAGGTAATTCAAGTTAAATGAAGTTGTAAGGATGGGCCCTCATCAAAATAGGACTATTGCCCTTATATGGAGAGGAAGAGACCAGACAACCTCCACCTCCACTTCACAGTGTGAAGGCTCCATAAATAAGCCAGGAAGAGAGCTCTCATCAGAAACTAACTGTGAGGGAACTTGATCTTGGACTTCCCAGTCTCCAGAACAGTAAGAAAAGAAATTTCTATTGTTTAAGTCTGTTGTTTAATATCAGTCTGTGGTATTATGTTATGACAGCCCAAGCCCACTAATATAACACCCTCCCCTCCTTCACCAAAAATACAGCATAGAAACAAAACAAATATTGAAATATAGAAAATAAAACACCTATAAAATAATATTCTGATTTTAATTTTAATGTGACATGATAATAATCCCACTAAAGCATAGCTCTGATCAAAGTACACAAATACTAAAAAACAATAAAACAAAAAACAGACAACAACAACAACAACAAAAAAACGGTCCCAGTCCGCACTGAATTAAATCAGGATTTCTTAACCTGTTATTTAAAAACCTTCATGAGTTGGCTTCCACTTGCCCTGTCCACACAGCACCCCTTACTCAGCTTATCTCAACTTCTCTATATGATGAATACACGCAACCCTCCACCTCAGTGGCTCTGTTTTTACACCTTTCCTTCTGCTGTGAATGCTCTGTGCACCTCCACAGGGTGTGCATAACTGTCGCCTTGCAGTCTTCCTCATCCTATAAGAATCTCACTTATGTACTGCCACATTCAGAAATTCTTTCCTGCTCCCCACAGGAGGAGGAGTGATTTATCTGATGGATGAGTTTTAGAAGAATAAACTGTGCCTGCCCAGCCCAGAATCCTTCTCTCTGTTGAGGGGATTTGCTGACTTTCAGAGAGTATGTCTTTCCACTCTTCTCTGGCATGCCATAAGCATGGTGGGGCCGATCTGCTTCAGTCCTGGCCATTGTCCAGCATTGCCTAGGACACTGGATGGTGACCAACCAATTTGCTTAAAACACTTTGGTCATATCCACCAATCCAGCCTTTATTATTCATCAAGTTAACATTTTTTTTTCTCTCCATTCCCCTGACTCCTGATCCTTCTCTCCATTTGTTTCAAGCGAAAACACAGTCCAGAGGGGTTATTTATTGGGTCCCCTACAATTCACAAAACTTTGCAAAGAGCTTTAGAAAATGTATAGTATTCAATCTTCTCACCAAGCCCACAAGGTAGGTATAATTGGCTCCATCCCACAGTCAAGAAACCCAAGGCTTGAGTGGGTAAGCAGCTTGCTGAAGGTCATACCGCTAGTACTGGCAGAACCTCAATTCCAGCCTTGGTTGCTAAGTGTCCCACCCAAACTAGTCAATGATTTCTTGCTAGAAAAGGCCTGTTAAGGTTAGGTCAGAGAGGAAGTGAAAGCCTGGAGATTTCCCCATGAATAATTTCCATCAGCTCCACCAGTCCCTCACTAGAAAGGACCTGTTACAATTGGTGGCACAGGCTTTCTCAGCACCCTCTGTGCTGACTACTTGCTTAATTACCTGAGGTACTAGCTCGTTGTCAATACATGTGATTTAATCTATCTCTCTATCCCATATCTGTAACCTGAAGAGTTCAAAAGTGGGTAATATAAGCAGAGTTGAAGTTTCTTGGAATAACTCAAGTTCTTTTCTGGAAGTGAGGTCACCACTGCTGACCTTGGTAATTTTCCCAAGATGTCACCAGTGTGTGCTATCTCACCTCTATGCTCTCTCCATTCATGCCATTGCTGGTGGCTGACTGTATTAGTGAGGATTTCTATGGCCAGACTCGAGAATAAAAGTAACTGCTTCTATACAGTTGGAGCAAATCAGTCTCTTTGGAAGCATTTTTCTAAGCATAATGTGGGTAATCACTTACTGGGTTCAAAGAGGCTGTCTCCTATAGGCAGCAAATTTGATTCTGACTCTGTTTATTGTGTCAATATTTACTCTTAAAAGACAATCTTTACCATACACACACAAGAAAAAAAGAAGAGAAATCAAGAACTATATGTGGTGGAAGATATGTTAATTAGCTTGGTTGTCATGGATATTTCACAATGTATATGTATATCAAATCATCAAGTTGTATACCTTAAGTATAATCAGTTTTTAAGTGGCAATTATCTTATATAATAAAAGCCTAATATGCAAATTGACCAAATGGTGGAACAACTGGTTGCTATGACGCACACTGACCACCAGGGGCAGACGCTCAACTCAGGAGTCTTCCCTGGTGGTCAGTGCAGTCCCACAGGGGGAGCACTGCTCAGCCAGAAGCAGGCTCACAGCTGGCAAGCGCAGCAGCGGTGGCGGGAGCCTCTCCTGCCTCTGCTGCAGGTGGGCAGTAAGGAGCGAGGGGTCCTGGACTGTGAGAGCCTTGGACTGCGAGAGAGATGTCTGACTGCTGGCTTAGGCCCGATCTCCCCAGGGATTGGGCCTAAGCCAGCAGGTGGACATCCCCTGAGGGGTCCCGTACTGTGAGAGGGTGCAGGCTGGGCTGAGGGACACCCCCCCTCCCCTCAGTGCACCAATCTCGTGCACCGGGCCTCTAGTATCTCAATAAAGTCAGGGGAAAAAGAGACAGTTTTCTCTGGGACTCTACCATCTTATCAACCCAGTAGGTCAAATCAGACACAGTGTGCATTGTAATCTTCTTAATACAGCAGAGGGAGAGTTCTTCATGCCAGTTAGGTGCTCAGAGAGAAGCACATCACCTGAACCAGAGTCAGGACCCAGGCGCTCTGGTCATGGGGCATATTGACTGAGAAGGTGAGGCTGACATACCCGGGCACACGGTCCATTGTCCTCTGGCCTTTACATTGCAGTGTGTAAAGAGGCATGGAGATACAGGAGTTAGTGGGCACGTGGACAAGCTCACAGGTATGTAAATTAGACTATTATGGTAGAAAAGCCAGCTTTTACCAACTGAAAAGTCTTAGTCAAGTGACCTAAGCTTTCTGTGACTATGTGTCTGTATCTGCAACCTGGGGAAAATACTAGACCCATTTCATAAAGTTATCATGAGGAGTTAATGAATTAATTCTTGGGACATGCTTACAATAGTGTTTAATGAAAAGGTAGCTATCATTATCATATAGGACTTTTCCAATGTAGCCTTAGAAATTCTCCCGGTGAAAATTAGTTACTGCTGATGGTAACTTGCTCAGTGGATTATCTGACATGACCTAGAATTCACATAAAGCACTAAGTGAATGAAGCAACATATACACCTATTTTTTGCCATTGCTCAATAAGCATTTCTAAACCCACCTACTAAGCATAAAGCACTGTGCTGGATACAAAAGTGTGACATGGTCCCTGTTCTCAATAAGTTGGGGGCCTCAGAATGGGGTAGACCAGTCCTGTCAGGAGGAGATCAGAGCCGGAGGGTTTGAGAGCCTGGATGCCACTTTTTTGTCCTCTTATCCTGTGAATAAAGGGGCATGGCCAGTTAACCCGGGTGGACTTCATGTTAGAGTCAGAGAAAACAAGACATGCAAAGTGGGCTGTCACTCCTGTGTGCACCAGTAACAAACACTCTTGCCCTCCTAACACTGCTCTAACCCCACACCCCACTTCCTCCTGAGGGTATATGACACTTTTCAAAGAAAATACAGTATTTAGTAGTATCACCACAGCAAGCGGAAATAGCAATGTTCAGTCTGTAGATGAGTAATAGTTTTGTACAGAATAATATACACAGAATCCTTCCTGTGCTTGCCATGACAGGCAGCGCTGGTGTCACTGCCCATCACATGAAGGGTGCTGTAGATGCTGAGACAGGGTGACCAGGGATGAGGACCAGGAAAAGGAAAAGAAAGAGGCAGAGTGAGGGTCCAACAATCTAGGGTGGATGTGTGTGTGTATGTCAAGGTGAGTGGCCCACATCTTCTTGTTGCACACAGAAATATCCCCAACTTGGAAATGAGTCGATTGCACAAGCGTGTTTGTTATTGGAGCTTAGAAGTCATGGCAATTGTGAAATTAGATACTATTTAGGTTCCTAGATTTGCCCATTAACTATTAACCTGTTAATTCAGAATGAATTTATAAAACTGACAACCATTTGTCATTGTTCTAGCTCAGTGATTTTCAACTGGTGTGCTACAGCACACTGGTGTGCTGCAAGAATTTTTAAAACATGCAATATCTGACTATTTAGAGGCACTGACCTCTTTTCTCTTAGGTTGTCACATAAAAGATGACAGCAGCCAACACAACAATAGTCGTCCAGTATGAATGAATCAAAATTATACCTATTTTTTGTTAAACTGGCAAAAAATATAACATATTTTTTGGTGTGCCGCAGAATTTTAGTAATTAGTTTATGTATGCCATGAGATGAAAAAGATTAAAAAAATCACTGTTCTAGCTTATTAGATCCTCTGTTTTTCTGTTTTTTTTCCTGAGACAGTTTAGATTTATTATGGGTTTAGTAGCCCATTTTGGATCTAATTTCACAATATAAAAACCACAAATGACTATGATTCTCAGGGAACACTAGTTTTGTTTTGTTTTTTAGAGAGAGAGAGAGAGGAAGGGAGAAGGATGGAGAGTTGGAAACATAGATGAGGAACATTGATAGGCTGCCTCCCCCACACCCTCTATTGGGGATTGAGCCCACAATCCAGGCATGTGCTCTGACTGGGAATCAAACCTGTGACCTCTTGGTTCATGGGGTTGATGCTCAACCACTGAGCCACACTGGCTGGGCAGGGAACACTAGTTTTACTGGGTGAGAAGAGAACATCTGTACCTTTGGCCACAGCTGCAGTGGACACCACCCCCACACAAGATGGAAACCCACTAGCTCAGCTCCTGGGACCAGCAGCACCAGCAGCAGCCAGGAACTCTTTAGAAAGGTAAATCCTCCAGCTCCACCCAGATCCACTGAGTCAGAAACCAAGGGGTGGGGCTCAGCAATCTGAGTATTTATTTATATTTTTCAATTACAGTTGAAATACAATATTATTTTTAGGTGTACAACATAGTGATTAGACATTTATATGCTTTATGAAGTGATCACCCTGATAAGTGTAGTATCCATCTGACACCACACGTAGTTATTACTATATTAGGGGCCCGGTACACGAAATTTGTGCACAGCGGGGGGTTCCCTTAGCCCAGCCTGCACCATCTCCAATTGGGGACCCTCCCCTGCTGGCCTGATTGCCCCTAACTGCCTCTACCTCGGCTCCCATCACCATGGCTTTGTCTGGAAGGAAGTCAGATGTCCAAAGATGGCCGGTCGACCCGGTCTAATTAGCATATTACCCTTTTAGTAGTATAGATCATATAGGATAGGATTGCTTAAATGGGGGGCAAGGGGGAGCCTTTTTCAGCAGGAGGAGATGCTCTTGGCAGACAAAAACACATAATCCCTATATCTGGACTGATAGCCAGCCATATGCACTATACTACCAAACTGGTCATGAAAATATTGAACCGCTTTCTTACACCTTACACCAAACAGCTGTTGCCCTTAAAACCCCTCCTCAGCCCCTGTCTTAGGTTCTGCCTTCACAGTTCACACAGATTAGGTTCTGATTGGTCGGTTTCTATGCCAGTCAGTGTCAAAAGCTCCGCCTCCTAGGCAGCCATTGACTCCTGGCACTTCACCCAGATTTGGTTCTGATTGGTCAGTTTCTATGCTAGTCAGTGTCTCTGGGCCTATCTCTGGGCCTGATCAAAGAGGCGGGGATGATCAGCAGCCCGGAGGAGGCCCAGAGAGAAACAGAGGCATGGCTTCTGGCGAAGCTGGGAGAGAAAGAGAGAGGCAACGGCTAATCAACAGCTGCCATGGAGGCTGGGGATCAGACCCTTCCTCTCTCTCTGCAGGCCTCTCTCTGGGCCTGATCCACAGCCCCCTTGGCAGTCAGTGCGGGGTCGCCACGGCAACCCAGCACTGACTTCCAGTGTTCGATGGAGCTTTGGTCGTTAGGGACCCTGGCTCTTTATATATATAGATTACTGACTATATTCCCTATGTGTAGTCAGCAATCTGAGTTTTAGCAGACCCTTGTTGTACCATGAAGTTCAAGAAGCACAGCAGTAGAGTTAACCCACAAGACCGGGCCTAGGTCTTTTTCATCTTTATTGGCTTAGCATTGAATGCAGTGTCTGGCACTTCCTTCTCAACCAGGGATATCTTGCCTCCAGGGGACATTTGGCAATGTCTGGAGGCATTTGCAGGTGCCACTCACATGTAGTAGGTTGAGGCCAGCTATACTGACAAGCAACCTACACTGCAACAAATAAGTCAAAAGTGTTGAGGCTGAGAAATCTTGTTTTGAATAAGTTATTAAATGTGGTGCTGCCAAGAGAACTTCACTTATCCATTCTCTCTGTCTGTCATCACTTGCCCACATTTAATGAATTCTAGCCCCACAGTGAGAAAGGATTAAGGTGATTGGGGAGATGTATCTGTTTTCTATATTTCCTTCTCATTTAGGGTCACAAGTAGCACAGTAAGTGACATATAACATGCTCACAATAAATGTCTTTTGTTTTACTTATTTTTAAATTAAATTGTTTGGGGGTGACATTGGTTAATAAAATTATATTGGTTTCAGGTGTACAATTCTATAATACAATATCTGTACATTGTAGTGTGTGTTCACCACGCCAAGTCAAGTCTCCTTTTATCCCATCACCATTTACTCTTTTACTCTCTTCTATCTTTCCCCACCTCACTTACCCTTTGGTGATCACCACACTGCTGTCTGTGTCTCTGAGTTGTTGCTATTTTTGCTTAATATCTTCACCTTTTTCACTCAGCACCCCTCCCATCTGAAAACTGTCAGTCTGTTCTCGATATCTATGAGTCTGTTTGTATTTTATTATTTTATTTTGTTCACTAGATTCCACACATACATGAAATCATATGGTACTTGTCTTTCTCTGACTGGCTTATTTCACTTAGCATAATACTCTCCTGGTCCATCTATGCTGTCTCAAAAGGTAAGATTTCCTTCTTGTTCATGACTGAGTAGTATTCCATTGTGTAAATGCACCACAGCTTTTTTATCTGCTTATCTACTGATGGGCACTTGGGTTGCTTCCAGATCTTGGCTATTATAAATAACTAGAGGCCTGGTGCATGAAATTCGTGCACGGAGGGGGGTTGTCCCTCAGGCCAGCCTGTACCCTCTTCAATCTGGGACCCCTCGAGGGATGTCCGACTGCCCGTTTAGGCCCGATCCGGTGGGATCGGGCCTAAACGGGCAGTCGGACATCCCTCTCACAATCCAGGACTACTGGCTCCCAACTGCTTGCCTGCCTGCCTTCCTGATTGCCCCTAACCGCTTCTGCCTGCCAGCCTGATCACCCCCTAACCACTCTGCTGCCAGCCTGTTTGCCCCCAACTTCCTTCCTCTGCCGGCCTGGTCACCCCTAACTGCCCTCTCCTGCAGGGTTGATCACCTCCAACTGCCCTCCCTTGCAGGCCTGGTCCTTCTCAACTGCCCTCCCTTGCAGGCTGGGTGCCTCCCAACTGCCCTCTCCTGCTGGCCATCTTGTGGTGGCCATCTTGTGTCCACAAGGGGGCAGGATCTTTGACCACATGGGGGCAGCTATATTGTGTGTTGCAGTGATGATCAATCTACATATTACTCTTTTATTAGATAGGATAGAGGCCTGGTACAGGGGTGGGGGCCAGCTGGTTTGCCCTGAAGGGTATCCCTGATCAGGGTGGGGTTCCCTTGGGGCGTGGGGTGGCCTGAGCGAGGGGCCTGTGGTGGTTTGCAGGCCGGCCACGCCTCCTGGCAACCCAAGCAGAGGCCCTGGTATCTGGAATTTATTTTCCTTCTACAATTGAAACTTTGTAGCCTGGAGCGGAGCCAAGCCTGGGGCTCCCTCTGCTGCCAGCAGCCATTCTGTTGGGGTTATAATTGAAACTTTGTTGCCTTAAGCGGGTGGGCCCAGCCAGGGTGTGCAGAAAGCTTTGCTTCCCCTGTTGCCGGCGGCAACCCTGGCCTGCTCTCTCAAGCTCCATTCTGCGGCCATTTCTGTTTGAATTTGTTTACCTTCTATAATTGAAACTTTGTAGCTTGAGTGGAGGCTTAGGCCTGGCAAGGGCAGGCAGAAAGCTTGGCTTCCTCTGTTACCTAGGAAACCTTGCTCTCTGTGGCTGTAGCCATCTTGCTTTGGGTTAATTTGCATACTCGCTCTGATTGGATGGTGGGCGTAGCTTGTGGGTGTGTCAGAGGTATGGTCAATTTGCATATTTGTCTATTATTAGGTAGGATGCTACAATGAATATAGGGGTGCACAGGTTCTTTTGAGTTAGTGTTTTGGGCTTCTTCAGAAATATTCCCAGAAGTGGAATCACTGGGTCATAAAGCAATTCCATTTTTAATATTTTGAGGTAATTTCATACTGTTTTCCACAGTGATTGTACTAATCTGCATTACCACTAACAGTACACGAGGGTTCCCTTTTCTTCACATCCTTGCCAACAATTGTTTGTTGATTTCTTGATGATAACCATTCTGACAGGGTGTGAGATGATATCTCATTGTGGTTTTAATTTGCATTTCTCTGATGATTAGAGATAGTCTATTGGCCATATGTCCTCTTTGGAGAAGTGTCTATTCAGGTCTTTTGCCCATTTTTCAGTTGGATTGTTTGTGAGTTTTTTGTTTTGTTTTGTTTTGTTTTGTTTTGTTGTTGAGTTGTATAGGTTCTTTATAAATTTTGGATATTATCCCCTTATCAGATTTATCATTGGCAAATATGTTCCTCCATTCAGTGGGTTGTCTTTTCATTTTGTTGATGGTTTCCTTTGCTGTGCAAAACCTTTTTAGTTTGATGTAGTCCCATTTATTTGTTTTTTCTTTTGTTTCCCTTGCCCAAGGAGAAAAAAATATTGCTACAAGAAATGTCTGAGATTTTACTGCCTGTGTTTGTTTTCTAGGATTTTTATGGTTTTGAATTTAATATTTATGTCTTTAATCCACTTTGAGTTTATCCTTGTGTATGGTGTAGGAAGGTGGTCTAGTTTCATTTTTTGCACATATCTGTCCAATTTTCATGTATTGAACAGACTATCTTTACCCCATTGTATGTTCTTGCCTTCTTTGTCAAATATCAATGGGCCATAAAGGTGTGGGTTTATTTCTGGAGTCTCTATTCTGTTCCATTTATCCATATGTCTGTTTTTATTCCAGTACCTTTCTGTTTTGATCACTGTAGCCTCATAGTGTAGTTTGATATCAGGTAGTGTGATTCTCCAACTTCGTTCTTCTTTCTCACGATTACTGTGGCTATTCAGGATCTTTTGTGGTTCTATATAAATGTTAAGATTATTTGTTTCAGTTTTGTGAAATACACCATTGGTATCTTGATAGGAACTGTGTTGAATCTATAGATTGCTTTAGATAGTATGGACATTTTAATGATGTTAATTCTTCCTACCCATGAATAGGGTATATGCTTCCACTTACTTGTATCTTCTTCAACTTCTTTCTTCAGTCTTATACTTTTTTGAGTACAGGTGTTTTACATCTTTGGTTAAATTTATTCCTAGGTATTTTTTAATGCAATTGTAAATGTGATTGTTTTCTTAGTTACACTTTCTGATAGTTAATTATTGGTGTATAGAAATGCTACTGATTTCTGGATATTGATTTCTATACTGCTACTTCACTAAATTCATTTATCAGTTCTAGTAGTTTTTTTGTAGAATCTTTAGGGTTCTCTATGTATAGTATCATGTCATCTGAAAATAATGACAGTTTTACTTCTTCCTTTATAATTTAGATGCCATTTATTTCTTCTTCTTGTCTAATTGCTATGGCTAGGACTTCTAGTACTATGTTGAATAAGAGTGGTAAAAGTGGACATCCCTGTCTTGTCCCTGATCATAAAGGAAACACTTTTACTTTTCACCCATTGAGTATGGTGTTGGCTGTGGGTTTGTCAAAATGGCCTTTATTACATTGAGGTATACTCCCTCTATTCTAACTTTACTGAGAGTTTTATCATAAATTGGTGCTGGATTTTATAAAATGCTTTTCCTGCATCTAGTAATATGATCATGTGGATTTTATTCTTCATTTTATTTATATGGTGTGCTGTGTCACATTTATTGATTTGAGGCTATTAATGATTTGACCCTATTGTACCAATATTGCATCTCCAGATGCAATGGTATACGACCATGGTGTGTGACCTTTTTAATGTATTGCTGGATCCAATTTGCTAATATTTTGTTGAGGATTTTTGCATCTGTGTTCACCAGGGATATTGGCCTATACTTTTCTTTCTTTGTAGTGTCTGTATCTGGTTTTGGAATTAGGATACTGCTGGCCTCATAAAATGAGGTTGGGACTCTTCCCTCCTCTTGAATTTTTTGGAATAGTTTGAGGAGGATAGGTGTTAGTTTTTATTTGAATGTTTGGTAAAACTCACCCGTGAAGCCATCCAGTCAATTTCACTAGTTTGAATCTGTCTATTCAGAGCAGAAGGTAGGCAGTATCAATAAGTATCTTCATTATAACAAGGGATCCATTACATATTTGTGGCAAACAACAACTACTATGCATAGAGTACCTGACAGTTTATAAGTAACTTTTCAAAGATGGGTGTAAATAAAAAGGTTGCTAATCTTTTATTTTTTTTAATTAAAAAAATATGGTTTTAAAAGCTGGTTTTAGAGAGAGAAAAAGATAGAGGAAGAGAGAGAAACACTGATGTGAGAGATAAACATCACTTGGTTGCTTCCTGCATGGACTGAATCTGCAACGGGTATGTGCCCTGACCAGAAATGGAACTGGAGACCTAATAGTGCTTAGGACGATACTCAACCAACTGAGCCACACTGGCCAGGGCAAGGTTGCTAGTCTTAATAGATATGGAAATTTCTTTCACTTTTTAAAAATTGGTCATTCATCACAGAGTTTGAGACACAAACCATATAAATAAAATGAATTATACAATCTACTTGTATCCCAATAATTGCTAAATCACAATCTATTCTAATTTTCTATTTATCTTTTATATTCCTGCTTGAATGTATACTTTTAGGAGCAATATCTAGTTTTTAAAAAAAGAGTTTTCGAGTTTAGATTCTCAGCAAAATTCAGCAGAAGATACAGAAGTTTCCCATATACCCCCTTGCCCCCACACATGCACAGCCTCCCCCCACTATCATCATCCTTCACCATATGGTACATTTGTTATAATCCATGAACCTACATTGACATGTCAATATCACCCAGAGTCCATAGTTGACATTAGGGTTCACTCTTTGACTTGCACATACTATGGATTTGGACAAATGTATAATGACATGTATCCACCATTATAGTATCATAGAGAGTAGTTTCACTGCCCTAAAACTCCTCTGTGCTCTCTCTACTCATCCTTCCCTTTCTCTAGCCCTGATGGATATTAAAATAAAGATGTAATAATGGAAATAGTATGGTGCTGGTGGTGGAAGGGTTGAGTAGATCATCAGAACAAAATAGAATGTCTTGAAACAGATCCAGGTATTTATGAAAGTTTTGTGTATGATGAAAACAGTATTTAAAAATCACTGGAAAAGAAAGGATTGCTTAGTAAATGAGACTGTGCCCACTGGATGAAGCCTACATTAAAGCTAACATCAAAATAAAATTCAGATAGATTGATGATATTAATGAAGAAATAAAATCTCTAAACCAAGAAAAGTGCTAGATATGTAGATTAATGATTATATCCCTTTGGAGTTAGGATTTCTCAAGTATGATACCACAGAGAAGCTCCATAAAGGGTCACAGTTCTACAATAGTTTACTCTAAAACTTATGTGTTAAATATTAACAAAGTTTAAGACAAATGACAAATCAGGAGATATAATTGTAAAATATGTGGCAAAATATTAAATAAATATGTAAAAATCTAAACATCAATAAAAATAATAAATATAATAATTAATTATTATTTGCCTAATAAAAAATAGGTAAAGATTCAGAGCGGGCATTTTCCAGAGGAAATGCTATTAAAGGCTGATAAAAGAGGAAAAAATTCAGTTTCACTAGAAATAAAAAAAATCCAGTTCCATAATCCCTTCTCTGCAATTCTAAAATCCAAAAAGCTCTGAAAATAGAAAAAGACTTTTATTCTATAGTGCCAACTAATTTTGTAGCAAAATCTGATGTGGACTTTTTTGTGGTCTATTTAAAAAAAAAATTGATTTCAGAGAGTAAGGGAGAGAGAGAGAGAGAGATAGAAACATCAACGACGAGAGAGAATCATTGATCAGATGCCTCCTGCATGCCCCACACTGGGGATTAAGCCTGCAACCTTGGCATGTGCCCTGACTGGGAATCGAACAGTGACCTCCAGATTCAGAGGTTGATGCTCAATCACTGAGCCACACTGGCTGGGCTATTTATTGCATTGAACATAACTCTTAATATAACTTGTTGGAAATACTTTGTAATATACAGTGTATATAACTTTATTACCTTTACAAAATATGAGTTCTGAAACAGATTTGGTGATAATGGTTTGGACAAGAAATCTGTTCATATCCCCCCCGCCCCATAAAAATGTTACCCATGATGTTGAATCCACACATGCACAGTTTTACAGTACTAAATGGTACTGTGAACCACTTACCATGGATTTATAATAGATTTGCTGGGAGATGCCTCCCAAGCTCCATTTAGTGTTTTAGAACACACCCTGTGGTAGCCATGGCAGTAGAATTTGAAGATCCCTCTTTCTTCCTACTGAATAGTGGGAGCAGGTCATCCTTCTCCAGCACCAGGTCACTGAAGGGGCTCCCATGGTCAAGAGCAGTGGGAAGTTAGGGCCTGGGGTAAAGAACTCTGAGGAAGCAGGCAGAAGTGGGGGAGATGTGCACTCAGATGATGCTCAGCATGGGGGGGCGGTGCTGAGGTGAAGTGGGGCAAGGTGATGGAGGGCAACGGAGACTCCAAGTGAGGGTGGGAATGGAGGCACAGGACAGGGAGGACTGATACCAGGGAAGGTGAACTAAGAGGGTGAGAAAAAGGAGGTTGAGGGGAAGAAGAGGAACATATGCAACTAGTGGTCTCCAACAAAGGGCATTTGGAGGACGGACAGCCTATGGTATAAACCTTCCCACTGGCACAGAGTCTCAGAGCTGAACCCAGACCTGTTCCCTTCAATTTCCTAGCAGCTGGATGTGGCCAACAGCAAGTGAGCCTAGCTATGTGCAACTTCCAGGTTGGGCCCCGGCTACAATATGGAGGTGGTGGCGCTGAATCACTTTGGCAGTGACCTTGGTGATGCCCGAGCTTGGGTTCTCAGCTATCTTGTTTAGGTCACAGCAGCCAAACATGGAGTATCAAATACCACACTTCATAAGACTTTAATACTAAATAATATAACTGAAAGAGTTTTCTGACTGATAGAAAATTATCTTAACAACAAAAATAGAATTTTATCATTTTACTCTAAAGGTTCTCTTCTTCCTCCCCCTCCTTCCTTTCCTCCTGACCAGCCAATTCTCCCTGTCCCGCTCACAGGAAAAAAAAAGGAGGACATGACAATGGTAACCAAATGGGCATCGGCCTCAATGTCCTGTTTTCTCCCAACAACTGACAGCACAAAACAAACCTGAACCATCTTCTGAAGTTTAAGAATTTGAAATTCAAATTTGTTTGCCCAGAGTAAGTATTCTGGGAGAGAAAGCAGAAGGAAATGCATGGAGTATCTAGCACATCTGTCCTGTGGTTGGGCTGTAGGAATAAAGAAGATGACCTCTAGGAACACAAACTCTTCCTCCTTGAAACAAAACAAAAACCTGCCTAGCAAATAGAAATGCCCTGCCCCTAATCCTCAACGTCTTCCAACCTCAGAGCTCAGAGTGAAGTGAACATACTGGTCTGGTTGTCACCAGAACAAACTTGTCATGCTCGAGGGATAGAGAGAGGCAGGCAATGAAGCACATGGGGGCAGGAGGGACTCCGGTGGTGGAGGTGGTGGTGGGATGGGGACACATAGATTGCTGGATGTGGAAGAGAAGGAATGGAGTCGTCTTGGTTCTTCACTACGGGCATTTGTGAATGGCTATAGGGAAGGCGGACATTCTTTTTCTTTCTTACTTTTGTTTGTTTTTCAAACTAACATTTCATCTTGTTCTAAAAAGAATTGAAATCAATAACCTAGTTTGTTAGCCTGTATTTCAGTTTACCTCTTAGAGAAATACATGAGAATGAGGAATAACAAATCTGACATGTATTCTAAGTACTTTCAAATATGTTTCCTCCATTTTATTGCTACAGACATTCCCAAGTTGATACTTTTACCATATTGTACAGAGAGAGAAACAGGCTCTGAGAGGTGAGGACATTTGTCCAAGGTCATACAGCTAATTATGGCGGAGTGGGGACTGGAACTCCAGTGCGCAGATGCTGACCTGGGGGCTCTCGGCCGTAAATGTTCTCCTCCTTTCTCAGAGTCTGTTCAGAGAGCACACACAGTTCTTTGATCTCCAATCAGCTAAGTGCTATTCTGTTAGTAATTATTTTTAATTACATCTGACTGAGTGAGTTATGCTGACATCTTTGTCAAGAAACCTTTGGGTTCCCACTGAGTTCTCAGGAGCTGGTCTTGACTGCGGAGATGGGATTAAGAGGTATTATTCATCTAGGGCTCTCAAAAGACACGTTCGCCTCTGTTGCTCCCAATAATGAAGCCACACTTCTTATCTTGGCAAACTTGGTTCGGGGAGGGCAGCATCAGTGCTGCCTTTTTCTGCTTCCTCTTCCACAGTGGGTGCCACCCTGCCCCACACTTCCGCCTCTGGGCCCTCTGCACTTCAGTGCTTCCTCCCTGGTGATGGAACGAGAATAAAAAGACAAGTGACAGACACAGCACATCTAGCCTTCAGGAAAACAGGAAGGAAAAGAGGAAGGAGGGGGCTTTGCTTCCCTGTCCCATGGCTCTCTATGGGGAATGTGAGCATGCTCTCCAGGAGCAGTGAGAATGGGACTGAGGATCCTGCCAGCTTCCCCCGCATCTGTCTGAAACACCTCTCATCTGAGCCTCTGAGGAAGGAGTAGCTGGTCTACGGTGTCCAACCCCTGGGGTTGGGGTCCAGGGGTGGTTGACTCTGGGGAAGCAGGAAATGGGTCTGCAAGTCTGGCCTGACTGACTGCAACCAATTCCAGTTATTTTCTTGCTGGGCCTCTGGGAAGCTAAGGAAGCAGGGCTGGTGTCTGATTGGAGGTAGAAGGCATTTTAATAGGAGTGACCTCTTAGCAGAGAGAGAAGAAACATCTTACAGAAGCTGTTCCATTGGGAAGTGCTAAATATAGTTCTAATTGTTTAGAGACTTTCCCGTACTGAAATTTACCTCCCTGGATATCAGTTCTCTCATTGATCCTAGTTCTGTCCCCAAGGTTTCTCTCCGTAAGTTGAATAAGTGTGCAGCCTCTGCCACAGATCCTTGCAGTTAGCCAAGGATAGCTGCCATGCTCCTCTGCCTTTTCTTCTTGGTAGGAAATATCCTCAGATCCTTTAGTTATCTTTTCTTTGTCAGAGCTTCTAGACCCTTGGTCTTGATCACCTTTGCAAACAGGTGAAATTTGTCAATATGCTTTGTTGTTGGCAGAATAATTAATCTATATTTAATAACATTTTTATTATGGTGAAATATATAGGTTATCCCCCCAAAATGTATGTACAAACTTTGAATAATTATAAAGGCAGTGTTTATTAAAATACATTTTATTTTCAAAATTTAGCTATCAGCTGTTACATTTAATTTAGCTATCAGCTGTTATAGCTCCAAAATGATCATTTTTTTGGGGGACACCCTGCATATAAAATTTATCATCTTAACCACTTTTAAATTTACAGTTCAGTGACATTAAATACATTCATAATGTTGTGCAACGATCACCATCATCCATCTCCAGAATTTTCTGTCTTCCAAACAAACTCTGTACCCATTAAGCAGTAAGACTCTATCCCTTCCTCTTCCTAGATCTTGGTAGTCACCTTCAACAGTCTGTCTCTAAGAAGTTGATCAGTCTAGGAATCTCACTTCAGTGGAATCACACATTTATTCTTTTGTGTATGGCTTATTTTATATAACATTATCAAAGTTCATCCATACTGTAGCATGTATCAGAATTACACTCCCTTTTTATGGCTGAATAATATTCCATTGCATCTATAAATCCCATTTGTTTACCATTCATCTATTGATAGTAGTTGGGTTTTTTCCATCTTTTGGCTGTTCTGAATAACACTGTCATGAACCTTGGTGTATAAGTATCTGAGTCTCTGCTTTCAATTCTTTTGAGTATATATCTAGGAGTAGAATTGCTGGATTACATGGTAATTCTATGTTTAACTTTTGGAGGAGCCATCATACTGTTTTCCACAACAACTGTACCATTTTACATTTTACCCGTAATGTTTCTCCACAACACTTGTTTTCTGTTTTCTGCATCCCAATGGATGTGATGTTGAACATCTTTTTGTGCATGTTCATGTGCTTTTAAAGTATGTCTGTTATAATCCATACTCTCCAGATATTGTCAGATTGATCCACTGAAGACCCATCAATGCAGGCTGAGAATAAATTGACTTTTTTGTGGAAGCTATATTCTACTGTTATCTCCTACAAAAGTCTTAACTTCTTCATCAGAATGTTCCCATATTTTCCCATCCTGTCCTTGACCAGTTAGGTTGCTGTATCTAAATGAAGGCTTTTAACAAAGTTAGATCTCAGGCTTCCCTGTCATGTGATCATTTTGGAGCTGCCTTCTCTGGACCCTTCTAGTTTTGTGTGGTCAGATGTTAGTTTGGCCTGACTTCTAAGTCTTCACTCAGGATAATTCCTACAAATGCTGATGATTAGGGCAGAATCAAGTACAGCCTCCTATGACCTGCCACTAAATACCCCTCTATCTTGAATTTGAAATGAATTATCCTTAGGCACCAGCTAGTTATTTTTTATGTTTTTAACAAGAATGTTACGAGACATTGTGTTAAATATCTTATTGAAATAAAATGCTTTCTCACTAGTATTTCACTACTCTGTTAACTCCACAAAAATGGAAATTAGGTGCATTTGGCATGAGTCCTGCTGATTATCACCTTTTACTTTTCTTATCTTTTTTTTTTTTTACAAATATACAAAAACTTTCCTGCTATATTACAAGTCTATTTCTCTCTTTTAAGTGAAGATTGGAAAATTGCTACTTTGGACTCTTTTCAATTATCCTTCTTATATTGATACTATATAGTAAACTCACCTCCAACTTTCTCTTTTCCATACAAAGTAGTATCTGCTCTTTACTCTTTTCTCCAAAAGGTATTCATATTCAAAATTCAAATTATTTCCCCCTACTCTCTGGATGCTATCTGAGTTCTATATGGACTTGTTAAAGTGCTGAGCTGCTGGGCATTTCTATACTATTGACTTCAAGGTCCAGGAAAGTAACCACACCTTTTCAACATGCTCCTTGATTCTCTGGCAGAGGCAGGAGCTGGGGCTGTGAATGGTTCTAACTGTTCTCACTAAGAATGAGGAGGCCAACTCAAAGCTCAAGGAGGAACTGGGTAAAATTGAGAAAATTATTTCATTTCTGTGGGTCTTATCTTCTTTGCCTATAAAATGAGGGAGTAGAGGTTAATCTCTCTAGTCTAGTTTAATCCCAACACCCTATAGTGTGTGATAGCTTCCAGACTTGCTATTTGTGCTAACCATTTTGCTAATACATTTACAGACAGAAATCTGCCATCTTGGTGAAATATCTTTGCATTCTGGTATTCTGGGAATAACATATCTATATATATAAAAGCCTAAGTGACTGGCCAACCAGCTGGCTGGTAGCTATGAAGCGCACTGACCACCAGGGGGCAGACGCTCAATGCAGGAGGGGAAACCACAGGCATGGAAACATGGAACAGACTGATGAATCTCAGAGGGGAGGGTGGGAAGAGATTAACCAAAGATCTTATATATGCATACTAGAGTCCTGGTGCATGGATTCATGCACTGGTCAGGTCTCTTGGCCTGGCTTGTGGGGATTGGGCCAAAAACCGGCTCTCTGATATCCCCAAGGGGTCCTGGATTGCGAGGCCAGGTCAAGGGACCCCACTGGTGCCAGGTCAAGGGACCCCACTGGTGCATGAATCCATGCCCCTGGCCTCTAGTGTATATATCCATACTAATAAAAGGGTAATATGCAAATTGGTCTGGATGCTGTCACAGTAACAACAGGCACGGGTGGGCAGGAACTTGCAGTGTTAGGGACACGATGGCGGCTGCTGCTTGCTCAGGGCTGACCCTGGGCAAGTGGCAGTGGGGATGGGGGTAGGGGAGGCGGGCCTGGTGGAGGGAGGCCTGTACTCCCCACATAGCGGCAGAGGCGGCTGTGAGCATTCCTAATGGTCGCTGCTGCTTGCTCAGGGCGGCTTACCCAGAAGAACCACAGGTTCCTTCTGCCAAGTGGCAGCAGAGCCACTCTGCTGGGAAACCTCTGCACTGGCAGCAAAGGCAGGTGAGCGAGGGAAAGCCCAGCAGTGAAGGCAGGTGAGGGTGAGGGAAAGCCCAGCAGGGAAGGCAGGTGAGTGAATGAAAGATCAACAGTAAAGGCAGGTGAGGGTGAGGGAAAGCCCAGCAGTGAAGGCAGGTGAGGGTGAGGGAAAGCCCAGCAGCGAAGGCAGGGGAGGGCGAGGGAAAACCCAGCAGAGAAGGCAGGTGAGGGTGAGGGAAAGCCCAGCAGCGAAGGCAGGTGAGGGTGAGGGAAAGCCCAGCAGCGAAGGCAGGTGAGGGTGAGGGAAAGCCCAGCAGTGAAGGCAGGTGAGAGAGTGACAGCCCAGCAGCGAAGGCAGGTGAGTGAGGGAAAGCCCAGCAGCAAAGGCAGGTGAGGGTGAGGGAAAGCCCAGCAGCGAAGGCAGGTGAGGGAAAGTCCGAGCTCCACAGCTAAGAGCTCCTGACCCAGCCACGCCACACCTTGGCCTCCAGCACTGCGGGTCAGGGGTTCTGAGAAAGGCAGCTCCTTCCTGTGGTTCCTCAAACTCCCAGGCCACCTCCATTGCCCCTCAATGCCCCTCGGGTCAGGGTCGGAAATTGGTGGAGGATACCAGGTATCCAGGCAACCAATGTTGGGAATTTCCTCTAGCAGCTGGACCCAGTGACCCAGGGCCTGAGGGAGACCTGCACCCTTCCCCTCAGCCAGGATAACCCTGGAAGACACGGTCTGTCCATCACCAGATGAGCGCATCCGATTGGTTAAATACAGGGAAGCTTGCAGCCGATGGCCACTGCTGCTTGCCCAGGGCTGGCTGCTGCGAGGGCTGAGGCTCAGGCAATGAGAGCCAGGTGAGGTTCAGGCAAGCTGCAGTGGCTGCAATGGCCAAGGCTCAGGCAGCCTTGCGGCCAGCAGTGGCAGCAGCAGAAGCGTGATGGGGGTGTCGCCTTCCTCTGATTGCAGGGTTGCCTCACACAGAGGGAGGCCAGACTGTGGCTTAGGCCTGCTGAGGGCTCCCAGACTGTGAGAAGGGGCAGGCCGGGCTGAGGGACCCCCCGTCCAGTGCACAAATTTTGTGCACCATGCCTCTAGTATATATATAAACACTCACACAATGAATACTCATTGAGCATGGATTATTGGTATTTTATCCTTAAACACTTGCATTTTAGTGGAGGCAGCAAGATATGAATACAGCAGCATTTATGGAAGCCATGATATGAATAACGGAACATACATAATTTCAGAGTTAACAGTTCTCACTCTAAGACAGAGCAGAATTCAGCATCTGGATTGCAGGTGTGCTTTGCCACCCATCTTGTGATGTTAGGTAGTAGCACATAGGGGAAGTCAGAAGATTGGCTTAATGTTGAATTAGATGGTAAGGGTCACTCACCTGCTTTGGGCTTCAAATTCCTTATCTAAAAGGAATGGAGGTAATAAAGGTTACCTACATCATAGCTTCATTAGTTATTCCTAAGAATATATATATATATATATATATATATATATATATATATATATATATATATGTACATATATGTATATATATGTATACATATGTATATGTATGTATATATGTATATGTATGTATATGTATATGTATATGTATATGTATATGTATATGTATATGTATATGTATATGTATATATATATTTATATATCTACTAGAGGCCCGGTGCACAAAATTTGTGCATGGGGGAGTGTGTCCCTCAGCCCAGCCTACACCTTCTCCAATCTTGGACCCCTCGAGGGATGTCCGACTGCCCGTTTAGGCCTGATCCCGGTAGAATTGGGCCTAAATGGGTAGTCAGACATCCCTCTCACAATCCAGGACTGCTGGTTCCCAACTGCTCGCCTGCCTGCCTTCCTGATTGCTCCTAACCGCTTCTGCCTGCCAGCCTGATCGCCCCCTAACCAATCCCCTGCCAGCCTGATTGATGCCTAACTGCTCCCCTGCCAGCCCAATTGCCCCTAACTTCCCTCCCCTGCCGGCCTGGTCCCCCCCAACTGCCCTCCCCTCCCGACCCAGTCACCCCTAACTTCCCTCCCCTGCCAGCCTCATTGTCCCTAACTGTTCTCCCCTGCTTGTCTGCCCCCCCCCCCCCCACCACAACTTCCCTTCCCTGCAGGTCCGGTCACCCCCAACTTCCCTTCTCTGATAGCCTGGTCACCCCTAACTGCCCTCCCCTGCTGGCCTGATCACCCACAACTGCCCTCCCTTGCAGGCCTGATCTCTCCCAACTGCCCACCCCTGCTGACCATCTTGTGGAGGCCATCTTGTGTCCACATGGGGGCAGCCATCTTTGACCACATGGGGGCAGCCATCTTGTGTGTTGGAGTGATGGTCAATTTACATATTACTCTTTTATTAGATAGGATTCTTACATATACTCACTGGGAAAATATGTAATTCATAAGGTATAAGGTATTTCCAAGTCAAGTTCATATTCTTTTCATTGTTTCTGCCAAATAAATAAAAATGAAGATTTCCTTTTTTTTTTTTTAATAAAGGTTTCTTTTTCTGTTTGTGTTCAGAAAGTCTCAAAGCTAGAGCAAAACCCCACTGCCAACGTATCCTTTCCCTATTCAGAGCTCCTTCTGTGGTGCTCTAAAAAAAGTCCAGGGCTAGGAAGTCAACTCCTTTTGGGGAGAGAGAGAGCTCAGCCCTTCCAATGCCCCGCAGGGAGGCAGCCAGCTCCTGCCACTGTCCTTTAAAGCTGTTCCTCAGCCAGCACTTCCCCTATTTCTATGTGCTCAGTACTTGGGGTGTGCACATCCTGCTGTGTTTACTTTTAAAAAGAAAAGAAGCAAAAGTCATACAGGTGGAGCCCACACATTTGAAATACTGTCAGTGTGGCACGTGGTTCCTAACACTTTCTGCTGAGCTTGTCTGGTTTCTTTCTCTCTCCAAATGGAGGAGAAAAACGAAAACGGGAAGGAAGGGTGCTGGTGAGAAAAAGGTAAGAGAGGAAAAAGTAAGCACTAAGTCTGTCATGACACGGTAAATGTACCAAGTTCATTCTCAGAATAAGAGTTCATACATCATCTTAAAGCCAACAGCGACTTCTGCCACCCTTATCTATTAGAGAGAAACTAACCGCTACTTTGTGGTTACATCAGAAAAGCAAACACACACCTCCAGACACTTAAACACTGTCATGGATGATGAAATAAACTCACCCCTTACTGTGATCTTGTTTGACTTAGGCTTTGTGTAGGCAGCTGTCAGAATGGAAACCACAGAGCCTTATGGGAAGGGAAGAAGTCTTCTCTAGTCCGCTTAATGCTCAAAGGGTTACACATTTTTCAGATAGCTTGCATGTAGCTTCCAAGGAGAGTGCCATTTCCCCCTCAGGTAGGAGAAATTGATTATATCATTTATCTTACTACAGTAAATAGAGAAACTCATTAATTTAATCTGCCTCTCATTCCTGATTAATTTGGAATATGTGTTAAACATCACGAGGAAGTGATAGATTGAAATTTAACTGTGGGAAACATGTTTTGGGGAAGGATTTGTTAAGTCCTATACCAAGACTATTTTATGTCTTAAGGGGGTGTGTTTAGTGTGTAAGTTGCAGGCATTTATAATGAAAATGCAAGTTAGAAATATTATTAGCTACTATTGATTGAGCTTTATACCCATCTTTAAAAACATGCCCACGGTAGCTCTGCAAGGTAGAAATTGTCACCCTTATTTTACAAATGAATAAACTGAGCAAAGAGATTAAACATCCTGTACAAGGATTTGCAGCTGAAAAGAAAAGGATTCAGCATCTGAAGCCCTTTCTACAATCCCTGGCAGTCAGTTTCTTTTCTCTTTTTGTCCTCACTGAGGCTATTTCATTGATCTTAGAGAAAGAGAGAGAGGGAGGGAGAGAGAGGGGAGGAGGAGGAGGAGAAGAGAGGAGAAGAGAAACATTGATGGGAGAGAGAAACATCAATCCTCACATTGATCTGTTGCCTCCCATACACACCCCGACTGGGAATGGAACCTGCAACCTAGATATGTGCCCTGACCAGGAATCGAACCCACAACCTTTTAATGTATAGGATGATGATCCAACCAACTGAGCCATCCGGCCAGGGCCAGTTTCTGTTTTTAAAGGTGGGTGCTACTAGACAACCTATTTTGTTTAAAAAATATATTTTTATTGACTTTAGAGAGGAAAGGAGAGGGAGAAAGAGATAGAAACATCAATGTTGACAGAGAATCATCGATTGGCTGCCTCCTGCATGCCCCACACTGGAGATTGAGTCTGCAACCTGGGCATGTACCCTGACCTGGAATCGAACCATGACCTCCTCATTCATAGGTCGATGTTCAACGACTGAGCCATGCTGGCCAGGCAGACAACCTGTTTTTAACTATTTAAATTACTTTACATACCATAGAATTAACCAAACATAATTAAAACAATTCTAAAATTCCATTAACTTTTCTTTTAATTTGTTTGAAATACAAAGAAGTCACAGTATTCTGTATATTTTGAGACAAAACAAAGAATAAAAATATCAGTGCCACGTTAATTTTTATTTTATTGTTACGTGCAGGACTAATGGAAAAATCTGAGTCACTTTTGCACTCCACCCTGTCCCTGCCCCTGCCCAGGAGCCTAGCCTGCTGTATTTGTCTCCAAAGCACTGTTGCCTAATTGCTAAGCCATTCTGTTCTTTGGGAAGGCCCTGTGTAACTCTTACAGATGAGATCCTGGCAAGAAAAGGAGGGGTATGATAATTGTTTGTAAAATATTATGTTTTGCCTTTTCTTTATTTTTAGACAAACTCCCAACTCTGTAAGATCTATAAATTGCTTTCTGGGTTTGGTATGACATAAATAAAGCATTCCTTTGTTTTCCAATCAATTGTGGGCTTGGCCTCCCTGAGATATGTAGCATATGTTTCTGAAACATTCCTATTTTTTTAAGGAATATGACACATTTACTTTCAGCAGATTGGGAAAGCTATATTATTTTCAATGCCTGATATACACAAACTTGCACCAGTTTAATTTTTCCTAAGCGATAATAAAACAAATAGACTTGACATTATTTTCTACATAATAAACTTAAGCTCATTGTTTTCTCAATTTATATAGGCAAGATTCATTTAGTAGAATGTAGGATTTCAAAAAGTTGACTTTTCTCACTGAGCATACTTCTACTACATTCTTTCATATTAAAGAAAAGAGAACTTCTCAAGGCAAACAATTTATGTATTAAATTACCACCTTTTGAGGAGCTCTAGAGAGAGAGGTTTGGGGAAAACAATGTTTCAAGAATCAAAGAGAGTGTGAAGTAAATTTTTTCACAGAAATTTTACCAGTGGAGAAAACCAATCTGATAGAAGTTAAACTCTGTCACAGAGTCATTTTTGAGTTTAATTCCTGCTACTTTACATCCATTCTGGAAAGTTCATGAATGGCTTTATGTTTCCACTAAAATCAACATCACTCAAGGCTCTTCATCAGATTTTCCTCTCTGAGGACCCAGTCACACTGTCAGCTGAAGTAGCAACTTGTCCATTTTAATAATGCAGTGCCCATGGGAGGAGTGGGACTATTATTAAATCCACAATGATCACCTCACATTAATTTAGGCCAAAGGATGATTACAAATTAAGATAAATAAAACTGGGACTTTGCTTGTGGTTTGGTTTAGTCAGTCTGTCCTCAGTATCTGAATTTATCAGATAGCTGTTCAACCTTCTCTCTTACCCAGTTGCATAGTGGGTTATATTAACTTTGTTTTCCTGAGTGGCAGGGGTCTGAAATTTTATTATAGTAAATTCTCACTTGAAGATATTTTTCCATTGATTTTTAGAGAGTGTGGAAGGGAGAGAGAGACACACAGAGAGAGAAACATTGAAGTGAGAGAGACACATCTATTGGTTGCCTTTGCACACGCCCCTACCAGGACCAGGGATTGAGCCTGCAACCGAGGTACATACCCTTGACCAGAATCACACCTGGCCCCTTCAGTCCACAAGCCAACGCTCTTTCCACTGGCTAGGGCAGAGGGTCTGCTATTTCCCGCCTTACATTATTCATCAATGGGGGAAGGGAGTATCGGGAACTCTGAAACAAATGACTGCTTTTATAATGCTTGGACCCTGGGAGGGATCTTTAATTTACTAAATAAAGAGATACATTCCCATTCAATTAAACATAATAATTACTGCATACTCACTAATATGTGAATCAGGAACTAGGGAAATGAGAAAGGAATATGTCTTTCACCTGGTCCTCATGAAATTTAGGATTTAGACAGGAAAGCGAAGGAAACTGAATTAGTATCTATCATGGCATCATTTTTCATGGCCTCCTTAAGTCTTCACAGCAGCCTTTGAAGAATGGATTACTCATCCCATTTTATGGAAGAGGGAACTGTGGTCTAAAAGGTTAAAGTAGAGTAGTATCTAGCCCCAAAAGGAACAACATTCTGACACATGCTATAACATGGATGAACCATGAGGACATATGCTGAGTGAAATAAGCCAGTCATGTCCTGGCCGGTGTTGCTCAGTTGGTTGGGCATTGTTCCGTGTACCCAAAGGTAGCTAGTCAATTCCAGGTCAGAGCACATGCCAGAGTTTTGGGCTCAATCTCCATTAGGGGACGTGCAGGAGGCAGCCAACCAATGTTTCTCTCCCTCATTGGTGTTTTTCTCTCTCCCTCTCCCTTCCTCTCTCTATCAAATCAATTAAAATATTTTTCAAAATAAGAAATAAGCTGTCACTAAAGGACAAATACCATATGATTCCACTTATATGAGGCTTCTAGAATACTCAAATCCATAGAGACAGAAAGTAGAATACATAGTTGTGACCAAGGGTTGGGGAAAGGGGAGTTATTATTTAGTGGGCACAGAGTTTCTGTTTGGGAAGATGAAAAAGTTCTGGAGATGGATGGTCGTGATCGTAGCACAACAATGTGGATGTATTTAATGCCACTGCACTGTACACTAAAAAATGGTTAAAATGGTCAATTTTATGCTATGTATATTTTACTACAGTTTGAAAAAGGGTTAAGATAAATTGTCCAAGGACTCACAGTAAGTGGAGTGAGGAATTGAGCTCAGAGGTATCTAACATCAAATACCAAATGCTGTTGTACAAGTCCTGATGCTTATTATTTTTGTTACCTGCTATCTGTCTTTACGTATCATTAATAGTAAACCCATTAAAACAAAAGGATAGTAAAATGGAGTGGCAGTGTGAGCAAGGGGTAGCAGTGTGAGCAAGGTAGGGGAGGAAGGACTGCCTCACTTTCTCTCCATCCCCGCATGGGGTAGATGTGCCTCTTCAGATAAAGCAAGATGGGGCTGTTGAGAGGAAATAGGGGGCTTGGTGCAAGGAATCTAAGTAAAGCATAGGGAAGCCAGAGGTACACTAGCTCTGAAAAGACATTCTATTTAATTCTTATCACATTCAGCTCAGCTACCTCTTAAAGATCTTACTGATCCATCCATTTATTTATCTGTTTATTCATTCATTCACTCACACTTATTGTGTGCCAGCTATATGCAAAGCTTACTTATAGGCATGCATAAACAACTGTTATTGATCCTATCTTCCAAAGGCCTAAATTCCACTTAGGGTGATCAAATAACTTAGAAAAATTAAGAAGCAATACATAGGACTAATGTGTATGAACAATAGGTTGTATAAAAAATAAGTGTACCGGGTCCTCAAGGCAAGAGGGATCCAAGTGGCTTAGGGTGGTTCCTGGCTGTATCAGGGAGAAAGCAGAGCTTAGTGAGCATCCTCCAGTGGGAGTCATCAGAATTCCTGAGGGTAGGACTTAGGCAGGTGAGAGGGAATTGAAGGCATTCTGGAAGGGCAGAATGCTCAGTATGAGCCAATGTCAAAGACTGGACTGAAGCAGGAAGTCTGAGCAGGAGTTTCAACTAGATAAGTCAGATATAGTTAACTTATTATTTTTATGATAACTGGAGTGAAAGCAAGGAACCTGAAAATCTCTAGCTCAGAAAAAAAAATCTTGTTAAAGCTTTTAGATTTTATTTATTTATTTTTAATTGTGGTAAAAAAAAACCCACAAAAAACCCCACCATAAAACTTATCCTCTTAACCATTTTTAAATGTGGAGTTCTGCAGCGTTAGGTATATTCCACATTATTGGGCAACAATTCTTCAACTTTTCACTAAGCAAAACTGAAACGCTATGCTCAATTAAACAATTCCCCATTTTTTGCCTCCCTGTAGTCCCTGGTGGCCACCATTTTGTTTTCTGTTTCTATGAATTTGACTACTTTGATACCTCATGTAAATGAGATCAACTCGTATTTATTTATTTATTTATTTATTTATTTATTTATTTAGTGTGTATGACTGGCTTATTTCACTTATCATAGCATATGTCAGAATTTATTTCCTTTTGAAGGATGAATAATATTCCATTAATTGGTTATACCACATTTTGTTTATCCATTCATCTATCAATGGATATTTGGGTTGTTCCCACCTATTGGCTATTGGGAATAATGCTGCTATGAATATAGGTATGCAAATATCTCTTTGAGACAGTTTTCTTTCTTTTTTATTGAATTTATTGGGGTTACATTTGTCAATAAAATTATATAGGTTTAAAGTGTACCATTCTACCATACATTATCTGCACATTGCCTTGTGCAATCATCATCCAAAGTCTAGTCTCCTTCTGTTACAATTTATCCCATTGGTATAAATTATATCTTCTATCTGCCTCTCACTTTCCCTTCCCTCTGGTAATCACCATACTGTTGTGAGACTTTTTTTTTCAATTCTTTTTGATGTATACCCACTAGTGGGACTATTGGATCATACTATAATTGTATTTTTAATTTTCTTTTGAGGAATTTCCATATTATTTTCCATAGTTGCTATACCATTTTACATTCCCAACAATAGTTCAAAAGGGTTCCAATTTCTTCATATCCTCACCAAAAGTTATTTTGTTTTTTCATAGTAGCCATTTTAATGGATATGAGGTCATATCTCATGTGGTATTAATTTGCATTTTTCTAATGCTTAGTGATGTTGAACACCATTTCATATATTTTTTGGCATCTGTATATCATCTTTGGAGACATGTTTATTTAAGTCCTTTGATCACCTTTTAAATTGTTTTTTTATTTTGTTTTATTGTTGAGTTATATATAGATATTAGTTTTACAAATTAAATTGTATTAAAAACACTTCAGGTGTACAAAAATATAAAAAATAACTTAATAGACACCTTTATACCAATAGTCCAACCTAAAAAAAGAACACATTACCAATATATTTGAATTTGCCAATGTCCTCGCACTGATTTCATTTCCTTTCATATATCCAGTACCCACCAACAGAATTATTATCCAGACTTTGAAGTTTATTATTCCCACCACTTTTATACATGAAATATATATATATGAAACATATATATATATATACATGAAATATATATATATATGTGTGTGTGTGTATCTATATATATATATATATATATATATATATATATATATATATATACTAGAGGCCCGGTGCACGAAATTCGTGCACGGAGGGGGGTTGTCCCTCACCCCAGCCTGTACCCTCTCCAATATGGGACCCCTTGAGGGATGTCTGACTGCCCATTTAGGCCCGATCCCATCGGATCGGGCCTAAACGGGCACTCACAATCCAGGACTGCTGGCTCCCAACTGCTTGCCTGCCTGCCTTCCTGATTGCCCCTAACCGCTTCTGCCTGCCAGCCTATCACCCCCTAACCACTCTGCTGCCAGCCTGTTTGCCCCCAACTTCCCTCCTCTGCCGGCCTGGTCACCCCTAACTGCCCTCTCCTGCAGGGTTGATCACCTCCAACTGCCCTCCCTTGCAGGCCTGGTCCCTCTCAACTGCCCTCCCTTGCAGGCCGGGTGCCTCCCAACTGCCCTCTCCTGCTGGCCATCTTGTGGTGGCCATCTTGTGTCCACATGGGGGCAGGATCTTTGACCACATGGGGGCAGCTATATTGTGTGTTGCAGTGATGATCAATCTGCATATTACTCTTTTATTAGATAGGATAGAGGCCTGGTACAGGGGTGGGGGCCAGCTGGTTTGCCCTGAAGGGCGTCCCGGATCAGGTGGGGGTTCCCTTGGGGTGTGGGGTAGCCTGAGTGAGGGGCCTGTGGTGGTTTGCAGGCCAGCCACGCCCCCTGGCAACCCAAGTGGAAGCCCTGGTATCTGGAATTTATTTTCCTTCTACAATTGAAACTTTGTAGCCTGGAGCTGAGCCAAGCCTGGGGCTCCCTCTGAGGCCAGCCAGTAGCCATTTGTATTGGGGTTATAATTGAAACTTTGTTGCCTTAAGTGGGTGGGCCCGGCCAGGGTGTGTGGAAAGCTTTGCTTCCCCTGTTGCCGGCGGCAACCCTGGTCTGCTCTCTCAAGCTCCATTCTGCCGCCATTTGTTTGAATTTGTTTACCTTCTATAATTGAAACTTTGTAGCTTGAGTGGAGGCTTAGGCCTGGCAAGGGCAGGCAGAAAGCTTGGCTTCCTCTGTTACCTAGGAAACCTTGCTCTCTGTGGCTGTAGCCATCTTGCTTTGGGTTAATTTGCATACTCACTCTGATTGGATGGTGGGTGTGGCTTGTGGGTGTGGCTTATGGGTGTGTCAGAGGTATGGTCAATTTGCATATTTGTCTATTATTAGCTAGGATATGAAATATATACACTGAATGGCCAGATTATTATGATCTCTGAACACAATAATCTGGCCACTCAGTGTATATCCTATATAATAAAAGGCTAATATGCAAATTGTCCCCTCGACCAGGAATTCGACCAGCAAGCAGGCTGGCCAATCGCCCATGTCCCCTCCCCCTGGCCAGGCTGGCTGGACCCCACCCATACATGAATTCATGCACTGGGCCTCTAACACACACACACACACACACATATATATATATGAAATCTGTATGTAGTATATTTTGCTGGCTTTAAAATTCAATATAAAAATTGCTTATATTCTTTCACAACTGCATTTATTATGTTTGTGAAATTAATTCTTGTTCATACATGTAGTCTCAATTTACTCATTTTTCATTGCTCTATAGTAGTGGTTCTCAAACTTTTTTGTCTTAGGATTCCTTTCTCTTCTGAAAAATTATTGAAAATGTTGAAGAGCTTTGGTTTATGTAGATTAAATCTATCAATATTTGCCATATTGGAAAAAACACTGAGAAAATTTTAAAACACCTCTTTATTAATTAAAAATAACAATAAAAATCCATTGTATATAATACCATATTTTATGATAACTAATATTTTTCAAAGCAAAAGAATTAATGAGAAAGTGTCTTTTTTTTTTTTTTTTACATTTTTGCAAATCTCTTTAATGTCTGGCCTAACAGAAGACAGCTGGCTTCTCATTATCTATGTCTGCACTCAGTCTATTGCTCCTAATATGCAGTCTCTGTAAAACTCCACAGTACAGAATGAGAGTGAAAGGTCAAGATGGACTGAGTAGTACTATCAAATTAGTTTTGACCTGAGTCCTGAGGATCTCCAGAGTTCCCTGGACCCCACTTTGAGAACTGCTCCTTAGTAGTCCATTGAAATAAATATATTATAGTTTAAAAAACATCTATTCTTCTGTTGTTCTTATTTTTTCTTTTATAAACCATGCTGTTTGAACATTCTTGTAGAGTTTTTTAGAATAGGTGCACAGTAGTTTTGGTGTATACATGTCTTCACTTTCATACTCATTGCCAAATTGCTCTCTAAAATTTAAGATCTGTAAAAGCACCAATAAATAGTTTTTGAGCACCTAAAATTTCAATGGAGATTATCTCTGGGAGGCAGGAAATGTGATTATAATTTTTAAAACAGAACTATAATTAGCAGTGTGAAATTGCATCTTGTGTGGAGAAAAGTCTCCCAAACAAAAAGGTGATTAGCCATGGCGATGGCAAAAACAGAGCCACAGAGACAGACTCTGGCAGAGCTCCTTCAAGTATTTCTAGGGAAAAACACACCCATCTCCCTCCCCATCCTCTTAAATGCCAGTTCAACCAGCTATCTGCTGAATTCAGCTGAGTGACCTTAAGTAGTTACTTCACTTACAGTGCACTCATCTGTAAAATGTTAATATTTCATGATTGTATAGATTAAAACACACTATTTTCAAAGATATAGTCTTGCCCTGGCTGGGTAGCTCAGTTGGTTAGAGCATCATTTGGATACACCAAGGTTGCAGGTTCAATCCCAGGTCAGAGCACATAAAAGAATCAACCAAAGAATGCATAAATAAATGGAACAACAAATTGATGTTTTTTTTCTCTCTCTCTCTCTCTCTCTCAAAAAAAAAAAAAAAAAAGGTATAGTCTCTTTAGGACACAGGACTCACCCAAAAAGCAACAAAGCTCAGTGGATGCTAAAATCCACACTGATTTCTGAAGGAATTACAATTCTGAAGACAGAAAACTCTGTAGCAGTTGCTTTAGGAGCAAAATGGGGCTCAGAGCTGGGAATCAATGAGCGGGCACTGGAATTGGATAAGGGGGATAAGGTTGGGAAAGAAAAAGAGTATGAAAAATAGTCCCCTATTTTGATAGCTTGGTCAACAGCATGTAGAATGGCAGTAGCTAGCTGAAAATACTGTGGCTGTTGACATTTGTATTAAGAGCCCTCCATTTATATGGCACCTGGTAAGGCCACATCCACTATATATTGCTCTGAGAAGAGGCAAACATCTCACTCATCTCTACGGCAGGAATTCTGTCAACTCTTTCCCCAGAAAATGAAAATGGAAGTTATATTTAAAAAATTATTGTAATATCAGATATCTCTTCCAATAAGTCTCTTTTTATAACTTACATTTATTGGGAAAAATTACTTCTATTAAAATAACTGAGTCCAATCCTATGATGACTCATTTGAATCTCCTCATGATAAGTAAGGATTTGTTAGTGTCACCTTTAGTTGATATGAAAGCAGAGTGGTTATTTGTTTGCAGAGCTTAGTAGTAAAACCTTTCATATTTCTAAATGGTGCATATACAAGTCATTTTTAGGAATTTTTATTTCAGACAGTAGAAATTCAGATGAATAAAGTAATTCTTTGGAACAGACCGTTAAACAAAAATATTTACTAAACTGTAATTCCGTGCTATCATTGGAGGGGGGAAAAGACATCCATTGCTGTGTATATATATTTTAAATAAGTATCAAAGTAGAATGTAAGGGTTTCAAAGGCTGCCACTAATTTGAATTACTTTAAGGGTAATGCAATACACCAATTTTCTAATGTTATAGTGAGTTTTTATAAGTGGATATCATAAAATGGATTGAAAAATAGGGTATGGCTAAGAATGACCTTTTCATCTATAGACCATTATAGTAAGAACTAGAGGCCCGGTGCATGAAATTCATGCACTGGGGGCGGTTCCCTCAGCCTGGCCTGCACACTCTCACAGTCCAGGACCCATCGCTCCTTACTGCCCGCCTGCTCATTGCTCCTTACCACTCAGCTCACTGCTCCTTAGCTCTGCCATGAAGGCAGGAGAGGCTCCAGCCACTGCCACTGCGCTCGCCAGCCATGAGTCCTATCTTTCTGTGTAGTTGTCTATGGGCCAACTGCTCTCTTCCTTCTCACTTAGGGCGAGCAGCATGTGAGGGCAGAGTGCACTGTCATGGAACACAGAGGGCTGCCTGGAGCTGAGGGGAGTGGCCGGGCCAATGGGATGAGAGGTGGACACAGAGGACGCTATCTCACCCAATTGTGGGGGGGGGCTGGCTGGCCTTCATCTGCCTGACCCCACCCAGGGAGGGGCTGAGCAGCGTGTCCGCTTCTCCATTCTCCATCCTTCCATCTGTGACACATGTCACCCTTGCCAGGCCTCCCCCAAAGTGAGTTCAGCTCAATCCCTGAATGTAAAAGGGCACGAGGGGGGGGGGAGGCTTCACTCCAGTGCCCCCTGATTCCCAGCAATAGGACCTGATCTCAGGATGGTGGCCACAGCTGCAGAACATAGATCTGTTTCAAGAAAAGTTGGGAATGCAGACTTTCGTATGAGCCCCTATTCCAAAAGGTGGCAGTTTATTCACATTGTGGCAAAGACACCTTCAAGAGTAACACAAGTGGGTAAAGTCAGGGCCAAACCGGGCCATTTCCTCATCCAATCTCTCTGAGGCGCATGGGCAGAACCAAGTCTCAGCTCTTCGCAGGACACTCCTGGGGTTTTTTTAAGCCTAAAGGACAGTAGTCTGTCTCCATTCTTGTTTTTTGGGATTTTTTTCATTGTCAGATAAAAGGATATGTACATTAGGGCAATCCTCTTGAGATACAATATTCCAGTTGCACCCATGTGACGACAACTGTGCCCCTCAGAGGGAGGGAGCCGACAGGTGGGGAGCAGGGAATTCTGAAAACCAAAGTGATGACAGAGATGCTAAGCCTTTCCTTCACCTATATGACACCCTCTTCAGGTGGCCTGCAGGTCGGGCGTCTGCTGGACCTTTACCATTTGATGCCCTGGCAGGCTGCCCTGGGCCTTGCTAGGCGGTGTGCAGGGCCACCTGGGCCCAGGGGGAGTCCCCCACCCGCTCCAGCCACTCCTGGTACAGCTCCTGCACGTGGGCGCTGGTCTCCGGGGGCCACACCGGGATGGCAGCGTAGATGCCTTCCATCTGCCACAGCAGTGCCCTGTCTGCACGCCCGTCGTCCACCTGGGCCTGTCCCCTGCCGCTTAGGCATCCCTGGCGCAGGCCAGGACCTCCACGAAGTGGCAGGGGAACTTGCCCCTCTACAGCTCCAGGAGCACTTCTGGATGTTCCGAAAGCCGTAAGCATCCTCAAAGCGTAGCAGAACCGCTCCGTCCCTTTTAAGGGTGACCTCCTGGAAGTCTTTGTTCCTCAGGGTGCGGTAGGTGAGCAGCCCCATGTCCTCGTTGAACAGCTCCTTGGCCATGTTCCTGAAGAAGTGTGCCAGGTACCCGTCAGAGCTGGCACCCTCATGGAGCCTCACCTCCTTCTCCTTATGTCTCCAAACAGAGTGTCCACGGCGGCGTCATTCGAGGCGAGGTCACTTTGCTCCATTACCTGGACAATTTCACCTGAAGTTAACACATAGTCAGCTCCCTGGGAACTATGTAAAGCTGTGGGAACATCTTCTCAAAGGGCCTTCAGTTTCTTGTCATAACACGGGGCCACAATGACATGGAAAATCTTGTCTGGGGACAGGTTCTGCTGTCTGGTGAAGTACTCCTTCACCAGAGAGCCCATGATCTGTTGGGGAGACTTGGCCGTGCAGAGGTGGGGGTGATGGGGTGATGGGGTAACCCAGCACACACTCTGCATATTGGTCCCAGCCGGAGCAGGCGGAGGTCAGCATGGGTAGCCGGGGCTCTTCCTCACGGTGCTGACAGTACCGACACACAAATTCCTTCTGAGGCTCCAGGATGCTGAAGTCCGCAGCTATCTTCATGTCAAAGACAGTGCACCCCTGGGCTTTTGAGGAAGCGCAGAGCCTTCTGGATGCATCAGTGACACTGAGGCTGAATTTAGCAGCAAAATAAAGCAGAGACTGAGGACACATGGACACTGCCAGCACCTTGTGCTGTGAGGTATCACATTTCTTATTAAAGTTCAGAACACGGAAGAAGTCCTTGGTGTTCTGTTGAGAAACTTGGACTCCTTCCTCTGCAGTCACACAACTGTCACACGCCAGGCAGTCACTCAGAAATAGCTTGGCATCGGCCAGCTTATGGAATTCTCCCTGCTCTCCATTCTCCAGAGCTGGACTCCAGACATAGACTGCGGCATTCTCTTGGTCATCGGTTTTTGTTTTTTTTTTACTACATTCCTTCCGTGTGCAGTGATCACACTTCATCTGGAGCGGGGCGGGTGGGGGCCGGCTCGAGTGACCTGGAGGAAGCATGGGGAGAGCAGTCAGCCACTGCTCATCGCCCCTGGCGCTGCTGGTGGTATCCGTTCTTCCTTGTGGAGCGTCTAGGGAGGGGAAGCGGCCTCCGTGCCCAAGGCCGAGTTCCAGGAGGCCGGCAGCTCTGCCGGGATCATGCTGGTCCTTTGGTTCCTGGCCTGTCCTCTGGATATTGTACCTGCAAGACTACTAAGGAAGCCAGTCCCCAGTTCCGCCCCGCCTCCGCCACCGATTGATTGGAGTCTGAGGGCCGGGAGGAGGGACCAAGAGGCCTGCCTTCCAGCTGCTCGCCAGTCCCGCCACACCACTCACTCTCACTCCAGTTCCCTGTTAGCTGTTGGCCATCCCCTGATCAATGGGAGCCTGTGGGCGGGGGGAGAGGGGGGAGCGGGGAGGGACCAAGTGGTCTGTTTTCCACCCACTCACCACCCACTGCTGCCACAGATTCATTGGAGCCTGAGGGACCCGGTTTCCCCATTAGCCATCCCCTGATCAATGGAGCCTGGCCAGGGGATGGACCAGTTGTCCGTTCGGTCATTACAGACCGTGGCTCTTTCTATATATAGATTATTACCTTCTCATTATTCCCTTTGTTCTTACTTTATGGATCATGTTTTCAAAGCAACAAATGATATGGGGTATCTAAAAGGGCCAAATGTACCAATGATGCCATTTTTCATTTCTTTTCCTGAAGTTGTGGTTCTATCACCTTTCCTTCCACTTCCTCTGCCTTCTGGTGTCTGCTGCCCACCACCCTGCCAATCTTGCTCTCTCAGAAATCACTGATGATGCCAATTTCCAGATCCACTGGTTCATTTTTGGTCTTCTTCCTTGATGACGCCCCTTCTTCTCTCCTGCTGTCCTTCCACATCTTTGGTCACTCTTTAGTTGTTTTGTTCAGCTTTTTTAATCTAAATAAATATGGAATATGTCTAGGTTTTGATTTGACTCCTTTCTGGCCAAGCCCATCCATACTGATGGCTTCAACGATCCTCTAATTAGTGATAACTTCAAAAAGTACACTTTTCTTGACTTATAGTTGCATTTCCGTCAGTGCTATATTTTCAACTGCATATCAGACGTTTCCAAGTGGTATTCCACCAGCTCCTCAAGCACAACCAAAACAACTGTGAATTCTACTTTTTCCTCAATGCCCATGCCTCTCTTCTTTCTCCTGTCTTGAACAATGGGTTTGCCATCTACTGGGTCTTCCAAGCTACAAATATTGGAGTCAACTGAGAGTACTCCTTTATTTTCATCCCTTACATCCAACTATGCAAAAAGTCTTATGGATTTTATGTGGTTATTTCTTCTGTATTGATCTCTAATATTCAGTCTTTTGGCTTGAGAACTTCAGATATCTTCTCTAGATTATTACAGTGAATACTTAATTAGTATAGTCCCCCTTGTCTTGAATGCTGCCTAGTTCTTCTCCACATTACACGTAAGAGCTGTCTTTTCATATCTCTTCCATGTTGAAAACAAATGAAACCTTCTTTTTGCCTAAAGTAGAAAGTCTTCGTAATGGACAAACTTAAAAACTTTAAGGAAACTCAATTGTGGCTAAAGACATAGCGTAAACAAGGCATTTAAAAAAGTATTTTGGTTTCTTAAAATGTGTTCTTTTCAGTAGTCTTTAATTTGTTTAAAAGAACCTTAAGCAAAACAAATCTCCCCTCACACAACTATAAAGATGAAAAACAGACATATAATGAAAAAAGAAACAGCTTTATAAACACATGGAGGAGAAATATGCAGAAACCCACAACTGATTTAAACTTGCAAAACCGCAGCTTTAGCTCAACTAAAGTAAAGATGACTTAGATAAAATACAACCAGAAAACTGAGATTAAAGATATGGGGTAAATAACTTCAGCTGATGGTTTAGCAAGCAAACCATCATGAAGGTGTAGGAAATTGCTTTGGACTAGGAAGCTGATGGATTGACTCCACAGAGCCCCTGGCAACAATGTTCTTAGGGAAATCCCTGCCTGCTGGAATAGTGTCACCTATTGGACCATGTCCCATTCACTTGTGAGGATCTGGTCACCTTAATACAGGAGGAGAGATAAGACTTTTAGGTTGAAGTTGAATTTTTGAAGTTGATGTGGAAGAGTATTGGTGTTTATCAGGTTGTTTTAGAGCCAGAGTTAAATAGCAGATGCCAAGAGGCTTTCAGAGTGGTCTTGACTTTGCTACCAACCAGCTGTGATACCCTACACATCTCACTCACCTCCTATGAGCCCGGGATTCCTTCTACTCATGTCAACAACAGGCAATACAAAGTTAAGGATTTTTAAATAAAAGATATTGATCCTCATTACTAATAGGAATCATCATAGTAAATAGTCAGATTCCATATATTTATCAACATGTATTTACTGACCACCTACTAAGTGCCAGGTATGTACTAGCAAAGGAACATAGTGGTGATAAAGGAGCCATTGCTCTGGGCCTCATCCTCATGGAGGAATGGAGAAGACAAGGGTTATGCATTATTTGGGACCAGGAAAGGACAGAATATGCCTTTTCTCTGTCACCCGGTAACTTGTCTGCATGCTCTTTTCTTTTTTTGTAACCGTGATTTTGGGGTAGTGAGTACATATCAGATATTTTACCTCTTCTTCACTCTCCATAAAGAGAACATTTAGTAATGTAAGCACAGACTAGGTTCCAGAAATCTGTCTCTTCAGTTCTTCTCTTCCATTGCTGCTATTTTATAGCAGTTGCCATGATCTAAATTATCTTATTTATAATCTATTTACATTTTTATTGTCTTTATCCTCTGAAAGAAAGTAGGCTTCATGAGGGCCGGGACACTGACCCTCTTTTCTCCCTTGTACTTGCAATCTTCAGATCAATCACTGACCAATGATCAATGCTATACTTGATCAATAAATATTTGTGTAATGAATCAATTCCAGCCTTTCCCTTTTCCATAAAACGTCCTATTTTCGGTAAGTTACTAATTAAGCCACAGTAACATGTGAAGGAAATCTTAGCGGTGCTTGCATTTTTAAGAGGATCTGTGTTCCTTATACTTCTGGTTGGCAGAGTTTCTGGTACGGGAATAAAGTGAAGTAAGAACTTTCTGGCAGCATAATGGAGGGTATTTTGAGATCAGGCGGGAAATAGCATTCCGAAGGCGGTCACCCTTTGATTTGCTGGGAAGTCTACTCCAAGAAAAGAGACTGCCTCTGTACTGCTCTGGTTTTTCACACCTTCATTCCTTCCTCTTTGGCTGAGTTCATACATCCTGTAAAGGTGCTGGCCATTGGGCAGCTGCCATTGGCGGTACACGAGGGACAGAAGGACAAGGTTAAAATGGAAGTGTAGATGCTTTGTTTTTGCCCCTGAGTGAGTGCATCATGGATGTTCTGTGCCTTGGTGGTTATTATTATTTTCCTATTTATTCATTTTCAGGGCTAATATTTATATATTCAATAAATTGCTCAACCTCTGAAAATTGTCCATTTGCTCAAATGTGAAGCATCTATTGTATTTTGAATGTTATTTTGCAAACCAACCAAAAATAATAAAGACTTCTTGAGATTTTAAAAAATAATTCTTTGGAAAATATTGGCAAAAGAAATGTTTTCTTGACTAAGAATATCTCTTTGAACTTTCTGGAATCGTGATTCAGAAACTTGTCAAATAATAACAATGAATAAATAATAGACATAAAAATGACCAGAAACTTAATGTGAACCTGGTTAGTGAGTCACAAACATAAAAACATATGGACTATTCTGCAACTTATAAAATTATATCAGACATATATATTTAAAAACAAAATATCTCACAGCATAACAATATATTACTCTTATAATTTCCAGAACAACCCCATAAAGTTGAATTTTAAACTTCAAAGTTATTGCTAAAGAATGTTAATCGGGCTGCATTTCTCACTCATTTTAATTAAACAAACTTTCTTCTTAGCAGCTCTTTGCAACTTACAACAGTCCGTGTGTGTGTGTGTGTGTGTGTGTGTGTGTGTGTGTGTGTGTAGTGTCCATATATGATGGAATTTTCCATTTCTAATCTGTTTAGTGTATTGTGTTTTTTTTTTGTTTGGTTTGTTTTAAAATATATTTTATTGATTTTTTACAGAGAGGAAGGGAGAGGGATAGAGAGCTAGAAACATCGATGAGAGAGAAACATCGACCAGCTGCCTCTTGCACACCCCCTACCTGGGATGTGCCTGCAACCAATGTACATGCCCTTGACCGGAATCGAACCTGGGACCTTTCAGTCCGCAGACCGACACTCTATCCACTGAGCCAAACCGGTTTCGGCTGTTTAGTGTATTGTTAAACACGTGAAAAAACTGATGAAAAAAGAATAAAGATATAAGAGGAAAATCCAAGTAGGGTGCCATGAGAATTTGAGATTGGGATTAATAAAAGACCAGGAGAATAAATGAATAAATTAGGATTCTAAAATACATTTTTCACGTTTATTAAAATGTATTTTTCCTATATAGTATTGTAGGTTTGAAGGATAGCTGGCAAGAAGGAAACACAACATAATAAATCTAATATCTGACTTTACTGGAAAGGAAAAATGTAGGCAGGGAAGAAATCGGAATCCAGGTAGATGTTCAAGGTTAAGGAAGAAAGGAGGACCAGGCACAGGAGTTTAGCTATCTGTGGGCCTCATCTATGTGCTGCTGCCTCCGTGGGAACTTGGGAGTGGCCAGGTCAGTGATGGGGGCCAAAGCAAAGCACTGGGCAGTCTCCTCCCTCACCATTTACTGGAGAAGCAGAAACTGCGAGAGTTCCATGCAGCTTTTTTGCCATTTTAAAACATCTCTCCAAACACCTGGAAAGATTTGCAAGCTGTATGGGGTATAGAGATCCATCCTCTAGGGCCAGTGGCAAATGCCTGGGAAGGATCTAGAAAAGTAGTATAGGTCTAAGCAGGGCTCCTGGCGTGACGTATGAAGCTGAACCTGAGTATTTCCTCTGTTACTAAAATGAGTAATGTATTACATAGCAAAACAAGGAAATGTGCCCAAACAGTAATTGAGATATAAAGAGGGAAGGAAGTGTCAAAACTCACTTCTTAGAATTACTACCAATGTCAGGTAGTATTAAAAAAAAAAAGTCAGTAGATACAGTATACTGTGAATTTCAGACTTAGGAGAGTGTTAAGAACATGGGCTACAGCATCACGCTGCTGGTGCTCAAACCCCAGCCCTGTCATTTTGTTTAGTAACTCTGTGCCTTTGAACAAGCTACTCTACCTCATCTGTAAAATCAGGACAATAAGAGGATCTACCTGAAATGAGTTAATGGATGTAAAGTGATCAGAGTAGCACCTGGTATACAGAAAAAAGCCCAGTATCAGCTATAATAATTAGTACTTAGTTTATATACTCAGTAGAGTCAAAAGAATGATGGTCATGTCCTTCCACTATTTAGCAGGAAAACTATTTCCTCACGACGAATGCTTCCTTTACAGTGCATGGTGAAAAGAAGGCTACAGGTTCTTTTAAGGTAGGTGCTCCCTGTTGGTGTCCAGCAAGCCATGTGAGGGGCTGGATTTCATTTTGCAGTGGATGGAGAAAACAAAGAGTTCTCAAAGTAGGGAGTGATGGTCAGATTTTTGTTTTAGACAGAACCTTCTGTCAGCAGAGTGAAGAGTTGGTGAGAAGAGTGAGACTAGAGGCTCCATCTCAGAAAATAAACTTGAGATTGTCTTTATGACCTATTATCATATCAACAGCTTACATATTTGTGCTAGACCATGTTTCCAAAGACGGCTGTCACAGCATCCACACTTCCTCTCTTCCTACTCTTCTGCAATACCACTGGGCCGCTCCCCATGGAAGGGTGCCATCTACTGCCCTCCTCACGAGCTTAGCATGTTTTGACCAGCAGAACATGATAGAAGTGCTGCTCTGTGACTTCCTCGTTTAGGCCTTAGAGACCTGAGTTTTTGCCTTTTTGTGTTTGTAACACTCACTTTCTGGATCTAATCACCATGAAAAGAAGCCCAAGGTATAGAGAGAAAGAGGGGACATGAGGTGGTCCTAGTGTTCTAGCCATACCCACCCAGCAACATGCTATGTATGTGAGTGATCCCATCTCAGATCTGACTGCAACCTCATGAGAGACCCCAGGTGACATCATGAGAAGCAGAGTCAGCCCAAATTCCTGATCCTTAAAATGGTGTCATTTTAAGCCACTACACTTTGGGGGCAGTTTAAGGTTATTCATATGCAAAGCAATACTCTGGGTCAAATAAATGCATGTCAAATAAATAATAAACTGCAGCCTTGACAATTTCAGGGCAATAGCATTGCTCTACTGCCAATATGTGCCAAGGTGTACTTCATCCTTGATTACTTATTAGCAAATCTCATTTTGAGTGTATGTCATACTTCACTAATTAGCACTTAAGTTTTCTTTTTATTTTTTATTTTATTTTTTTTTCATTTTTTAAATATATTTTATTGATTTTTTACAGAGAGGAAGGGAGAGGGATAGAGAGCTAGAAACATCGATGAGAGAGAAACATCGACCAGCTGCCTCCTACACACCCCCTACCAGGGATGTGCCCGCAACCAATATACATGCCCTTAACCGGAATCGAACCTGGGACCTTTCAGTCCGCAGGCCGACGCTCTATCCACTGAGCCAAACCGGTTTCGGCTTAAGTTTTCTTTTTAAAAGGGGTTCTCAGAAAATGTAATCCTCTGATTCTGTCTTGCAAAAGACTAAGAAAATGTGGTGTGTGGATTAAAATTCCCCAGAGTTCAGACTGAACTTTCCTGTTGGTAGTTTTAAAACAAATATCCAAACAAATACATGTTTCACTCTTTGGAGCTGCAGAATGTTTGCTGAGTCTCCATAATTGGCTATCTTTGCTGTATAGCTGTGTCTCAAGATAGAACAGTACTTCAATCAGTAGTGTGATCTCTCTCGAGGTCTAGCTTTTTACATCCAGAGGTCTAGGTTATTCTTCCATGAGAAAATACCTACAATATTTTTCAGGAGAAAATTGATTTTTGCATACTTAAATAAACATATCTTCTCTCTGTTCCGAATACTTGTAATCTTTCTGTGAAGAGAAGGGACTCTTCTTCCTTTCATTTCTTTTGAAATAAATAACATTCAAATATGTGTTAGCATTTCTTTCTACCAGCTCCACCTATGGGAAACTGTTAACAGATGAGTTTTGCTTCATTAATTTCTAAAAATATGTGTTAATTTATGTTTAGCAACATTGGCATTTTTTTTTTGGTCAAGTATGTTGTATTTATTTGATTTTAATAAGTAACAAAAAGCATTTTCCTACTGCTCATATGCCTTACTAAAGTGCCTTTAGTCACAGATCTCAAGTGTACTATAAATATTAACAAACCTCAATGCACAGGAACTAGGAAAGAGTCCCAGTAGAAAAGTCCTTCTTTTTATTGGAATGGAGGAAAGGTTACAGAACCTTGTTCTGTGCCTTTGGCAAATACTTGAGATGCCTCTGCTTCAGAACATGGAATTATGCAAGTTATATCTGATTGGATTATTTCATCAACATTAAGAGGATTTCATCAAACTCTAGGATGAGCTCAGTTGTATGTAAGGGGTAGAGTAATTCAAGTTCCTCTTAAGAAAGAGTTTATTTATGGCTACTGTTACTATCACCCCTTTTGTAAAATCCTGAATATTTCCTGGAAAATAATTACATGCCAATTTACTTTTCTCTTTGAATGACTAATGAAAAAGAATTGAAAGAGTCCCAACCCTAGAGGAGAGAAGATCCCATCTGGCTATTATTCATCATTATCTTATCTTCCAGAAACAAAGTTCACTGAGGAAATCAAGTTACTCTTTTGGGAGAACCAGCATTTTGATAAAACTTGGTTGTTATAACATTCCGGTGTTAGCACCACCAACAACACAGTAGAGGAAAAATACTATGTTATTATCATGTGAAATTTTGTTTTTGCAAAATCAAGACAATGTAGTTCAAGCAGGTCAGACTTGCAGCCTGCGGGCCACATGTGGCTCATAACAAATATTTTTGTGGCCCAGCCAATAAAACAGTACGTAAGAAACGTTTTAATAAACATTTCGTAACTTAATTTTTACAATATCCTGTTATACATAATTACGAATAACGAACTACAACGTTCGCTAATGACTGATTACTATAATGGTGCTGCATTCATTTCCCTTATGTGTCTTACATGCAGGTGCACCATTTCTCTCCACTAATACTAGCAGTGAATATTTTAGCAGCCGATTGCCACGTCATTAGTCTTGGACTGACTTGTTTGGTGCATGCAACAGGAATTCGCTTTCAGAGAACAAGAAAAATAGGTTTACTTGCATTATGCTTATTAATTTGTGCAGTTATTCAGTGTCTGGTAAGTTAATGTTCAAGCAAAAATATTAATTTTTGTTCAAATGTTCTATTATCTTCTGTTAACAATTACTCATTTATTTCAGCCCTTTGTATTCAGCATGTCTCTATCAAAATAAACCTACGTTTCTATGAAAATTGAAGCTTTTGTTTTTTTGCATCCCTCATAAATTTAAACCTTGTTTATTTGGCCCATGTTAGCCTTTGGGTCTGACATGCTTGATGTAGTTGAATGACTTCAGTAATTGGGTGACTGCACTTCAGTTTATTGCTGAAGGGATACCCATTCCACTACTGATTATATTCTCTAATCTATATGGGCTATTCACCAATACTTATGAAGGTGCTATTGTCTGGAATCCTTAAAATTTATCCAGTACTGTACCACCTCAGGTACCCAGGAACATGTGGATACCAAAAGACTATCTGAGAAACAGCTACAAAATGATAGGACCAGGAGGAGTCCGAGAGACCCCCTCATCCAACTCACTCATGCTATGGTCAATATGGCAAAAGTGGAATAAGAACCTTGGTCTCCTGGCTCCCACTTCTGTGACCTCTCTTCCTGCCATCACTGTTGGATGGCTCTGCAAGACTGGCAGGGCCATCGAAGAGCAGGACTAAAGCAGGGGAATGATGCCACAAGATCTATAGCCTTTCTCCAGTTCCTTCTGCTAAAAGGTACTATCTATTTTGCATTCTCAATTCCCTTGTGTGCCAACTCCCATAGTTCCCTGTTTACTGTAGGGAAATTGGAGAGCAGTGAGGTGGAGAAACTGGCACCTTAGAACCTGGAAGCAGTGGGTGATATAGTATAGATACTGGCTTATCCGAAGTCAACACACCAAAGGGTAACTGTGTACATGGCCCTATAAACCACTCTCAGTCAGACCCCTAAAATTCACCTTGAGGATGTGGACAAACATTGGAGTGCTTAGGGCTCTTAATACTAATTATAGGGTTTGACAAATGTACATCATACTCAGAATCCTTCACGTTGGTAAATGGAGGAAAATCAAATATTTCCCTTCACTCTGAGAGGCTTCATGAGCTTCCTCAAGTCTGCAGTCCAAGCTCTGTGCCAAGAGTTAAAGAAAAGGAAGGAAATAGAAAACTTGGCACATGTCCTTAGGCTAGCTTACTCAGGAGATAATAATTGAATAAAATATCATTACTGAGCTTCAGTCATGAGCTGAATAGAAACCGCAAGTCCTTAGAAATTTAAAAACATAAGAGGGAGGGTAAACACATGACAAACTACATGGAAAAGGTATAACACAAAAAGACACTTATTTTTAAAAGACACTTACTCTATTTTTAAAACATTTTTCTTTAAATGCTTTCAATTATTTTATCTTTGGCATTCTTTTATCACCCAAATTCTTGAATCTAGTCTTTTACTTTTTACCTTTCCTACTCTTCCTGCTTTAATGACTTTTAAGATAATTATGGCTTTGTTTTGAAGAATCCTTGAAGTCTTTTGTCATTTCATTAAAAATTTCTTACCTCTTTTAATATCTAATATTTTCTTTTTATTAAAATAATTAATTTTAATAAAATTATATAATTAATTTCTCAGTATATCTACATTTAATGTCTATCTTTTACCTCATTTGTTTGCTTGTGGGATATTTCATCTATATATTACCTTTTATTTCCTGATCATTCGTAGGTTGGCCTTTTTTCTTTTATTACTGGAATTTTAATAGTCAGCAAAATAAAAAACTGAGAATGAAAGAGGGAGAAAACCACATCATAGGCAGGGGGAGATGAAGTTTTTCCCTTGTAGCAAGTTGTCTCTTAGTATTTAAAAATGTTTCCCATTTTCTTCAACTTTGACTTCCTAGTAGAATTTTTCCAGATAATTCTAGAGAACCACAGGCAAAAACTGCCCAAGATGATAACGATTCTACTTGTATGAACATTTAAATGACTAGATTGGGGTTGTTTTCTCCTACTTTTAAGCACACAGTACCTTAAAAATTACAGGTTGTAAAATTCATGGTTTATTTATTTATACCACTAATATTTATTGAACACCTAATATATGTCAGATATGGTGATAGATGCTAGGGATTCAACAGATAATAAGGAAGAATGTGGCTTCTAACCCCAAGGAATTTATAATGTTCTGGGGAAGTAAAAAAGTAAACAAACAATGGCAATATATTCTAAGTGTAGTGGTAGCTAACAGTTATTGATTGATTACTGTATGCCACACATGGTGCTAAGTACTTTATATAGATGATCTCATATGTACTTTAAGAACATGTGGGAGGAGATAAATTCCTAATTTGGAGGATCAGGAAAAGATTTCCAGAGGATGACATGTAAGGTTGGGACTGAAGATATGTAGAACTAGCCAAAGGAAAGAAAGGTTTAGAGGTTGGGCAGAAAGTTGTTGAGGCAGGGGATCCATGGGACTGTTAAGGAGCCTAAAGAGGCTGGACTTGGAGGAGCGTGATGTGTGTGAGGCTGAAGAGGACAGGGGACTGTAGATCAGCTAGCACCTTCCACTTCATGTCACAGAGTCTGAGTTTCATTCCAAGGGCATTGGGTAGCCACTGGAGAACTTAGAACAAGGGAATGACACACTAAGGTCTGGGATCCAGAAAGATCCTTTCAGCTGTAGCGTGGAGAATAATCCATAGTAACAGAGACCAGTGAGGAGGTTCTGGCAATAATCTAGAATAAAGCTAGTGGTGGCCTCTAATCAGAGCAGAGGCAGAAAAGGTGGATGGAATAGGGAGATATTCAGGGGGTGGAACTAAAAGAACTTGGTTTGGGGTAAGCCTGGAGGTGAGACATCAGGCAAAAACATTTAGATTTCTGGTTAATACAAGAACAGATGATGCCAAGGCAGGGATGGGAAAGAACGAGAGGGAAAATTTATGGGAAAGAGGAAAGAGAAAGATAATACACTCAGTTTGGGATGTTGTGGTGCTGGATGTGCCTATCAGCTATCTGTGGAAGAGGATCAGTAAGACTTTGCATAGGTAATGGTTGGTTGGTGGTCAACGAGGAGATGGCTCTTGAGGGCAATGAGGAATGAGGTTGCTTATGGCGTGAGAAAATTGAGGAATATTAATCTTGCAAGGGACAGAAAGCAGAGGAAGAGCTTGAGAAGGAAGCAAGGCAAAGTGCTGAGAGTGCAGGGATGGTGGCGACAAGAGAAGGTCTGAAATACTGCTATAGGAAGCAAAAGAGGGCTGACCAGGGAAAGTCCGAGGGCCTGGCTGGAGTTGGAAATTATGGAGTTATATCATCGTGAATTGGCATAGTTCCTTTTTTTTCCCCACGGAGAACTCATCAACCTCTGTATACACACTGGAAAAAGTAGGCAGTTGGATTCAGCTCTGATCCCAGGGACCCCAGCTTTAAAAAGGAAAGCACATCATCTCATATGGTACCACCAATGCTTGTCTTCTCCTAGCAACAAGGAGAAAGCTTTGGGAGAGGAAAGAGAGGCCATTTTCATCTTTGTCAACTTCTGGTTGAATCATGCCTAGTCTGTATCATCAGTACTATTTCTCCTTAAACAATCACTTCTAAATCATGTATGTAGGGGCTACCCTATCTAGAGGGACCTTTTTTTTTTTTTTTTTTTTTTACCTTTTAGGTGCCCTCTTATCCATGGTTTCCCTAGTCCTTCAGGGAATGCTTGGGTAGTAATTACAATGATTCTGCACTACAGAAAGGTATATAAGCACAAGGTGAGATAGGAAAAGCAATGAATTCAGGAGTACCTTAAGCCCAGAGACTCCTGACATCAGGCATCAAATAACTTGGTAAAGAACTCATTGGTTACCCCCTCACACCCATTAGGATGGCCACTGTCATAAAAACAGAACATAGCAAGTGTTGGTGAGGATGTGGAGAAACTGGAACCCTTGTGCACTGTTGGTGGGAATGTAAAATGGTGAAGCTGCTATGGAAAATAGTATGATGGTTCCTTAAAAATTAAACATTTAACTCAACAATTCCATTTCTGGGTATATGGCCAAAAGACTTTGAAGAGATATTTGTACAACCATGTTCATAGCAGCATTATTCATAATAGCGAAAATGTAGAAGCAACCCAAGTATCCATCAACAGATGAATAAACAAAATGTGGTCTATACATACAATGGATTATTATTCAGCCTTAAACAGGAAGGAAATTCTGATTCATATTACAATGTGAACCTTGAGGAACCTTGAGGACATTATGCTAAGTGAAATAAGACAAATACTGTATGATTCAACTTATATGAGGTACCAAAGTAGTAAAACTCATAGTTACAGAAAGTAGAATGCTGGTTTCCAGGAGCAGAGGGAAGTGAGGAATTGGAAGTTATTATGTAATGGACATAGAGTTTCAGTTTTGCAAGTCAAAAGAGTTCTGTTGGGTGGATGGTAGTGCTGGTTGGACAACATTGTGAATATACAGAGTGGAGGCCAAAGTAGGTTTATAGTTGTGAGTACACAAAACATAGTTTATTCTTGTATTATTATTTATTAATTCTTGCATTATTTTCCATTAGAACAACTGTAAAACTAATTTGTTCCATTCTGTATTTAATGCTAATGAACTGTACACTTAAATGTTATGTATATTTTACCACCATTAAAAAATTAATTTGTGGGTTGTTCAGCTCTGTGGTTTATGGCAAGTGCTTGGTGGTCAGATAAACCTGACACTACTACCACTTACCAGCTATAAAAGCTGGACAAGTGACTTAACCTCCCTGGGCCTCAATTTCCTCATCTGTAAAATGAGGATGATTATGGTAATAATAATATCTAATTTATAAAAGCTTTGCAAAGATTAAATGAGATAGGAATGTTTGTCAAATATAAATAAAGTTGGGAGTATAAGATCAGGTACATAAATTATAAATAATAATGACTCAATAAAACTATGCTTTACTGTTTTTGTTGGCTCTGATTATTATCATCATCAATATTATCAGCTTAATTCAAAGTTAGCATTACCCTATATCAACCTGTAAAAGTATGTGCTGCCAAAATGAGTGCCTTTAAATATCTGCTAGTTTAATCCCAGAGCAGAAATCTAAGATTCTGGGCTTGGGTTGAGATATCCTAATTCCTGAAACCTCTGGTTCTCATTTGCCTCAAGGATAATTTTAGATGAGAGGACAATATGAAATTTGTGTATAAATGCTTTACATGTTAAAATTTGTTTCCATTACTGCAAAGAAATGCCTTTTAATTCACCTTTCTGCCCCAGCATTATGTTTTTCAATGGGTGTTTCATAGTTTCTGCCTTAGCAGCCAGAATAGGAATGAAAAAGCAGAGTTAGATGCGTTGCTTCTTGAAAATGTGATGGTCAAGATTTCAAAGGAATGGACAGAAACGAAAGAATGAGTTTAATGCTATGCATGCCATCACAACACTAATTTCTCCACTTTTAATGACAGATTTGACTTGGGACAATACAGTTATATAAATATGGAATCACATGATACACGTGTGTTCTCTGGGATAGTTCATCATGTAACAACTTTTTATCTTACATTATTTGTGGAAATTACTTGAAAAAAAAAAAAGAAATAAAAGACTGAATTATATAAAAAGAAAATCACCTGAAATCAAATATACTCTTATTAAAAGTCACATTAGATTAATACCTCAGCAATAGTTTCAGGGGCAAACAACATAATCAGTAACTCTAAAACATAAACTGCATTAAAAAGGGGAGTATTAATTCTAATTCCTATTTTAAAGGCAGGCCAATGTCCTGCCATTAAGCTGGGTTATGGAGATTTGTGGAGCTTTACTCCTGAGTGCCAGTCACAGATTTGTACTCTAAACCCTCTCAAAACAAAATCCTAGACCCAATGCACAAAGAATTTTAGACGAAACGCCAAATTCATTATAGAGGAGAATTCTGTCATTTCCACAAAGAGAGAGAATATGTTACAGTGGAATGAGGGGCCTTTATAGAAATGATCAAAGACAAATGAGGTATTCAAGGGAGCCTCCAGTACCTGCCATGAACAAGAGAAATAAAATATTAGTGTTGGAGGGGATCAGTGAGATCATAAGAACGACTGAGCTGTGAATAATTGAGCAATGTCCCTGCATCCCTAAAAGAGAAGAGGGACATCAGCAAAAGGAATCAAAGTTCCAGTAGTGGACCCATGTATTTTCCAAGCAGACTCAACAAAGGGAAGGGGGTGGAGCGGTGGGAGAGACGGTAAAGAAGTCGCACAAGAGCTGCTTGCCATCCTGCGCCACCATAGTACAAGACAGTGACGGAAGTGAACATGACAAAGCAGAGGGTGGTGACAAGAGTTTCCCCTGGAAGTTTACATTTTACAAGTTTACAGAAAATCACAGGAGGCTGAAACAAAGGCTAGTGATGCGGAACAGGTTACTCTTGACATCAGAAATAAGACTTGATGAGCCCAAGCGGGGGTGGGTGGGCCGGAAGAGATCAACCAAAGAACTTGTATGCATATATGCGTAACCCATGGACACAGACAATAGGGAGGTGAAGGCTGGGGCGGGGGACGGGGAGGGGGGGACCTAGAGGGGTCAGTGGGGGAAAAAGGAAGACATATGCAATACTTTCAACAATAAAGATATTTTAAAAAATAAAATATGTTCCTCTCAAAAAAAAAAAAATTCCCAAAACCAAAACCAAACCACAAACACTTAAATTACATTTCATTTATAAGTTGGGAGTTTTACAAATGATGCTTTGAAGGTTTTAAAAGCTCTTCCAATGCTGTGTCTTTAAATGTATGTACGTTCATTTTTATTTTTTTTGGCTTAAAACAAAACACAAAAAACCCCCAAAACAATACATAAATATATGTATGTACAATCAGCAGAAGAAAGAGATAGCAAGAGTATTCGGAGGCAGACACCTGCCTCAAACAATGGCAATAATCTCAGAGAGGATTTTAAACAGCTGTGCATAAACTTCAAAAGTAATTGCAACCAAATTAGCAAATGTCACCCTCCTTCCCACTAGACACAGCATTTTTAAAAAGAGATCAGGCATCTGCGGGTAAGCCTGCCATTTTACGAGTTGCCTAAGATAAGTTAAGGGGGAACGTGAAGATGGTGATTCAGAAGGTTGGGGTGTGTGCTGGGAGTGGGGCACCCCAGGGCCTTACAAATAGGGCTTGTCCCTGAAGCATCCCAGCCAAGAAAGGGCCTGTGGCGGTCACAGCTCTAGGAAACAATGCAAGGGGGGCAGCAACCCGTGGGGCTGCCGGACCTGTGTTCAGAAAGGGCGCCGGCCCTCGCAGGACCTGCACACGCCCCAGGGATGGTGGCTCTCACCACTGACCGGGAGAAGCGGCGAGCGAGCGCTCATTCTTCTCTCCAGGTCACCACCCCTCCCGTCAGCCCTTGCCATTCCTGAATCATCTTCTATGAGCAACTTGGAGCAGGACAGCCCTCAAGGACAAGGCAGGTCGGCGACACTCACTTTGCAGACACAACCCAGTTGAGCCAGCCTTTGGCTCTCTCTCTATTCATGCCCACGGTAGTGCCTTTAGCATGAACAGTCCATTTCACGAGGATCATTGGGGCTCTTAAAAAGCCAGTGAAATAAAGACATTTAACTATCTATCCTTGTGACCCTCAAAGCTTGAAAAACAAACAAGGATCCCTTAAGGCCACCGAATTAAGCACCAGACATGTTTGTTTTTTTTCTTTTTAGTTTCTTTTTGCATCTAGCAGAGACCTACCTCACCCTAACCCCATGCCGGGGAAAAGAAACTTGGTTTGTTTAGAGGAGCGAGTGTTGGCAGCCCTTCCTGCTGCTCTAGCAATGGATTTCAAAAACACAAGTTGCTCTCTGTGACAGGTTGCCATCTGCATCAAACATATCTCCTTACAAATGTTTGCCAGGAACATAAAACTTTCCACCTTCTTCCCTTCATCCCTCCTCCCTTCACTAGTTCAGGTGAGCGTTAAAAAAGCAAGAAGGAAGGAGGAGGTGCAGCCAGCCCGGTGGCCTCCTTGCGGCCAAGGTCCTCGCCATCCGGTGCAACCCGCACGCAAGAAACCCCCGAGAAACCAGTGACCCAAAGTTTGCTGCGCTCCTGTCTCTCCGATTTCTCTATCGTTCTGCACCCCCCTTCCTGGAACATGTCACCACGGGAGCTGGGTGAGCCGCTTCCGCTGGGCCGGGGTCCTGGACCCACGCAGACAGACCTCCCGTCCCTCCCCTGGCCCGCGACGAGCGGCCACGCAGGGACCTACCTGCTGGGTGGGCTGCCGGTCCGAGCGCAGCTGTCCCGCGGTGGCGCGGGCACTGGCGGTGCCGGCGCGGTGGGTGCGCCCGCAGGCAGTGCCGGCCAGGGGGCGCTCGTCACCCCGCGCTCGGACCGCAGAAGCGGGTCCTGGACGCCCGCCCGCCCAGGAACCAGCCCAGCGCACAGCTGCCGGCGCCTCCTCTCCTTCTGCGGTGCCCGCCCCTCCCTCCAGCCACGCTCCTTACAGGTTCGTCTCTCCCCGCTGTGGCGACCAGAAGGGGATGGGACACGCTTGGGGTGCGAAGTTCAGGGAGGAAGGGGCGCTGAGCTCGGGCCACACACTGGCTGATGCGAGGAAAGGATAGGGGGGGACTGAAACCACATGATTCTACAGCTAGACAAACTGAAAAGCGAAAACGATCCTTCAGTGGGAAGAATCAAGGTCACCCTGTAAAAAGAACTTCACCTATTTTGTCTGTTTTTACACTAGAAAGGACTTGTACGTATTTTTGTTTTATAATTACCTGCCTGGGAAGGTACAATTTTGGGTACAATTCTGTGCCTTGGATCGTCTTTCCTAGGTTGTGTCTGACCTGGGATTTTGATTTTCCATCTGCACACCGTTGTTTTATTTATAATGTCCAAAGGTGCCCTCTCTGAACTGAGCCCTTGAAGGTGTAATGGAATGTCGTGACAGTGCATTTGTCAGTTTAAGACTTTTGTGCTTCGCTGACATGAATGATGATCATAATGAAGATAATTAGGGTGTTCCCCCCTATACTTAATAGAATTCTCTTTTTCCCCATTCAGGTTAGAAATGACTTGTCTGGTTACCAATACTATATTACTATTACAGAGCTATTCCCTCTCAACCATGACACTAAATGATTAAAATGTGCTTGGTTAAGGCTTTTGTTGCTTTAACAAACTAGGACCTGTGAGCAATAAAACAGAAATACTTTTAAAAATAGAGAGAGAGAGAGAGAGAGGAGAGAGAGAGAGAGAGATTAAAAAGGTAGGGAAAATAAAAACAAAAGCCAAGCCTTGGATCTGCAGACTTCTGATCATAGAAGGATAGAGTGTCAGCTGAAAAGGACCTCAGATTCCTGCTAGTTCCAAAATTTTATTTATTATTTTTAAAAACATTTAAAACATTCTCACCTGAGGATATTTTGTATTGATTCTACTGAGAGGGGAAGAGAGAGAGAGAGAGAGAGAGAGAGAGAGAGAGAGAGAGAGAGAGAGAGAGATGTATTGATTGGTTGCCTGCCTCTCAAATGCACAAAGATGGAAACCCGCAACCTTGGTTTGTGCCCTGACCAGGAATCGAGCAGGTGACCTTTGGTGTATGGGAGGATGCTCTAACCAACTGAGCCACACCAGCCAGCACTTCAACTTTTTCTTTCTTTCTTTCTTTCTTTCTTTCTTTCTTTCTTTCTTTCTTTCTTTCTTTCTTTCTTTCTTCCTTCCTTCCTTCCTTCCTTCCTTCCTTCCTTCCTTCCTTTCTTTCTTTTTTTTTCTTTTAAATTTAAATTCTTTATTGTTGAAAGTATTACATGAGTCTCCTTTTCCTCCCATTGACCTCTTCCTGGCCTCTCCCACCCCCAGCACATGCCCTCAACCTCCTACTGTCTGTGTCCATGGGTTATCCTTATATGCATGCATACAAGTCCTTTGGTTGACCTCTTACCCCCCCACCAAAAAACAAAACAAAACAAAAAAACCCCCACAAAAAAACAAAAACAAAAACAAAAAAACAAAAAAATCCCAAGGCCCAGAAGGTTTGGTGATTTGATTAATTCACATTGCTGCTTGTGTTGGGAAGCCAGATATGGTGATTCTTTCTCTTAATCTATATGAACTCAGCAAAGCAAATACACACACCTTATAAGAGTAAAATATAGTCCATTAAAATGAGCCCCTTCCCCCTATTGCTAATATCTAACAGCATTGTACTGACCCTCAGGCCAGGCTCAGCCAACAGAAATGCTGCCACCTCTTGGAAGAGTCTAGCCAGGAGGGTTGAGGGTGGATGGAACTTCAGAAGTGCTGGCTCACCCTGCCATCATGTAGTAGGCGTTCATTGTATATTTGCTACTAAAATTTGGAGGAAAAATGTGTGTATGGCTGTGAACAAGCCGTCAGAGCTGGATCAATGACCATCCTCCTACCCATCAGCTCCTCTCTGCAGATTGTCAAAAAGAAACCTCCTAGTTCAAAATGCCTTCTACCTGGCTCGTGTCCAGCCATCCTTACACAGCCTATCACATTGAGAAGAGATGGCAGACTGCCAACAGCTGCAGTGCCTAGGAGATAGTAAACCCATTCATTCCCCATTGCTGGGTTTTCATTGACTTTTGAGAAGGAGGCTAAGTAGGTATTGGGGCTCAAGGGAAATTCACATGCCCTTTTAATTTCATCAATACTAGTCAGTGGCTTTATAAAGAAATTTCAAATAATGATGATTATGTGCTGAGTACCTATATACCAGTCATTGTATGAGCACTTTGGATGCACTGTTCACTTAATCCTCATAACAATCTTATGAGTTAGATGTTATATCATTATCCTCATCTCCTTTATTTTAGAGATGAGAATAACCAGGCTTAGAAGGATCATGCAGCTTGTTCAAGATGCCACAAGTACCAGAACCGGCATCCATCTCAGGCGGTGTGAAATAGCCCCTAAGCACTGTTGAATACTGCTTCCATTCTGCAGCCATGCCCTCCGTTTTCTGCTTCTCTCTCTTGGGGTAGCTGGTCTCAGAGACCATTGCTACTCTACTATTTTATAACCATGTAGTCCTGCAATTGCAAACTCATGAATTGGAAGACTAGATTTTTTAAAACAATATTCACCATGTGTCTAAAAGCTTTTTATTTATTTATTTATTTTTTTAAATCTCATCTGAAAGAAAAAATTCCAAATCTATTCTTGATACATGCTGGGTGTGAGGGATACCTCTGGACCTTTTTGACTCCAGCATCCTGTCTAGCCAGCCTTCTCCTTTCCCATGTTACAAAGCATTTTATATCAGACATTATCTCTATTTTATAAACACGGCTGCTGCTCAGAAGTTCTCCACACCTTTGTTTCCTGGAAGAGGAAATGGCATTTCCTGGAGCAGACTGCATGTGGGTGGTGAGGTTCCACTATTACGTTAAACACACCGCACTTTCAGTCGTGTGCTTCTTTGCCTCCTTCAGTTTCTGCCTGAATTTCCTGGAATCGTGCTGAGCACAGACCATAGGGCAGCTGTGCCAGCTCACTGCAGTCGGGAAGACATGGTTCCTGCTTTGGATCCAGAGCTAAGGAATAAGGGACTCCCAGGAATCTGGTCTCTGGAGATACCACAATCCATCTTTCTTCAACTTGGGATTTGCAAAAGGAAGCCTCAGACATCACGTGGCCATTATTTTAGACCTAATTGACGATTGTGCCCTGGCTCCCAAAGAGACCATGTGGCTCTTGCACCCTTCTGTGGATTGACTTTTTATGAAGGATTTAGGATATAAATTAAAAAGAAAATGTTCTTATTATGAGCCTCAATTTGGAGAAAGATGATACTTGGGGAGAAGTAAGATATGACAGATCATTTAAGCACTGGATTACAGTATATAATAAGGACATTTCTCTCTCTGCACAAAGTCAACACTCGGAGGAAATCAGATTGGACTATTTCATGAGGAGTTTGGCTCCCTGGCTGTCCACTTTTTCAAAGACCAGGCAGAAATCGTTTTTAAAATGGGCCACCTGAAGCCTCAGAAGAATCTGCATGGCATTAGAAGACAGCGATCTACCTTAACCAAAGACTCGAGAAACGTGGGGAGTCTAGTGTAAAATGGTTCAGAAATTGTGAAAATTATTCTAGAAACTATGGGTCAGAGTGACAGAGGTGCAGACAAAACACAGGTATTTTAAATTCACAGCTTGGATAAGGGAAAGGGAGTTTTGTTTTTTTTTTTCCCTCTTCAATCCTGTTTAGGCTTTCAAGTGGGGGAAAAAAAAGATAATTAGAAAGTTAGAAATTGTTAATGCCAGGAGATAGCTCTAAACCTGAAGCAAAAATTGGCCCTCCCTTGGAGAGTAAATAAACCTGGGTTATTATTGATAATGAGATATCAACTCTTCCAAGCCATGAGGGGGAATGGCAAAAGGTGAATGTAAACCTCACTCTGAGGTAAAAAAAGAAAAATGTTCACAATATGGTGTTTTTGAAAGTTCCATTGTTATTATATATGCTTAGTAATATTAAGCTAATTTAAAAATCTTAGGCAAGGTAAGGGAGGTAGATACTATATTTTCATTTAATAAAGAGATAATGAGTGAGCCTGATACAGGCTAATATTTATTGTGTATTTAGGATGTTTATCAGGGCATGGTGTTAAACACTTAACTTTGATTATCTCATTTGATTCTTAAACAAATCCCTTGAGATGGGTAATATTCTCTTTATTTTATAGATGCAATAGCTGAGTCTAGAGGTCAAACAAATGACTTCACTAGACTCATAGAGTCAGTAAGTGGTGGACTTCCAGTCTGTTGACTCCCAGATCTGTGACTTTTGTCATCATACACACAGAAAAAAGATAAGAGCTGAAATTATAGCCTGACTCTTGAAACAGTAAAATAATTTTGTGTTTGTCAATGTCCTGATTAATAAGGTATTCTAAGAAGAGTTAACACATGTATAGAAAGCCAATTTGTGAAGTATAATGTATCAAAATGTCCATTTTCTAATATAACCATAGAATATAAAACAAAATTTAATCTTTAATGATGCTGAACATTTAGAACTTATTTTTTCCTGAGTACCGATTATTATTACATTATTAAAGAATGAAATTGAGCATGAAAGTCTTTACTTTTATTATTTTTTTAAAGGAATTATAAAAACACAGTATTGTTACTTTGTGGCTTCTGCCATCCTAAAGATGTTGATTATTTTTCAAGTCATGGCTAGCAATTAAAGAGATACCAATTAAAACATACGTATCTGAATCAGATAGTGAATAACATTTTCAGTGTTGTTTTAACATAGATACAAGTTAACATAAACATGTGGTATGTTTGTAAGTTTTAAGGGTAGATAAAATCAGAACAAAAGAGGATGGCCCAATATTTCTAAAGATTGGCAGGTATAGTGCAGAATTGGGTGAGTTCTGTGATATCAGCATAATGAGTATGGCCCAACTGGATATAAAATCTTGTCTGAAATTAAAGAGATATGATTAGATAGAGTTACACTTTTTAGTGATTCTCTTCTACCAGTGGAAAAGCAAGAACAACCTGAGTTAAAAAGACTGAACATTTTGATGAGAAATCCTCCCCAGGAAGGATTAATAAATCTGAGATTTGATCTGAGCATCCAGGAGGAAGCAATCAAGACAAAATGTTCTTTCATATTTATAAATTTTATTATTGCAATTGCCCATGGATTTTGAAATCTACCAATGAAGGCACATTACTTTAGAGTAAACTACTATATATCTCAATCTTTTTTAAAAAAGCAAATATCACCTGCTCCTCATTACTCCCTTCTCCTTCAATCCATGCCCTTCAAACATATACTACTTATGGTTTTATTCTGCCATACACACACACACACACACACACAGACACACACACTCACACACACACACACACACACACACAGAGGGAGGGGATTTTTTTCATTTTACAGATGGATGATGGACTACACGGGATATTCTATCAGGTTTCTTCCAGCTATAAAATTCTAAGAAGAAATGTTAATTAAAAGAAGGTTCTAACTGTGTAACGAGGAATGTAACATAATTTGCTTCTACTTGTACTCATTGATAATTTGATATGTTCTCTGGTATGAAAATTTCAAATACTCTCAAGGAAGCCATACACTGATGAACCAGGAAAACACTGAAAATCATTACTTTCTTCTTTGTGTACAGTTTTCCTGACTGCATCATAGTTTCAGTCATTCACTTTATTATTATTCTTTTTTGGTAATCCTCACCTGAGGATATTTTCCCATTGATTTTTAGAGAGAGAGTGGAAGGGAGTTGGAGAGACACAGAGAGAAGCATCGATGTGAGAGAGACACATCATTTGGTGGCCTCCCACATTCCCCCAACCAGGGCTGAGGATCAAGCCTGCAACTGCGGTTCATGCCCTTGACTGGAATCGAACCTGGGATCCTTCAATTGTGGGCTGACGCTCTATCCAATGAGCCAAACTGCTAGGGTCAGCCATTCACTTTAAAGTAAAAAGTTTCTGGAACAAAAATATCAGGAATTTCTTTTTCTTTCAGTCGTGAGAACAATGGCCTAATGAGACTCCATTAACCATACTTGGCTGTTGGGTGAATAGTTAGGGGAACTCTATTGCAAAATCAGGTTTTATTCCCCATCCCAAGCATTTTCCCCCTGAAATGTTAGTTTTTAGCTCCAAATGGTAATCCCTGAGACTGGTTACTTCCTCAAACTTATATTGACTTATATGTTGTAAGTAGTTTCAAGCTGTTTTTTGTTTTGTTTTGCTTTGCTGTCATTAGGCAGAGTCACAAATAAAAGAAGTAACGTCCATATTTGGGATTCAACATGTCATTTGGAGAGCAGATGTTTTATCTACATCACACACACACACACACACACACACACACACGCACACCTGGATTATCCAGTACATGACTAAAATGTACTCTGATGATTAAAGAAAAATATGTAATATTTACATAATCATATTAATAGCTTATATTTACACATTTATGCAACATTTAAAATAATGAAAAACAAGTTAATCTTTTCACACCTCATATTAGAACTTGATGGAGATGATATGCTCAAAAACATCAAAGGTATGTGGTATATTTTTCTAAATAGATTACAGATGTCATGCATTGTTTCACAAATCTTTTCCTCTTTAAAATTAATAAAAGGGTAGCTGTTCCTGTTTTTATTACATCTTGACAACTTCATAGGGAAGACTGAGTAGATAAAACCTCTAGATTTCTTTGATTTCTACAAACTTTATGCTGTATTTTGAATAATCAACTACCCTTTATGGAACATTTGTATCATGTTTTTTTATTGTTGTTCTACTTATATGATCTTATTTATCCTCATAACACTCCTGGCAATATGGGTGGTGTTATTCACACTTTACAGATGAGAAAATGGAGGCCCAGAGTGGAAAAGTAACTTTGAGATCACATAGCATGTGAGTGGTGGAGCTAGAACCAAAAGCCAGGTGGACCTTATTCGGACTTATGTAGAACTGTATTTAGAGAATTCTGGTCACCAAATACAGAGGCTAAAAATAGGTATCATATTCTGCATGCAGGTTGTGAAAGATAATGTTGATTATTGCTTCTATGATACAAGTTATGCATTCACTTGTACTCATGCACTCACACACCCACAGACACATCTAGAAATTAGAGAAAAGTAAAAAGAGAAGAAAAATTACCTGTAATTCCATAACCCAAAGACAAGTAACATTTGGTATATTTCCTTACATTCTTTTATCTATACATAACTTTTGGAATTATTTTAAAAATAAATTTTATTTGTTGCCTGATTGTAAAGTAATGAGCAGTCATCATAGAAAATTTGAAAAAATATAAAAAATGTGTATAAAAGAAAATTTAAATCACTCATAATCTCAAAATATAAAGAGGCCTGTTAATACTTTGCTTTCTTATCCTTGTCATGGCTGAGAGTACATGTCTTGAGACTGAAGCTGAAATTAACTACTCACTCAATTTGTACTTTACAGTCCTCAGCATCATTAAAAATAAAAATGTTTGACTTTTACTTAATTTCTTGATGTTCTGTTTTTTTTGAAGAAAATACAAATTTGATTTTTTGAATATTCTGGTTGCTCTGAATAGGACTAGTTTGCTTTTTCACTAAAGCACAAAAATTACTTCTACACAGAAAACCTTAAAAATGAATAATGATATTGTTCAAGTCTGCCCTTATAACTTCCTAGAATGGCTTAATTTTTTTTTTCTTCAAATATAACTTGTTTTAAGCAGTTACCTTTGTGCAGTGAAAGAAAACCACCAACTCCCTGTTTACACACTTTTAACGAGAGGAAAGCCTTTGGTCAGGCTGAAGCAATTGACACTGACTTGTCAGATTAAATAAATGTATTTGTGTGTTCCATACATTTGGGAGGGTTGCTGAAATGCGGATTAAACTTTAACCACACTAAGAAAGTTTCTCTCTGAGCAAAAGATAAGAAAGCTGTTGCTTGGGAACTTTAATGTCATGTGACCTGCCCTGCCCAGGGAATCTAACAAGACTTCAAAACATTAAGAACTTTTAAAAGGTTTCTGGGTAAAACCTTCAAGGTGCAACAACTTAATTACCAAGCTTCCACTTTTCCCAGGCATGTGGTGAGGAGCAGAGCTAAAGAAACTGAACAATAAATAAAAAAGTGTTTAAATGTAGGTTCTTGAGGTTATTAAGGCCTTTTACATGTTCCATTGTGTAAAAGCATTACAAAGAAATCTTTAAAAAACACATCTATTGTACATGTATTTACTTACTTTTTGCAGATTCAGTTTCTCTTTACCGTGTAATTTCATTTGAATAGAATGGAGATCTCTTCCATGGTTCTGAACTTAAAGTTTTCCTTTTACTTCTTATTTAAGAAAGTAAGTTTCAAAAATTCCATGATCTTCTTTGTAACACCCTGGCCATAGTGGGTCCATTATGTACATTATGGGGAGAATGTGGAGAAAGTAGAATTCTCATGCAAATCAGTACAACTTTGGGAAACTGATTGGCAGTATTTACTAAAGGTGAGCAGATGAATACCTTGAAAGCCAGGTATCCCATGCATACATTATCCACAGACACATATACATACATGCGCTAAAAGACATGTGCCACATACTCATGAGCACCCTACACCGGAAACAGCCGGACTGTCTAGCCACTGTAGATGCGGAATTAAATTGTGGTCCGTCATCCATGGACATGATGTGGCAATGAAGGTGAGCAAAGTGCTGACACAACATGAACAAACCTCACAATCATAATGCAGAGTGAATAAAGCAGGTCTAAAAGAACACCAACTGTGTGGTTTCATTGAGGTAAAGTTCAAAATGAATTTATGCTGTGAAAAGTCAGGAGAGTATTGATTACATTTAGGGAGGCGGGTGGCGTAGTGTCTGGGACAGGGCATTCAGATGGTTTATGTTGAGTTGGTGACACTTTGTCACTTGACAGATGTGGTTATATCAATGTGTCCACTTTGTAAAAATTCATCCAGCTGCACCTTTGTGGCTTGTGTACCTTTCTGTATGGGTCAACCCCAAGAAAAAGGTTATTTGAAAGTGGAACATAGTATAATCCTATTTATGGAGCCCTTTCTGTGTAGCCAGGAACAGGGTTGGTGGCCCAGGTGATAGAGTTCTTTAGTTCAGAGAGTGCAGGCTATGTGGCAGATATGTCAATTCTTTCCTGCTCTCTGTCTGTCTGTCCATATCTGTGTCTGTCTCTGTCTCTGTTTCTCTTTCTGTGTCTGTCTCTCTCCTGTCGCTGTCTCTCTCTGTTTCTCTGCCTCTCCCTCTCTCTGCCTTTTTTTGTGTTATTCAACATGTCAAAAAATTCATCTTAATACAATGTGACCTCAAACAAGTCATTACTACTTTCGGAGTTCCTTTTTCTTGTTTGATGAGTGAAGGAGTTGGACAGGTGGTGTATCCAGGACCCAATCCTAGGACACACCCTGCTGCTCCTGCTCTGAGTGGTGGCCCATTGACATCTCCTGAGACATGATTTGTGCTTGCTGTACTTTCCTGAACTTTCCTGCTTTCTTTCTTTTTTTAAAAAAAATATATTTTATTCATTTTTTACAGAGAGGAAGAGAGAGGGATAGAGAGTTAGAAACATCGATGAGAGAGAAACATCGATCAGCTGCCTCCTGCACACCCCCCACTGGGGATGTACCCGCAACCAAGGTATATGCCCTTGACCAGAATCGAACCTGGGACCCTTGAGTCCACAGACCGACGCTCTATCCACTGAGCCAAACCAGTCAGGGCACTTTCCTGCTTTCTTAACACTATGCCTTGGGCAGAGTAGATAGGACAGAATATCCATACTATAAGCAAAGGTTTAGTAAATAAGAGCTCAAATTCCACATTATAGTCTGTGGGTAAATGCCGCAATAAATAAATAAATAAATAAATAAATAAATAAATAAATAAATAAATAAAATAAAAATCCCAACTTTAGCAAAGTGCACTTCATGGCAATTTCCAGATAGAATCTAATGAAGAATCCACCAAGTACAAATGGGAGTAGTTTTGACCCACTCAGCTGTTCTTGGTGGTAGCATGTCTATGAGATTAAAGTGTCATGAAGTAACTGTTATAGGATATAAATAAAAGCAATAAAGAATCAGCTGGAAAATTTAATAAGGCAATTAAAGATAAGGTTTTGATGATAGAGATTCTGAGGATTGATATAGAGTATTCAAAAGGAGGGTTGCATGATAAGAATTAGCTGTCTTTGAATTGTTCAGTTGTACTTAATTGTACTTTGCTTAAGGAGCTGAAAATGTTTATTTCAAAAGATATATTGCTAAACTATAAAAGGATAAACCTCTATTAGCTTGATATAAATATCCTTTTGAAAACATGACTTTCCTCTATTATCATTTTTTTCAAAATTTATTTTGCTCATGAAGAACTGATTCAATCTGGGGTTTGGTGTCCCGAGTGACTGGACAACACCAGTTATGTCGTGGGGTGGACCCTCCGTGATGGATATTGCACACTCTTCCATCGTGTGCAGATCACCCAGACAAAACTGAGTTCCTGAAACTTCCATACCAGGCTCAGTGCTGGAATCGGAACCTCAAGGAGCAGCCACCCCAAGGGGCCAGCTGTGCTGGAAGCAGAGACAGACATAGTGTGAGAAAGTGGCCTGGACAGAAGGAAGGACCCTGTGGCCCACGTTCAGATGGACTGTGAGCTCCTGGCTGATCTGTGTTCAGCGCTCCCTCAGCCTTCAGCCCTCACGCACTCCTGGGAATGCTACGTATTCTATTGCAGTAGGTCAGCGCCAGTTCATAGTATGATCCTGGGGTTTTTCTGGTGTTGCTGAGGAAGTCAGAGAAATAGAGAGGATTTTGAAGTTATGGTTTTAGAAAAGTATAAACGTTAATTTATTTGGTTTCTGACCTTCAGCTCAAAGAAACACTATCACCTTCTTTATCTTCAAGGGCAGTGAAATCCTGATGATGAGTCTCCTTATGGCATTTAAAGTGTCTGCTTACATAATAAGTGCTCAATGCACTTTACAACACTCTTCTGCTTCCATTTACCTACCTCACAGGTAAGAATGAGTTTAATAAAACATGTGGAGGTTTCTAAGTAAGCACTCAATTTATCTCCCCCCACCTTTTTCTAATATCATCTGCTGTGGGAAGAGTAGAGGCACAGTGGTCTGGTGGAAGTTTATGGACTTCAGAGTATCAGAACTCCAAATTTATGTCTGGACTTCCCTACTGAGAAGACATGTGGGTGTGTGTGTGCGGGGGGGAGGGGGGGGGAGGGGCATCATCTCTCTGGGCCTGTTTTCCTCAGTTGTAGAATGAGGTGATGACTAGATAATGCTTGTTTCAATTTTAAAAATCTGCAAGGTACAAAATAACCTAAGTCTGGCATATGTTTGTACTCTTTTTTTTATACTTTGGAAAAATGAGAGGTGATTTGTATTCAGCTGAGATTGATAACTAACAGTTACATTTTCAACTTACTAGAATTTATGGCTACTGAAAGAGTGGTAAGTAAGACATTTCCATTTCCAGTGACAGGTACCTAGTATTTTAAAGTCTTCCATTTCATTATTCACTTTAATGTTTTCACTAAAACACATGTGGTTTTCAAACACAGGAAAGAAAACAAGGTAACCTGTGGTTATAATTTCCACTAGAAAATAGAAAAAGTGTAGCTCAGAAAGAGCGTTTGTGGGGAGTTCCTTTAAACATGCAAACCCATGTTAGAAGTTTTTCTTGAGAAGAACACAGTTAATTGTTGCAAGTTTCCAAAGTTGTTGGAAAGTAGGGCCTAACTGCATCTGTTGTCACAATTTGGATAGAGTTGTGGACCCATGATTGTGAAGGCTTAGGTATCTTGGACATTTTCAACTCCCTGCTATGTTTTCAAGCCACTCTTTTCTTCTTTTAATGCAAATTCTGGAAAATTTGGAGAAAGTGTCTTTCTTGGTGACCCCTCCCATTTCCCAGGTAGCTAGCTCTAAGTATCCTTTACCAGATCCCATCTTGAAGCAACTGGCCTGCTCAAAATAACTCTTCCTCTAGCATTTCACCTTCACAGTTATTTTCAAAGTTCTGTCATCCACTGTGATCATTCACTCTATATCTGAAATTAATTAATTCTTCAATAAATATTTAGAGAGCACCAACTGAACTCATGATGTGAGCACATGTCTGAATTTTACAGTGAACCAGAAGGAAATGCAAAAAACAAAACAAAACAAAAATCCTTTGAATTTTCTGAAATGTAACCACCTAAAACCAGTAGAAAGTTTTATGTAAATCTTCTTTTCACAAGATACTGTTATTATAACTCTGGAGGTCCTCTTTCAGATGGTTGGTTACCTAATAGTGAGGGAAAATCACCCCTGACTAAATTTCTTGCATTGGTTTGGGAAGCTATCTGCTCAAGCTGCCAGAGAAAAAAGCACAAGTGGAAGAATACACAATAGTTTAAGTTTTTTCATCCAGTTGCCTTACTGATCACCAATATATGAGACTACGGTACGTGAAGCTCTTGAGTGCATCAGGAGGAACAGATACAAGTGCTTTTCACACGTGGGTTCTGCTTTAGAGGGAACAGCAACACAGGTATAATGAGAAAGCAGAGTGAGCTGTTCTACATCTGTCAAGCTCTTATCTGCCACAGAGATGTTATCAGTGGGTAGTGTTTATACATAAGCACAGATGCGTATGGTAAAACAAGCATTTGTCTCCTCCTCACTGGTGCTCCCGCTCTGCTCTTGGTCCTCATGTCACATGTGCCACATCCCTGCCCCAGCCCTCTACGGGCTCCCTTCTCACTGAAGATGTGTTCCAGCCCCACTCCCCAGGGTCCCCTCTGACTCATCTTCCTCATCAGATCCAACCACACTGACCTCCGTGTGCTCCTGAACATGCCCAACAAGCCTCAGCTCGACATCTGTACAAGACCAGGTAGGGGTCTTGGCCTGGACAGTAGTTTCTCATCCCTGACCCCTCTATTTAAAATTGCAGCTCCTGAGACCCTATCCAGGCATGCCGTTTCCTATGTGTCTCCCTTCCTACGGCCCCTCCCTATTCCCCTTCCCAATTTGTTTCTCCTTCTGGAACTAAGCTCCATATGAGCAGGGATATGTTTCCTATTGGTTCCCCAACAACCTGGCACATAACAGTTCTTCAAAGAATATTTGTTAAATGAATGAAGTAATTAAAGGCCGCTAATCACAATATGTTTACATATATATGACATACATTCACTTATATTTATGTAAAAACATTGAACAGCTATAGATGTAATGTCTCTTCATATCATATGAAGTAGTTAGTAAATTTACAAGTAAAAACAAAGGGCAAATGCTTTATTTTTTATTTATTTACTTTTTTCTCCAACTTTATTGAGGTATAGTTGACAATTAAAATTGTACATATTTAAGACATATACCATATGTATATATAATACAATATTGTTAATTATAGTCATGTTGTTGAACATTAGATCTTGAACAACTGGATTTAATTAGTCCCATCACATCATAAGAAGTACTTAATATATTTACAAATAAAACAACAGATTCTTTACTTTAAATGCAATGCCTTTCAATATACAGATCTTGTAACAGAAACCCACACATGAAACCTATATGTTCATTTTGACCAATGTCACCCCCATCAATTTATGGAAATCAAATGGCCTCCATAAAAATCAGTAATAAGTCAATGAAAATATTTATTCATTTTAACAATAGTGTTGAATCAAGGAATCATTATTTTCAAATAGGGTATCGTATTTGTTTTCTATTGTTGCTGTAACAAATTACCATAAACTTAGCAGCTTCAAACAGAACAAATTCATTATCTCACAGTTTGTAGGCAGAAGTCGAGTTGACTCAGCTGGTTTTCCTGCTTGAGCTTTCACAGGCTGAGATTAGGGTGTTGACTCACTGGGCTCCTACTGGGTGGCTCCGGAAGACTCTGCTTTCAGGCTCATTCAGATTGGGGCAAGAGTCCATTTTGAAACTGTAGAACTGAAGTTACCATTTATTTCTGGCTGTCAGATGGGAGCCGCCACTATTCCTAGAAGCCTTTCTCTAGTTGTTGCATGTGGCCCCCACATCGAAGATCCAGCAAGGGCATGTCCAGTCCTTTCCACTTTTGGAATCTCTCTGACTCCACTTCTACCACATCTTCTACCTACAGACTGAGAAAGTTCTCTGGCTGCTTCGGTCAGATTAGGCCCACACAGGTGATCCAGGATAAGATCCTTATTTTAAGACCTGCAAATTTGGTTACATGTTGGAATGGACATCATTGGGAGAGGTTATTCTGCCTGCCACAGGTGCACAGTTTTAATTAAGAAATAGGTTCATAAAAATGTTATCTCCTAAAATTAAAGGTTTAGTTACCCAGAAAAGTAACTGTCAATGAAGGATCTTAAAAATAGATTGCTGCTGAGACCAGAGTGCTTTTCAGTTTTCATCAGGCCATAGTGTGGATTGAAAGAGAGTCAGAGAGACAAACTGATGGCTTTTTAGACTAGGTATTGCAATGTATCAAAGTCCTCTCGACTTCATATATTCATGGTTTTGATTGAATCAAAATCTATCAAGAAAGACCAGTTCCTGAGAGACCATTTTTCCCGCATAAGTTGGTAAACATCACACCCTGGGAGGCAAAAGTACCAGGTCAGGGCATCATGTCTGGAAACATCAGTAGCTCAGAGAAGTGTATAACAATGTTGGAGTTTGAGACATGTACCAAGCTTAGGAATATGCAGATACAACTGAGGCATTTAAGACAATGTCCAAATGAATTCCAGAAGATTGAATTCTCCTCACCTGGAGTTCCTTTTATTTTATTTTCATTTAAAAATATTTTTATTGATTTCAGAGAGGAAGGGAGAGGGAGAGAGAGATAGAAACATCAACAATGAGAGAGAATCATTGATCAGCTGCCTTCTGCATGCCCCCTACTGGGGATTGAGCCCACAACCCAGGCATATGCCCTTGACCGGAATCGAACCCGAGACCCTTCACTCCACAGGTTGATGCTCTATCCATTGAGCCAAGCCAGCTAGGGCCTGGAGCTCCCTTTAAAGGCACATGACCCAACCTTTCTGAGTGCTCACTGGCTGTCTTAAAGGTACCACCAGACTTGTTCTACCTGGTCTCTAGACAACTTTAGATCTACTAGTTGTGAATCTCCTTTTTTAAAGGTAATTTTTATTTTTCAACTAGAAGACCAGTGCATGAAACTTGTGCACCAGTAGGGTCCCTAGTGGCTGCTGGCTGCTGGCTGCTGGCTGGGGCTTACCTTCATTCAGCGCCACCTCCCTGGTGGTCAGCGTACATCATAGCGAGCGATTGAACTCCCAGTCGGTTGAACTCCTGAGGGGACACTTTGCATATTAGACTTTTATATATATAAATTATAGTTGACATTTAATATTATTTTAGTTTTAGGTGTATAGCATAGTGGTTAGACAATCACATAATTTATAAAGTGATCCTGCCAATAATTCAAGTACCCACCTGGCACTATATATAGTTATAATATTATTAACTGTATTCCCTATGCTCTATGTTACACCCCCATGACTATTTGGTTACTATCAATTTGTATTTATTAATCCTCTTCACCTTTTCCACTCATCCCTCAAACCCCCGCCTTTCTGGCAACCATCAATCTGTTCCCTGTATCTATAGTCTGTTTCTGTTTTGTTTGTTCCTTTATTTTGTTCTTTAGATTTCTCATATAAGTGAAATCATATGGCAATTTTCTTTCTATGTTTGACTTATTTCACTTAGCATAATACCCTCTAGATTCATCCATGTTTTTGCAAATGGTCAGATTTTATTTTTTTATGAGTAATATCATTGGCAATTGCCTATATAGCTGCAGTGAACTAGGGGTGCATAAATCTTTTCAAATTAATGTTTTGGTTTTTCTGGATATATACCCAGAAGTGGTATTGCTGGGTCATAAGGCAGTTCCATTTTTAATTTTTTGAAGAAACTCCACCCTGTTTTCCATAGTGGTTGCATCCCCACAAGCAGTGCAAGAGGGTTCCCTTTTCTCTATATCCTCTCCAACACTTGCTGTTTGTTGATTTATTGATGATAGCCATTCTGACAGATGTGAGGTGATATCTCATTGTGGTTTTAATTTGCATTTCTCTGATGATGAGTGACAGTGAGCATTTTTTTCATATCTATTGGCAATCTGTATGTTCTCTTTGAGGAAGTGTGTATTTAGGTCCTTTGCCCATTTTTAAAATTGGATTGTTTGAATCTTTTTTAGTGCAAAGTTGTATGAGTTCTTTATAAATTTTGGATATTAACTCCTTATCAGATGTATCATTGATGAATATGTTCTCCTATTCAGTAGGTTGTCTTTTTGTATTTATTTATTTATTTATTTATTTATTTATTTATTTATTGTTTAAAGTATTACATATGTCTCCTTTTGCCCCCATCAACCCCTCCCTGGCCACTCCCACCCCCCCAGGACAAGCCCCCAATGCCCCAGTGTCCATCTCCATTGGTTATGCTAATATGCATGCATACAAGTCCTTTGGTTTATCTCTTACTCCTCCCCCAACCCCTGATTTCCCTCTGAGGTTTCTCTGTCTCTGAATCTATTTTTGTTCACCAGTTTATTTTTTTTTCATTATATTCCACATATGAGTGAGATCATGTGATATTTATCTTTCTCTGACTGACTTATTTCGCTTAGCATAATTCTCTCCAGGTCCATCCATGCTGTTGCAAATGGTAAAAGTTCCTTCTTTTTATAGCAGCATAGTATTCCATTGTGTAGATATACCACAATTTTTTAATACACTCATCTGTTGATGGGCACTTAGGTTGTTTCCAAATCTTAGCTATTGTAAATTGTGCTGCTATGAACATAGGGGTGCATATATCCTTTCTGATTGGTGTTTCTGTTTTTTTCCCTGTCTTACATTTTAGTCCTTTATCCATTTTGAGTTTATTTTTGTGTATGGTGTAAGTTGGTGATCTAGTTTCATTTTTTTTGCATGTATTTGACCAATTTACCCAACACCATTTATTGAAGAGATTGTCTTGAGTCCATTATATGCTCTTGCTTCCCTTGTCAAATATTAATTGAGCATATTGGCTTGGGTCAATTTCTGGGTTCTCTGTTCTGTTCCATTGTTCTATATGTCTGTTCTTGTGCCAGTATCAGGCAGTTTTGAGAACAGTGGCTTTGTAGAATAGCTTGATATCTGGTATTGTGATCCCTCCAACTTTGTTCTTCTTTCTCAAGATTGCTGCGGCTACTGGGTCTTTTTTTATTATATATGAATTTTTGGAGCGTTTTTCCTAAGTCTGTGAAATACAGTATGTTGTATTTTAATGGGGATTGCATTAAATCTATAGATTGCTTTGGGTAGTATGGACATTTTAATGATGTTGATTCCACCAACCAATGAACATAGTATATTCTTCCATTTGTTTATGTCTTCCTCTACCTCTTTTTTTTTTTAACATCCTGTAGTTTTCCGAGTATAAGTCTTTCACCTCCTTAGTTAAATTTATTCCTAGATATCTTAATTTTTTTGGTGCAATGGTATATGGGTTTTTTTTTTGTTGTTGTTTGTTTGTTTGTTTTTTGTGAGTTCATTATTAGTGTATAAAAAAGCCATAGGGTGTTAATTTTGTATCCTGCTACATTGCTGGATTCATTTATTAGATCTAGTAGTTTTATGATGGAGTCTTTAGAGTTTTGTATGTACAATATCATGTCATCTGTGAATAATGACAGTTTTACTTCTTCTTTTCCAATTTGGATGCCTTTTATTTCTTCTTCTTGTCTGATCGCTATGGCTAGCACTTCCAGTATTATGTGGAACAGGAGTAGTGAGAGTGGGCATCCTGTTTTGTTCCTGTTCTTAGGGGAAATGGTTTTAGTTTTTTCCCATTGAGTATGATGTTGGCTGTAGGTTTGTCATATATGGCTTTTATTATGTTGAGGTATGATCTCTCTAGTCCCACTTTGCTGAGAGTTTTCATCAAGAAAGTGTGTTGGATTTTGTCAAATGCTTTTTCTGTATCAATTGATATGATTATTTGATTTTTATCTCTCTATATGTTTATCTGATGTATCACCTTTATTGATATGCAGATATTGTACCATCCTTGCATCCCTGGAATAAATCCCACATGATTATGGTGTCTGATCTTTCTAATGTAATGCTGGATCTGATTTGCTAGGATTTTGCTGAGGATTTTAGCATCTATGTTCATCGGAGATATTGGCCTGTAATTCTCTTCCTTTGTAGTGTCTTTATCTGGTTTTGGGATTGGGGTAATGCTGGCTTTATAGAAAGAGGTTGGAAGTGTTCCTTCCTCTTGAATTTTTTGGAATAGTCTGAGAAGAATAGGTTTTAGTTCTTCTTTGAATGTTTGGTAAAATTCCCCGTGAAGCTATCTGGCTCAGGGCTTTTGTTTGCTGGAAGTTTTTTGATTATTGCTTCAATTTCCTCCATAGGTATTGGCCTATTCAGATTTTTTATTCTTCCTGGAAGGTCCTGTTTTTCTAGGAATATGTCCATTTTTTCTAGGTTGACCAGTTTGTTGAAATAGAGTTGTTCATAGTGTTTTTTTGTTGTTTTTTTTTTTTTTACAATCCTTTGTATTTTTGTGGGGTCTGTTGTTATTTTGTCTCTTTCATTTCTGATTTTGTTTATTTGGATCCTCTCTTTTTGTTTCTTGGTGAGCTTAGCTAAAGGTTCATCAATCTTGTTTATCCTTTCAAAGAACCAGCTCTTGGTTTTATTGATCTTGTATATTGTTTTTGTTTTTTGTTTTGTCTCTATGTCATTTATTCCTGCTCTGATCTTTATTATTTCCCTCCTGCTCACTCTGGGCTTTTCTTGTTGCTCTCTTTCTAATTCTTTAACTTGTAGAGTTAGATAATTTATTATAAATTTTTCTTGCTTTTTGAGGTAGGCCTATAATGCTATCAACTTCCCTCTCAGGACTGCTTTCATTGTGTCCTATAGATTTAACTTGTTGTGTTTTCATTGTCATTTGTTGCCAGGTTGTCTTCTATTTCTTCTTTGATCTCTTTGGTAACCCAATCATTGTTTAATAACATGCTATTTAGCCTCCACATGTTTCAATTTTTGTGATTGTTTTTATTGTAGTTGATTTCTAATTTTATGCCATTGTGATCTGAGAAGATGCTTGATATGATTTCAATCTTCTTGAATTTGGACTTTGCCTGTGTCCCAATATGTGATCTATCTTTGAAAATGTCACATGTGCACTTGAGAAGAATGTATATTCTGTAGCTTTGGGGTGGAATGTTCTGAAGATATCGATTAAGTCCATCTGATCTAGTGAGTCATTTATGATTGCTGTTTTTTGCTGATTTTTTTTGTCTGGAGGATTTATTCAGTGATGTCAATGAGGTATTAAAGTCCCCTATTATGATTGTATTGCCGCAGATCTCTCCCTTGATATATTCCAGAAGTTTTTTTTAAAATGTATTTGGGTGCTCCTGCATTGGGTGCATATATGTTTACCAGAGTTATATCTTCTTATTGTATCGATCCCTTTAGAATTATGAAGTGGCCTTCCTTGTCTCTTGTTATGTCCTTCACTTTGAGGTCTATTTTGTCAGATAAAAGTATTGCTATCCCAGCTTTTTTTTTTTTTCATTTCTATTTGCCTGAAAGATATTTTTTTCCATCCCTCCACTTTCAGTCTGTTTGAGTCCCTTGTTCTGAGGTGGATCTCTTGTAGATAGTGTATATATGGGTTATGTTTTTTTATCCATTCAGCCATTGTATGTCTTTTGATTGGAGCATTTAATCCATTATGTTTAAAGTTATTGTTAGGTACTTGTTTGTCACCATTTTTATTCTTTATGCCTGTGTTCCTTCTTCCCTTTCTATTTCTTCTTTTGGCAACAGTTCCTTTAGCATTTCTTGCATTGCTGGCTTGGTAGTGATAAACTCCCTTAGCCTTTTTTGTTATCTGTGAAACTCCTGACTTCCCCTTCAATTTTGAATGATAGCCTTGCTGGATATAGTATTCTTGGATTCAGTCTTTTGCTTTGCATTACTTTGTATACTTCATTCCATTCTCTTCTGGCCTGATGTGTTTCTGTTGAAAAATAATTTGATAATCTAATGGAAGATCCTTTGTAGGTAACTGCCTATCTCTCTGTCTTGCAGCCTTTAAGATTCTCTCTTTGTCATTACCATTTGCCATTGTAATTATGACTTATCTTTTTGTGGGTCTTTTTGGGTTCATTTTGTTTGGGACTCTGTGGTTGTATGACATTTTCTTCCCCAAATCAGGGAAGTTTTCTGTCATTATTTCTTCAAATAGGTTCTCTAACTCTTGCTCCTCTTCTTGTCCTTCTGGCACCCCTATTATATGTATGTTACTTCATTTCATGTTGTCTCAAAGCTCCCTAAGGCTCTCCTCCTGCTTTCTAATTTTTTTCTCCTGTTGCTGTTCAGATTGGTCTTGTTTCTTTGCTCTATCTTCTAACTCACTAATTTGATCCTCTGCTTCTCCTAGTCTACTGTTGAAACCTTCCATTGTGTTTTTTTAAATTGTATCTATATCACTTTTTATTTCCTCTTGATTCTTACATAGGTTGTTGATTTTCCCATCCATCTGGTTTGTGAACTGTATGACCATTACTCTGAATTCTTTTTCTGACATACTGCATGCCTCTGTTTCATTCAGTTTTTTTCCAGGCGATTCCTCTTTCTCTTTCCTTAGGGGGTTGTTTCTTTGTCTTCCCATTTTTGCTGTCACCAAAAGGCCCAGGCACCAAGTTGCACTGGTCCTGTGGCTGAGGTGTAGGGCTTGGTGGGAGGGTCATGCACCCTGAGAGTCACAGGAGAGCCCAGGAACCGAGATGTGTGGGGCCTGTGCCACTGCAGCAGATCAGCTGGAGGGGAACGTTCTCCTGGACTCACAGGATTCTGTGGCCAGGGTGTCTGGAGTCTTGGTGTCCGTGGGTCTGCAGCTGTGGTAGCACGTCTTTGGCCAGAGTTGCTGTAGGGTCCCCGTTTGCATCTGAGGCCAGTCTGGTTGGTGGTGTGGCTGAGCTCCTACTAACAGCAGCTCTGCCCTTCAAGATGGCATGGCTTCTGTGCCAGCGCTGGCTGCCCAGGAGTGCTTGCAGTGGCAGCAGGGGCCCCTTATTTAAGAGAGTCCGGACTGCCAGTCCCTGAAAGTCCTGTAGGATCTAACTGTCCCTCACCCCCACACACACATGCCACACACATCTACACATTCCCCTTTTGCTCCCTCACTCTCTCAAACTCTCTTCCTCACTGCCGTCCTGCTGGCCACCATCTTGGATCCCAGGCACAGGAATTTTATTGTATGGATAATTCCTATTAGCCTGTAGCATGGCCTTGGTGCAGCTATCACAAACACCTCCTACATTTATCTAGTCCAGGAAGAACCCCTTCATCATTATGCTGAATGGAAGATGCTGAACACAGAACAAGAGTGCATACTGTATGACTCCATTTATATGAACTACTGGAACAGGTAAACTTATCAATGGGGGTAGAAATTAGATTAGTGATTTCCTGGGGTAGGAGCTGGAAATGGAGATTGACTTACATAGAGACACAAGAGACCTTTCTGAAGAGATAGAAATTCTTTATATATTGATTGTTGATAGTTACATGATATATATTGGGCAAAAGTCATTGACTTTTACTGCAAGTAAAATACATTTAACATTTGTATTTTAACAAGTGCATTTTACTTAATAAAATAATTTTTCTTATACCTATTCTTATACCCATTAATAAAATAATTTGTCTTATATCTAATCTTATACCCATTCTTAACCAGAAAAAGTGGTGGGAGATATTATCTTAATATATTTTAGTAGGCTAGTGCAGCTTTCTCTTTTTAAATATTTTTATTGTGGTAAGAATACTTAACATGAACTTTGTTCTCATAACACATTTTAAAAATGCAAACACAGTATTGTTAATTATAGGCACAATGTTATACAACAGATTTCTAGAACTTGTTATCTTGTGTAATTGAAGTTTTAAGATGAACAGCAACATCCTGTCTTCCCCTCTCCCCACCCCCAATGCCTGGCAACAACCATTTTATTTGCTGTTTCTATGAGTTTGACTATTTTAGATTCTTCATATAAGAGGGATCATGCAGTATTTGTGCTTCTGTGACTGGCTTTTTTTTTTTTTTTTTTTTTAGCATGATGTGCTCCAGGTTTATCCATGTTGACACATATGGCAGAATTTTCTAGTTTTTCAAGGCTGAATAATATCCCCTTATATAAATATTCTACACTTTCTTTATCAATTCATCTGTCAACTTTGAGAAGATATACTGAAAATTATAATGTAATTTTACTCGTAGGTGCAAAGTCTCAGCAAAATATTTCAGTAATATTTAACAACTATAATCCATCATAATTTATTGGGCTTATCTAAAACAGTGAGATTAGTTTAACATTAGAAAGCCAATCAATGTAAGTCATCAAAATAACTGGTTAGGAGAGAAAAATTACCCTCATTTTAAGAAATGCAGGAAAAAACATTTGATATAATTTGACATCCATCCATGATAAAAATCTATCATATTAAAGAATACTTATTTAATATGATAAAGATATCTAAAAAACCACAACAACACAAAAAACTACAGTCAATTTAATGGTCAAACTGAAAACTTTCTCCCTTGATATAAGGAACAAGGCAAAAATGTTTGCTTTCACCATATTTCTCCAATATGCTAGAAGTTCTAGCCAGCAGAGTAAAATAAGGAAAAAAACAAACCTGTAAGGAAGGATTGGACAGGGAAAAAAACATCTGTCATTATTTGTAGATGAGATGATTGTGTACTTAGAAAATAAAAAGAATTTATAATTAGTGTTAAGGTTGAGAGTTTAGAAGGTTATTATATATAAAATTCGTATATAACAATTAATGGATTTTAATACAGCAATAAATAGCTATAGCTAAAAATGTTATTAAAATGGTAGATGAGGCAGAGACTGAAAATAATTTTTTTCCAGCTTTATTGAGGTATTATTGACAAATAAAATTGTCATATATTTAAAGTGTATAATATGCTGATTTGATGTACATATGCATTGTGAAATGATTCCCATAATGAAGTTATCTAACACATCTATAATCTTGCATAGTTGTTTTGTGTGCCTGTGAGAATGTTTAATATTTACTCTCTTAGCAAATTTCAAATATGCAATATAGTATTTTTAAATATGCTGTGTATTAGATCCTCAGAACTTACTCATCTTGTAACTGAGTGTATCCTTTGACCAACCTGTTGCCTTTTTCCTATTCCCAGCCCTGGGAAACAATTTTCTACTCTCTGTTTCTATGAATTTAACTTTCTTTCTTCCTTCTTTTCTTCTTCTTCTTCTTTTTTTTTAGATTCCACATATAAGTGAGATCAAACAGTGTATGTTTTTCTTTGTCTGACTTATTTCACTTAGCATATTGCCCTCCAGGTTCATCTATGTTGTCACAAATGGCAGTGTTTCCTTTTCTAAAGTTGAATAATATTTCACTATGTATATACAACACATTTTTAAAAATCCACTCATCCATCAACAAACACTTAGATATGAATAATGTTGCAATGAGAGAACAGATATCTCTCCTAGTTAGAAATTTTGTTTCCTTTGGATATACAGGGTGGGGCAAAAGTTGTTTGTATGAAAAATAATACAATAATTAATAAATAATAATACAAGAATAAAGTCTGTTTCATGTACTCACAACTGTAAATCTACTTTTGCCCCACCCCGTATAGTCAGAAGTGGGATTATTGGGTCATATGGTAGTTCTATTTTTAATTTCTTGAGGAACCTCCATACTGTTTTTCATAATGGCTGTGCCAATTCACATTGCCACTAACAGTGTACAAGAGTTCGCTTTCTCTACATCCTTGCCAACACTTGTTATCTCTTATCTTTTTGACAATAGACATCTTAACAGGTGTGAGGTGATACCTCATTTTGGTTTTGATTTCTATCCCTGATGACTAGTAATGCTTAGCATCTTTTCATATACAACTGGACATGTGTATGTCTTCTTTGGAAAAATGTCTGTTAAGGTTATTTGCCTATCTTTTTGATACTGAGTTGCAAGAGAACTTTATATATTTTGGACATTAATCCATTATTAGAGATATATGGCTGGCAAATATTTTCTCCCATTAATTTTGTTGATTTTTTTTTTGTTATTGTGCAGGAACTTTTTAGTTTGATGTAGTCCCACTTGTTTACATTTGCGTTTTTTGCCTTTGCTTTTGGTGTCAAATAAAAAAAAAAAATCATTGCCAAAACCAATGTCAAGGAACTTACCCTCTATATTTTCTTTTAGGAGTTTTATGGCAGGTCTTACATTTAACTCGTTATTACATTTTGATTTGATTTTTTGTATGGATAGTGTAAACTAAGAGTCCAGTTTCATTCTTTTGCATATGGATATCCAGCTTTCCCACTGCCATTTATTGATGAAATTATAATTTCTCATTGTGTGTTCTTGGTGCCTTTGTTGAAAATTAATTTAACAGGTATACTTAGTTTTATTGCTGGGCTCTCTATTCTGTCTCATAGGCTTATTTTGTTTATTGTGTGTCTGTTTTTATGCCAACAGTATACTGATTTGATTACTATAGTTTTGTAATACAGTTTTGAATTAGGAAGTGTGTTGCCTTCAGATTTGCTCTTCTTGATCAAGATTACTTTAGCTATTTGGGGCATGAAGTAGTAAGTAGGATTCACATCTCTTTGATACATTTGGAGCCCTGGGGTGCTCTTTTCTCTGTCCCTTCCAATCCCACAGTTATGCAGCTCACCTCAGTATTCTGGATGGGGTGAGAAAGAAGTGGGCCTCTTTGGCAGCATCCCACACAATGGGGAAGCTAGGTGCTCACTCACAGGCTATCACTTTCCCCCATGGGAGAAATCTCGCATGGTGAAGGTCTCTCTTGTCATTGAACTGTGCCACTTTTGGGGAAGAGTGACACAGGTAAAGTGAAACTGTTCTTCTTACCCTCTTCAGTGTGTCCAAACTCAGATTGTTTTGCTCTAAAGGTGTTCTGGATCTTCTCCACTGGACTTGCAGATTTCCACTCTTGTCAATGGGTGATTGCCAAAATTGGTGTTCTTGGGAGAAGGAGAAGGGGAAGATGATAGAAAACATCAATTATGCCATCATTTTCCAGAGGCTGACAATTATTAATCAAAGTCTTCCTCTCTTTTAGGGCACATAGCTAGGCTACCTTCCCCAGGCTCTCTTAAAGTTAGGTTTGGCCACTTGGCTAAGTGACTAAAGGGGAGCAGTATCAGGAATTCAGCTTAAAGCACAAGTTTAAGTGTATCATGTGGGTTCTTCTACCATTTGTCACGAGAATGGTATTTCCTAGATAGGGGTTGTTCCTTCAATCCAGATCCTGATATTAAAGAATAGAACAGAGCTATAGCTGACCTACAGCCAGTATGTAATATAAAATAGAAATAAACCTTTGTTGATATAAGCCCCTGAAATTTGAAGATTTCTTGTTACCATTGAATAACGTAGTGAAAGTTTTATGGAACATCAGTATTTGACACACCTAATCACTCTCTTATTACTGAAATATCTCTTCACTTAGATATCAGGACTCCAAACACACAGGCTTTCCTTACCTTTCCTCTAACTACTTGCTTTTCAGTATCTTTTTCTGACTCCACCAGCCCTAAACTGTTGGGGTGCCCAAGGCTTTCTCCTTGGAGACTTTGGATAACTTTCTCCTTGGAGACTTTGGATAACTCATTCATTTATGAGGGATTTCTTCTAGTCTTGTGATTTTTAAAACCATCTAGATGCTAATGAATCCTAAATTTATTTCTCCATCTAATATCTCTCCTTGAACTTCAAAGTTGAAAAATCAAGTAGTCAACACATCTACTGACATGTCAACCAGGCACCTAAAATGCACCTGTCCAACACCAAGTTTTGGAATACTACTTACCCATATTTGTTTTTCTCCCTGACTTCCCCATTACTGAAACTGTCAACTCTGTTCTTGAATTCCTCAGGCCACAATCATGGAATCATCCTTGGCTCTCTTTCTTGCATCTCATATTCCTTCAAAATATGTCCCAAAACCACTGCTTCCCACATTCAGGGTTGAGGCTTAGACAAAGTAATTCAATATAGCAAAAGATGCATGAAGGACCTAAGAGTTAATGTAAGAAAGTACATATAATGAAGTTTATTGAGAAATTTAAGCATGGCAAAGAAATAAGTGAGGATGTGAGAGGAAGAGGGACAATAAAAGATGATGGTATGAGAAAAAAAAGATGGTGCTATGAGAGATGAATTGAAGATCCTATGTTGGAATGTTGGAGCAAGAATACTAGAAAGGGTGATCTAGAAAGACAGAAGATTATGGTCAACGAATGGAAGGCTTCAGTGATTTGTAATGACAAGTTCAAGAGGAGGATTATGAGAGTGATCCTGGGAGGCAGGGTGTCTAGAGAGCCTTCCAAGGAGAGATAATATTGTGGAAAGGATCTGGAAGAATGAGTAGACTGTTTCCAAGGGGAGAAGTAAACACAAGTCATTCCAGGAAGAGGTACCAGCATGAGGAAATAGGAATCTGTGAAAGTTCCCAATGTATTTGGGAAACATGGAGATGTCATACTTGAATGGAGTAGCAGATGGGCGTTTAGAAGTTTGGGACATTCAGACCTAGGTGGTGATAACAGCAGTAACAGTAGTTTGCACTGTATTTGAAGGACTGCAAACCCAGTGGGAGAGCCTGAGTAATTTGATTGCATCAACCGCCATCCCCCATCCTGTAGAAAAGAGTTCTCTGTAGAGTCATTTACTTCGCTTATTTGGTTGTTAAATTACCGACTGTTCCTGCTGATGGGTTTGTAAGGAAATTCACAGCTGTTGCTGATATTTTAAAACAAGCCATGTTGTTTTTGAACAGTGACTATTTTTTTGTGAAAAAGAACTTGCTTGCACAGCATCCTTGGAAGGAGACATTATAAGGTCAAAACATTTCTGTTGGATGCCTCAAGCAACTGATTAAAATCACATTTTGCTAGTACCTTTGCCTTCCTTTCTAACTGATGGAGACATGTCAACTATGGGTAAATATGGTAGATTTTTTTTCTATTTCTAGACAAAAACAGCTCTTGAAACCAAGCTATAAAGTTTCTGATGTGTTTGTTATTTTTCTGTAGGTAAAAAATGACACCTGGTAATGTCGCTCTTAAGTATTTTTCCAACTTGCACAAAGCTTTTTACTCAGTAGAAACAACACCCCAATACTATCAAAGACAACAGGCTTATTAATGAATATTTTGTATTGAGCTAATTTCTTGAATTTTTATCAATTGTATTATGTCTGTCTAAAGAAATCTATATACTTTTTAAAAATATATATATTTTGCCCTAGCTGGTTTGGCTCAGTGGATAGAGCATTGGCCTGCAGACTGAAGGGTCCCAGGTTTGATTCTGGTCAGGGGCACACACATGGGTTGCACGCTTTAATCGTTGGGGGCATGCAGAGGGTAGCCAATCAATGATTCTCTCATCATTGATGTTTATACCTCTCTCTCCCTCTCTTTCCATCAATGATGAGAGAGAATCATTGATTGGCTGCCTCCTGAATACCCACTACTGGGGACCTAGCCCTCAACCTAGGCATGTACCCTTGACCAGAATCGAACCCCAGACCCTTCAGTCTGCAGGCCGACACTCTATCCACTGAGCCAAACTGACTAGGGCATGAGATGCTTTTTTAAGTGTTTAGTTGTAAAAAAATTTAGGCTGAGTTACTGATGTAATAGAATCATAATGATCAGTTACTAAAAGCTCAAATAACTGAATCTTGAACAATTAAACTCAAACAGAATGGGAAGAGCAAGAGAAAAGTTAGTATATATTTCATGATTGCTTGAAAGAATTTTTAAATGCTTGAGAAGATAGAAGGCATACATCCCAAATGTTTGAGTAGAATCATGTAAAACAAATAAATAGCTTTTAGCTTGTTATTTTCTTTTCAATTAGAGGCGAAGCAGTGAAAACTAATCCTTGGAAATTGACTTCACCATCCCTAAATAACAAGTAAGTTATAATTTATATTTCTTACAGAAATTTAAAGATTTAATGAAGACATTTAAATTCTAACCAAAGCTATTTCTATAGACAGAGCCTAAAACTAGGAAAGTAGCTAATGCCCTAACTCACAGTAGTAAATCTTTTAATATTTTTTGATGATATAGAAAAAGAAACTTTGAAAATGTTAAGCCTTCTTTATTTTATTTTATTTTATTTTATTTTTATTTTTTTTAATATATTTTATTGATTTTTCACAGAGAGGAAGGGAGAGGGATAGAGAGCTAGAAACATCGATGAGAGAGAGACATCGACCAGCTGCCTCCTGCACATCCCCCATGGGGGATGTGCCCGCAACCAATGTACATGCCCTTGACCGGAATCGAACCTGGGACCTTCCAGTCCGCAGACCGACGCTCTATCCACTGAGCCAAACCGGTTTTGGCAAGCCTTCTTTAATTGATCATTTATTATTGGCATTTCATAAACCAAAATATTTTAACAGATTTTGAGGTAGGTATCATTTTTGTAAAAAAAAGGTAGGTGAGGCCCACAGAGCATACACAATTTGCCAACATTCCGTGGCCAGAAAATGGCAGTTTTGACTTAGAGGCAACCATGACTCCAAGCCTGTGCTCTGATAGCCTTCTGATGGCACACAGTAAGCATTCAAAGAATCTTAATTGTGTAAATGAATTTTTTATAGAATTAAAAATATAAAATAAAAAGGGAGAAATAAATAAAATTAAATAAATAAAATTAAAAAGAACTATCTAAGGCCATTCTCCTACTGCAGATTTTAAAGCCTTTTTCTGCTTTATCCCTGCTCACCTAATTATTTTTATCATTTCAACTCTTTGACCTATCAGTTGGTTAAGTCTTTATTGCTTTGTAAATATCTTAGAAGCACCTTGAAAGGCTTAGAATCTATGGGTCACGATTTCTGTAAAAATCAGTGACTTTGTTCAGAAAAGCCACCTGTATCTAAGCGGGAGGCTTCAGGCTCAAACTATAAGGTCTGATTTTTTTTGTGTGTGTTCAAGCCTTATTTAAAGTCTCCACATCCACTTTTTACTCTTCCTAAGATTTGGGGGCAGCAGTTGTATGGTTCAGAGCAGAGGGTGCTCTCCTCTGTGTTCTCCTGCATGACCTGCGATATTTTTTTAATGACTTCTGGTCCACGGGGTTCAAGGCTTATTGATAGCAGTTTGAGTCAATTGTCAATACGATCCTACTGCTTGCGACATAAACATCCAGATTTCATATTCTGATCTTTACCTTTCTCCAATGTCTAGTCTCTCCCAATTTATCTACCTCTATTTCTGTAAATGTCCTCTCTTCTAAACTAGTTGACTAATTACTTCTGGACTGTGACATGTCCATTCTCCAGGCTGCACTTTTTTTTCCCCCCTAGGAAAAGTCTGATGTCAATCACTCAAGGCTTAAGACCCAGAGGAACAATGTGATTTATGGCTGGACCTGCATAGTTGTGAGAAAAGTTGGATATTTTTTCTTTACTGAGTTATCCATATTGAATTTCTATAAATGCTCAAGTTTACTTCTAGATCACATTCGATTTCTACTAGTAGATCAAGTATTTGGGGAAGAGGGGGAAGATTTCTTACCATGGATTGGTTTGGGGGTTTAGAGACAGCCTCTCTTTTAATATATAAAAACTTCCTATACACGTCCAATAAATGAGACCAAGCCAGGCTTCCTTGGTGTGAGTGCAGAGGATAGCAAAAGGTTTCTGGTTGCAGGGAGTGTGGGAGATGGTAAAACAGCCTGAGCACCTGTTCCTGCTGTGATTAGTTAATGGTCTTCCTTGTGCTTTACTGTAAAATTCTGAGGTAATTTGATGATTTCAGTGTAGAAAACAGCACACAGTTTAAAAATGCTTCTGGGAAAGTGGAAAAAGGTATAGAGAAAACAAGACCAGGCTTAGTCACTGGAGAACTGCTTGGGGGTTCTCAGGATCATTGCTCTTATATGAATCAACAGGCTCCATGTGTTTGATTTGTCAGACTCACACTCGTTCTCAAGCCTGTTCACATATGTACATCCCAGTTTAAATGTTTTATTATTTGATTTCATGTTAAATGATTATTCTTTACAAGTTCTCTTAGGGATTAATGTACCATCCTGGGAGTTAAAGATAGATGTAAATGAAAGTCACATTTTTAATTTTGAGAATGCTAATTAATTCTGCATAACTAGGCTTTATCATGTGAAGATTGATGGAAACTTTATAAACCAGACAGTTTTTCATGCAGCTGTGATCAGAGAGTTTCCAGTAGCAGAGAAAAACACAATTTGCATATGCAAACTAATACAGTTTGAACAATGGCTTAATTGTTGTTATTTAAATGAGGAGTAATTAATTAGCATTTATATAGCATGCTAGTTTTCCCTTAGTTAATTGTATAGATCCAAATTTCAAAATCAAAACAATGCATATTTGGCTCTCATTTGCCAGATTCTACATAAGTTGAGCAATCTTAAATTGAGAAGCTTGTCAGAGGGAATTCCCCTCTGGTAGGACCCATTTCTCTCTCAGTATTGCTTCAACTATACATCTTGAATATAGTAGAGAAGTCTTTACCTTCCTGAAATAAAATTGGAAAACTTAAAAACAAGAGAAAGTAGCTATAAAGATAAATTCAAAATACAAAAAGATAACAATGGAACACCATACAGAGTTCAGATCTCTGAGCCAAGTGATAGATGTGCTGAGGTTGAATTGCCTTCTTCACTGGCAGGAGACTGGTCCTGCCTTTCTCCCCACTTGTGCTCTGACTCCCAGCTCATCTGCGGAGAATAGATGCCTGTCAGATCCCTGACTCATCAATGCAGCTGGTTAGCTCAACGCCTCGATGGTACCTCATTTAGGAATTCTCAGGGGCAGTGAGCCAACAATGTGGATTGGTTCCTTTACCTGCCTGCCTAGAGGAGAAGATGCAACATTCAAGATGTTGGGAAAATTGGACAGTTACATGCAAAAAAATGAAACTAGACCACCAACTTATACACAAAAATAAACTCAAAATGGATAAAATGCTTTAATGTAAGTTGTGAAATCATAAAAATCCTAGAAGAAACTATAGGCAGCAAAGTCTCAGACATCTCTTGTAGTAATACTAGTATGATACATCTCCTAGGGCAAAGGAAACAAAGGAGAAAATAAGCAAATGGGACTACATCAAAACAAAAAGCTTCTGCACAGCAAAAGAAACCATTAACAAAATGAAAAGGGAGCCCACTGTATGGGAGAACATATTTGGCAATGAACATCTGATAAAGGGTTAATCTCCAAAATACATAAGGAACTCATACAATTAAACAAAAGTAAGACAATCCAATTAAAAATAGGCAAAGGAGACATGAAAAAAATGCTCAAAGTCACTGATCATCAGAGAGATACAAATTAAAAGAACAATGAAGTATCACTCACACCTGTCAGAATGGCCACCGTCAACAAATCAACAAATGACAAGTGCTGGCAAGGTTGTGGATAAAAGGGAACCCTCGTGCACTGCTAGTGGGAATGCAGACTGGTGCAGCCATTATGGAAAATAGTATGGAGTTTCCTAAAAAAATTAAATTTGAAACTGCCATTTGACTCAGTGATCCTACTTCTAGGAATATATCTTAAGAAACCCGAAACACCAATCAGAAAGAATGTATGTTTATAGCAGCACAATTTACAATAGCTAAGATCTGGCAACAGCCCAAGTGCCCATAAGTAGATGAGTGGATAAAGAAGCTGTGGTACATTTACACCATGGAATACTATGCAGCAGTAAAAAAGAAGGACCTCTTATCCTTTGAGTCAGCATAGAGGAACCTGGAGAGTATTATGCTAAGAGAAATAAACCAGTCAGAGAAAGACAAGTATCACATGATCTCATTTGTATGTGGAATCTAATGAGCAAAATAGATCCAGAGACATAGAAACATAGAACAGACTACGGAATCATAGAGGGAAGGTAGGGGAGGTTGGGTAGGTGGTAAGAGATCAACCAAAGAACTTGTATGCACATACTAGTATGAATAACCTATGGACACAGACAAAAGGGTGGTGAGGGCATGGAGGGGTTGGGGGAAGGCTAGAGAGGTGAAAAGGGGAAAGAAAGGGACATATGTAATATTTTCAATAATAAAGATTTAAAAAATTAAATCTAGAACTCCCTTGCAGTTAGTTTTTTTGGATATCAATCAGGTTCTGCTGAACAGAAGCATTTGCTTGGGACTTGAATGTGAGGTGGGCAATGAGCCTCCTTTCTGTTTGTATGGGTCCCAGCAGGGCCAGGGTAGTTCTGGAACCAGCAAGTGTGAAAATAGCTTTTATCCCTTGGTTGGCAGCCTCCTGATATTGGATCTTGAGGCTTTCAGGCACTGCAATGTAATTTCAAAGTGGTCCTTAGAAGCACAGCCCAGAGTTTGTTTCTGCAGCCTTCTTAATGATTCGGGAATGTGTTTAACAGTCTGTGATAAGACTCTTTTCTTAAAACAGCCAGCATGGAGTCTGTCTCCAGCAACTGAACTGTTGCCCTACAGTAATCAGTATCATTATTCCCAAGAAAATGGGGGAACCTGGGGATGGTAGTCTTATCTGTTTGGATGTGAGAGCAACAAGGATACACTTCCTTCAGAATATGGGTTACCTGTTTTTATTTGTGCCAGAAGCCTAATGAAAAAAAGAATACATGATAAATGCAGGGATTAAATTATATTTTTAAGAAACAGAGAAGCAAAGAACATCTGTGTTGCTCCTAAAACATCTTTCATGTTTTGTAGAAATGCAAATGAGATAGGGTCAGCCTTTGTGGGTTGCTGAATTGCAGCAGAGGTTGTGGGTTTCTAGCCTTACACTGTGTGTGTGTGTGTGTGTGTGTGTGTGTGTGTGTGTGTGTGTGTGTGTGTGTGTGTGTGTGTGTGAAGATAGGGCAATTCTGGGAAAGAGGATTGGAAGGAAGATGCTGGGCAGATTCAAACCTCAAGGAAGCTTCCTCCCCAGAAGGAGCAGACCCTCCTCCCCTGTTGCTTCATGTAAAAATCTCACCTGGTGACCTAACAAGGGGATGCCTTTCTCCTCACAGGATTATTCTCTTGCCACCTTAAGATTCTCCATTTCTCTATTCCTGACAACTCCAGAGACAGGCTCCCCATTAAGACCCAGGAAGAAAGTACGAAGTCTTACATCAGAGGAGAAGGCTCACACACTTAATGAATTGCAGGATTTTGCTAATTGCTACCAGCAGAAACCAGGGGAGAATAGGTGGGAGTGGATTTTAAAGGCCATACACCAGGAAGAAAAGAACATAATTTTAGATTAGGCTGAATTTATCAACTAGAGGCACATCCTGGAGATTCTGGATTCAAACACCCAAGAATGGTTTTCAACATTTGCTTGTAGGATTGATTGAAATGTACACTCAGGAAATCGTGTCGACAACCAAGGACTTTGAGTTGCCAGAAATGTCTTGGCTTAAGGCAGAAGGAATCAAAAGGCTTAAGGAGATAGAAACACTGGAGTGGATTTATCATGTCCAACTTACTCACCTGTAGTGGTTACTTATTGCTGCTGTAACAAATTGCCACAAACAGTAGTTGAAAACAACACAAATATATCATGTTAGCATTCTGGAAATCAGAAGTTCTGAAATCAAGGTGTTGGCAGGGCTACAGTCCTTCTGGAAGCTGTGGGGACAACCTGTTCCTTGCCTTTTCCAGCTACTAGAGGCCACTGCATTCCTGGACTCGTGTCTCCTTCCTTCATGTTAAAAGCCAGTAGGGCAGCACCTTCAAATCTCTCTCACACACATAACATTTCAGCCTCCTTCTCCAACTCTGACTGTCCTGCTTCCCTCTTATAAGGACCCTCACAATTACATTGGGCCCAATTGGTGATCCAGGATAGTTTCCCATCTCAAGACCCTAACTTATTCACACCTGGAAAGTCCTTTTTGCCAAGCAAGGTGACATATTCACAGTCAGGGGGTCAGGATGTGGCCATTTTTGGGGTAATTATTCTCTCTACACACCCCTCACTATGTCCTCTGAGCGGGGCCAGAGAGTTTGCCCTCCCCCAAGACTTTGAGAGGTATGTTAACTAAGGAGAGGTAAGGGTCTTTAACAGGCACTGAAGGAGAGACCTCTGAGCCTGAAGGGCATTGAGAAGGGGTCCCAGGAATCCTGGAACATAAGTATGCTCCAAACTACCCTTAGTTGTTGGGAGACGCAGGCAGTTCTGTCACTGCAACTTGTTTCCGGCCCAACTTCCACAAGTGCTCGGAAGAAAAGGGTTGAAAATACACATCAACAATCAAAATGAAAAAAAAAAAAAACACACAAAATAAAACAATGAGACTGAGAGAGATATCTTTTTAATTCTGGGAAATGTGCTGGGAAAGGAAGTGCATGTCACCACCTGTGGTGGTCGGAACCAGCGTAGCTCCTGCTGTGGCGGTGGGCGTCTCAGTGCCCTCATGGTGACACTGCTGGTTGTAGGGGCTTCATTTATAGCAGAGGTTGGCAAAATACCCTCTAAAGACTCAGAGAAATAGGTATAGGACAGACTTTTAGGAGGACTGAGATTACACAAAAGAATAGGAAAAGGTTATCACCAGAGAAATATTACTACTTACTCCCAGCTAACATCGATCACTTTTTATGTGCCAGTCTTGCACTGAGCACTTTACATACGTTACATAATTTAATCATTATGTTCTCAATTTGTGGGGAGAAGGTAAGCGAGACTTAGGAAAGCTCAGTAATATGCCTGATTATCTCCAGTTGGGAAGTTGGGGAGCAGAGACTATGATTGGGTCCTTCTGAACACAATTGAACAATTTCACCACATTTACCCAATAAGTGTGTCTCACATTTCCCTAAGACTGTGCAGCTTGTGGAAATCAAGCTACATTCTATGTGCATTCCCAGGCTTGGGAAGGTGAAGTAACTTGGCAGAGGACATGTGGGCTCTTATTACAGAACTGGGACAAGAATCTAGGTTTCTGACTTCCAGCCTAGTATTCTTCAGCAACAATGGACTATCTGATTATAGACTCGCTCAAAGAGCAAACAAAGCTCAGGAAATGAGATCAGCTTAGTCTACATGGTAAAACAGACCACAGATAACCCCAGCTCTGTGACATCCCGGATACAGGATACACGCTTACCCCCAGATGAGAAGAGGCAAGGACCTGTGTGTATGTGTCCTCTGCTTCCCACGCACCAGTCTCACACAGCACATGTAACACACCTTGAGCTGGTGCTGTCAAATTTGATGTCACCCAAGGGAATGCCACTACAAATATCGACGTGGATAAACTTAACAATGTCATATTGAGAGGACACAGTAAGTTTAAATAAATTAAAGATGAATGGATAATACATGACATAACATATGAAGTTCAGAAAATGTAAAACGATGTGATATAGGTTTAAGAATATATGCCTGTGTAGTTTGAGTATAAAGAAATGCTTATGGATGATAATCCTCAAATTGGAAGGGGTGGTTTCCCTGAGTGGAAGATGGGTGGGGAAATGGAAGCATACAGGACAGGAAGGCTATGATGAGAGTGACTCGAATTCATGGCTGCAAATCTGAAGAGTTTCGCTCTTTCCAGGCAATGTTATTCAGTTCTCAGCGGCATTTTCAGTGTTGGGATCACTAGGGGTGGAAGATCTTGGCTTTGACTCAGCTGTGTCTAGATAAACTGGAAATTTGCCATGACAGTTTTTTCTCTCTATTGTACAAGGCAGGGCCAAGTGATGTCATTGGGACACGCAGATGTCTCTGTCCTCTTCTTTGACTAGTGCCAAGAAAAATGATTTTTGTAATCAAGTGATACTCTTTCCCCAACCCAGACTCAGCAGGCTATCACTTCCATACCTGTGGCTATAGGCCAGACTCCTGGAAACTCAAGAAGCCCTTTTATTTAGAGAAGTCATGTTTGGCTGCTTTTAGCTGCAAAAGGGAGTGCTGGCTTCTCTCCAGGAGAGTAGAAATCCTGGTTTTCATCTCAGTTTTGTTACCAGGGGGCACAAACACAAAGCAAATTAAGTAATTCCTTTTTACCTTCTTTTATTCATTTGTGTGTTTATTCATTTAAGGAGTAAATATTTATTGAATATCTACCCAGGGACTGCAGAAGCAGAGTAAAGACACAGGTCCTACCTTACAGGTAAGTACAGACAACAAAGGACACCAACAAAGGAAACAGACAGCAATATACAACATTGTGCAACTATAGCGATCAGAGAGGAGAATGGGAGCCCACTCACCCCACAGGATGAAGAAAGGCTTTTCGGGGAAAGGTTTCAGAAAAAGGGCCACATGAGATAAGTCCTAAAGGATAAGTGGAATTAGCCAGATGGAAAATGGCAGCAGCGATTTTGGAGAGAGCAGCAGATGAAAAAGGCCAAAGAGACATGAGGGAACATGATGCTTTCTGGGAACTACCAGGGCCCGGCATCTTGGCAGTGATGATGTGAGGACATGGGTTCTAATCAGGATGGTGCTTGTCCTCAGTTCCCTAGAAAGCATGCCCATGACAACAAAAGCTCCTGCATATGGAGTACCTATTACATGCTTGGCATTGTACTTGGAGTTTTATACACATTCACATTTAATCTCTGTAAAAATCCATTAAACACACCAGGAAGTGGTCTAGACAAGATCTGACCTTGAATTGTCTGCCTTCTGATATCTGCCCTTTACGCAATTGCCGTGCAGGGTTATAAGATCCACTCTGCCTGCCGCACAGTTATTGTGGTGATCAAATGATACAAAGTAGGTAAAAACACTTGGAGAACTAGAAAATGCTTTCTATATAAAGCTTTGTTTTTATAAGACAAACCTTTAAGAAGAAAACTAGAATCTGTAATAATGCACTGATAGTTCCCACTGTATTTCCAGCTGGTGTGAGGCCAGGGATTTGAGGGAGTAGAGGAAGAGTGGAACAGCTTACATTAAAGTACACAAACTTTAACATTCACCAAGCAGACAACATGCCCATGCTCTCATTCACTTATATGCAAGATCATCTTTAGAGGACCCATTAATTGTAAGCTTTATCTGAATTCTCATCTGTGCTTATTATGTAGCAGTACTGATGTGGTAGCCAAGAGCAGGGGTAGAAATTTCAGGAATTGGGACAGGCAATTGGACATAGCACCTTCTAAATTTACATTAATAAAATAGGTTTTTAAATGAAATCCAAGGCTGGGCAGGACATATATATGGCTATGCTTTTAGTAAGATATGGCCCAGAACTTATACCGTAAGCAAGACTGGTTTTATAATTTGTGAGATCTAGTGCAAAATAAAAATGCAAGATCACTTGTTTAAAACTTCATTTAATTTCATGACAGCAACAGAACATTAGAGTTGCCCTTCTAAGCATAGGGTCCTGTGCAAGTGCAGGTGGTATGTCCATGAAGCCTGCCCCAATTACAAGTTATGTATTTCCCATGTAATCTAGTGGAGGGGTGTTGGTGGAGACTAAATCTTGTAGTGAAAATGATTTGTTTTAGGCGAGTGAAGAAACTAAAAGAAAAGGGACAAAGTATAAGTGGATTTGGAAGACTACATTTCCTGAATTCTCTTCTATTTTCAGGTCCCAAATTTTCCCTCTACTGAGTTGATATGTTATCAGCCTCTTTATTAATCTATTTCAATGACACTTAGCTTTCAGATATCTTCCTAATTGCTAAACTAGACTAGTGCTACTGCAAAGAAAGTAAACCCTTTTTGCCCAGTTTTAAGCGGAAATAGAACAGCTGTGTATCCCATGGTTGGCTTGCAAAGTATCCATAATCTGAATTTACCATACTTATTTTTCAATTTTTCTAAATATCCATTTTCTAGGGTCTCACCCTCAGATGATTAGCTCTGTTTCTTAAATTCTTATAGACTAGTAATGTAAGTCTGATCTTGGTGACTGTGCTGATCCTGAGGGCAAGAAAGTTGTCCTCCCCACTAGGCTTCTCACACTTACTGACCCAACACTTCCCCAACCCAAAGTGAACTTCTTTTGTGGATGACTATGACCCTCCTGCCAACACAGTGAGTTGGTCAGTACAGCATCCATTCAGCCCATATTTATTCAGCAGTATTAAATGTCAGGAGCTGTGCTAGATGTTATATATAAAATGATAAACTAAGTATGGAGCTCACATTCTATGGATGGAGACAGGCATAAAACAGATAGTCATGTAAGTAAACATAATGAATATATACCATCTGAACAAGGTTTGGTTGCTATTTCGGTTGCATGGTTAAGGAAGCCCACTTTGTGGAAGAGATGATTTAGCTAAGACTTAAAGATGAAAATTAACCCATCAGGTAAACAACTTGTATGGGCTTAGGGAGTGGTCCAGGCAAAGTGTGATGATCCTAAGGCAAGAGTTGCTTTTGCAGTTTTAAGGGTCTGAAAAAAAGTTAGACTGGCCAAAGCACTGTGAGTTAGGGATTGAATTTAGAGCAGAGACAGGGTCCAGAGTACATAGGTAGAAACAACAGGATGATTGAGTGCTGAGTAATCAAGAGTGGTCTGTGCTGGTTATTGAACTATTGTTTCTTAGCTTCAAAGCCTCCCTTCCACACTCACACTGTTTTTGCAAAGTGTTATTTAAAATCATTTCTTAAGCTATATTTTTATTCATTATGCTTCGAATTATGATTTTGGAAGCTTTGATATTTATTGATTATCAATAAAATTTCATGCTAGAAATAACATTGATAAAAGTAAATTCATAACCTTTCTTTGAATTAACTTTATTGAGCCAAATTTAGAAAAATGAAATTCCCTTTTGGTTTAATCTAGTTTATTTATCAGAAATTCATTATATTAGCTTTATGAGTGTTTAAAAAATTTTAAAGGAAAGAAAGAGCTTAATTTAGAGAAAGGTAAACTTAGCTTAACTATCTGTTTTTACTTTTTTCCAGAAAAGATTATTTTAAAAGTCATTTGTTTTTGTTTTTGTTTTAAACAAGGAAATCAAATTTCCACTTGACTATACCATGCCACATTTATCATTCTTCTTTAACCTTTTCTATCCTAAAAATCATCTAAAGGGCTCTTCTAGATGAAAAAGATTAAGCAAATCTGCTCTGGGGGAGCAGTCAGTTGTCATCTTAGAAATTCACCTTTCAGGGTGTCAGAAAGGCCACACTTCATAGGCAATTACTACAAAAACAATAGCTCTTTTTAATCCCTGATCAACATCAGGCTCTTTCTCTAATTAGCATGAAGAATGTTAAGAATACATTTTTATTTGTGAAGTCAGAGGCTCATAAATTAACTCAGTTGTGGGAAATGGGTTATCAGTGGTGGAAATTGGTGATATTCAAGATATACGAGTGGCCTAAAATATTTTGGAGACATTACTAATACTTACAGGAGAGGAGTATATCCCTAAATGAACCTGTGTCTAGACATTGGTCAAAGGTTTTCTGTTTATCTGATGACAAATGTAAGGGTAACAGAATCCTGTTTCTGCAGTGTCGTGTCTGCTTCAAATTAGGTTCGTGCAAGATGTGACAGGTCTCCAAAAGGTCAGAGAGCTGGACTTACAGAACCTTTCCAGCCTGCTTGCTAATAAATGATTGTATACAAAATGTCTATATCTGTGGCAGCATTTGATTTGTGACTTGATTTCATTATAACCAAGTGGTGGATTTGCCAACACTCTTCAAATTTTTCACACTACTGTTATCTAAAATAACCAAGAATTTTGCATGGTCAAGAGTAAGTGGACATGGATCCAGATCTGCAATAGCCAGGTTCATCAATGAATGGCATTTTGCAAGATAAGTGGGACCTAGAAAGAAAGGGGCAAGAGATTTGAAATGTTAGCAATGTGAGTGATTGTGCTATTGATCTATAGAATATAAATTCATAAGGAGGGTTGTGAAGCCATGAGAGTGCTTAAATGCTAAGAAAATATGGTAGAATCAGAGATTGATAAGGAGAAAGAATTGTTGCCATGCTCTTTAATGTGTTTTTTTCCTTCACCTCCAAACATTTTTTTTAAAGGAAAGGAAAAAGGTTACAATAGTCTGACCCCAAATTCATCTTCAAGAACCTCCTAAAAAAAAACCCTCCTAAATAAAGAAATCAGACCCTTGATGTAATGCTTTATTGTTCATTATAGTATGCTGCTTCTTAATTCTGCAAATATGGATTCTCTGAAGAGAAAGTGTAATATGAGAACAACTTTTTTCCTTCATGGTTCCTTTTAATCTATGCAGAGATAGGAAGTACTAAATGAAAACAAAAATATTTAGCAGCACTTTTTACAAAATGAAATTTAGAATTGATGTTTGTGGCACAAAACTATCATAAAAAAGGAAATTAATTTTGAGTTGACCACTATTTCATTTTACACTGAAAATGGGAAATTCAAACAGCTTATTGTCCAAATTAGTGTGACTTGATTATTTCAATGTGTTCATTAACATAATTTTGCTATATCTCCCTCAGGAAAATAAAAATTGCAATAACCTTATTGCTCATTTAAAGAATTTCATGAAAGACCTATTAACACTCCTTAGAAAATATAAAGCCATAGTTTATACCCTAAGACTATTCAAACTCCCAGTCTGGAAACCCTTGCATTGCTGTAATCACCAATCTTGAAGTATTGTATCTTTGTCTTTATCCATTCCTAATCAAGTCCCACATCAAAAGACATACCTTAAATCAGATTTCAAAATCTCAGAAATATCCTGAATTCCTCTTTGAATGCTACTAAAACTGCAGTAAGAATAAATAAAATTCGAAACATATTTGTATTAATGTTAATTTTCTACATTAGATTATTATTCTCTTCTTTGTAAAACAATAAGCTAAATTTATTGACTATTAGTAAGCAATGTGGCTGATAACTTTATAAGCACTGAGTTCTCAAAACAGCATTATGTGATAGGTACTATTTGCTTTTATATTACTAGAGGCCCAATGCGTGAAATTCGTGCAAGAGTAGACCTTCCTTCCCCTCGCTGCTGGCACCAGCTTCCTTCTGGCCCCCGGGACCCAGGCGTCCCTCTGGCTGCAGGCAGGCACCTGGGACCTGGGCTTCCCTTGCAGAGGGAAGTCCCACCCACTCGCCGCAGCCCGCTGGTCAGTGGCCTGGGCATCCTTCTTTGGGGCGATCATGGAGCCCCCTGATTGATCACCCCAGCGGCCGGTGGCCTGGGCCTCCCTCTGCAGGGCGATCATGGGGTGATAGCTGGGCCCCTGACGAATAGCATCGCACCTGCCTTGGCTGGCCTGGCGCCAGTGGGTATCATAGAGTGGTCCCAGATGGTTGTCTGGATGGTCCTCCGAAAGGCTGTCTGGACGGTCGTTCTGCTGTTTGGCTGTGCAGTCTAATTAGCACATTATGCTTTTATTATTATAGATATTTTACAGAATGGGAAAATGAGGCTTAATAAGATCAAATAATTTCTCTATGGTTATAACAACTAAGAAGGAGAAGGACCAGGACCTGAACCCTGGTGATTTATTCTCCGAGAGTCCACCATTTAAACCACTATGACTCCCTTCCAATCCTTTTAGACATGAATGGTTATCAACAATGTCAGGTATATTTTGTAGTCCTTTCTTCTTATTCCTTTTCTAATCTATATGAAGAGAAGATCTAATATAATATGTAGTATCCTGACCCAGCCCAAATTCTTGCTGCTTTAAAGATGAAAACACATCCAATATAGTTTCAGAAAGTTAATTCCCAAGAGTTATAAATCATCCATTTTTATTTTGGAGCCTGAAATGACTATCAGGAAAAGAGAGGCACTGACATTTAAAGCAATCAAGTCTATCAACAAGAATAAAGTTGCTTTTATTTAAAGCAATTTACAAAGGAATTTGTACATCTCATTTCAACTGTTCCGCCAAGGTCTTGACTCATTGCTGTAGGTCACATTAATTTAGCAAATGATGGTAAAATGCTTAGCAATGATGTCTAACTGGGGCATTTCTAGGGAACCTTTGTGTTTTTTGGGGGGAAATGATGAGAGTGTAGGGAGCACAGGGGCATAAAAGGCACTTGCATGTCAATGCACTTATGCCAAGTTCATAACAGTGGCCTTCTAAGTCAACTATTCAAATAAATTGACATCATTATGGTACATGAATTTAAAAGGGGTCATTATTCACTAACTAATTTTATTTTAACATATACTTAGTAGCAACCAATTATTGTGGGGGATAATAAAAAGTGCCTAGTGAACAAAAGTGCCCCAATATGAAGGATGATGTCTTGGATCATTCTTAGGCCTCCACTTACTCACTATCTTTCCCTACGGGGCAATAAGTTTGAAGATCTCCCTCATCTTATATATGAAACACCAAACCATTAAATTGAAAAACATTTCTTTGTTTATCATTTCTAGTCTGATGGTGTTTGTATTGTTTATTTTTCAAAAGGGCATATTACAATTTACATTTAACTTTGGACTCTTTTAATTGATAGAAAAGTGATAAAAAAGTAAACTTAGACTATATTACACAAAAAGGGAGATTTGTTGGCTAAGGGCAGAGTAAGCTTAAATGTTTGAACAGAGGTTTGGTTCTAGCCCCAGATGTTTCTCTTTACTTTGCCTTCCTCTATATATAAGTTTATCCTCAGATGCTTTCTCTCACTGGAGGGGGATGGCTAACTTTTATAACTGGGCCATATGACTCCTAAAAAGAGAGTGGTGACTTCTCACTGTCATGTCGCATAAATAGCAAGTTTCTCACAAATTGGCGCACACCTATGAACCCATGTGGCTGTGGGAATGATATGTGCCAACTGGCTAAGACATGGAGCACCTGAACCAAGAGGGAAGGGACAATCCTGATTAGCTCAGACCCATCAACCTCCCCATCACCCTCTGTCTGCACAAGCTGAGAACAGGATCAGACACACTCAAACTGTATGGATGCTACACACAGAGGGAGGGTAGTGTGGATGTGTGGAGACCACTTTAAGGACTACCACAGTCTACACCAGTAACCTAGTTACTATACTGGCAGAAGACATACACAATGTTGTATTGGGTCTCTGAGCTCCAGGTTGCCTGGTCAATCTTACCATTGACAAAGACCCTTTTTTTGATCAAATGCAGGCTCTTCTAAGCCCTTTTCTTGATTAAGCCCCAAACTTGGCCAATAAGGACCGAAGACTCTTAGCACAAAGAATTTCATCCAAACCCTCACAGGAGACTTGAACAAACATTAGCATAGTTTCTAACAGCTCAAGGTTCCTAGAATGACCATAGCCCACCTTAAGTTCTGGGAATGCTCAAGGCTGGCAAAATAATTTACTGTTTGCTCTCATCAATTTCTGAAGATAGGACCCTTGTCCTCAATCTTCGTGGAAATGCAGGATCCTAACTTGGATGAGCACCAGTTAACAAATCCAGACAACCTTTTCACATTGACTAACCCTTCTCCCTCTTTTTCTGTATTTCTACTTTCCCTGATTCTGCTTCAGTCCCCACTTGTTCCCCGTCCTTACTCCCGCATTCTACCTTTAAAATGTCCAGTCAGCTCTGCACAGATGGAAGATAGTGTTGGTTTGTGCTGGATTCTCTTCCCTATTGCAACAAAATCTGTTTTCATTGCCTTTAACTAGTGTCCAGGCACTGTTTATCTTGGACATCATGCTCTTTCAGAATGATTTCCAAATCCGATTTCTTCCCTATCCATCCTTTATTGTAATTTCTCTGGGTTTATGTAACACAGATTTTATAACAATACTTATTACTTTGTACTTCCAAGAACTGCTGGACCCTATGATGTATTAATACCTTGAAAAAGTAACAGGCTGCAGATCACAGATGTAATTTGAATTGGATGTTTTTTTTTTATAAATGATGAAACATGGTTGTGAATAAATACACAATGTATGCATAATGTAGCTGGTTTTATAATTTAAAAATAATTCATAAGGTTTTCACACCCCTTATCCCTGATTTACGGATTTACTTTTAGAAGACTAAATCCCACTGAAATAAGTCTCCTGCAGTTTGCCAGGAGATGGGATAGTGTCTCCTTTGCTGAAGAAGCAGGGAGGTAAAATTGTTTTCATTCTAATGACCTTGGGAAGTTATAAAGTTCAAGATGTTAAGAAATCTCTAGGGACATAATTTATATAATGCTTGCATCAATTAAGTAATTTATTTATTCTGTCAATGCTCATCAGCCAAATGCCATGAAAAAACACACAAGTAAATAAGTTGAACTTATTTTCTTAAAAATTGCATTTATTGGGGTGACATTGGTTCACAAAACCCTACAGGTTTCAAGTGTACACTCAACCAAGTATCTGCACACTGCATCATGTGCCCATAGCCTAAAGCAAAGTCTCTCTCCCTCCCCAATTATACCCCCCTTGCCCACCTTCACCTACCCTCAATCTCTTTCCCTCTATCATCATACTGTTGTCTGTGTTTATGTGTTGTATACACACATTTGTTTTTGCTTAACCCCTTCATTTTCTTTCATCCATCCCCCCAAACCCTCTCCACTCTGATAACTGTCAATCTGTTCCATATACCCATGCCTCTGGTTCTATTTTGTTCATTTTGTTCATTATATTCCATATATGAATGAGATCCTATGGTATCTGTCTTTCTCTGACTAGCTTATTTCACTTAACATAATAATCTCCAGGTCCATTCATGCTCTTGCAAAGGATAAGAGATCCCTCTTTTTTACAGCTGCATAGTATTCTGTTGTGTAAATGCACCACAGCTTTTTTATCCACTCATCTACTGATAGGCACTTGGGCTGTTTCCAGATCTTAGTTATTGTAAATAATGCTGCAATGAATGTAGAGGTGCATATATTCTTTTGAAATGCTGTTTTGTATTTCTTTGGATATATTCCCAGAAGTGGAATCGCTGGGTCGAAAGGCAGTTCCACTTTTAACTTTTTTTAAAGGAAACTTCATACTGTTTTTCACAGTGGCTGCATCGGTCTGCATTCCCACCAACAGTGCACGAGGGTTTCCTTTTCTTCACATCCTCGCCAGCACTTGTTATTTGATTTATTGATGATAGCCATTATGAGGTGATATCTCATTGTGGTTTTAATTTGCATCTCTCTGATGATTAGTGACTTTGAACATTTTTTTATATGTCTATTGGTCATTTGTATGTCCTCTCTTTTAATGTTTCATTTATAAATTTTTTTTATTGATTCAGAGAGAGAGAGAGAGAGAGAGAGGAAGGGAGAGAGAGAGAAACATTGATGTGAAAGAGAAACATTGATTGTTTGCCTCCCCTAACAGGATCAAACCTGTGCCCTGGCCAGGAATGGAACCAGTGACCTTTTGGTGCACGAGATGATACTCAACTAACTGAGTCACATCGGCCAGGGATGTATGTCCTCTTTAGATAAGTGTCTATTCAGATCCTTTGCCAATATTTTAATTGGGTTCTTTGTGTTCCTGGTGTTGAATAGTATAAGTTCTTTATATATTTTAGAAATTAACCCCTTATTAGATGTATCATTGGTAAATATGTTCTCCCATTCAGTGGGTTCTCTTTTCATTTTGCTGATGGTTTCTTTTGCTATGCAAAAGCTTTTTAATAGATGCAGAAGAAGCATTTGATAAAATCCAGGACCCATTTATGATAAAAACTCTCAGCAAAGTGGGAATAGAAGGATCATACCTCAACATAATAAAGGCCATATATAACAAACCCACAGCCAGCATCATATTCAATGGGCAGAAACTATAAGTGTTCTCCTTAAGATCAGGAACAAGACAGGGATGTTTGCTTTCACCACTCTTATTTGAACAAAATAGAAACAGAAGCATAGATACATAGAACAGACTGACAGCTGTCAGAGAGGAGTGGGGTTAGGGGACTGGGTGAAAAAGCTGAAGGGATTAAGCTAGACACAGATAACAGTATGGTGATAGCCAGAGAAAGAGGAGCTTTGGGGGACATGGAAATGGACAAAAGAGGGATAAATAAAGATGGAAAGAGACTTTATTTTGGGCGATGAGTGCATGATGCAGTGTGCAGATGTTGTTTTATTGAGTTGTACACTTGAAACCTGTATGGTTTTATTAACCAATATCACTCCAATAAAATAAAATAAAAACACATAGTGCTGGAAGTACTAGCCACAGCAACCAGACATGTTATCAGCTTAATCCTTGCTTTTCTTCCTCCCATTTCAGTTGTAAAGGAGCTTTCTTGGGGATAACAACTACTTGCTTCTCCCCAACTCCCTGCTGGTTGGTGCCTCTTATGTCTTTGAGATACTGCATATTTTTCGGATTTTATTACAAACAGATCTAATCCTGGAGAAATAGTGACTGGATGAAGTCTACTTATGGCTTCCTAACTTCAATGCTTTTCCCTGAAAAGACAGATAATCTCAGCACAAGAAGGGCCTTAAGGATCTTCTGGTCTACCCTACACTCAAGATCTTCTGGTCTTCTGGTTTACCCTACACCCAAGGCCCAAAGCAGTCATGGAATTCCATGTTAAAATAGCCACAAAAAAGGGAAATAAATTTCTACATTTCCCATTCCACAACTGTGTGTGTGTGTGTGTGTGTGTGTGTGTATGTGTGTGTGTTTGTGTGTGTGTAGCTTTCACTCATTAATTATAACTCTAGCACTTGGGATCATGAAGAAAAATATATGATCATTGAAGACTCTTCCGATGTATTTCCTTATTTCTCTACCTTCAATTTCTTTTATTGTTTTGTTGTTATTGTTTAAACTTATCCTATCTAATAATAGACAAATATGCAAATTGACCATACCTCTGACACACCCACAAGCCACGCCCACAAGCCACGCCCACCATCCCATCAGAGCGAGTATGCAAATTAACCCAAACCAAGATGGCTACAGACACAGAGAGCAAGGTTTCCTAGGTAACAGAGGAAGCCAAGCTTTCCACCAGCCGTTGCAGGCCTAAGCCTCCACTCAAGCTACAAAGTTTCAATTATAGAAGGTAAACAAATTCAAACAAATGGCGGCAGAATGGAGCTTGAGAGAGCAGGCCAGGGTTGCTGCCGGCAACAGGGGAAGCAAAGCTTTCCACACACCCTGGCCGGGCCCACCCGCTTAAGGCAACAAAGTTTCAATTATAACCCCAACACAAATGGCTTCGGGCCTCGGAGGGAGCCCCAGGCTTGGCTCCGCTCCAGGCTACAAAGTTTCAATTGTAGAAGGAAAATAAATTCCAGATACCAGGGCCTCTGCTTGGGTTGCCAGGGGGCGTGGCCAGCCTGCAAACCACCACAGGCTCCTCGCTCAGGCCGCCCCACACCCCAAGGGAACCCCCAACTGATCCAGGACGCCCTTCAGGGCAAACCAGCTGGCCCCCACCCCTGTACCAGGCCTCTATCCTATCTAATAAAAGAGTACTATGCAGATTGATCATCACTGCAACACACAATATAGCTGCCCCCATGTGGTCAAAGATCCTGCCCCCATGTGGACACAAGATGGCCACCACAAGATGACCAGCAGGAGAGGGCAGTTGGGAGGCATCCGGCCTGCAAGGGAGGGCAGTTGAGAAGGACCAGGCCTGCAAGGGAGGGCAGTTGGAGGTGATCAACCCTGCAGGAGAGGGCAGTTAGGGGTGACCAGGCCGGCAGAGGAGGGAAGTTGGGGGAAAACAGGCTGGCAGCAGAGTGGTTAGGGAGTGATCAGGCTGGCAGGCAGAAGCGGTTAGGGGCAATCAGGAAGGCAGGCAGGCAAGCAGTTGGGAGCCAGCAGTCCTGGATTGTGAGAGGGATGTCCGACTGCCCATTTAGGGATCCGACTGCCCACCGGGATCGGGCCTAAACGGGCAGTCAGACATCCCTCGAGGGGTCCCATATTGGAGAGGGTACAGGCTGGGCTGAGGGACAACCCCCCTCCGTGCACGAATTTCATGCACCGGGCCTCTAGTGTAAATATAAATGGTACATAAAGTCCTTATATTTATGGTTCTTAAGTATGCAACTTAGTTTTACTAGTAACAATAAGTAAAAGTGTAAAACTGATAAAATTAGCAACATTAGTATAATGTGACATATTAAACTTGTTTTTTGCCGAAGCCGGTTTAGCTCAGTGGATAGAGCGTCGGCCTGCGGACTCAAGGGTCCCAGGTTCGATTCCGGTCAAGGGCACATACCTTGGTTGCAGGCACATCCCCAGTGGGGGGTGTGCAAGAGGCAGCTGATCGATGTTTCTCTCTCATCGATGTTTCTAACTTTATATCCCTCTCTCTTCCTCTCTGTAAAAAGTCAAAAAAAAAAAACAACTTGTTTTTTAAAACCAAATTGTTTTCAATGTGAAGATAATACTGCTATGACGCAAATTCTTTTTATTTCAGCATGCTGCCTTGTGATACCCAGTTCTCCTACCATTTCTTCTGTATATAAAATGAAATAATACAAAAAATCTGTCTCCTAGGTTTATTATGAGAATTTCACAAAATCATGTATGTTAAGAACAGTCTTTGGTACAGAAAAAATAGTAAACATGGCAGCTATTAGTATAAATGTTATTGCTGGTGCTAAGTATAAACTGGTGTGCAATAGCCAATTATAGATTTGAGTTGAAACATAATAAAACCTGGTTGATAAACATCTTCCAAGTTTAAGGCTAGATTCCATTCCCCAACATGGCATTTGAAATTTGCTAAAAATTTCCTGGTCATGGCTCTTTTCTAAAGTAAGCAGTCTTGCCGCTTGCTTACTAGAAAGTGGGTCATCTCATGCAAGCAGAGGAGAGTCACAACAACATATAAAAGATAGTCCTTGCTGCACTCCACTCAGCCAGCTATGCTACTTCTATCAAAGAGCTGAAATATTATGTTCAGAATCAAGAAAATATTATTGACCTGTCTTCATTACAGTGTCTGCTCCTAAGATAGATTGAGTTGACATTTTCTTTGTCTTTGGATGTGTTAAGTGGCAGCTCCCTGAAGGCTGAATGAACTGCTCACAGAATTTTTGTTCAGTGAAATTCCATAGACACTTCTTTCCATCTATAGCATCTCAAAGGGTTGACTTATAACTTCCCTTTGGGTAGTAGAAAGATGTTACTTCCTACTGTCAGTCACCAAAACTTGACTTTAATCACACTATAAGTCAAAGAACACAATGAAATGGACAAAAATGTTATTACTTTTAAAGATCTTATCAAAATAGAGGTCATCTCCTTGGATTCATTTGACTTTTTGAATTATGATATTTTGAGTCCTAAAGTAATATCAAACCTTATGCTTAGATTCTTACTTATAAGGCAATTTGACTGAACACCATCCCTGAGCTGGGTCCTTGTGCTCAGAAGCACCATCAGACCTGAATAATGCAAAAATACTCAAAGTTGTATTATAAGTTCAGTTCAAGTTGTTAGTCTTTCTTATTCAGAATATTTGTATAGTGACACACTGAAGAAAACACACACACACACACACACACACACACACACACACACACCGTGGTTTTCTGATGTGTAGCTAAAATGAAAGTAAAAAACCTTGCTTGTTTTGAATCAAGTTCTCTCATAGTAATTTCCAGTAATTGTTTTTTTAATGTCTACTTCAAGTCAAGAGAACTGGAGAAGATATGTTTTGTCCTGGCCCACATTTTTAAAAGTTACATTTCTAGAATTTTTATTCAGGAATATTTCAATTTTCAGTTTCTAAACTGAGGAATGTGGGCTACATGAAGACTTTGTAGGTGGTGTATGGATCAGGTAGTTTTTAAAGAATCCATTGCCATATTCTTGACTTCCATATATCCTTTTTCCTAAAAGTGATCTGTCTGAAAATGGAGTTGGGGCAACATTTTATGCTGTTTTCCTTGGCCATTTCCCCTTCAAAATTACCCTTCTCTTACTTTATCAAAGAAAAGTAGGCTTCTCACTCATCTGGGATGTGTTGCAGTGGGATCCAAAATCTTCCGTGTCTTCAGTACACAGAAGCAATGAAAAATATTGGTGTCTGGAATCACCAACAAACCCATGGGAGTGGTCTCTGTGGTGAAGCATGGCATTAGAATAACAGTATTTTGACCTGAAGGATATTCTTAATCCAGATATATCATAGATAATGGGGTTGCCACAGTGATGACACTTTTTAAAAATTATTATAACTTCGTCTTTTCCATTTCCCGAGTGTTGTCAAATAATGCATCACTTCTGGGGGGAAAAAAAAAAAGAGAGAATGAAGTAGGGAATTTTATAAGTTTGAAGTAGAGAACAACCATAAAAATACTTATCTATCTATCTATCTATCTATCTATCTATCTATCTATCGAGTTTGCTCCCAATACACAATGGTGGGACAGGCATAATGTAACAGTTGCAGATATTGTGGTTAAAAAAATAGGAAAAGGGTTATAGTTAGGGTTAGAAAAAAATTCTTAAAAAGGGAGATGGGAAGGTAAGAAACCTACCAACATGACCTGAATAGACACTTCTCCAAAGAGGATATACAGATTGCCTAATAGACATATGAAAGGATGCTCAAAGTCACTAATCATCAGAAAAATGCAAATTAAAACCACAATGAGATATCATCTCACACCTGTCAGAATGGCTACCATCAATAAATCAACAAACAATTGTTGGCAAGGATGTGGAGAAAAGGGAACCCTCGTGCTCTGTTGGTGGGAATGCAGACTCTGTTCAGTCACTGTGGAAAGCAGTATGGAGTTTCCTCAAAAAATTAAAAATGAAACTACCTTACGACCCAGTGATTCTGGGAATTTATCCAAAGAAACTGAAAAACTAATTTGAAAAAATATATGCACATGTTTATTAATTGCCTTGTTATTTACAATAGCCAAGATTTGGAAGCAGCTCAAGTGTCCATGAGTAGATGAGTGGATAAAAAAAGCTGTAGTATATTTATGTAGTGGAATACTATTCTCCTGTAACAAGGAAGAACATTTTACCCTTTGCAACAACATGGATGGACCTGGAGAACATTATGCTAAGTAAAATAAGCCAGTCAGAGAAAGACAAGTACCACGTGATTTCACTCATGTATGGAATTTAATGAACAAACTGAGCTACCAAGAAAAATAGAGACAGACTCATGGACAGAGAGCAGGCAAATGGCTTGGGGTGGGGTGAGGGATTACGGGTGGTGGTGGAGGGATTGAGCAAAAAAGAAAAAAAAAGAGAGAGGACTAATGGACATGGACAACAGTGTGGTGATTGCGAGGGTGAAGGGGCATCGGTGGAGGTGGAAGAGGGCATAGAGGGGATAAATGGTGATAAAAAAAAAAATAAAAATAAAAATAAAAATAAAAATAAAGGCAGTTCCAAAATCCAGCTGAGGAATGGGAATTTCCTGATCGGATTTCAAGGATAGGGAATAATTCTCTCTGGCTCATGGATCTTCCTCCTGGGCTCTTGGTTCTATCATCCTTTTTTTTTTTTTTTTCATGAAAGGTAGCTCATGTTTACAGTTTAGTAGTTTCATTAGGTTGCTTACGCTAGAGAATTTTGGGAGTCCTTTAGTCTGTTTTTATTCCCTATACCTTTGTCCCTTTTAGTCCAAGCTGAGAGTGTTTCTGCTGAAACAATTTTCTTAAGAAGTTTGTGGATGTTAGGGAATTTTACTGATTTCATTCCATTTGATAAAAGCCACACCTTCAAATGTTTTAAAGAAAACCATTTCCCTATCTTAGGCACTGGTGAAATGGCTGAAGGAGAACCCCCCACCCCCACCCCGCTGAGCTTCCCAGAGGCTCTCTGCTTTGATTGAAGCACACCTCTGTGTGATTGAATACTCCAACTTTTCATCTTTCTGAAGTTAATTCATTCATCAGTTGTCTCCAGTTTGGGGCTATCTCTATATATAAAAGCCTAAGCAACCAGCCAACTGGTTGACTGTTCTACTGGTAGCTATGACGTGCATTGACCACCAGGGGGCAGATGCTCCACGCCGGAGCTGCCAAGCTGTGGTGACTTGGCAGCTGTGGTTTTCCAGTGGCACCTGGAACCAGAGAGGAGGCAGCCCAATTCTGGGGTGTGTCACCCGAGAACCATCCTCTCGCAATCTGGAACCCCTTGTGGGATGTTGGAGAGCCTTGGCCTGATCCCTGCAGGCCAGGCCGAGGGACCCCTCTGGTGCACGAATCCATGCACCGGCCTCTAGTTGTGAATAATGTTCCTATAAACTCTTGTTTGCCCATGTTTTCATGTCTCTCATATACCTACTTAGGAGTGGAATTGCTAGGTAATGGGGAAAAAAACATGATTAAAAAACTGCTAAACTTTTTCCAAAGCAGGTGTGCCATTTGCACTCCTACCAGCAGTATATGCAATTTCCGATTGCTCAGTATTTTAAATTTTAGCCATTTTAGTGGGTGTGTAGTAATATCTCTTTGTGATTTTAATTTGCATTTCCCATTGACAATAACATACTGAGCATTTTCATATGCTTATTGGTTGTTAATATATATTCCTTTGTGGAGTGTCCATCAAGTTGCTTTGTCCATGTTTTTAATAGTTTGTCTTTTTATTATTGAATTGGATGGATTTCTAAAAATATTTTCTGGATACAGGCTTATTTTTTTTAGACATAGGTATTACAAATCATGTGGGTACTTTGATGAACAAGATTTACCATTTACAGATCCTGAAAGGTATAGGGCACATGTGAGAGATCACACAGCAAGGTCTTGGGTGGGGTGGGGAGAGAGAGAGAGAACAGATCTGGGGCTCTGCCTTTATTAGGGGCCGATGGTGGGGTGTCTAGGGTTTTATGATTCATTCTTTATTGGCTAATTTAAAGCATAAAAGTGGAAATTAGGGTGCAGGAAGGGACACTAATATAAGCAGAAATGTTTAAAAAATGTTCATTTTGGATGCTATAAAGAAACAACTATTTTTTTGTTTTGTGACTATGTGTCCTATAACCTTGATAAACTCACATTGGTTCTAGTAGTTGCATTGAATATTCCTTAAGATTTTTTAATTGATTTAATTTTTAGAGTAGTTTTATGTTCACAACAAAATTGAGCAGAAGGTATAGAGATTTCCCATATATTCCCTGCCCTAATACACACACAGCCTCCCTCATCCTATCTAATAAAGAGATAATATGCAAATTGACTGTCATGCCATCATAAAGATAGTGGTGCCCAGTCCCCTCAGCCCTGCCGGAGTCCCCCAGTCCCAGGGGGTGGCAGGCTGTGCCGCTTGCCTGCTGCCAGAATCCCCTGTCCTTTCAGCCCCACTGGGGAGGGGGGTGGCAGGTGCACAGAGCAGCCGGACCCACCCTTTCAGCCATTCCACGTGCCTGCAGCCAGAGTCCCTCAGTCCTTTCAGCCCAGCGGGGGGTGGCAGTCCCCCAGTCCTTTCACAGAAAATGGGTTGCCTCAAAAGTTGGTTAAGCTTCTTAGGACAAAAAGCATTCAAAATCTTTGAAAAGGGAATTCCAATATTTATAAAAGTTTGAACTAGACAATTCAAGGTTATTTCCACTACAACCTTCTATGATTTTGTAATATTAACATTCTGAATTCACATAGTACCAGCTGTATTATATGCAAGCAGATATTATTTAAAGGAATGGCCATTATTATTAAAACAACTCATAAAACCACACTGTATGTCAAGGACATTCTGTGTGATTTTCCTAATGGCTGGAGTTAATGCCCCTAAACCAGCAGTCAGACATCCTCCAAGGGGTCCCAGATTGGAGAGGGTGCAGGCCGGGCTGAGGGGACCCCCCCCCCCCCGGTGCATGAATTTTGTGCACTGGGCCTCTAGTTATAAATAATTACTCCAAATTGAGTGATGCATTTGTTACAATTGATGAACCTACATTGACATATCACTATCACCCAAAGTTGATGGTTTACATTATGGTTCACTCTTGGTGTTGTATATTCTATTGATTTGGACATATGTGTAATATAGCCATTGTTATAGTATCATACTGAGTATTTTCATTGCCCTAAAAATCCTCTGTGCTCCACATATTCATATCTTCTTTTGTCCAAGCCCTGACAACTGCTGATCTTTCTACTGCCTCCATTGTTTTGCCTTTCCCAGAATGTTATATAGGCTGCACAGGGCCCATGGAGGGCCTACCTCCAAGTGACCTGGGTGCCGAGGATGTTCCCGGGACCCAGGCCATTGGCGCCTATGTATGCAAATTAACTGCCATTTTTGTTGGGTTAATTTGCATACGGACTCTGATTAGCTGTGCGCATAGTGGAGGTACGGTCAATTTACATGTTTGTCTATTATTAGGTAAGACTAGAGGCCCAGTGCATGAGAATTCATGCACTGGAGGGGGCGGTCCCTCAGCCTGGCCTGCCCCCTCTCACAGTCCGGGAGCCCTCAGGAGCAGGAGGCGACCTGGTGATCAGGGGAAGGCTACGTCCCCATCACACCTCTGCTACTGTCACTGCTGGCAGCGCAAGCCTTGGCCAGCCCTGGTTACCTGAGCTTTGGGTGGCCCTGGGAGGCTGGGCAGCCACCATCTGAGGGTTGCCTGTGCCTCGGGCATTGGCTTGGAAGCCGCCATCCGAGGCTTGCCTGCGCCTCGGGCTGGCCCTGGGTGGCTGGGCGGCTGGGGACTGGGGGACTGCGGAGGCAGGCTTGTGGAGTGGCCGGTTCCACCTGGGGGCCGGCCATGCTGTGCTGTGCGCCTGCTGCACTGGTGGGGTTGAGGGACTGGGCACCGCCATCTTGAAGCTGTGGTCCCTGCCATCTTTGTGAGGGCATGATGGTCAATTAGCATATTCCCTCTTTATTAGAAAGGATAGATAATATTCCATGTACATACAGATGTTACAGATGTTCCTTAATTTATGATGGGACAATGTCCTGATAAGCCCATTACAAGTTGCAAACATTATTAAATCGACAATACATTGAATACACCTAACCTACCAAACATTGTAGCTTAGCCTAGCTTACCTTAAATGTATTCAGAACTGTTACATTAACCTTCAATTGGGCAAAATTATCTAACACAACGAACACACTGTAGACAATTAGTTGTTTATCACTGTGATTGCAGAGCTGACTGGGAGCTGCAGCCACTGCCCAGCATCATGAGAGTATCATACCACATACCAGTAGCCCAGGAAAATATAAAAATTCAAAATGCAAAGTATGATTTCTACTGAGTGTCTATTGCTTTAGCACCATCATAAAGTAACAAAATTGTAAGTCAAACCATCATAAGTCAGGAACAATCTATGTATACCATAACTTCTTCATCCATTTATCTGTTGATGAACACTTAGCTTTTTTCCATGTCTTGGCTATTGTAATTCATGCTGCAATGATCATGGAGGTGCAGAGATACTCAGAAGTGGAATTTCTGGATAATATGCTAGTTCTATTTTTATTTGGGAGGAAACCCCATACTGCTTTTTAAAATACTGTGTCAATTTACATCCTACTAACAGTGTACAAGAGTTCCCTTTTCTTCATATACTCATCCACACTTCTTTCTTTTTTTTTTTTTTATCATAACCCTTCTAACAGGTGTGTGATGATATTTTATTGTGGTTTTAATTTGCATTTTCCTGATGATACTGAACACCTTTTCATTTTAATGTACCTGATTGCCATTTATATGTCTTCTTTGGAAAAATGTCTATTTGGTTTCTCTGTCCAATTTTTAATTGGTGTATTTGTTTTTGTGTTTTTTTGCTATTGACTTAAATAAGTTTACTTCTTGTGTATTTTGGATATTAACCCCTTATCAAATATATAGTTTGCATATACTTTCTCTCAATCCATAGAATGCCTTTTTATTTTGTTGATGTTTTCCTTTGCTATGCAGCAGCTTTTTAGTTAAACAAGTTTAGTCCCACTTGTTTAATTTTGTTTGTGTTGCTTGTGCTTCAGTGTTATATATTAAAAAAAAGCATTGCAAAGACCAACATCGAGGAGCTTTTTCTCTATATTTTCTTCTAGGAAAATTATGGTTTCAGGTCTTACATTAAATTCTTTATTCAATTTTGAGTTAATTTTTGTGAAGGGGGTGGTTTTATTCTTTTGTATGTGAATATCCAGTTTTGCCAACACCATCATTAAAGATAATATCTCTTCCTCATTGGGTATTTCTGGCTCCCTTGTTTAATTTTAGTTGACCATATATGCATGGGTTTATTTCTGTGCTTGATTCTTTTCTATGTGTCAATTTTTATGGTAGTATCATACTGGTTTGATTACTCTAGTTTTGTTATATAAATTGTAATCAAGAAGTGTAATGCTTCCAGCTTTATTCATCTTTCTCAAGATTATTTTGGCTATTAGAGTTCTTGTGGTTCCACACAAATTTTAAGATTATTTTTTTTCTATTTCTATGAAAAGTGCCAATGGAATCTTGATAAGGATTGTATTGAATTTCAAAATCACGTTGGGTATTATGAACATGTTAAAAATGTCAATTCTTCCAATCCATGAACACAGGATATCTTTCCATTCATTTGTATCTACTTCAATTTCTTTCACAAATGTCTTACAGTTTCAGTGTACAGATCTTTCTCCTCCTTGGTTAAATTTATTCCTAAGTATTTTTTTATGCTGTTGTAAGTGAATTATTTTATTACTCTTTCAGATAGGTCATCATTAGAGTAAAGAAATACAACTGATTTTTTTTTATATTGATTGCTTATCATGCAACCTTCTTGAGTTTGTTTATTAGCTCTAATAGATTTTTTGGTGATATTTAGGGTTTTCTAGATATGATTGTGTCATCTGCAACCAGAAACTTCTTTCCAATTTGGATGACTTTTTTCCCCCCTTGCTTTATTGCTCTGGCTAGGACTTTCAGTACTATGTTGAATAGGAATGGTACCTTGTCTTATTCCTGATCTTAGCGGGAAAACTTTCATCTTTTCATTGTGGAGTATGATTTTAACTGTGGGCTTGTCATATAGGGCCTTTATTATTATTTTTTTTTTGAATATATTTTATTGATTTTTTACAAAGAGGAAGGGAGAGGGATAGACAGTTAGAAACATCGATGAGAGAGAAACATTGATCAGCTGCCTCCTGTAAACCCCCTACTGGGGATGTGCCAGCAACCAAGGTACATGCCCTTGACCGGAATAGAACCTGGGACCCTTGAGTCCACAGGCCGACGCTCTATCCACTGAGCCAAACCGGTTTCGGCTATTATTATTTTTTAAATATATTTTATTGATTTTTACAAAGAGGAAGGGAGAAGGATAGACAGTTAGAAACATCGGTGAGAGAGAAACATTGATCAGCTGCCTCCTGTAAACCCCCCACTGGGGATGTGTCAGCAACCAAGGTATATGCCCTTGACCGGAATTGAACCTGGGACACTTGAGTCTGCAGGCCGATGCTCTATCAACTGAGCCAAACCAGTTATGACATGGGCCTTTATTATTTTGAGGTCTATTCCTTCTATGATCAACTTGTTGATAGTTTTTGTCATGAGTAGATTTTGAATTTTGTCATATTCTTTTTCTGTATCTATTGAGCTGATCATATGGTTTTTAGATGCATCATATTTATTGCTTTGCATACATTGAACCAATCTGGCATCTCAGGGGTGAATCCCACTTGGTCAAGGTGAATAATCATTTTAATGTACTGGAATTGGTTTGCTAGTATTTTGCTGAGACTTTTTGTATCTACATTCATCAGGGATATTGGCCTGTAGTTTTATTTTCTTGTAATATACTTATATGGCTTACATATCCACATAATGTTTGCCTTGTAAAATGAATTTGGGGTGTTCCGTCTTTAATTTACTTGGAAGAGTTTGATAAAGATTGGTATTCATTCTTTAAATGTTTGATAGATTTTACCTGTGAAACCATCTAGTCCTGACCTGGGCTTTTCTTTGTTGGGAGATTTTTTGTTTTTGATTCAATCTCCTTGCTAGTAATTGGTCTGTTCATATATTCCATTTCTTTATGATCAATCTTGGTAGGTTTTATGCTTCTAGAAATTTATCCATTCCTTCTAGATTATCGAATTTGTTGGCATATAATTGTTCATAGTAGTTTTTAAAGTTTTTTTTAATTTCTGTGGTATCAAATGTATACTTTCCTTCAATTTATAATTTTACTTATTTTGATCATCCCTCTTTTTTCTTGGTTAGTCAAACTAAAGATTTGGAAATTTTGTTAACTTTTCTTTGAACAGTCATATATGTCTTTTTTAAAAAAGTTATATTTACCCACATATTTAACATTTCTGGTGCTTTTCTTTCTTTCTTGCAGATTTGTGATTCCATATGATGTCAGCTCTTTTCAGTCTGCGTAACTTCCTTTAGCATTTCTTTTAGTGCAGGTCTGCTGGTGAAAATTCTGTCAGATTTCTTTTATTTGCAATGTCTTTATTTTGCCTTCACTTTGAAAAACAACAACAACATTTTCTCAGGATATAATATTCTGGTTTGACATTTTAAATATGACATTGGAATTTTAAATATAACATTTCATTGTCTTTTTGTTTCCACTGATTCTTTTGAAAAGTTAGTCATGGTGGGGGGATCACAGGTAGAGCACAGAAGATGATTAGGGTAGTGAGAATACTCTGTATGATACTATAATGATGGTCACATATCATTATGCATTTGTCCAAACTTATAGAATATACAGCACAAGAATGTACTCCAATGTAAAATATGGACTCTGGATGGTAATGATGTGTCAATGTAGATCATTAATTATAACAAAGGACCACTCTGTGGGGAATATTGATAACTGGAAGGCTATGCATGTATGGGGGCAGAGGGTATTTAGGAAATTTTTGTAGCTTCTCAACTTTGCTGTGAACCTAAAACTGATTTAAAAAAATCTTTAAAAAATCAACAACAACAAAAAAGTTAGTCGTAATTCTTGTCTTCCATTTGTGGTGTGTCATTTTTCTCTGTCTGCTCTCAAGGTTTTCTTTGGTTTTTACTACTTTTTCTATGATATGTTTACAACCAAGTTTGTTTTGTTTTTATCCATCTGGGATCACCAAGTTTGTTGGATCTATGAAATTATGTTTCCACTAAATCTAAACTATTAAAGAAACTATTGGCTAAGTGGTTTTTAAAATATTTTAAGGTGTTTGGAGAAAAAGTTTTAGAACTAAAACTGTGAACAGTACTAAGATATTATTGCAAGTAGGGATAAAGGTAAAAACAGAGTATAATCTATCTGATACAAAGTATAATTTATGAAGTAAAAAAAATCAATATAGAAAAGGGTAAGCCAATGACTTGAAAAGTAAAAATATCTTTGAAATGAATTATAAATGTATTCTTAGTGTAGCTATTACTTACATGCATTTCACTCAATAAATTGTAAGATGATGCAGATTCTTGCTTTGACAACTTCCCCCCCCTTCTTTTCACTTTTGTTTTCTTCTTTTTTATTCTTTCTCTCCTTTCTTTTCTTCATCTACAAGCCTTCCAGAACCTGGAATTTCTAATATGTCATAGGTATTAATTTAGAAAGAATAAAATGAAAGTTCTAACTCTGAATATTTAAATGAAGCTTGGGAATTACAACTAATATATCTTAACTCCAAATTGAGTTTTATAAAACATAGAATTTATTGAAGTCATCTTTTGCATATTAAAAAACTCAAAGAGTAAGTAAATAAAATTGATTATTTACCAGAGATATTGTTCATTAAAATTTACTGTAACAGATGAGAGAAAAATATTGATATTAATGAGAAAAAGTTTATTATACATAGGAAAAATTATTCATATGAAACCAAGCTCTTTAAAAAAATAATTCCAAGAAAATCAGATGTCTTTTTTTATCTTCCTTTTCTCTAGTCTGTATAAGTTACCTCAGATTAATTCATATTTCTGAAACCTGACAGTCATGAGATGTTTATGAACAAAGAATGGTTTGTAATAAGGATGAAATCAATATGACTTGGTATATGCTGTATCCTTACATAATGCATTGCATTTTCCCAGTACATTTTTAGATTTAGGAATTTAATTTATACCAGAAGCAGAAAGTCTGATCTCTCTCTACCTGTGGTTCCATTTTGAACTTAATCAAAATTCTTGTTTAGGAGGGACCTATCCATTGTTGTGAAACGTAATCAAGCATTCTTTCTTAGCCTATAATTAATCATTGGCAATCTTCTTCATTTTGAATCATCTCCCCCCTCACCCCCTGTCACATCCTTAATCACCAATGTATTATCCTCACAGCATCTCTAAGTTTGCTGGTCTTCCACCTGGTGCCTGAAGATGCATTCCTCATCCTGCCCCTTCTCTGCTTAGTATTTGACCTCTGCATAATGTGTTTCTGAGACTTTCCTGCCAACTGGATTTCCATTGGGTACAGCTAATTGATGAGAGATTGGAGGGTGAGGAAGGGAAAAGACAGGGCATTGCTTTTCTCCCTCACAGTCTTAGGTGATCAGTCTGGTAGCAGCAATACCTGTGACACTTCGGCTCCCAGCAGGCAGACCTGAGGGTTCCAGCTTCATTAGGTGGTGCTGGTCCCAGGTCTCAGATGGCACTGCCTCTTCCTTTTGTCCCCAGCCTCAGTAGTGGCTTCCTGCTGTTGGTAACCTCTGGGTTATTGGTTGCCTCAGTTTGGCTTCTCAGCTCTTCACCCCTATAACCACGTCCCTGCAGTAAATTTCCATTGTTGTAAATACTTGAAGAACTTTTGTTTTCCTGGTTAAACATTAGTGGATGCAATCACTTACAAATTGCCTTATTCTATGATTGTCTATAACAGTATCTATTGCTATAACCATTATTCTCAATAGTGGGCCACTGACCAATACAAAAATTCAAAGTTTCCCTTTAGTTCTTACAGAAAATGAAATGCAACTCTGTAGACTATTTTTTTATGTATAATAAGAGCTACTTACTAGTAATCCAGTAGATAAGTTATTAAAGATTACAATCATTTAATATCCATATAGCAAAATGCTTTTAATAACATTGGTGAAAAATATTTCTAAATATTATAATATTAATTCTTAGTGGTTTGCCTATCTATGTTGATTTATCAATATAATTATTTATAACATGGGATAATATCTCCCTGATTAGCTTGTAAACTTCAAATCTATATATTAAATTTTAAATTTAAAAAGTGGAATTAAACAATTTTAAAGCTTTAAAAAAAATACAGGTTCCTGGAATCTAATCCAGGCTTATTGGAGACTCATTGGAGAAGGGGGGCGGGCCTCTGTGCTTTTAACAACCTTTCCTGGTGACTCTTCGGAGCTAGCTTCTCATTTTCATAATGGGTGTTTGGAAAGATAGCATACAAATAGAAGGCTGAGCACAAAACCATTTCCCAAAGTCCCAGTTGACTATTTGATTATTGCCTTTTGCCTCTGAGAAGATTACAGGGACTGAAAAGAAATGATGGACCTGGCATTTGAAGCATCCAAATCCACTTCAGACATTTATGGTGTAATCACTTCCTAGAAGCTAGTATCTTTTGAGGTTGACTGCAAAACACTTAGTCATCCTGAGGTGTGACTATTTCTGTCTGAAGGACAGGAAAGGGGGAAATTTTTACTCATATCAATTAATAAAGAAGTTCTGGAAAGATCTTATATTTCCAGAAAGTAAGTCAACCTAGTAACACCTCTAGTCTTCTTTGTACTTGTTTTGAATTATCTGCAACTCAGATTTAGTCTGAGTGAGAAACAAAGGTCCAAAAACAATGTTTTCTGAACATGAATCCACCTTCAAGTTCCCATAAACTCTTCCTTGGGGTTTTTCACATATGCTCACTGTGGGAGAGACTGCTAGCAGTCTTCATTTCCATTCTCCCATTTACACTGGTGTTATGATTTTCATAGAGGCACATGGTTTCCAGAACAAGTCTGCATTTCCCAGTCTTGCTTTCAGCTGAGGTTAAGTCTGCATTTCCCAGTCTTGCTTTCAGCTGAGTGTGGAAGTGATATACGTAATGTCTGGGTATATAAGGGAAAGGTCTATGCTTCCCACTCACTTTCTCCTTTCCTCTTCATTAGGGGCTGGGATGCAGATGTGGTGATAAGGAAGTGGGGCACGATGAGGATGAGGGTAAAAGATCAACTGGAGAAGAGGGGTCAGGGATTTGAGGCGTCCATGAAGCACAGCCACTGTATCAGCTAGGATTTTGCAAGAGAGAGAAATAAACACTTATTACTTAGAGGCAGTGTTACTGGTCAGTGTTGCATACCACCACACTCATGCTCTAACATGTGGGTGGAGTTATTTTAGTCGCCATTTACCATCTGCTCCAGCAGTTTCTAGACCATGGAGAGTGCAAGGGCCTTTGAGGCAGCTTGACAGGCACTGCGTGTTGGAGGGACCTGTATGTTGTTGTGAAAGCAATTCCCACAGAGGCCAAAGTAGCCAAAGTCTGCTGCCCCCAAAGCTCACTAGAGGCTTCTTCTCTGTGATTTATAGGCCTTTCTGGGTCACTGCTCAAACCACTGGAACTATCAGCAGCTTCTTACACATGGTTAGCTCCGTCACAATCCCAGGGTGAACATAGTTTAAGCTTATTTCAAGTTGCTCAATTAGCAGATAATTATTGAGCAACTATTATATTGGGATGTCTGTCAGATTCTACTGATAGAAACATCTGAAAGAGAGCACTGTGTCAAATGAGGATCTTATTTAGGGGATAGAATATGGAAGTGCTAAGTCGGATGGCACATTAGAGATCTTCTAGTTCAGCCTCCTAATTTGTAAATGTAGAGAAATCAAGGCTCAGAGAAGCTGTGATGGGCCCAGTCGCATATCCTATTCACGTGATATTGTCTCCCAGTGCTGTCTTCATCATACTATGTCATCTATCCGTCATTCAGAGTAAGGCTCCTCAAACTTGCCGATGCATATGAAGCACTGGGATCTGTTAAAACAGATTCTGATTCAGTCTGTCTGGGGTGGGGCCTGGAAGTATGCATTTCTAAGCAGCGCCTAGGAGATGCCAGTGCTGCTATCCTTTGTACCTGACTTTGAGTAGCAAAGGCTCAGAGAAAGTAAAGGTAAAGTGCTAAAGAAATGTTATAAATAGCAATCTTGGAAGAGATCCTAGTGAGTTTCCTACCTTGAGCAGGGGTGAGGAATGTCCTGCTGGAGAAATCATTTGGTCTGGCCCTGCCAAGGCATTAGGGGTGAGTTAAATATTTGACCAAATATAGCAGGCTAATTTTTAAGTTGATAATTTTATATGGCCTGAAAATGATATTATAAATATTCAAATGGCCCTTGGCAGAAAAATGTTCCCCAACCTTGTAGAGGGTTGGGGGATAGAGAGGCATGGAGGAGGGTCCATGTATGACCAGAGTATTGGACAGTTTTGAGTATAGGACAGTATAGGACAGATGGCATGCCTGCCACTCACTAGTTGCATCCTTTTTACTGTATGATCAGTGAACTTCAGGCCCCACCCTCCTCTATTGAGAGGAAGCTCCACCCTGGAATGACTATGTACCTAAGATTGGACTTGAACCACACTACAGAGAAGCTGAAGGAAAGTGTATAGGGTGGGTCCTCCGAGAACCCAAACAGCTAATAATCTTGATGAGGGGTTTTTTTTGTTCTAATTAATTTTAATGTATCCCAACTACTGATTTCCAAGTCTACTGGAAAGGTTTGTAAATGTTTGGACTCAGAAATTAGCTAGAACACAGGACGGGTGTGGCCACTGTCAGTGTGCTCTGGTTGTCATAACAAAATACCACAGAGTGGGGAGTGAGACAACAGACACTTCTTTTCCCACAGTTCTGGAGCCTAGAAGTCCAAGACCAAGGTTCCAGCAGAGTTCAATTTCTCCTTTTGGTCTTGCATGCAGCTACCTTCTCCCTGTGTCCTCACAGGGTAGAGAGAGAGAGAGAGCAAGCGAGCTCTCTGGTGTCTCTTTAATAATGATATTAATCATGTCATATCTAGTGGGCTTTTATGACCTCATTTAACCTTAATTACTTCCTTACTCCAAATACAGACACATTGGGTTACGGCTTCAACATATAAATTTGGGGGGAGGGGGCAGAATTCAACTTGCAGCAACTACCTTAGTTGGAGGACAATCTTCCCCTGACCAGTTTTCCTTCTAGAGATCATTGGAAATGAAAAAAAAGTGAGGTGATGAGTATGAAGTAATGCTGTTTGAAAATGTGATTTTTGCGAAACCCAGTATGTGCTTGGGATTGATGTCTTCTTCACAATGTCCTCTCTACCCTGGAAGGACTTAGCACTCCTTCTTGGTTTGTCTGTGGAGACAATCAACCTCCAGATGCTGCCTGTTAAGGTCTTGGGGCCTTTTCTTTCCTTGCTCCAGAGTCTGAAGCAAATTATACTGTGTTTTAGGTCAGCCCAATGACCAGAGAAAATGTCATCCTCAGATTTCCTTAAAGACAGTCAGGGGAATGGAAGGTGTGTGGGGAGGAGCGCTTGTCCTGGGCTGTTTGGGCAGCAGAGGAAAAAGGCATTCATTGGTTACTGGATCCAGTGTCCACATAGCTGGTGTTACTTCCCTCGGTTCATCAGAGCAGTGGTGTCTACTGTACTATGGGATGAAGAAGTGATCCTCCTCTTTGAAAAGGAAACAACCCAGGGGAGCTTTTACAACCTAAAAGAGAGGCCATTCTGGATGTTTAGTTAATGCATGAATAATGGATTGGATTAATGTATATAAAAATCATCTGAATTTCAGAGATTTTAATGAAATAACTGATTCATAGTATGACTTCCCCAACATTTTACTGGTAATGTTGAAACACATAACACACAACCACTATCCACATCACCTGGCTTGCCCATGCGGGTTTGAAATGTGGCAGTAGTGAGGCTGGTAGGAAGGAATATCACAGGTCTGAGAGTAGCCAACAGACTAAGCTGCACTAAGACTTTCTACCTCAAGTTTTATTTGCCTGTCTGCTTTTTATTTGCAACTAGAGGCCCGGTGCACGAAATTCATGCACGGGGGGGAGGGGGTTGTCCCTCAGCCCAGCCTGCACCCTCTCCAATCTGGGACCCCTCGGGGGATGTCCCCACCGGGATGGGGCCTAAACGGGCAGTCGGACATCCCTCTCACAATCCAGGACTACTGGCTCCCAACTGCTTGCCTGCCTGCCTTCCTGATTGCCCCTAACCGCTTCTGCCTGCCAGCCTGATCACACCCTAACCACTCCCCTGCCAGCCTGTTTGCCCCTAACTGCCCTCCCCTGCAGACCTGGTCACCCCTAACCACCTTCCCCTGCAGGCCTGGTCACCCCTAACTGCCCTCCCCTGCAGGCCCGGTCACCCCCAACTTCCCTCCTCTGCCTGGTCTGGTCACCCCTAACTGTCCTCCCCTGCAGGCTTGATTGCCCCCAACTGCCCTCCCTTGCAGGCCTGGTCCCTCCCAACTGCCCTCCCTGCTGGCCATCTTGTGTCCACAGGGGGGCAGGATCTTTGACCACATGGGGCAGCCATCTTGTGTGTTGGAGTGATGGTCAATCTGCATATTACTCTTTTATTATATAGGATAGAGGCCTGGTGCATGGGTGGGGGTCAGCTGGTTTGCCCTGAAGGTTGTCCCAGATCAGGGTGGGGGTTCCCTTGGGGTGTGGGGCGGCCTGGGCGAGGGGCCTGTGGTGTTTTTCAGGCTGGCCATGCCCCCTGGCAACCCAAGTGGAGACCCTGGTATCTGGGGTTTATTTATCTTCTATAATTGAAACTTTGTAGCCTTAAGCGGAGGCCTGGGCTGGCCAGGGCTGCAGAAACTTGGCTTCCTCCATTGCCGGGGACAACCCTAGCCTCCTGCTCTCTGCAGCTCCGTGGCTGCTGCCATTTCTGTTGGAATTTATTTATCTTCTATAATTGAAACTTTGTAGCCTTGAGTTAAGACCTGGGCCAGCCAGGGTGTGTGGAAAGCTTGGCTTCTTCCATTGCCAGGGAAACCCAAGCTTCCCTCCTGCTCGCTCCATGGCTGTAGCCATCTTGGTTGGGCTTAATTTGCATACTCACTCTGATTGCCTGGTGGGCGTGGCTTGTGGGTATAGCGGAGTGATAGTTAATTTGCATATTACTCTTTTATTAGATAGGATAGGATTTCAAGTCATCATTGCCTCTGGAATCTCAGAAGCCCCTCTCCCCCAACTCTTCATCTGTGTTGGGCTCTCAGCAGGAATTTTGATTACCAATAGCTGCGAATTATTGTGCCAGGATGGCTGTAGATGTTTTACATATATTAGATTAATACTACCAATAGGCTGTGAGATACTGACAATTATTGCTATTCTATAGAGAGGAAAACTGAGGCTCAGAGACAGTAAGTCACTGCCTGATGCCACAGCTAGTAAGTCATGCTGGCATCTGTCGGAGTCTGAGCCTCTGCTCATGGCCATGGTCTATGTTGCAGGTGCTGCTGCTGGACGGGCTCACATATTACTGGCAGGCTGAGCCAGAGGGGACTGCCAGCCTCCCAGAGAGCCATCTGAGGAGCAAGTCTGTGTTGGCTAGTTTACTACAGGTTTTGCTGAAGGATAACTGTGACAGCACTAGTTTAGGAACAAATGGTAGTGGCTGATCCAATTCCGGTTCTTTAGACAGAGTGTCTTAAAGCTGGATGCATTTGGGGAGCTATAAAAATCCTGTTGCCTAGTCTACATGGAGCAAGTCTGGTTTAATCAATTTCACTGGGACTCAGTTATCTGTACCAACTCTTCAGGTGATTCTAAGGTGCAGCCAAGGTTGAGAACCCTGTTCTAGGCTCTTCTGTGACTCAGAACTTTAATGGTTGAAGAAAGTACCAATGTGTCCTGTATAAGAACACTTTGAATTATGTAAATTAATTTCACAACCGTTACAAGAATCTGAAAGGATATAGCAGTTGTTAAAGATATAGAGGAACGCTGACATTCATGTATCTGTTCTGAGGCCCAAGGGACGTGGTCCAGCACTCATCTGCTCGGCAACTTTGGAGGGAGAAGCGGAGAAAAGTCTCTCCAGGACTCAAGCTTCCAGCTCACCCTGGAATCTCCCTTAGCAATGACACTGACAGTCTATGGTCCAGTCTGAAATCTTGAAAGTCATGAATGAAGTCACTGCCACCTAGTGTTCCTGCTTTTTTTTTTCTTCCTTCTCTTCTTTACCTCCCCTCCCTCCCCTTCCATCTTTCCTTCCTTCTGCTCACTCTCTTTCCTTCCTTTCTTTTCTGAGATGAACTAATGTTTTACCAAGGTTAGAATATTAGCTTTGGCCTTGATAGAGGGACAATGTAAGCTCATATTCTCAGATCCATTGTCAGGGCTTCTGCTGGTGAGAGTTTCCTCAGTGAGATCCCAAGTGTCTAAATTGCTATTCTTTCATTTTATAGGAGTCACTTCCAGTTTGAAATAAGGCAGCCTATGAAGAATTCCTATGAAGAATTTATTTTATGTCATCCATTCATTTCCCCAGAAGGAAAATATTGTTTAGCATATATTTCTAGAGATTGCTGGTTTTGATTAGTGTTGGGTTCTCCTTTATCTGTTGTTAACCGAACCAAACAACCTTGCAGAGAGACATGTAGAATGTATGGCATTCTGGACAATGACTAACTTGTGGCTAAAAGCTGACTCTATTACCTGGGGGTTTTGACTTATCCTCTCTACTTTCCATGCCCCATATCAAGTCTACCCGCTAGTCCTTTCAACCCCAATTACAAAGTATATCCCTAACCTATCACCTCTCTTAGTCCCCATTATTATTACTTTGGTTCGATCCACCAGAATCTTTTGCCTGGCCTACAGAAATAGTCACTTACCTGTTCTTTTTGCATTTACTCGTGCACCTCATCGTACTTTTCTTTACATTATAGCCAGAAATGCCATTAGAAGTAGGAATCTAGTTATGTTATTTCCCTATAGAAACCCACCAATTGTTTTCCTTAACTGTGACCAAGGGGTCTCTGTGTGATCTGCCCCGCCCCCCCCGCCCCTCCCATCCCCGTCTTTACTCAGACCTCATCTCCATCAACCATGCTGGCCTCTTCAAGGCTTTTGCACTTGCTGTCTCCTCTACCGGGAACACTTTCCCCAAATCACACAGCTGTCACACAGGCGTCAGTTTAGGTGGCACCTCAGGGTAGGTCCGGATCACCCAAATTACTCTTTTTCATGTTAGCCTTTTTTATTTTTTTTCAAAGTGTTTATAATTATCTGGAAATATTTTGCATATTTACTTACTTCCTCTTTTTTTTTTTTTTTTGTCCATCACACTCCACCAGGATCTATACTATGAAAGCAAGAGCCCTGTGTTTTACTCACACAAAATTCTAGATGAATATTCTAATGTCTAGATTAATGCACATAGAAGGCATTCAATAACCATATGTAGAATAAATAAATGTATATGATGGAATGAATTTAAGCTTCTAAGTGTTTCCTAAGTGTAACTGTGTACTCTAGACTGTGATCAAGGGAAGTAAACAGAAGTGTGAGGCAGGGCTCTTCTCGTGAGGGGGTATATTAATGTATGTAAAGGAAATACACAAAGTAATAGCTTTCAAAATTTATGAAACCTGTGTTTTCAGACAATATCACCAAGTATGATTCTCAGATTTTTCTTAGCAGGAATTCTACCTCTGCCCAGATTCCTCCCAAATGGTTCTGGGCCTTTCCAGGAGGTATCTCAGATATGTTCTGCGAATTGGATTTCTTGCTACCAAATGACATTTGTCTTCTTCTTTTTCTTTTTTTTCCTGTCTAACTGTGGGAACCTTCCTCTAGATTTTGAGTGCCTAAAATCTGATTTATTTAATTTTGTACTTGTACAAATCTAATGTAGTGTCAGGTACACTGCAGGTGCCCAATAAATGTCTGCTGAATAAATGAGTGAGTGAATGAATGAGTACCAATAACAAATGTTTCCATTACACCTCTGCCACCCTGTATGACAGAGGAAACTCCAGACACCAGTGCCCTGTGTGTAAATTGAGGCCCGAGTGCCTGATAGCTCTGAAGTCACAGGCACAAGGCCGAGATACCCTATACCTGAATATTGATTTTTACAATAGTCCATCCCTCACTCTAACTCCAAGTTGAGAATGAACAGAGACTGGGCCAGAAATGACTCCCTGTTGGTCCCCAATCCCCCTCCCACCCCCTCCCACCCTGGTTCCCTGTCATTGCCCTAACTTGCTCCACCAGTGACTCTTCTATTATATTGAGTTCTTTTTCAGGTTTCTTTATTTCTGCTCTTTTCTCTTATGTCTATGAACTTCTGGTAGCCTACTTCTCGAATCCTCTAGTTTTGACTGAATGCTAGGATAAAGGCTCCAATCCAGATTCACTATTGCCTCTATAATTTTGGCAGATTCAGTATCTGGCGAGGACCAGTTTCCTGGCTGCAGAAGCCATCTTTGTACCCTCAAATGGCAAAGAGCAGAGAGAGAGAGGAAGCAAGCCTTCTCATCTCTTTTCTAATGAGGGCACTAATCCCATTTGAGAGAGCTCCACCCTCATGACCTAATTACTTCTAGAGGCCCACCTTCTAATAGCATCACTTTGGGGAGGGAGTGAGGTTTCAACATTAATTTTTATGGGATATAAAAATTCAGTTCAGAGCAGATATAGCAGAGAATCTGAGACTTTCCAAGCCCCTTATGTTACAAATGAAGAACCTGAGTCCCACAGTGGTAAATACATTAAATAAGCAAAAGCAAAAGCATAGAGTGGTATGATATAATGTTGTCTTCAATGAAAGGAAAACAATTTAGTGGTGCTGAATGGGAACCTGCAGGGATTGATCTAAAACAGGGGAGTAATAAGCAAAGAGGGAAAAGGGACAAGTGAGAGGGGAGATGTAAGGCAGGGTTGAGATTATGCAAACCCTTGTATGACATATAGAATTTAGACTTTAATCTTTTATTCCTAGGATTTAATTCTGTATGCTGTATGTGCTAAGAATTCAACAAATAAGAAGAGTCTAAGATTTCACTTGATATACAAGCTAACAAATTAGTGTGATACTGGTAGAAGGCATAAAACCCATAAGTCAGCAATAACTGTACACTAATGATAACCATGTGTGAACATTTTAGATACCATTCCCCAAATCCATTCCCAAGGGTTAACTCAAAGAGAGCCAGGTGGTAGGTACTTGGAGGTAAAGTGGGTTGCATTAGAGGAAAGGAGTGCTGAGTGTAGGGAACTAAATCTTTACTTTTTAAATATTTTTATTTATTTCAGAAAGGAAGGGAGAGGGAGAGAAAGATAGAAACATCAATGATGAGAGAGAATCATTGATTAGCTGCTTCCTGCACACCTCCCACTTTGGATCAAGCCCACAACCTGGGCATGTACTGACAGGGAATTGAACCATGACCTCCTGGTCATAGGTTGATGCTCAACCACTGAGCAATGCCATTTGGGCAAGGGAAATGAATCTTTTATAATGGGCAGTAGGCATGTCTGCCCTTTGCTTGGAGGGAAGCGCTCTCTCTATCTTCCTAGTCTGTGTGCTATAAAAAGATGCTTGAAGAGAGAGAGAGAGAGAGAGAGAGAGAGAGAGAGAGAGAGAGAGAGAGAGAGAGAGAGAGAGACATTGATGTGAGAGACACATTGATTGTTTGCGTCTCTCACATACCCCAACTGGGGCGGGGGATTGAACCTGTAATCCAGGTACATGCCCTTGATCAGGAAGCAAACCCAAGACCCTGAAGTGTGCAGGTTGATGCTCTAACCAGTGAGAAACACTGGCCGGGGCAAGATAACAAGGGTAATTTATTTAGCTAAAGAAAGTTGATGGGGTATGAACAATATTTTCTGCCTTTTATTCTTAATAGATTTTTATATATTTTTATTTTTCCATAAGGAACATTGCTGATTTTTATAAATACCAGCTAATTAAATAAATATTATTTTAAACAATATACTTAAATAAATGAGTTACACATATATAGCAACTTTATCATTTAGAATTTGTTTTAGGCAGAGGCCTGAAAGAAATAGTATATTGACTAGCTCTGACCTTGAACAAGCCACCCAATTTATAACATTTTAAAAAATAACATGTAACTTTTTATGTGCCTTATTTTTTTTTCTTTATTGATTTAGGTATTGCATGTGTCCTTATCGCCCAATTGCCCCTCTACCCCCCCAATCATGCCCTCACCACCCCCCCTGTTACCTCTGTTAAATTTATAACTAGGACTAAGTGATTTTAAAAATCCCTTCCTTTGTAATTTCTTAAAATTTCTAGATCTCAGGAAGAGAAACTCGGTTACCATATTAGGCATAATTTTTGGGCTATAATAATTAACAATGAACTTTTAATGTTGGGAGTTTGTTAGTTTTTTTCAAGTATTTTAAAGCAAAGGTAGCCTGCAGTCCTGCAGTAGTTTAGGTATAGTTCAATAAAATGCCGGGTAATTGTGTATTGATTTTTGGTTCTCTGTGTCTCTATAACACATAAAGATCTTTCTCTAAGCTAATGATCAGCTTTTTTTTAAAAAAAGGCTTAGATATGGATTTTAGGTTTTGATCTACTTCTTTCATCTTTTTATGCATCTACTAAAAATGGGGGGTGGGGCAGTAACAACCCCAGCCACCTGTCAGGTACATGAGAAGAAACGTGTTTGTGTAACGGAGAATTAGATGTTAGCAAAAGCGGAGACTAGCAGTGGAGGGCTCTGCAAACTTCCAGGCTCCCACCAGGCACAGCTGTCTTCTAGTTACTTCTGTGTAGCCATAGAGGCTCTGGCAAGTAGCTTTCTGAGAGAATCAAGGAAAGGAGATAAAAACCCCTTGGATGGACTGTGGGGTGATAAAGGGAGGGAGATAAGGGTGATTCCATGTTCAATGGTGAACCTCAAATGTTTCTGAATGGGTATGTATGCTTGTGCCTGAATGGATTCTACAGTGATCCACTACTCAGCTTGGCGATTCTCTCAAAATTCAACCGGCTATAGTTTTCATCCATTTCCCCTAATTCAGCAGATTACATTCCTCTTCAGCTCTCTGAGTCATTTTGCTAGTTCACTAGTCATCATCCCCATGTCCATGAGTTAGTACCTGTCTTGCATAAATTGTAGTGGCTTGTGAGCATGGACCATATTCTCATATGAGTTTAAAGTGAATTATTTTCTGTTATTGATTTATATGAATAAGAATTCTGGGAAAAAGTGACAGTTTATTTATGGTATAAGTGTGAACATGGTATTATTACTATAATTGCTAACACTTATGATTAATCACTATGTTCATGGCATAAAACTAACCATATCACTTGTATTAATTGAAGTGCAAAATCCTCTAAGAACATACTACTATTGTCCCTATATTATAGACAACAAAACTAAATACTAAGCGATTAAGTAATATTGTGAAATAGGAAATAACAAGTCCACACTGGTAATGATTCTGCAGACAACCATTACCAGTGTAGACTTGTTATATGTGGCAAAAATGGAACAGATTTACACTTGATCCAAGGAGAGGCAATCTCCATAAAGGTACCTGTAGGCTGCATTACATGTCATTGGAATCCTACAGGACATCTGGGCACACCACTTAATTGCAAAAAATGGCACAAATATCTCTATTTTATATCATTGTCTCCAGCTGAAAAGGAAACAGTGCCATTTGCTGGATTTGTTAGTTGAACTTTTACTAGCAAGAAAAAACTTTGCAAGAGTTCGAATCCCAAGCCAGAGTGTGTAGAATTGAATCCCAATTCTACTACCTCTTAACTGTGTGACTTGAGGTAAATTGCTTAATCTTTAGTAACTAAGTTTTTTATCATCTGTAAAATAGAGAAGTTAATGGGATCTACTCCACATGTTTTATCCTACCCTTTAAAGTGTATAGTTCAGTGGTTTTTAGTATATTCACGCAGTGTGAAATATCACCACTATGTAGTCCAATACAGGGTCATCATCCCCAAATGAAACACCAGATTCATTAGCAATCATTCCATATTTTCCCCCTCTGCCCCAGCTCCTGGCAACAACTAATATACTTTGTGTATCTATGGATTTACCTATTCTGGACATTTCACATAAATGGAATTATACAATATGTGACCCTTTGTATCTGGATTTGTATCTGGATTTATTCACTAAGCATAAAGTTTTCAAGGTTTATCCTTGTAGTATGTTTCAGTACTTCCTTCTTATGGCTGGATCATATTCCACTGTGTGGACATATCACATTTTTGTTTATGCATTCAACAGTTGATTGACATTTGGGTTATTTCCACTATTTGGCTATTATTAGTTCTGTTACAAACATTGTGTACACATTTTTATGTGGACATATGTTTTTAATTCTCTTGGGTATATATCTAGGTGTGAAATTGTGGACTGAACTCTATGTTTAACCTCTTGAGGAACTGCAAGAATATTTTCCAAAGAAGGTGCACCATTTTACATCCTACCAGTAACAAATGAGAGGTCCACTTTCTGCACATCTTTGTCAATATGTGTTATTTTTTGTCTTTTTTATTATAGTTATTTTATTATTGAACTAGAGGCCCAGTGCACGAAATTCATGCATGAGTATAGTCCCTAGGCCTGGCCTGCGATCAGGGCCATCTTCCCCAGCTGCTTGCAGCTGGCCCCACCCCCCGCTGTCACATACACCTGGTTCCCCATTCGCCATTAGGCGATCGGAACCTGATGGCTCTGGGGGAAGGGACCAAGAGGTCGACTATTCCCATGTGCTCCCCAGCCCTGCCCTGCCACGGGTTTCCCTCTGTGTGTGGGGCAACTGGTGGGGTGGGGGCCTTGGCCTGGTGCTGCCCGTGTCCCCCACCACCCACCCCCAGTTCCATGTTCACCATCGGGCGATTGGAGCCTGCCAGCCAGGGGGAGGGGCCGAGAGATGATCAGTGCCCCTCATAGTGACTGGTTGAGTGGTTGTTCTGGTCTTTCTGCTGTTAGGGTCAATTTGCATATTACCCTTTTATTATATAGGATGTGAAGTGGCATATCAAGGTGGTTCTGATTTGCATTTTTCTAAAGACTAATTATGAGAACATATTTTCATGTGCTTATTGAACATATATCTTCTTTTGAGAAATCTCTATTCAGACCCTTTGCCCATTTTTTTTAAGGTGGGTAATATTTGTCTTTTATTGTTGAGTTGTAAAAACTTTACATATTCTGGATGCTAAACCCTTATCAATTTATGATTTGCAATTATTTGCTCTCATTCTCTGGGCTGTCTTTACATTTTCTCGATACTTTCCTTTGAAGCCCAGTAGTTTTTTTACTTTGATTAAGCCAAATTTATCTATTTATCTTTTGTTGCTTGTGCTTTCAGTGTTATACCTAGGAAACCATCACCTCATCTAAAGTCATGACAATTTTGTCTGTTTTCTTTAAAAGTTTTATAGCTTTAGATCCTACATTTATATCTTTGATTCGCTTTGAGTTGATTTTGTTTATGGTATGCCTAAGTATCCAATTTCATTCTTTTGCATGTGGATATCTAATTGTCCCAGCACAATTTGTTGAAAAGACTGTTCTTTCAACATTGAATTGTCTTGGCATCCTTGTTGAAAATAAATGGCCATAAATTCAATGGCTTATTTTTAGACTCTTAATTCTATTCCATTTAATCTATATATTTATCTTTATGCCAGTATCACACTGTTATGATTGCTGTAGATACATGGTAAGTTTTACATAGGGAGATATGAAAAATCCAACATTGTTATTCTTTCCAAGATTGTTTTGGCTATTCTGAGTCCCTTTTGTTAATTTCTGTGAAGAAAATTGGCACCTGGGATTTTGATAGAAATTGCATTGAATCTGTAGATCAATTTGGGAGGTATTGCTATTTTTATAATATTAAGTCTCCCAATCCATAACTAGAGGATGTCTTTGTATTTATTTAGGTATTCTTCCATTTCTTTCATCATCATTTTGTAGTTTTTAGTGTGTAAGTCTTTTCTTGGGATGATTACAATTATTATTTTATTATAACACATACAATTTGCAAACATAGAATGTAAGAAATGGAAAAAATATCCTATTTTACAATTGGATATTTAAAAATCATAACTAAAACATAGTGTTCTAATATTGCACTAAATGTGAGCATTTTATCACTTTTTATGTTATAAGTGAAATTATTTTCTTAATTTCATTTTTAGATTGCTCATTGTTAATGTATTGAAATACAATTGATTTTGCATATTGACCTTGTATTTTGCAACCTTGCTAAACTTGTTTATAAGTTCCAATAGGTTTACTTTTGTGCATGTTTTGGGGGATTTTCTATAGTCTATTTTCTAAGATCATGCCAGCTGCTAATCTGGATACCCCTTGTTTCATTTTCTTGGTTAATTGTCCTATCTAGGACTTCAGTACAGTGTTAAATAGAACTGGTGAGACTCAGCATCCAGGTTTTGTTCCTGATATATGGGAAAGCATCCAGTCTTTCACCAATAAGTTAAGAGATTAGCTGTGAGTTTTTGTAGTTGCCCTTTATTAGTTTGAAGGAGTTCCTTTCTATTCCTAGTTAGTGTTTTTATGGGGAAGGGGTGTTGGAGGTTTTGCATCTATTGTTATGACTACATGCTTTTTATCCTTTATTCTGTTAATATGTTGTATTAACATAGGTTGCTGGTTTTTAAGATTACTGTGGAGCTAGGGAGAGGAGGATAGAAATAGGGGAAGGTAAAATGACACAAAGCTTACTGTTTGTGATTCTTACTGTTTGTTATTTTGGTGCTGGTCATGTAGGGGTTTATATTTGTCCAAACTTATCAAATTGTATCATTAAGATCAATGTATCTCACTGTCCATAAATTTTGCCTCACTAATAAAATATATCTTTTACTGTACCTATTTGAAATATTTGGTACTTATAAAACCTCAGGATGCCAAAATGACTTTAGAATCATACAGTATCTTCATGTTGGATCCAGAATAGAAGTGGGGTCTTTGGACTCCTATTTTGTGGATTTCATGTCTCTATTTCCCAAAATTATATACTGAACTTATTTTCCATGAAATTGAACATAGTTCTGTGCAACTATCTACCAAATCAACTCTCATTATTATTTGAAGTAATTACCTTACTGTCTGATGAATAAGAATATTAGCAGTTTGAGAGGGGAAATACAAACATACTTATGAATATATTTAGGCTAAAGATTAATAATAGCTAATGTTAGTAGCCATGAGGAGCAGTAAACAAATCAATTTATTAGAGCTCTACTTATACATCATATGTCATCTTAATGTTTATTTGTTTAGAGATCATTTCTTGTTTTCATTCTTAGCTCTTTCTCTTTTTTTGCTTATTTTAGTTGCAATGTGCTTACATTGCCATATTACCTTTCAATCTTGCCTACTGCTATAGATGATTATTGAAAACATTTATTATTTTGCTCTTATCAAATTGCTAGATCCTTCTTAGATGAGCAAGTGATCATATTTAGAATAAAAATATAAATAGGGACACAGTGTCTATGAGTAGACAGCTAAAGAAAGTTTTGGCTAAATTAGCAATTAATGATGTAGCTAATATTTTCCTTTTCATAATGCTTAAGGCATTACATTATTTTTTGTAGGTGATGTAAATATTATGAATCCATAATATCTTATTTAGTATTCTAAACTATGCTTTTTAAAAAAATATCTTTGTGAAGGGAGATCAACTTCTATTTAATTCCACAATTCAAAATATATTGTATCCAGTTGATGCTATCATCTGGATGCTTAATCAACCTAGCAACTTATGAAAAATTATAAATGTTTTGTTAAAAAGAAAAAAAAGTGTTGATATAATTTAAAGTCATGCTTAAATATGAAGTTATTTTATTCCTAGTCTTCCAGGTAAATAGAGAAATTCATTAGTGCTATTTTGAGATCTGACTCTAAAGAAAAAAGACAGACTGGGAAAGTCAGTAGTAATAATTGCTTTAAACAAGCTTATACACACATACTCCTCACAGTTATACACTCATTTCTGTAAATAACATGATCCTGAGTCACATCCAGAGTTGACTTGTGCCAAGATGGAATCTATTCCAAGCTGGTAGATGTGTCTCTTCCTAGGATATTCAGTGTGACACCGGAAGAGAGTGAGCTTGCTATCTGTCTTGGGCTGAAGCTGTAAGATGGAAAGCTCAAGAGATGTTGGTAACTATATTTCCTGTCATGTGTTTCTGAAGAATGAGAGAGAAAAAAAATCAGATGTGCAGATATGAGCTGAGTGGCTAGTCATTCAGGCTCCTGGTTATAGTGTTTCCTGAGGTCCAATTGCATTCCCATGTTCAGGTTCTGAAAGACATACTGACATTCTCATAATACTCCTTTCCTTAAGTCAGTTTGAGAGTTTATTTTTGTAAGACAAAAATTTTTGGAAACTTGTTAGTATGTGTTTGGATATATTTTAGTATATTAAAAATATCTGCTCCAACTGGGAAGACTTGGAAACAAATGAAAATAAATGAAATGCCAGCTCATTTAGTAGGCAGTAACTTTGGAATGGAAATATGAAGTTACCCTGTTTTTTGATAAGCCCAATAAACAGTAAAATGCATTAGAGACACTTGTCAGAGCTTGGTTTTGAAAAAGAAGACAGAAGACACACAGAGGCAGTTAAAATAGCTCTCAGATGGTTTAGGAATTTTCTAGTGTGTAGTATTTTCAAATAAAAGCAAAAAATACATAGATATCTGACATTTGGGAGAGAAAATTCACAAAAGATGTATCTAGAAACCCTACAAATGCCCCATTCCTGAAGCACTACTGTAAAATGCAATATTCTCAGCTTCTTCATCAGAATAATGGGGTTGGTAATATTTACTCCCTGGATTTATTGTGTGGTCAAAATGAGGCTGTAGTAAATGGGACCTCTGAAGACCCAACGGTCTGCTGCCCTCAAATCAAGCTTTTGCAAAAGTGTTGCCAGTGGAAATAGGATACTTTCATGGAGTCACAAGAAAAGCATTTCTGGGGAGCCATGCACAGGAGGTTGAAGTGTTATAGGAATATTTATTGAGATAGAAATAGAAGCCTGCCCCAGGTTCCTGGGTTCTCATCACCATTTGTCCCGCTGTGGGAAAAATCCAGCCTTGTCTTTATCAGGCCCAGAAATAGGGCCAGTGTCCAGAAATTCTGTGTCATGCCAAGGCTTAGTCCGGTTTAGTTTTTGTCCCCATCTGGCTAGCTTAGTCTGTTTCCAGCTACACTTAGAAGGACACTCAAAATTTCCTCCACATATGGCCCACAAATAGCTGAAGCATGACTGTTAACTACATGACTTCAAATCTGCCCTGTGATTTTAGAATTTAGAAGGGCTCTCAATGTTTCTAAATGTGTGGCACTGACGCATTGGTGCTGTGTAATGCCTCTCTCTACGTGGACCGTTTCCCACGTGTGGGGCCTAATGCACGCAGGTCACATGAGCCTGGCCCCTATTTTTCTCTGACAGTAGGATGTTGGGTACATAGGAGAGGGCATTAGTCATATCAGGGCACCGGCGAACCACTTAGAGAACTGCCATGCAATTTACTAAATGGAACCATTGTGGTCTGATGTATGAGTGGGAAAATCTGCTTCGTAGTGGGCTTTCTACTTATACACCTGTTTTGATATTTTTTATTCATCACTGTGTAACGAGGTTCCCCTCTACTTTCGCATTTTGAAGGTCAGAGAAGAATTCATCTTCTGGAGTTCACTTTTATAATTGTAGTCCTAAGTCTTTTCTGTGTATTGATTGTATGACCTTCTAACCGATCCCATAATTTTACTTAGAGATGTTCACAACCTTGAAAACTGTATAGTGTGATTTTGTGTATGTTTTATTTAAAACTTTGTGCATAGGCTTTAAAATTATACAGTGTGATTTTGTGTGTATTTTGCTACAAATATTCCACTGTGGGTTTTTTTTTTCCTTCTTAACATTCTCAGGTTAAGGGTATTACCAAGGAGTTTGAGTTGTGAGATATTCTATAGTTACAACAAAACTAGATTTCTATTTTGGTACCTTAATCCTGCCACAGCTGTGCAGGATCCCATTTCCAGTAGGGGAAAAGTCAGCCTTAATGTCAGAGGATCGTAGCTCCCCCTCCTGGCATTTTAAAAATCTTGTTTTGTTTTTGTTTTTTTCTGTTCTCTCCTTTCTGGACCCCTTTTAATCATAAGGGGACACCCTCCATGTATTCTCAATTTCCACTCTTTGGGCATTGATTTTGAACTCATCATAGCTAAGAAATTTCATGTGAAATGCGATCATCTAGGTGTGTTGCCTTTTAGAACTTTCTCTGATGACAGAACTGTCTTCTATCTGTGCTATCCAATAAAGTAACTACTGAGCACTTACCATGTGGCTAATGCAACTGAGAAACTAAAATTTTAGCATTTTAATTAATTTAAGTTTAATTAATCATATTTGGTAAGTGACTACCATATTAGACAGTACAGTTCAGACATTAAAGACTCTCTCCATAAATGCCTCTGATCTGCTAGAATGCTGCTCATTTAATCAAACTTACCAATTTCCCTGACTAACGGTGGGGAAGGATAGTTGCACCACAGTACGCAGAAGTACCTTTTATTCTTTTTGCTCTGTTACTTCATGGCACCTGCTTCTCTAGATTTCAAGCCATGGCCAGGCAGCACCTACAGCAGTAATCTGTAGGAAGCTCCGGGCACTGGTTTGGGAGCCACATTTAGTCACAGTAGGGTTCAGAGCAAAGGAAAAGCAGAAAACATGTAAAGGAGGGAATTTTGACTTTACTATAGTCTTAGCAGGTTTTGTAGTGGGAATGAGAGATATTTCATGAGAGTTTCAGCAGTTCAAAAGTGACTGGGAATGGGGAGATCCTTGAGCATCCCTGCCAGTAGCAGCTGTAGCCACCCCTAAAACTACCCTGGAGAAACATACAATCTAAGAAAAAACAGTGGCTAAGTTTTCAGCCTCTATTTCCAACCAGACTTTTACCCATAAGGTCCCTTTATATGAAAATTCTAGATCTTCCTCCAGCAAACCTGATCTGTGTAAAAAGTGGATTTGTAAAGCAGCTGATATTGAGGAGTCATTATTGGTGTTAGAAAAATGAATCACTAAAGGTTTTTTAAATAGAAAGTCCCTATACAGCATTTAATGATGCAATAAATAGCACGACTTTTCAGAGACATAATAACATGGAAAGCAAGGCTACACTTGTATTTTATAAACCAGTGACTAATGTTCTAAAATAGACCCAAAGCCCATCATGGCACGGTATTCCTTCAGGTTCCTTAAGAGAGGTGCTTACAACTTGGTAACAGCATTACTTAATATTGAAAATTGTTTTTGAGACAGTTTGTGTGGAAGACAGGAGACAAAGAAGATTTATTGTATTGTGTTGTATTGATTTAATCTTATTCTAACATACACTGAAATTGTTGCTTGTAAAGAAATACATTTTACTGAGAGTTTCAAGGGAGCTGAGGAATACTTGTGAACAGATCAAATTCAACTTTTCTTCACTCAGATGGAGAAGAAATGGAATAATTTATAGATGAATGAGAGATACAGGAGATAGAGGCAATGTGCAGCTCTTGCGATTGTCATTACTGGTCTCAGACACAAGAGGGAAGCAGAAATTAACTGAAGATTCCTCCCTATTTGTTATGCAAGTTATCCACAAGTAGATCTTTATATTGTAAAATGGACAAACATTTAAATAAAGTAGTTTAATGCTGCCCTTATGAAAGAGTTTATTATTATTTTAATATTGGAAAGAGAACCCGCAATGCCTGTTTAAATTACCAGGGGGAGTTCATAGAAGGCAATGTGCACATTATATTTAAGAGATTAGGATTAGCAGTCAAACAAAATCAAAATCAAGTTATGGCTCAAATTCATACTAACTGGGTGACCTCAGACAAATCCCTTAGACCCTCTGAAGCCCAGTATTTTTTTCATCTGTAAAACTGGGATGATCATATGTGCCCATATCCATGAATTGTTGCAAGAACACATGATATAATGTGTGCAGGGGGCGTATATTTCCAACCATAGTCAAGTCCCCAATAAATGGTAGCTGCTATAATTTCTTTTAAAAATCATTGGCACAAGCTTTGTGCCATTTGTCACTCTTGTGAGAATTAAAGAAAAGGCTTTCTCTAGAAAGTTTTTTTTTGTGTTGTGTGCAGGATCTCGTTGTTACCTCCTGTCATGGTGTGTGTGTGTGTGTGTGTGTGTGTGTGTGTGTGTGTGTGTGTTTGGGGGGATATTTCCTGTCTGTGGGGAAATAAACTTTCAACTCTCTCACTGTATGATGCCACTGCCATTTTTTCTTTTGTTTTCTCTCCTCAAATTCTGATAAACCAGAAGAAATCTCCTTTCATTTTCAGCTATGGTTATTCATCTGTCTCTTAAAGATATAAGCTGTGGTTTGCATCCCAAGGAGGGAGTTGGGAAAATATGGAGCTAGTGACTAGAGTTACTTTGTATAAAAGAAAGATAATTGAATTATATATAGCTTAATCAAGTTGCAAATGCATTTTACAATTAAATAAAATGACCAATCCATACAAATTTTAATGTGAATTTTATATGTGTAAAACTTCATGCTAAAATAAAATTTAGTCAGGCAGGCCTATTACAATTATTTATGATAATGCTTTCTTTTTAGAAAATTCTCTTTTTACTATATAATATTAATGAAAAGTGCAAACAAACCTCTATAGGGGATGTTTCACATATTAACAAATTATTTAAGAATGCATTAGATCATTAATCAAACAAAAGATAATTATGAGTAACCATTTTTCTAACCATCAGAAGAGATTCTAGAGAGAGCCTTAGTTGGCAAGAGATGACTGTATATGCCTGAAAAGAGGCACTAGTTACTTTATATAATCACAACAATTTTTTACTACATTTCTTTAAATTTTCCTTAAAACTCTACCAGGTCTCCTGACATTTATCAAGAATAAGTAAGATTTTATTTATTCTCATTTTTCATATTTAGTCATAAATCATATCATTTTACCCCTTTCAAAATGCTTTGGTATTTTTCAGTTTTTCTGGTTCTATCCAGACCCAGCCACTCATTGGCTCCTAATTTTTATCACTTTTATCAGATAACTTGCAACAGCCACCTCCCTAAATACATCAAGTTGCAGGCTCTTGAATCTTCAAAATTCCCTTCATATTTTGTCAAATTAAGCTCTTGAACTCATTTTAATTGTCTTATTCCTCTTTTAAAAAATCTTTATAACTTATTTTAATATTGCCATTTCTTGAGCTAGGCACAGTGCCTAGCTAGGTTGTTTATACCTATTGTTCCTCATCTTACAATTCTTTAAAAGATTATGGACATTTTGGAGATAAAAAATGCTTGGGGAGGTTAAGTAATAACATGTGAGTGGTATGTAAATACCAGGGTCTACTCCAAAGCCTACTTCTGTCTCAAGGCACACTCCATCTCATGTGACACATATGTAGGTTATACTTCTGCTTGCCTTTCAACACCTACTGAAGACTAGTTCAGTGCTACCTGTCTATTATTTTTCATCTTTAAAGATCTTCTCTGTCTTTTCAGACCATTCTTATATTGCTGTCCAAATGAACCATGTCCAGTCCATGCTCAATGGGTAAGCTTATAATAAATGATCTTTCATTTTTCTGAAGAATTCTTCCTTGTGCCCTAGCCGGTTTGGCTCAGTGGATAGAGCGTTGGCCTGTGGACTGAAGGGTCACAGGTTTGATTCTGGACAAGGGCACATGCCTGGGTTGTGGGCTCGATCTCCAGTGGGGGGCGTGCAGGAGGCAGCCGATCAATGATTCTCTCTCATCATTGATGTTTCTATCTCTCTATCCCTCTCCCTTCCTCTCTGAAATCAATAAAAATATATTTTTTTTAAAAAAGAATTCTTCTTTGTTTTGCCCAGGTTAATTATGGTTAAATATTTTCATACTATTTATAAAACAGCTTGCCTTACTTTCCAAATTTAATATAAAAACCACAAGCAAGATGGAGTAGACACACTTGTCCCAGTTACTCCTGCTGAGTACAGCCAAAAGTCCTGAACATTATGTACAAAAAAAATAAGAGGACTGTGAGGTGGGGAGAAGGCAGACCAGTTCTGCAGACCAGTTCTGGAACAGACCTCAGGACACCAAGAATGGAGTGGTGGAGACTTCCCCGTATCTTCCTTTTGCATCACATGTCTCAGGCTGGGCCTGAAGAAGCTGGCCACTTGGAAACATTAATGAGCACAGACAAAACAAGCCCCAAGAAACACTTGTTCTCTCTAGTCAAAGGAACAGATAAGGGGCAGCCTAACAAGGCAGAAAACTCTTAGACAAGAATGACAGTAGTCAAAACAAACGCCACAGGGAACACTCCTGCAGGTTGCTGGGCTGCCTTTCTTGTTTCTCTGCATCTATAACTGTGACCTCAGCTCCATACCTGCCAGTGAAGGTTGAGTGGGGAGCTTAGACTTCCATCCTGGACAGGGGTACTTAGGCACCTTGTAGTTTCTGCTGGAGTGTTGTGAGAGAAGGCAGAGTGGGGACCGCTGTCAGTTACTCTCTTCCTTAGAAAGCAGACTGTATCAAGTATCCGTGTGTCACGTCTCAGGACACTGAGAATCTATACTTCAAACAGGTGGGAGATCAGTCTGGATCCAGAAGGCAAATGAGGTAGAATGAAGCCTTGGGGGTTGTCTTTATGGGAGGAGAGGGCAATGTTCCCTGACCCTTCTTTAGCAATTTGTCCTAGAGAGAGTAGAAACTGGAGTCTACTGGGCGCTCCAACTCCAAGGAGTGCCTGTGCTTCTGGGTGCTCTGACTGGGAATCACGCTGCTTTTGAGGTAAACAAATGAGGAGGGAGGGGAACCGCGGCCAGGCAAGAAACTGAGGAAGCTCTAGACTGTGAGAAGATTCTTTACTTAGACCCATTTTGTTTAGGTATTTGTACCAGAGAGGTCCAGCCTGAAATGTGGAAGGTGCCCAGGGCAATGACTGTGTCTACTGAATGGCCTGTCATAACAGCGCTATAACCTGTAAGAAGGCAAGAGTTCAGAAACTTAGAGCACTGCTCTGCTCCTGAGCTTGCATTCAACCACTAGGGAAACCGAGGCAGAAGCCCAATCCTATGGACTGCTTTAAAATAATAAGAAAGGAGGTACATTCTGTGGATACTGAGTTTTTCTTGGACCCATTGGTTATAAATCCATGGACAGCAAGATGAGGATTTGCTTCTGCTTCTTGCCTCTGTTGGGACTGGCCCAGGAACCCACAGACAGATCCAACTGTGAGCAGTTGGAGAAAACAAAAGGGGAAGATATGAAAAAGGCCGACCAATGTGCCATAGTAGTTCACACTACCAAGAAGATTTCAGGAGGTGTGACAGGGCCTAAAGTAGAACTCAAAATGTCACTGCTATAGTATGTGATGAAACAGTTAAAGAGGTCAGAATTCATAGTATGGGTTAGCATTTGTAGATTCATTCATTTGTAAAGAGACCTGAGTGGTGACAATTAGTTTTAAGTGGAACAGATACAACCCATGCCCTGTTGATGTACTACCCACTGTTTCTCGGTGTGTAACTAACGTCCTCTTTGTTATAGAAAATTCTGACTGAAATCTTGTGAATTAAAAACCATAGTTTTCCCATTCATGGCAATATCTATAGAGTAAGGGATTTTCTGCCAATGTTATTATCTTTTCTTTGAAAGTGAGATATAGGAGAATTAATAATTTCCCTGGAGATACCTGAGATGCTGGAGGGAAAATTGTTTTCAGAACCCAGATTTTCAGAGCCCTTGGCCACTCTCAGAGGGCTAAACCTAGATTTTGGTACCTCATTTTGCCTATCTGTAAAATATTAGAAGCACTTATTTCTCTTTGCTATTTTAAGGAATAGCTGAGGCAGATATATTAGTAGTATAGAGGAAACATACAGCAGGGTGTCAGAGGGGCAGAATTCAGATATAATTAGGCCAACTTTGTACAAATACATGAAAATTCAATTCCTGGGGCCTGCAAGTAGATATAATAGAGATGCCAAATCTGGTGGGAATCTCAAATTCCTTCCAGATCCTGATTCCTGGACATCTGGGCATGGAGCTAAGATGAACAGGGAATTCTCTTGCTTCTCCTCCTCACTTTAGGGCATCTTATGCCAAGTTGGCAGGTTTTTAGCCTCAACCCTGAGAAATTTAACACTTTTAGCTCTTTCTTTATTATTATTTTTCTTTTCCCTCAGTTTTTCAGGCATGTTTACAAGCTAGTAGCTAGGACTCGATCTACCAATCCTAGAAATTCTTCTTCAACTATTTCTATAGTCTCCCCAACCCCAACCCTTACCATTCATTGTCTTTTGAGTCCCCTGAGTTCAAAGATGTATAAAACACTCAAAAATGAATGAAAACCATATTTTTTAGTGGTAGTCATATGGAAACAATGGTGGATATCATCACATAATTACACTGGAAGCCTATTTGGCTTATATCAGCTTTCTATTAAACCTTCCACTTTTCTTTTTAAAATAATTTACTTCCTATTGGATCTCTCTATAAACTCATATTTTTAGTCTTTGTTCCCATGTATATCCCAGTTTATTGGCAGAGCAAAGACAGTGGACATTGGTAGAGTCTGAAAGATAATCAAGCCTTAACTGACTTTGGTCACCACTATCAATTGCTTTGGTTCCCAGTCATTATTAAGTTCCCCTATCTTCTTTGGGAGTGGCTTTACAGTATCAAATATATAGAAACATTAACAGTCAAAATTTCCATCACACATTGAGACTGGTAGGAAGGGCAGAGACAAGAAAAGGGTTGGCCTTGCTGCCACGCAGGTGGCATCTCAGATTCTAGAGCGATATCTCAGCTGCAGAGGTTTCCCCTGAGAAGAGTAGGGTCTCAACTACAAGCCTGGCTCCATAGCCCAGAGCACCAGAGCCCAGAGGAGGCACCTACATAACATGTAGCTGTGAAAATCAGCAAGGATTCTGTCTGCAAGGAAGAGACAGAAGTCTGATAGACACACAGTGCCTTCTTAAAGGGTCAATGCACAAAATCTTATTTTCAACCACTCACCCTGGACTCCAGCAGAAGGAGGGCGGAGCAGACTAGAGTCACATGAGAAGGGACTGGAATTTGTGTCTCTGGGGAGAGAGCTGAAGGGATAGCTGCCAGCATCCCTGTACTGAATCCCTGTCTCACACAGCTGACACCATCCTTTTGGGGTGGAGCACTCCTCCTTCCTACAGCATCAGCCTGGGGAAAAGCAATAGCCCTACCCTCTGGAGGCCCTATCATCCCATCCTATGGAACTTGCACCCTGCTGAGGAGTTAGCTGCCTGGGCCAGGGTGTAGAGGTCTGAGCAGACTCAGGAGGTGTCAGTGACTGAGGGGTGTGATTTTGGGGCAGAGGCCATTCCTTCCACTTTTCCAAGAACCTGACTGGTGCCTTTTCCTCATGGGAGATCCTCTAGCCACACTCTTCAGGCTACAAGCAGCCCTACTGACTCCCTGGTGGCTCTGCCCTGACAAGGTCTGGGCAGAATCTGGGACAGATTGAGTTGTGTGGCTCTGGAGTGGAAGCCACTCTTTCTACTTTCCCTCAAGCCTGACCAGCACCACCCCCTCACAGGAGACCCACTAGCCCCATATTCCTGACTCCTGATGGCCCTGCTATGCTGCGATTGGGATCCTAAAAGAATTTGGGAAAAACTGAGCCCCCCTCCACATGGCAAAATATTGGTCTGTTTGGGTCTGATGAACTCTCCTGGCCTCACCCTGAGGACTCCTTGAAATCCTGCCCTACCACATAGGTGTGAGAGCACCTAGAAGGTGGCAGCTAGACTTGGTGTACCCTGGAACATTTGCTGAGGTGCCCCAGACCCAGCATGGCACTGAGTTAAAACACATATCAATCTGGCAAACACCACTCACCCCTACCTGGTGACTCATTGAGAACCTACCTCATGCAACTCAAGTACATTCAGAGGCTCTTTCAGTGATTGAGCCTAATAGGCCTCTGGCAGGTGGAGGCAGATTTCAGGGTGCCTTGGGACTTTAGTTGACATGCTCCTGGGCCTAGTGCTGGTAAAGGTCAGCTTTGGTGCACAGCTTGGTCCTTTCCAGACACACCCAGGCCCAGCTGAGATAGCCATGAACTGTGGATTGCTTTGTAGCTCCAAACAGGTTGCCCAGGGCCAGTCACAGGCAGCATCTGACATTGGCCTGCATTAAAGTTTGCCCAAGAAGACCAGAAATAACACTGAGTAGACAGCTTCAGACAACATCAGAGAATGATTCAATTAGCTTCACAAGCAACATATCTAAAGGGAGCTCTTGGCAGGCACCAGATTATGCTGAGGCAAATTCTGCTTTGTGAGGTGAACACCTGCACAGCAGATTGTGCACTGTGGTAGGAGCTGATCCTCACTCAGTCAACTAACCTGTGGGACAACTCCATGCACAAACAAGCAAATAGCAATCAAGACTCAATTACAACAGAAGGATCCCCTAACCCATACAAAGTACATTCCTGGAGCTCTAGGCTCAGGTGATTAAGGATATGATGCCACTGGGTCCCACAGGACACCTACTACATAAGGCCACCATACCTAGACTTGGAGTCATAGAAGATCTACCTAATAGATAGAAACAAACACAAAGATGGCAGCAAAATGCCAAAACCGGTTTGGCTCAGTGGATAGAGCGTCGGTCTGCGGACTGGAAGGTCCCAGGTTCGATTCCGGTCGAGGGCATGTACATTGGTTGCGGGCACATCCCCGGTGGGGGGTGTGCAGGAGGCAGCTGGTCGATGTTTCTATCTCATCGATGTTTCTAGCTCTCTATCCCTCTCCCTTCCTCTCTGTGAAAAATCAATAAAATATATTTAAACACAAAGAAGGCAGCAAAAAAGAGGAGACAAAAAACATACCCCAAATGAAAGAACAGAAGTCTCCAGAAAAAGAGCTAAATGAAATGGAGAAGCCATTTATCAGATATTGAGTTTTTAAAAATGGTTATAAGGATGCTCAAAGAATTTAGTGAGAACTAAAGTGCCATAAAAAAGGACAAAGAAACCAAGCCAGTCAGAAATGAAGAATACAATATCTGAAGTATACACTAGAAGTAATAAATAATAGTTAGGATGAAGCAGAGTATCGAATCAGTGATTCGAAAGACAAGGTAAGAAAAACACCCAATCAGAGCAGCAAAAATAAAAATAATTTTTAAAAATGAGGACAATTTAAGAGACCTTTGGGACCACAGGAAGTATACCCATATCTGCATCATTGAGGTATAAGAAAGAGAAAAAAGAGAGCAAAGGATCAAAAACCCACTTGAAGCAATAATGACTGACAACTTCCTTAACCTGATGAAGAAAAAAGACACACAAGTCCCAGAAGCACAGAGAGTCCCAAATAATATGAACCCAAGAGGCCCACACCAAGACACATCATAATTAAAATGGTAAAGGTTAAAGACTAAGAGATAATTTTAAAAGCAGTAAGAGAAAGACTGTTATTTATGTATAAGGGAGCTCCCATATGAGTGTCAGCTAATTTCTCAACAGAAACATTTCAAGCCAGAGGGATTGGCATGAGATATTCAAAGTAATTAAAAATAAGAACTTTCAACCAAGGCTACTTTACCCAGCAAGGCTATCATTTAAAATTGAAGAGCTTCCCAGATAAGAAAAAGCGAAAGGAGTTTATTACCAGCAAGCTAGTATTGCAAGAAATGTTAAAGGGTTTGCTTTAAGAAGCATTAGAAGAAAGAAAGAAAGGAAAAAAAAAAAAAACAAAAAACAGAGGACCATAGTTAAAACAATAAAATGGCAATAAATACATACTTATCAACAACCACTTTAAATGTAAATGGCTTAAATGCTCCAATCAAAAGCTACAGAGTAGTTAAATAGATAAGAGAATAAGACCCATATTTATGCTGTCTACAAGAGACCAACCTCAGAATGATACACACACTAAAAGTAAAGGGATGAAAAAATATTTCATGCAAATAGAAATGAAAAAAGCTGGGATAGTAATACTTATATTTGACAAAATAGACTTAAAAACAAAGGCTATAGTAAGAGACAAAGAAAGACACTACATAATGATAAAGGGGACAATCCAACAAGAGGATATAACCTTATAAACATTTATGCACCCAACATAGGAGGACCTAAATATATAAAGCAAATCTTGATGGACATAATGGGAGAGATTGATAGTAGTACAGTCATGGTGGGGATTTTAACACTCAATTGACATAAATTGTCAACTAATAGATCTTCCAGACAGAAAATCAGCAAAGAAACAGTGGTCTTAAATGACACACTAGATATGATGGATTCAATTGATATCTTCAGAGAATTTCACCACAAAGCAGCAGAATATACATTCTTTTCAAGTACACATGGTAAATTTTCTAGGAGAGACCACATGTTAGGACACAAAAAGTCTCAATAAATTTAAGAAGATTGAAATCATACCAAGCATCTTCTCTGACCATCTATGTAAAAGCTCAGCAACCAGAACCGCAGAACGACCAGAACAACTGGAACGACCGGTGGCTATGATGTGCACTGCAGCAGCCAACCAGCTTGATCTGGGCCCTGATTGGCCCTTAACACCCCGATGGGGGGCAGGGCTGGCCGGCCAACCACCCTCGGCCCCTCCCCGCAGCAGGCCCCAACCATGATCGGCCCCCAACACCTCCGAGGTGGGGCTGACTGGCCAACCACCCGCAGCCCCTCTCCCATGCTGGCCTGGCCTGATGGGCACCCATTGGGGAGGGCTGGCCAGACTCCACCCATGCACGAATTCATGCACCGGGCCTCTAGTAATGGTATAAAACTAGAAATCAATCACAAGAAAAAAAACAGAAAAACAGATAAAGACATGGAGGCCAAATAACAAGTTTCTAAACAATGAATAGGTTAACAATGAGATCAAGGAAGAAATCAAAAGATAACCTGAAACAAATGAAAAAGAGAGCACAACAACCCAAAATCTATGGGACATAAGGAAAGCAACCTCAAGAGGGAAATTTATAACATTATAGGTCTATCTCAAGAAACAAGAGAAATCTCAAATAAACAATTTAACTTTACACATAAACTAACTAGAAAAAGAAAAGAAAAAACAACAACAAAGCCCAGAGTGAGTAGAAGGAAGGAAATAATATATATCAGAGCAGAAATGAACAAAATAGAGTCTAAAATTTTTAAAAATATCAATGAATCCAAGAGCTGGCTTTTTAAAAAAGATAAACAAAATTGACAAAACTTTAACCAGACTCACTGAGAAATAAAGACAGAAGGCCCCCCCAAAATAGAATCAGAAATGAAAGAGGAGAAGTAACAACTGACACCAAAGAAATACAGAGGGTTGTAAGAAAATATTATGTAACTATATGCAACAAATTAGACAATCTGGATGAAATTAATAAATTCCTAGAAACATTCAATCTTCCATAACTGAATTAGAAAGAATTAGAGAACCCAAATAGACCAATTACAACTAGTAAAATTGAGGCAGTAATTAAAAAAACAACAACAACAAAACAAAAAAAAACTCACAACAAACAAAAGTCCTGGACTGAATGACTTCACAGGAGAATTTCATCAAACATTTAGAGAAGAACTAACACATATAATTCTCAAACTATTCCAGAACATTCAAGAGGAGGAAAGACTCCCAAGCTCATTTTATGAGACCAGCATTATCCTAATATCAAAACCAGATAAAGACACTACGAAGAAATGAAATTAGAGGCCAATATGCCTTATGAACGTAGATATAAAAACCCTCAACAAAATATTAGCAAATAGGATTTAGCAATACATTAATATCATACACCATGACCAAGTGAGATTTAGTCTAAGGATGCAAGGTTGGCACAACATACACAAATCAATAAAGTGATATGACACATAAATAAAATAAAGGATAAAAATCACATGATTATATCAATAGATGGAGAAAATGCATTCAATAAAATATAGCACCTATATATGATAAAATCTTTTAGCAAAATGGAAATAGAGGGAACATACCTCAACATAATAATGGGCATATATGACAAACACACAGCCAACATCATACTCAATGGGCAAAAACGAAATATGTTTCTTTTAAGATCAGGAACAAGACAGGGATGTACACTTTTACCACTCTTATTCAACATAGTACTGGAAATACCAGCCACAGCAATCAGACAAGAAGAATAAATACAAGGCACCAAAATTGGAAATGAAGAATTAAAACTGTCATTATTTGCAGATGACATGATACTGTATATGGAGAACCCTAAAGATTCCACCAAAAAACTACTAGAACTGATAAATGAATCCAACAAAGTAACAGGATACAAAATAAATATCCAGAAATCAGTTGCATTCATATACACCAATAATGAACTATAAGAAAAGAAAACAATCCCATTTACAATAGAATCGATAAAATAAATTGGCCAGTGTGGCTCAATTGGTTGAAGCATCATCCTGTACACCAGAAGGTGGCAAGTTCAATTCCCAGTCAGGGCACATACCCAGGTTGTGGGTTCTATCCCAGATGGGGGTGCATACAGGAAGCAACCAATCTATGTTTCTCATATAGATATTTTTCTCTCTCTCCCCCTTCCTTTCTCTCTTTTGAATCAATTTTTAAAAATTGTTAAAAAATAAATTACCTAGGTAATTTTCTGTTCTTAGAAAATTAGAAGACACTGAAGAAAGAAATTGAAGATGATACAAATAAGTTGAAGCATATACTGTGTTCATGGATAGGAAAAATTAAAATAATTAAAATGTCCATACTACCCAGAGCAATCTATAGATTCAACACAATTCCTACCAAGATGCCAATGACAGTCCACAGAATGAGAACTAATATTCAAAAACATTATATAGAACCACAAAATAACCTGAATAGCCCCAGCAATCTTGAGAAAGAAGAACAAAGTTGAAGGAATCATGCTACCTGATATCAAACTGTACTAGAAGGCCGTATTATCAAAACAGCATGGTACTGGCATAAAAACAGAGATAAAGATCAGTGGAACAGAACTAAACCCATACCTTTATGGTCAAGTAATATTTGACAAAGGATGCAAGAATATACAATGAGGTAGAAATAGTCTATTCAATAAGTGGTGTTGGCAAAATTGGACAGATATGTGCAATAACATGAAATTAGACCGCATTATGACATCATACACAAGAATATACTCAAAATGGATTAAAGATATAAATGTTAGACTCAAAACCATAAAAATCTTAGAAGAAAACATAGGCAGTAAAATTTCAGACATTTCTCAAAACAAAACTATGGTAAATTTACACAATGGAATAATGCTCAGCCATAAAAAAAGAAGGAAACCTTACCCTTTGCAACAGCATGGATGGACCTGGAGAGTATTATTCTAAGTGAAATAAGCCTGTCAGTGAAATATCAGTGCCATGTGGTTTCACTTATAGGTGGAATCTAATGAACAAAATAAACTAATAAACAAAATAGAAACAGATTAATAGATACAGAGAACAGACAGACAGCTGTCAGAGAGGAGGGGGGGGGTCATGAAAAAGGTGAAGAGTTTAAATAAAAAAGATAACAGTATGGTGATTACCAGAGGGGAGTGGGTGGGGAGAGGTAGAAGAAGGTAAAGGGAGCATAAATGGTGATGGAAGGAGACAATTTGGGTGGTGAACATGCAATACAATATACAGATAATGTATCATAGAATTGTACGCCTAAAACCTATACAATTGTATTAACCAATGTCAGCCCAATAAATTCAGTCAAAAATAATTGGCATCAAAGAGACAAAATAGAGCCATTTCCCTTCACTCAGTCAAACTCTCCATTGTCACCCATTATAAAAATTATGCTGTCCTGCAGTTCTTGCTAATCACCTGTTACTGCTGCTGCCTCTGCTCTAAAAATGAGAAGGGAACTATTCTGTGGGCTATAATTGGATAGTAGGTTATGTCCAACTGAAGCCAGAGGTAATCATTAGTTTTAGTAACTAGTCAGTCAATAAAAACTATCTGTAACAATGCAATAGGAAGATTTCTTTTAGTGAACACAATTATGTTTAATTTAATTCCTGTTCTCTCTTTAAATAGTATGTCGATAGAAATAATAACAAAGTTCTGAAGCAAAAAATGGTGGATATATAAAAATTTTTGTATAGAGATTTTTGTCTCAACTCATTTTGCTTAGTTGACATAAACCCTATTGAGGCAAAATGGGTTGTGTGCCTCAGAGGGACAGTGGAGTCAAATCTCTAATAACTTTGTGCCTGACTTGTGCACCATTTAAAGGTTCATTCCAAAAATATAGACACTTTGAGAGAATAGATATACTTAAAACTCCCTCCTTTTCTGTGAGTGCCATCGAGACTCATGATTATCTTAGTTTGAATGCCTGGGAATAGTCAGGAGCTCTTTTGTGCCGCAGGAGGAAAAACAGCATAGAATTAGAGGGATGGTAGGATTGGTTGTTCCTGACCTTCGAAGTAGGTTTAACAGGAAACAAAGCAAGCAAAAACTGAACATTTAGCAGGAAATGTTACCAATTTTTTGAAGGGAAGGAAAATATCTAAAAGGCCATTTGCTTGAGCAGTCACAACTTTGACAACACAGCTCCATCAACCAAGCAGTCACCTGGCCAGTCCTGACAAAGAGCCTCTACCTGCCCATTCCAGCTCAGTGTCAATTGGATCCGATGTGAGTATTTTTTACTTTGTTTCTGATTTTCAAAAGTGATTTACAAAACAAAAACAAAGAAAACCCCTGCCTTCCCTTTTTCCTACTTCCTGAACAACACCTGCCTCCTTTTCTACTTTTGTCTACCTTTGCAATTCCTGGCACATATGTGCTATGTGAATACCATTTTAGGTCAACAGATGTTGTCATGAAAAACAAGAACTAGAAAATTAGAAAATCTCACTGCTTTGCAGCGCTTGTTAGCACAAAAATGCAACAGTATGCTTTATATTTTTTAGCAGAGGGCTCCTTGTAGGCATTTTGCTCATTGGCTTGTTGACTTATTCTTACTAAGAAATGGATCCTTCTGTGTAGATCTGCTTAATTAATTAAGAGATGTGTTTATGTGACTTAAACAAGAAAAGGCTGAGACTCTGGGATATGATTCCTAACTAACTGTCAAAATGGTAACAATGTAGAGAATGGTAGGAATTGGCAGTCACCTGGTGTGGAAATCCTTCTAGCAACATCGCATTATTCTTGAGTTTTGCAGTTGAGGAGAGATGTTAGATAACAGTACAACACTCCAGAATCTACAACTTAGTGTAGAAATTCTCTTAAGAATATTCTAGCTAGATGGTCACGTAACAACTGCACATTAAACTTCCCAGGATGGAAATGTGGACAAGACATATCATTACATTTGAAATCTTAATACTTAGAAACAAATTAATTTTGAGAACCAATTTCTAGCCCCTTGAGGAATCCACATATGGGTTCTGGAGATGTTCCTTTAGCATGCTGTCTTTCAGAGCTGAAGTCTACTGGTATGGCTCCTTAGAGTTTCTCTGCCTCCAAGTAAAACACTTCTGTTCATTTATCCACTATGCCTGTACCAAAACAGCATGGTACTGACATACAAACAGAGATATAGATCAGTGGAACAGAATAAAGAGCCCAGAACTAAACCCATACCTTTATGGTCAAGTAATATTTGACAAAGGATGCAAAAATATACAATGGGGTAGAAATAGTCTATTCAATAAATGGTGTTGAGAAAATTGGACAGATATGTGCAATAACATGAAATTAGACCGCATTAGTACACCATACACAAGAATATACTCAAAATGGATTAAAGATATAAATGTTAGACTCAAAACCATAAAAATCTTAGAAGAAAACATAGGCAGTAAAATTTCAGACATTTCTCAAAACAAAACTATGGTAAATTTACACAATGGAATAATGCTCAGCCATAAAAAAGAAGGAAACCCTACCCTTTGCAACAGCATGGATGGACCTGGAGAGTATTATTCTAAGTGAAATAAGCCTGTCAGTGAAATATCAGTGCCATGTGGTTTCACTTATAGGTGGAACCTAATGAACAAAATAAACTAATAAACAAAATATGTAGTTTTTATCTTTGACATTTTAACTGTGACTAATAATAATTATTAATTGTTCTGTTTCTTTGTCCTATACAGATAGAGGACTATGATCTTACAGATTTCTGAGCCACTTTTATAATCATTCTCCTTTTTTCCTTATATTTCTTTCTCTTTTATTTATTCATGGTTTATACTCTTTATCCTATTTTTCATTCTTTGTTTTCTTTCTTTCTGTTTTATCTATTATTGTCTCCTACTTGAGATTTTGTAAAATTTGTTGTCCCTTGGATGGGATGAACACCATGAAAGTACTGGCATTCTTTAGTTTCAAAAAGAACATTATTTCTCACAGCACTAAATTATAGCCAGTTCAGTGGTGAATCTGCACCATCTCCTGTTCATTTAATTAAAGTGCCATCCTAATTAGGCTAGGTCACCATGCCTTCTTTCCTTCCTGCTCACCTTCACACTTATTTTACAGTTATTTCTCCCTAAAAACCTCCTCTCACAAATAGATCTGACATTTTGTGAACATTCCATTCTACTTAAGGCTTGATATTTACACTACCAAAGTGTTGCTTGGAGCAAAGCTTCCTGGATTTTAAAATTATTTTATTATTTACATAGTCAGATCAAGATAACACAAGGAAAAGTAGTCCAGGTAGCCCTGGGATTGGGAAACATGGACCTTTCCCCTTGCTCTCCATCCCCACAGATCAAAGGATTATTGGGCCATTAGAATAGGTTTGCATTTCCTGAATATCTACCTGTCTCCAGTGTCAGGAAGGTAGACATGCTGAGGGGGAAAGATAGCCTAAATGTCTTCTAGGTGACTTTGGGGAAAAGAGCTTGAGGTTAAAAAAATGTCATACTCTCTGAGTGAAAAGTTTAATAAGTAATTCTGTCAGTCTAATGGAATAGGCCATCCATCAGAAGGTAACAAACAAAGAAAAATGACTGGAAAATGACTGATTCGATGACCTTTTTATTTTTATAGTTCAATAGTAAATATAGGGTCACAATATGTAGATTAATTTTATCAGGATAAGATAGCAAGAAATCTTGATATTCAGAAAAAAATCATAAATAGTCTCTCCAGAATAATTTAGAATTTATGTCTATATTAGTATATCTCACTTCTTTTTATATATACCTAATCACTGAAAGGAATTTCTCAACTAGAAATTCTTAGAAAAATTTCTCTGAAATAAACTTGGTAGGAGTAGTGATGGATGAATGGGGACAATAATAGTGAAAGTTTAATACAAATATATTCATCTGATCTTCCTTTAAAAAAAACACGGTTTTACCTTTTACCTACCAAGAAGGTATTTTTAATGCCTAGCAACAGTTACTTTTGATTTCAAATGTCAAATTGGCATATGCTCCTTGTGATTTATATCACAAGACTAGTGCCATGATCACATTGAAAAAGAAAAATGTCTTTGAAATAACACGTTTAAGATGTCCTTATGCTGTCGCCCCCACCCCCACTTCCCAAGATACTCAATATTGCTTTAGAAAGCGCAGAGGGATTCTGATTCAAAAAAAGAAGAAGGCATAATCTTCTGGGGAGAAGTGCCACTTATATTTTAACCATGAGTACAAAGCATATTTTCATAGTTGACATGTATATATGATATACATTTAATAGGTCCTGAAACTATTGGAAAACCTCCAAGTTGGTATTAGCCAAGGTGATTACAGAATCCTTTGTGATTTCAGGCTCCTCGAATGCAGACTTCAGGATCTATTTTAACAGTGGACACTGTGGCTTGTGCTGTACTAAACTACCCTGGCAGCCATTCAGTTGTCATTCAGAAATTAAGGCTGTACTTTGTGGCTCTGAAAAAGCCAGGTTTCCCTGTACCATTATCAACTGAGATCAACTGCGGCTTAAAGGTTATGACAAATGACAGAAGAGCTTTTTTTGACCAATATGTTGGTCAACTTGGGCTTCTATTCTGCCGATGTTATACAGAATGGTTCCAGAATGTGTTGCCTGCTGGCAGGCATTTTGTGCTTGTGAATTTAGCATCATTCTGAGCTATGCCCTGCATCTCCTTTCATTCTCCAAAGAAGGGTAGAATCCTGGGTCCTCAGAGTTTACAGCTTTATTGCATTAAGAGGATAAGGGGAGGTGGTGAGGGGGAGTGTCTCTGGGGGATTCTTGTGTTCTCATTCAATCTTGAATTGAGAGCAGTTGCCTGGGAAACAAAACCTAAAAAAAAAAAAAATCTCATTTTTGCATGCACCTTCAAATCTTCAAATGGCAGGATGTGCTTCTGTGTTGAAAGAAAGTCCTCTAAGTTTAAAGGCCCAATAAGGTGAGGTTTATTATCTGCCCAATTCACCTCACAATACCACAGGTACTTTCTGCCACACTGCTAATCAAATAGAGTGTATAAATGTTGAAAAACAGAAGCAAAAAAGGTTTAATTATTCTTCTCTGGTGACCTGAGTTTTGAGGCACCTGGGAGCAGCAGAAATGCTGCAATGCCATCAGAAGACTCATTTTCAGAACATACCTCTACTGGCAACTTACATTTTAACTGAAGGTGAGAGCGTGGGTTTGTGTCACAAATAAACCTCCCAGCCTCAGCTTCCTCATAGGTAAAAGACAGGGCTGGTCTGGTTTCCAGGATACCATCTCTCCCCACCCCCAACCTAGTTCTAATGATTTCCTGGGCCTGAGAGATTATATCTTAAGGCTGCTGGTCAGTGTCTTTCAATAAATCTTTATTGAATACTGAGGATGTCACTAGTGTAGGGGGTGGTAAAACTCTTTCTTGACACTCCTGAGTTCTATAGCTGAGGCCTGTGAATTAAAGTGACAAAGGGTAGAATAATAGAAGAAAGTGTTTATTTAGTTAGTACATGAAGTTAACTAAATAGAACTTCACAGAAAAGAATTGAAAACTAAAAGAAGCAGGTTTGAGAGCTTATATACCATTTTAACAAAGGGTAATAAACTATGGAGAAGTAAGTGATTTCTAGGGATAATAAATTTTGAGAAGGTAACTGTATGAAGGAAACTAATGGAAGACACACGTTATTTAGTAAAATTTGTTATGCAGACTCAAGTCGGTGTGTGTCTCCAGTGATAAGAGCCATCTCTTATGATTGAGAGTCATTCCCTCCTGGTACAGGAGAGGGAGACACCTTGACAAATGGAAATGTATACCCTGCTTTTAGAAAGAGAGGAGGAGTACAGAGTGTTCCTCCTGCATCTGCTATTTCTCAATTGCCTTCAGCTCAAAATAATCTAACACCAAGTAACATATTTTGGGGTGGCATATTCTGAAACCCTCATTAGTTGAGTTTTTTTCTGGCACTCCTTTTATAGGTTAACTTATTGCTCCATTACTTATTAATTGAGAGTATTAATTATAAAAGTATATATATATTTTTTGCATTTAAAGAATCAAAGAAAGGCACTAATTTTTCAGAGATAATGCCAGCTCAAGTATGTATACTTTTTAGGATTTTTTTCCTTCAGAAATTCATTCAGTAGAAATGTTGCTGTATCCATGTGTGTGTCTGCTACCAAGTATATGAACACAAAACAAATGTTTAGGATAGAAATTATGCTTTCCTTTTAAAGGGTATATTGTGTTTTATTCTTAAAAAGCATAATGTAGCAATAAGAAAGCCTTGTTCTCATTCTATGTTTTATTGTTATTTGAGTTATAAAGACAAAAAACAGTTTTTCTGGGGAATGGCCTCAATAATTATTTCATTAGTAAACTAGAGATCCGGTGCATGAATTTGTGCACGGGTGGGGTCCTTTGGCCTGGCTGATGATCAGGGCTGGCCAGGGGGAGGGACTGTGGGAGGTCGGCCGGCAGGAGGTTGGCTGTGGGAGCGCACTGACCACCAGGGGGCAGCTCCTGCGTTGAGTGTCTGCCCCCTGGTGGTCATGTGTCATCACAGTGACCAGTCGACCAGTGGAGTGGTCGACTGGTCATAATGGTTGCTTAGGCTTTTATATATATAGATAGGTAACAATTTGCATTTTTGTGAGCAACACATCTTTTTTATCATGTTCCAGCATCAGTGGCACATAACAGGAGTGCTCTAAATTAACACCTGTTATGCCGTTTCTTCAGGAGCAGGTAACTCACTTTAAAAAGAAGCCTGCTTCCTCTGCCTGGCATTTCTTTACTTCTTCCTTCCAATGCCCAAATCCAGCCCACTGGTTCGGGCCTATTTAAATGCTCCCTTGCCCATAATCTCCTCTGATGCTTCTCTCCTCTCTTTGAACTGCCATGGCAGACAATTTTGTCTATGACTGTCTTACAAAACTTGCACTCTCTACCATGTGTACCTGTCACCTAGCTGCACGACTTATATCTTCTACTAAAGTGTTAGCTCCTGAAGACAGAGTCAGAGAAACCAGCACAGTGCCTTGCCCAAAAGCAGTCCTCAGTAAACATTTCACCAAAAAATGAAGATAAGGAAACAGCCCTGGCTGGTGTGGCTCAGTTGGTTGGGTGTTGTCCTGTCCACCAAGATGTTTCTGGTTCTATTTCCAGTGAGGGCACATGCCTGGGTTTCGGGCTCATCCCTGGTAGGGGGCATATGGGAGGCAGGCAATGGATGTTACCCTCTCACATCACTGTTTCTTTCTCCCTCCCCCTTCTTCTCTCTCTAAATATCAGTAAACTATTCTTAAATTTAAAAAAGGATGCCGAAACCGGTTTGGCTCAGTGGATAGAGCGTCGGCCTGCGGACTCAAGGGTCCCGGGTTCGATTCCAGTCAAGGGCATGTACCTTGGTTGCGGGCACATCCCCAGTAGGGGGTGTGCAAGAGGCAGCTGATCGATGTTTCTCTCTCATCGATGTTTCTAACTCTCTATCCCTCTCCCTTCCTCTCTGTAAAAAATCAATAAAATATATTAAAAAAAATAAAAATAAAAATAAAAAAGGAGAAGATGATACAGTGAGCTCTTGACAATTCTTAGATAGATCAACCATCCTGTTGGTTACATTTGGAAAATCTTTTATTCGCTTATTTTCAATTGGTAGATACTCAAGGAACATGATTTAATATTAATTAAAAAAAAACTGAGTCAAAAAAAAAAACAAAACAAAAACAAGCAGCACAGTAAATCTTAGGCAACATGACAAATGGCAAATCCAAGCCCATATTTTGGTCCAACATGAAATATAAGTAGTTTAGAGGTCATTTTCTGGTTTTGGATGATTTATTGACTGATCTCTCTATTAGCATGGAAGCGTAGACATTGACTGTGACATATGAGTGTGTTGGGGTGGGGAATAATCATCTTGGAACTAAGTAGATTAGACCTTTTTCAAAGGACTGCTTGCATTCAGTTGATACCAATGGTTCTGACCTACCAACATCAATAGTATAATCAGGGTTTACCCAAATGGCACATTTCCAGAGAGAGCTGGAGAAGAAAGAAGGATATAGAAGGACAGCTGGTTGTCTAGGCATCTTCACAAGTAAACTTTGGTCTCCAAAAAATAACTGCAGGGAGCACTGCTGGCACACAGGGAAGTAAAGACTTCATATGAATTTGAGTGAAAAGGACACGTTTCCTGATCATCTTATAGTCACAAAGAGAAATAAGTCACTCAGATGGTGTACCTTGGCTTAAAGGAAAGACTGACACATTTTTAGATAATAAAGAAGATCTCCATTATGGGGATCTGAAATGAAATCTAATAAAAATAATAAAAGCTGCTAAGTGCAATAACAAGAAAAAATGTGCAGAGCGTGAAACATATTCCATAGATTTGCACTCAGTATTCCAATACAATGACAATTCACTTGGCCCAGAGAGCAAAGTTTCATGGCTCCTGTCAGTCAAAGAAAGTAACCAAAATATTGACCTTTACCAGATCCCTATAGACTAGGAAAGCTTTTTCTTGTAATAAAGATTCTGGCCCTGAGAAGTTGAATTTACTGAAAACCTGCAAATATTCTTGTCCTGAGGCTGGAGAGCTAAGTAATTAAAGAGGCTGTGCTCTTAAACCCAGTGTCCTTTCGGTTGTAAAACAGACAAGTCAACACAATGCTCTATGCTTATCAGTGAAAAGTAATGGGCATTTCCAACTACACCCCATGTAGGCTGCTGCTGACTTAGATGGTAATAGTCTTAGTTGTTGCCTTGTGTACCTCTGGTGGGTTTCAGAACTCTACAATAAGTTTTGTCACTTCAAGATTTGACTTCTATTTTCAGAAGGGACTCCCTGGGGGCTAGGAAGAGCCCCACTGAGCATAAACCAGAGCTATTTACTATGACAGCATTGGCTGTATGCGGCTACTGAGCACTTGAAATGTGGCCAGCCTGCATTAGGGTGTGCTATGCATACAAAACACAAGACAGCTTTGAAGACTTAGTATGGAAAAAAAAGTAAAATATTTTAATAGTTTTTTATATTAATTACACGTTGAAAACACAGTATGTTGGATATATTGGATTACAGAAAATATATTGTTAAAATTAATTTCACCTGTTTCTTTTTCCAGAAATGTGGCTTTAATATGTGTGGCTTAATTTAATGTGGTTATTAGAAGATTTAAAATTACATTTGTGACTGGCATTCATGGCTTCTATTGGATGACTCTGGTATAGGGAAAAGGCGTTGTTATTACTTTTTTAAAAAAGGCCTGTGGCCATGTACAGGTTCCAGCCTATGATGTTCAAAATGCCCCGGGCTAGAACCAAGAAGCTATGGGAGATTCTATCCTCTTTTGGGAATGTGTGTGAGACAGAAGCCAGTGATAAAATAGTAATAACTGGTTTGGAGAAATATGTTCCTTCTATTTCATCAAGCCTACAACTTGAACTCCTTAAAACAATACCACAGGAACATATTTATGTTTTAAACAACTCTAGTCATTTAAAACCAATTCCTTTTGGCTGGAGGCTTTTGGGCTTGAGATGTGGCCTCCCACTCATGCAGTAGATTTAATGCCCTAAGGAATGAGGCTCAAATGTATATTCATTAGAATAAATTTGGCACTGCTTATGTTAAATAAACCTTATACTGATGATGCTAAACATTATGAAATTATTACTGAATCCAATGGCTATTGCCAAATCAGCAACAAGGAAAAAAATTATATGTCTCATTAGAAATTCTTTCACTATCTTTCTTTCATCATATTTTCCCTCTGATAAAATTCATTGTGAGAACCCAAATGTATTCATTAGGTGTTGTCTTGGTTCATTCAAGTCACTATAAAAACGTGCCCGAGTCTGGGTGGCTTATAAACAACAGCCCTTGATATCTCAGTACTGGAGGCTAGAAGTCCAAGATCAGGGTGTTAAAATCCTAAGAAGTAGACAGGGCAGATATTATTGGCCATATTTTTATAGATGAAGATACTTGGGATTTGATTAATTTCCCCTAATCAAACATCTGGTAAAGGTTGAAGCAGGACTTTGGCCTCAGTGTTCTGACTTAAGTCCTGTTCCCCCTGCTATGTAATTTGAAGGGGAAATGTTCCATAATGTGGAACTGCCTGGTGTAGATCCCGGCTACCACTTACTAGTACACAGACTAAGAGGTCAACTGTACTCACCTTCTCTGTGCACAACCTCCTTACCAGTAAAATAATAACTATTATACTTTTCTGAGAAAACCATGGGGATTAAATAATTTAACACCTATTTCACAGATGCAGAAACTGAGGCTCAGAGACAATTAAATTACTGGGGATCCAGGGTTTGAAACAACACCTAATTTTGGAAGCTGGACTCTTTTTTTTCTAAGGGGAGTTGTCAGAGTTTTGCTATAATTTCCAAGTTTTTGGCAAGCATAATCAATTTGTTCATTGAGATGGACTCAATGGGGTACAATCATACAGCCACCTATTTTCTTTCTCTCACTGTACCATGTATGGGCCAATTCCTGCTCTGTGTTAACAGACATCTTATATAGCTTTTTTTTTTTCTTTATTGAGGTATAGTTGACAAAATTGTAAGATATTTAAATTGTGAAATTCCTCCCATCAGAGTTAATGAATATACTCATCACCTCACATATTTATATTTTGTATGTGTAAGAATGTTTAAATTCTACTCTCTTCCAAAATTTCAATGATACAATACTGTGTTATCAACTATTGTTACCATATTATACATGTGATCCTCAGATCTTAATTATTCATCTTATAGCTGAAAGTTTATGCCCTTTTACTAGCCTCTTCCCATTTCCCCCACCCCCTAGCCCCTGGCAACCACTTTTCTACTCTGTTTCTATGAGTGTGACTCTTTTTAGACTCTACATATAAGTGATGCAATATAGTATTTGTCATTCTCTGCCTGACTTATCTCACTTAGCATAATGCCCTCAAGGTCCATTCATGTTGCCTCAAATGGCAGGATTTCCTTCTTTCTCACACCTGAGAAATATTTTGCACTGTATGCATATCACTTCTTCTTCACCCATTCATCCACTGACAGATTCTTCAGTTGTTTCCATATCTTGGCTGTTGTGAATAATGAGGTAATGAACATGAGGGTGCAGATATCTCTTTGAGATCCTGTTTTCTTTTCCTTTGGATATATACCCAGAAGTGGGATTGCTAGATTATATGGTAGTTCTATTTTTAATTTTATTTTTTAGGAACTTTCATGCTGATTTCCATTGTGTCTGCACCAATTTAGATTCCCATCTGGTCCATTTCAGTCACAAGACTGTCCCAGTTTCAGTAATTAAAATGTCCAGCTCAGTGTAATAACACATACTCAGCACTCTTATTCCATTCACAGTTTCTCCTTCCCTCAGTGTTACTAGACCTGGAAGCCCAAGGTGGAGAGAGCATGACCTCTTTACATTGTTAGTGACCTCCCACCCCACCCCGCACTATGCCTGTCCCTTCAGGGTAGGGAGAGAGGATTGAGAGATGAAGTGGTTGGTAACCTAGCATCATACTCTCTGGTTTGCTGCTGTCCAAGCAGATGTTGTTTCTTGGGACTCTTGTGGATTGTGGAGACACCTGGTTCAGCTGGGATCATCCTTAACTTCCCCCCTTCCCTTTGACTTCTGCAGTCTACTCTTTTCTGTATCACTTTCCCCAGGTCCTCTTGGGCAGAGTTCATCAGCTCACAGGACCCTCGTGCTTCATGTTACATCCTCACCCATCCCTGGACATGCAGATCTCTCTCTGGATCTTTCTAGCCTGAGTGTCTTGGACATCGCCATCACCTTTATATTCTGTAGGCACACATCAGACACTATCCTCTGCGTCTCCCAAACTCCAGAGGATACATATAAAGGTGTCCCCTTAGCCCTAGCTGGTTTGGCTCAGTGGATAGAGCATCGGCCTGTGGACTAAAGGGTCATAGGTTCGATTCTGGTCAAGGGCACACACCCAGGTTGCAGGTTCAATCCCCAATAGAGGCATGCAGGAGGCAGTCTATCAATGATTCTCTCTCATCATTGATGTTTCCATCGATCTCTCCCTCTCCCTTCCTCTCTGAAATCAATAAAAATATTTTTAAAAAATGAATAAAGGTATCCCCTTGAAGCATCTCTTAGTATCAGGTGGGGAAAGGTAGGTACCTTCCTTAGGAAATGCCTCTACCCTTCTCTTTGACTTCTAATCAGTTTCCCATGAACTCTTGGAGATAGCAGATGAACAAAGCATCCTAAAATCTGTCCTTCCTTTTTACATATACTGGTCCTTTTTACATATTCTTATAACTGTGTCTGGCACATAATAAGTACTCAATTAATATTTGATATTGTTATTTCTCAAGGTTTAGAGTGTGCCTTGGGACAGGTGGTCTAAAGTTTACTCCAATTTAATTTATCAGGTCCTGGTCAGATGTTTCCAGTGGGCACTCTTACTCTAGCCCAGACTGGGCAATGACAAAGCATTCCCCAGCTATCAGCAAAGCTCCTTGCCTGTCCTGAGGCCATCGCAGCCCTTTCCAGAGTAGACCTGAGGGGTATAGTCCCCTGAGGGATACACCTGGTGAAAAGGCAATTTCAATACTCCAGATGAATGCTATGGTAACTGAACTATGGAAGTACTGTGGCAGGACATGAAAGGATGCTCATGTAGTCTCGATGGGGAGAGGATGGCCAGCAGGTGCAGGAAAGGGAAGCAGAGTCAAGGGTCTCTGTGGAGATCCCAGCCAGTGGGAAGAGCACAGACTTGGGGAGAGAGCTGTGCCACCTTCACACGACGGAAGCAGTTCTGTGACTTTGGAGTAAAGGGTGAGAAAAGAAATGCCTTATGACAGTGGAGGAAAAATGTCACAAATTTGTACTTTCTTACTTGAGTTTTTGTGTCATTGAGCTGATGGTGAGTTATTCCTTCATGTTGTACCTTTGAAGACCATCAGATGATGTTTGCTGAGCTCTGTGAGTTTTTTGGTAAAAGATACAAGAGAAAAACCTTCGACTATTCTTCACATGTGCAGTAATCGGCCAGCAGGTAGGATTCAGTCTCTGTACCAGATCATTTCCATACGAATCTGAGAGAAGTAATATAGTTTACTTGGCAGCATTTTTGTTTTTTAATAAGCTGGTATGGAAGCCAGAGCCTAGAATATTTATACTGATCTGAAATATATGAGAACAACAATTAGAAAGTACTTTTTTTGGTGTAGATGGGAAGGAGTCTTTATTGAAGCATTTCTTGCATCTGATTTCTATTTGTTTGTACCCGATTTATTTAATTACTCAGCCTCAGAGTAATACCACTGAAAGCTAGTAGAGATGTATATTGCATGCTGCAATGAAGCCTCTATGCTTGTAATAGTGTCAGGGGCTTGTCATAGTCAGTCTAGGCCCATAACAAGAAAACACAGACAGGCAGCTTAAACAGCAGACGTTTACTTTTTCAGAATTCTGGAGGCTGGGAGTTCCAGACCAAGGTGCCGGCAGGGTTGGTTTCTGCTGAGATCTTTGTTCCTGGCTTGGCGAGGGCAGTGTTCTCCCTGTGTCCTTACATGACCTTTCCCCTGTGTGTGTGCATAGCTGGTGTCTCTTCATCTTCTTATGAGGACATCAGGGCCCCATCCTTATGACCTTATTTAATCTTTATTACCTGCTTGAAGGACTTGTCTCCAAATACAATAACATGGGCGCTCAGAGCTTTGCTGTATAAATTTGAGGGAGACCCAATTTAGTCCATAGTAGGGCTGTTCACAAATGTTTCATTTCTTCTGTTGGACGTTTGGAAAAATTACACATCTCCACTCCCTTCGAACTCAGACCTGACTCAGGGGTGAGAGATACGGCACCTGTTTTGTGACTTGCCATGTTCAATGAAATGTGTGATGAAGTGACATGCAACCATCTGGGAAGAAGCTTTCAAATCTAAGGCATGAATCCCTGCCTTCGCTTCCTCTTAAAACAATAGGTCTGGAGATACACACGAGATGGTGCCTGCGGTGGAGCTGTCTGTGTATCAGGAACAAGCATACCTGCTGATGATTGCTGTCTGTGTATCAGGAACAAGAAATTCAAGCAAACTGTGTGTGTATTTTTAAGGGTAAACACACATACACACTTAAGTATGTTTAGCGATTGAGATTTTGGGCTTGCTTACTGCTTGTGCAGTAACCTAGCCCACCCTGATTTATACAGTGATCAAGGATTCATTTGCTATGAAATTTGGGATTTATTATACTGAACATGAACCTTTGTATCATCTCTTCCTTGGCTATGTCAGAAAACAGTGTACTTGGGTACTTATTTTAGCAATTAACCTTTTTTGTTTGGTTGTTTGTTTTTAGAGCAAGTGTCTGTTAATATCTACAATATGTGCTATCTAACCAGTTGTTTGTCTAATACCAATTTTTCTCCCAAGCTGCAGTCCAACCTTTTCAGTGGCTGCCTGGATTCTTCCCATGAATGCACTGCTAGTGCCTTGAATTCAACAGGTTCAAAAACAAACTCATTCTTCCCCATGACTCGAGTTATTTCTCCTGGTCACCATTTTTGTAAACATCCCAGGTGCAAAGATGAGAAATATTTTCGGTGTGTGTGGAGGTAGAGGAAATGTCTTTGAAATCTTTCTATTTTTATAAAAATTGTTTTGAAAATTTTCAAAAATTTACAGAAGTCGACAGGATTGCATAATGAATCCTTACTTACCCATCATCTGGCAACTGATTATTACTCATGGTCATTTTTTTTCTGTGTCTACCCCCATTAGATTATTTTGAAGTTATAAATGTTTCAGTATATATTTCTAAAAGATAAGAATTCATGTAAAAAGATAGCCAAGACACTATTATCCACTGAAAATAATTAACAAGATAAGACATTTTGAGTCAGTGTTCTCCTTTTTCTGGTGTTTATTTTCTCATAACTTTTTTGTTGTGGTTTTTGCCTACTTGAGTCAGATTGAAATAAGATCCATACACTGCAATTAGTTGGCATGTTTCTTCAGTCTAGAGATTCTCTCTCTTTTTCTCTTCTTTTCCTTAAAATTCATTTGTTGAAGAACTTAATGTATTTGTCCTGTTGGATTTTCCACAGTCAGGATTTGTTGACTGAATACCTATGAAAATGTGTCTAGCATAGTCTACAGCCCTCTGTGTTTCCTAGACATTGATAGTTTGATATGGAGGCATGATATACATTTTTTGGCACAATTATTGCATGCATAACTCTGCCAGTAGGCTCATCTATAAAAATAAAAGCATAATATGCCAATTAGACTGGACAGCCAAACGACCTTCTGGACATCCTTCTGGATGAAGCCGTGGCCACAGGGGCCGAGGCAGTGGCAGTTAGGGGTGATCAGGCAGGCAATCAAGTGGTTAGGGGTGATCAGACAGGCAGGCAGAGTGGTTAGGGGTGATTAGGCAGGCAGGCAGATCAGTTAGTTAGGGTGATCAGGCAGGCAGGCAAGTGGTTAGGGGTGATTAGGCAGGCAGGCAGAGCAGTTAGGGGCAATCAGGCAGGCAGGCAGAGTGGTTAGGAGTGATTAGGCAGGCAGGCAGATCAGTTAGTTAGGGGTGATCAGGCAGGCAGGCAGAGTGGTTAGGGATGATCAGCAGGCAGGTGAGTGGTTAGGAGCAATCAGGCAGCCAGGTAGGTGAGCAGTTAGGAGCCAGTGGTCCTGGATTGCGAGAGGGATGTCCAACTGCTGGTTTAGGGCCGATCCTGCAGGGATCCTTGTGGGATCGGGCCTAAACCAGCAGTTGGACATCCCCCGAGGGGTCCCGGATTGCAAGAGGGTGCAGGCTGGGCTTAGGGAACCCCTCCACCCCCCTGGTGCACAAATTACATGCACCGGGCCTCTAGTGATATATAGTTGTCTCTTTTTGTGATATTAGCAGCCATGGCTGATTATTGTCTAGGCCAGAGTTTCTCAGTCTGGAGTGTGTGCAGGAATCATCTGGAGGGCTTGTTAAAATACAGACTGTTGAGCCCCAACCTGAGTTTCTGATTCCATATGTCTGGTTTAGACCCAAGAATTTGCATTATTAACAAGCACCCCATAATGCTGATGGTGCTGGTCCAGGGGCCATACTTTGAGAACCACTGACATGGAGCTATTATTTCATTAACGTTGTAAAATAATATATTCTATTCTATCTTTCCGTCTTAATTCATTAGTTGGAATACTTACATAAAAGGGAAAATTTCCCAAATTATCCATTTGGTTACCTTAAGGTAGAATTTGTATAAGAAAGGCACTATAGCTGTTATTTTCTTTTGCTTTATTTACCAGCTTTTTAAAAATAGTAAATTGATTAACTAATAGCCTCCAAAGATAATTAGTGGAGCATGTTTGTGTGACTCCATCACAGTGATTATTTTACCTTTAATGCTGAAAGTATTACATATGTCCCCTTTACAGTGATTATTTTTATTGATGTTCAAATTGTGCTATCTTTAGCCATGGGAACCTTAGAGATAATGAGTCTATTTCTTCCTTGCCAACTACTGTGTCATTGATTAGACAGGCACATACTTGTGTTCCATTCTCATCATCTTTTACCTCCATCTTCCCAGTTTCAGTTCATTTTACATACAAGTAGCTGTCCTATTAACATGAGTTTGGTGAACCTCCAGTCATATCATTACTTGTTTAAGAAATTCTCAGTGACTTACCAAATTGAATATAAACCCTTGACACTGGCAATTAAATCCTTCCCAGACATCCCAATTTGCCTTCTGATTTTATCTCTGATTCTCCTACTCCGACCCTGAAGAAACACAGTTAAATCCCATTCCTGGTCCTTTGTTCACCCCAAAAGTCTGCCTAGGGTTGGCTCTCCCTATCCTCTATGCCAGTACTTCTTTCATTTCCTACCATGCATCCTAAATACCCTCCTTCTAATGAATCTCTTCCTGAGTTCTTCAGTTATGAAACCAAGCTCTTCTGCGGCCTTTCCCTGAAGTTTTTCCATTGATTTTTAGAGAGAGTAGAGGAGATAGAGAGAGAGAAACATCAATGTGAGAGAGACACATCAATTGGTTGCCTCCTGCATGTGCCCTGACCCAGGGGCCTGGGATCGAGCCTGCAACCGAGGTATATACCCTTGATCGAAAATCAAATCTGGGACCCTTCAGTCCATGGGCTGATGCTCTAATCACTGAGTAAAACTGGCCAGAGCCTTTCCCTGAATTTTACACTTCTCTTTAAAGTATTTGTTTTCATGTTCCTTATTATGGTCACTAGCATGTTTGTCTACTACTCTTTGTAGGACAAATGGTCTCTTGGTTGTTTTATTCAACTTAATACCTTATGCTTCTAACTTGCAGGTGCTAAATACATATTGTAGAATTATATTGAAAATGAAGTATTAGCCATAACTTCATTTGTTGAAATAGATATGGATTTACAGTTTATATTATCTATATACATGTATATATGTAAATAGTTATACTAATATATATTTTATGCCTATGAATTTTAAGGCACTAAAAATGTCCATGTTTTTCTGGATCATTCAAAGCAACAACATAATTTTGCAGATAGACACTTTACAGAGCCAGTACCCTCCATGTTTCCACTGACTAAGCTTGGAGGACAAATAAGTTTCTTCTTCTTTCTCTAGCTATAGCTTCCTCTTATGTGGAGTCCTTCCTCTCACTCCATTCCACCAAGATCTGACCCTCCGTTAGCAAATCTGGGTGACATGGTACATGGACTGCTTTGTCTAGTTACCTGTTATTAAAATATGTCTGTTCTGACTCATCCACCAGGCTACAACTTGAAAGATGGGATTTTTGAAAATCAGCTTTTAGGGGTAATAAGTGAGAAAAGTCACCTACCTTTGTTGCGAACACATTGGAGAGGTTTCCCACTCCTCACCGTGCTGTACCCTGAAGAGTCAGAAGGAAAAATCAGGTGGATAATTTTGGTCTGTTGCTATGACAACTAACCAGCCACTTCTGTGAGGATGTGGACAATTATACCAAAGTAGGGATTCTCAGCCTCGAGTCCCCAAACTACACTGCCAAGTAAACCCTCCAAATCCCCCCTTGACAGCATGAGAAACAAAATCAACTGCACCAGAATCCCCATCCTGCTCTGGAGAAACACCTGTGCCAGATGCCTTAGATGGCTTACCGACTCATGCTGGAAGCCAGAATACATTTTCTTGGTGCATTATGATGCAGGACCCATCTGGAGGGGCTGTAAGATTCACAAGTTGTGCTTATATCCACAGAGAAAATGACCATTTTCTCACTCTCTGAAATTGAAGAGTTTTAAGTGGCATCTAATATTTCACTGCAATTGCTGAGTTTAATTCCAGGTGTTGAATAGATACAAATCTCCATTTTATCCTCCATATTATAAGCTGGAAGCCTGAGCATACCTGTGTTTGTGATTATAATTATACTGGTATCTTAAAATTATTATTGAAGAGTTCTCTCAAGACCTTGAGATTATTGATAGCTTTCTCTTGAAAATCTATTTGTGGTTCAAATTTAATCCCTCCACTGGTCCTTCATGGGTTTAAAAGAATGTCATAATTTTGTTTTATGAAACTAGACAAATAATCTTTATCCTCTTAAGTGAGGAAAATGCTATCTGTAGGAGAAACAAAAGTCAGAAAATAAATGCAAATAAATGACTTTCACTTTTATTTTGAAAACAATATTAAGTTTAAAATGGAAAGGTAAAAATATATCTGAAAATGATTTCAGAGTGTGTGTATATGAGTGTGTGTGTGTGTGTGTGTGTGTGTGTGTGTGTGTGGTGTGTAGGGAGTTAGAAGATAGAATTGGAGACCATTGATAGGTGTAGGGTACAATAAATTTGGAATTGCTTTTTTCTTCTACCTTCCCTCCCCCACCACCCCCCTCGGGTGCTAAATTTTAGCACAGCACTGCTGTTGCTTAATTAATGATTAAACAAATTCAATTCATGATTTAACTTAATTAAACAACTAACGAATTTGTGTATGCAGGAATCATTAATGTAGTGTCTGAGGTAGGCCTCTAGGGCATGGTGAACTCAGTTCTTAACAGCTCAGTAGATAGTATCTAGAGCTATGTAATGTCTCTGCTTTATATGCCACACCCCTGCTATAGTTTACTCACTGTATTTGGGGTCAGCTATATACATAGATGCTCCATGCATAGATCACCCTTTATGTATGGATACAATTTTTTCTGCTGCTTTCCAAGGGATATACATTAAGAAATGTATTTCCAAGAGTGGCAGTCAGTTTATGGTTACTTCTTAAAGCTATTTAGGCCCATCATAGAAATGTTCATGGATGACTCATTTTAGGAGGACAAAACATAATCTTGTTATATTTTTAGATATTCTCATTTTATTTCGAAAGTACAATCACATCTCACAAATCAAATGTAAAAGCCACTCTGTGAAATGGAAAATTTGAAAAGGAATAGTTTTTATTATTTTCCCCTTACATTGAGATAACTAAGTGTGTATATCTCTCCTGGGTGGAGAAACAATTTTGGAATAAATGGAAGAGAGAAAAGGGGAGAGGCAATCAACATATATAGAAACAAGATTTCTCTGGCGCTTTAGCTACATTAGCTCATTGAGACATTTTCACTTTGATTTTCAAGGAGGAAAGCAGGGATTGGAGAGATGAAGTAACTTGTCTAAGGTCACCCAGCTTATATGCAGCGGAGCGGAAATTACATCCCAAGTCTGAGTCTGCGCTACACCATTTATTTAAACAGTGTCTGGTGTGCACTTAATTGATAGCTTGAGGTTCTAATGTACTTGACAACAGTTTGTCTTCTAAAGTAGGCAAACATTTCCCTAGGAATCTCATTGACACTATTAATTTGCTTAGCAAACCATTTTATCCCTGAGCAGTGCCGAGGAAAACTTGAGCGATCCCCTGTCTAATTATCACTGACTTCAAATTAGTGAAGTCCTATTTAATGAGGTCATACTGTGGATCTATACAAAAGACATGGAGGCTTCATAACCAGCTTATTCTTGTAGCGCAGACCCAGACTTAGAATAAAGCAGTGGATGGGTACACAGAGCAACTGGCAATGTCTCTGTAGGAAAAGCAAAGCTGGAAGTTAGTTAAACACCTGCCTTTTTAATTTGGGGGATATATTTAAACAACCAACCTGGATGCTTTAGGCCACTTTCTGTGTTTCTATATTTTGGAGGTGCTATTATTCTTTGCTCTTTGTAGAATCAGTTTGACTTCATTGAAGAGCTTAGACAATCCCTAAGAGGGAAGGTGCTTGGGTTGGAGCTTCTAGAAAGTGATGTTTTAGGGTGAATTAAATCTTGTTATGAGAAGGGCAGGCCAAAGTCAGAATAGAAATAGACCTCAGTTACTGTCTCTTTCTCTCCTCAACTTCCAAACTCTCTGGCCAAGGAAAAGGGCAAATGTCAAGTGTTCTGAAGTCATCCAATTCCAAATCAGGACAGGAAATAAATTCTAACGAACACTGATTTGTCCTAGCTCTTCAAATTGGCAAATGTTTTGTTTTGCATTCAAATACATAGTTTGTATAATTTGTTACTATTCAACCAATTTTTTCTGAGCATCTCTAGAGAACTTTCTCTCAGATCTTAGGACCCGGGAAATGTGTACAGCTGAATAAAGACTGGTTAGTTTTTATTTCACGTATACCACCACTCTGAAATCTCATCATATCTTTCTCATTGCTTTGTCTTTTAAGGAGCTTGGAGGAAAATTTGTGTCCAACTCTTAGCAATGGCATACAGATTTCATACAAATTTCTACCTTGCTAAATCCTATTTTCCTACCCTATTTCAATTTCTATGGAAATGTTTTCACCTATATTTTAAAAATTCTGTCATAATTACAGGACAACTGAGAAAAGAATCCTTGGACCATTTAAATTGGAATTTCTATTTAGTAAGCTACTCAAATTCCTTTTTATATGAGCAGGGTTTGCACAGAGTGAGTTCCACATACACATATCCTATCCTATGTAATAAAAGCCTTATATGCAAAGTGTCTGATCATCTGGTCAGCTATTCAACCAATCAAAGCATAATCTTATCCAGTAAAAGAATAATATGCAAATTAACCATCACTCCACTACACCTACAAGCCATGCCCACCAGGCAATCAGGAGCGAGTATGCAAATTAACCCAACCAAGATGGCTATGGCCATGTAGAGAGCAGGAGGGAGGCTTGGGTTTCCCCTGCCAATGGAGGAAGCCAAGCTTTCTGCACACCCTGACTGGCCCAGGCCTCCGCTTAAGGCTACAAAAGTTTCAATTATAGAAGATAAATAAATCCCAACAAAAATGGCAGCAGCCACAGAGCTGGAGAGAGCAGGAGGCTAGGGTTGCCCCCGGTGATGGAGGAAGCCAAGCTTCTGCAGCCCTGACCTGCTTTGGCCTCCGCTTAAGGCTAAAAAGTTTCAATTATAGAAGATAAATAAATCCCAACAGAAATGGCTGCTGTCACGGAGCGAGCAAAAGGCTTGGCTCCACTCCAGGCTACAAAGTTTCAATTGTAGAAGATAAGTAAATCCCAGATACCAAGGCCTCCACTTGGGTCACCGGGAGGTGTGGCTGGCCTGCAAACCACCACAGGCCCCTCACCCAGGCCGCCCCATGCCCCAAGGGAACCTCCACCCTGATCCGGGACACCATTCAGGGCAAACCAGCTGGCCCCCACCCATGCACCAGGCATCTATTCTATCTAATAAAAGAGTAATATGCAGATTGACCATCACTCCAACACACAAGATGGTTGCCCCCATGTGGTCAAAGATCCTGCCCCCATGTGGACACAAGATGGCCACCACAAAATGGTCAGCAGGGGAGGGACCAGGCCTGCAAGGGAAGGCAGTTGTGGGCGATCAGGCCAGCAGGGGAGGGCAGTTAGGGGTGACCAGGCAGGCAGAGGAGGGAAGTTGGGGGCAAACAGGCTGGCAGGGGAGCAGTTAGACATCAATCAGGCTGGCAGAGGAGTGGTTAGGGGGTGATCAGGCATCAGGCAGAAGCGGTTAGGGGCAATCAGGAAGGCAGGCAGGTGAGCAGTTGGGAGCCAGCAGTCCTGGATTGTGAGAGGGATGTCCGACCGGGATCGGGCCTAAACGGGCAGTGGGACATCCCTCTAGGGGTCCCAGATTGGAGAGGGTGCAGGCTGAGCTGAGGGACACCCCCCCCCCCTCGTGCATGAATTTCATGCACCGGGCCTCTAGTATGCTAATGATATGCTAAGGCTGCTCAACTGCTCACTATGATGTGCACTGACCACCAAGGGGTCGATGCTCCGACTGGTAGGTGAGCTTGCTGCTGGGGTCCAGCAGATCAGGACTGAGTGAGATGGGCCGGACACACCCTGGAGCCCTTCTGTGGTCCCTCCCCGGCTGGCCAACCTCCCGCATCCCTCCCCAACCTGAATCGTGCACCAGTGGGGTCCCTTGGCCTGGCCTGCGCCCTCTCTCAATCTAGGACCCCTCGGGGGATGTCAGAAAGCTGGTTTCAGCCCGATCCTACAGGCCAGGCCAAGGGACCCCACTGGTGTATGAATTCATGCACCGGGCCTCTAGTAAATATGTAAAGGTCCATATGTATCATTTGGGCCTTTAACTCCATAAATGGAACATATTGTGAGTATGTTTGATGACTCTTGTTTTTAAGACTTTTTAAAAACAGCTTTAGGTTCACAGAAAAATGGAGAATAAAGTACAGATTTCCCATATGCTCCCTGCTGTTGAACATCCCATTAACAATATCTCCCACCAGAGTCATATAGTACACTAGATGAACCTACATTGACACTTCATCATTACGCAAAATCCATAGTTTACCTGAAGACTCACTCTTGGTGGTATATTCTGTGTGCTTGGATATGTATCATACAGAGTAGTTTCACTGCCCTAAAAATCTTCTGTGTTCTGCCTAATCCCTCTTTGCCTTCCCCGTGGGTGACTTTTGATCTGTGAATCCATAATCATTTCCTTTTGCTTCTAGATGAATATCTCAGCAGGCTTAACACGGAGGGAACATTTTCTTTGCTATCCCAGGTCTGCCTCACTCTATTGCATCCTAAGATTTCCATAGGATGACCAACTGAATACAAACAATAACAATGGCTATAATTGCTTAGCATCCACTGTGAGCCATGTGCTTGACTGATAGGAGGTTAATTCATTCCCTCATAGCACTCCTGCAAGATATAATTTAGTAATTATTTACAAATGAAAAACAAAAGTTTAGAGAGGTTAGGTAACTCACCCAAGGCTACTTATAAGTGGTGGGTTAGGGTTTCAAACTCATCATGGCATGGTGAAAATTCCTTCATTCTCATTTCTTTCCTACTCTTCACAAAATACACCCAATTTGTCCTTTTAATAAGAACACCTGTGTGCTCAAGCCCTGTCCTGAAATTTTTAGGACATGCCCACACTGTGACTAAAGAGTAGTATAACCTGTGTATCTTTTCAGGTTGTGTGCTACATAATTCTAAGAAATATCATTCACATAGACTACAATGTGACCACAATGGGAATGGTGCCCCCTACAGTTTTTCACTGTACAACCTGCACAACCATTCATGGTGCTATAGGAAAAGTCTCTTCCAGAGAGTCCATACTGTTCTTAGATGGGATATACTTATATTCCAGTTTGGGATTCTTCAAGGACAATGGCTCCAAATAATTTCAAATGTGACTCAGAAATGCCCACCTATGAGTCTTTTTTTCCTCTCTCATTTCCCTTTTGAAACTAAATGACATGTAAGCATCTGGGGGAAAGTTCTAAATATAAAATGGCACCATTGTATGTGTTCTGACAGATCACACAGCCCAGATAATTCTATTTTCATTCATTCACATAAATTCGTAGAAGAATGCCTGGTGCCGCCTTTGCTGAGACAATCCTCCCATGTTTATTGCTCTATGTGCCCCACTCACTATATTTGTTCCTCATTGAGATACCAAGGAGCAAATACCATTGCTACTCCCTTAAAGAGATTACCATGTCAGAAAATGACTCTGTAATTGCTGGACTGATCTAGCTTTTCCTAAGCGCAGTTGTGGGGACATTTACTTGCCTCTTAGTCTATAATGAGAAAGGGGGAAAGACTACTCAGAGTTACACCCAGTGAGAGGTATCTTGTGCTCTCTGGTGAGCAGAATATATGTCATATTGCCAATACCACACACATGTTGGTCCCAAAATAACCCCCTCATGTAATCTTGGAGTTTCTTTTAAAGTTTCCTTGTTTATTAAGCCAAAGCACATCCCTATCATTCATATGATCAGAAAGCATAGTGTAGTCCACACCTAATCCACCTGCTTGTATGATCCTTCTCTGTCCACAATAAGCAATCAATCCAAACCAAAACACATAGTAATAGAACATGCAGGGGCAAGTGAGAATTCAGCAGCAAAATGTTGATAATGTTCATTGGCCCAAGGTGAATATATTTGAAGTATCAGGATTTAAAAGTAGACGTATAATTAGAATGCATCTTAGAGAGAGTAATATGATGAGTTCATGTGTACGTAGGAAATACGATGATGTTAGCTGCATTTCCCTTCTCAATCTATACAGATTTTAGGGTAGAGGATGAAGAAAAATAGGCTCAAATTGAGCAAGGGACCAGTCTAGTTTCAGAGATGGTAGAAGTACTAGTAATACAACACAGAAAGTTAGAATAGAGAAGTCAGCATTAGGTTGGAGTTCAAGGTCTATGACCCAGTTTCTCCTTATTAACATGGAGATGGCTGCCTCACTGTGTTGTAGAGGGGCTGAAGGGAGGGAAATACATGAAATCATCATGTGGGACACTTCCTGGCAGGACGACATCCTTCTGTAACTACTATGGGCCCTGGCATCTTGATTATAATATTGTGATAAAATGCCCATAGGGATTAAAGATGTTCAGGAAGAGTTGTTAACAATTAGTGAGATTAAAAGAAGTGGAATGTAAACGCTGTTTATTTTCTTCTGCAATTTACTCAAGCATAAATGAATATTGCTCTGTGGAGTGATATTATCTATTTCCATTTCCACTTCACTAAGCAACTAGTTTAAAAGATTTCTTAAAGAAAAGAAAAGGAAAGGAAAATAAAAGGAAAACTCTTAAGAGGATGTAGCTAGGAATAATCTCCGTTCTGGTCTGATTTTCTGCTCCTTTTGTGTTGACCACGTTGTGCTGATCCTTTGGTGTCTGCCCATGTTATTCTCGGCCCTTCCTGTCTGTGCTCGGGTACAATGTGGTAATATCAATATTTCCATTCTCAACCCATGCTCAAAGTGAGCATCAGATATAATCTGTATCAATTGTGTTTTTAAGTAGGTTTGCTTCCTCCAGTATGCTCTGCAAAACAACACCTGCTGCGAATTACTTGTTCCAGGGAAAGCCTCACTCTGAGTCACAGGGTGCTGTGATTCTGCCATCTCCCTGACTGCTCTGAACATCTGAACAGTCCATGTCCTGTATCTGGTTTAGGAGAAGAACAGGTGCTGGCCATTACCTGTGGGTGGATTAATGTGCAGAGTGCTTACTTGGATTCTCATTCAGGTCTCACAACCACTCTATGGAATGGCCATTATTACTCCCATCTTCAGACAGGCTCCAGAGATACAGAGAAGAAAGTGACAGGTCCACGGCAGAGCTGGGACTGAGACACCGGCAACCTGGTGACGACCCCAGCCTTCTGGATTGCATTCTCTCCTTTCACTGGCTTCTCCACTGTGATCACAGAGAGAGTCACATGCTAGATCTTTATGTTGGACAACTAGCTTCCTTTATAAAGTCTGAATTGAAAACAGATCCTCCATTTGGAATGGACAATGGTGCCAAGATTTCCCTGTGTAACTCCCAAGACATTTGCTGATTAAACTCCTCACAAGGCCCAAAAGCATAGATGCCTCAAAGTACCCAGCCCAGGGTCCAATTAGTGGGGATAACTGTACATGACAGTGTGTTCTCTTTCTCTCGGCTCTCTTTCGGCTGGCAGGAATAATGTCGTGTTCCGTGTGATGCATATCCAAGCACCTTTGTTTGTTCTAGGGCTTTTGATTCATTTCAGGGGTCTGATGAATATAATAGAAATGATGACGATGGTCCCCATAATGGTGCTGCAATCATTTCCACGTTGCCCTCTGTGAGAGCGGACCACCATGTGAGGTGTATGCTGAGACAACAAAATGTTACGAGGCTCAGCAGCCCCTAAGTGCCACAGCTGCCTGCATCCACAGGCAGACGACAGGGAGACATCTGTTCATGTGAACTTACAAATATCGAGGTTGATGCATAACACAGATGCCTCTGAAGCTGTTTTGTACTCATGTCAGAGGGCAGCACCCAGCAGTTAGGTCAGGCAATAAGTATTTCCCGGGAAGAACACGTATTCCTGGGAGAGCTCTGGGCACGTTAAAGATCATTTTCCCTGGCAATGCAGTCATCATCGTTATGAATATATTCAGAGAAGACGATGTCTTTTTCTGGGTGAGTTCAGCTCAGAATGAGCAAACCAGATTGAGAAGACACAGTGAGTGCCACACACCTCCTTAAATTCTATATCTAATTCACTTTAACCTTGATTTCAAATAAATCAATTATGATTAAGAAAACCTGCATTCACATTGTGTGATAAAACTATGCATCTGGGAAAGGTTGTCTATAACTCTGTACCTTACCCTAACCTCACGGGGGCTGCTTACATTATCTGCATTTATTTCATTAAAAGGAGAGTAGGTTCAGACATCGTCAGCGTCAAAAACTACAGACATAGCAACAACAGGAACCAGACAGGCAGCCTTCCTTTCTCAGTAAAGCGCAATAGAGTTCCCCAGGCTCAAGGAGGCAAGTGGGACATGCCCTGCATCTAGCACTTAAATGTGGCCAATGTGTTCTGCAGAAACAAATGTTCTGGAAGCAATTCAAAAATCTCTTATTTAACCTCAGAAGGTGCTTAGACATGATTCGCCTCAACATGATAGTCTAGAATGGGAATGAAAAACCTGTCTTTTAAAGGGAATAGAAAAGTCCACAGATGGATAGGATATTATAATGGTTACCTACATGGTTATTATTTTTTTTCTAAAGTTTTCCATATGTCCCCCTTTCCCCCCGATTGACCACACCCCCACCCTTTCCACCCCCAATGACCCCGTGTCTGTGTCCATTGGTTATGCTAATATGCATGCATACAAGTCCTTTGGTTGATTTCTAACCTCCCCTGCCATTTGTCTCTGGATCTATTTTTGTTCATCAGTTTGTGTTGATCATTATATCTCACTTATGAGTGAGATCATGTGATATTTATCTTTCTCCAACTGGCTTATTTTGCTTAGCATAATGCTCTCCAGTTCCATCCATGCTGTTGCAAATGGTAAAAGTTCCTTCTTTTTTATAGTGGCGTAGTATTCTATTGTGTAGATATACCATAATTTTTTAATCCACTCATCTGCTGATGGGCACTTGGGCTGTTTCCAAATCTTAGCTATTGTAAATTGTGCTGCTATGAACAAGGAGTGCATATATTCTTTCTGATTGGGATAGGGTCCTAGAAGTGGGATTACTGGGTCAAATGGGAGTTCCATTTTTAACTTTTTGAGGAAACTCCATGCTGTCTTCCACAGTGGCTGCACTAGTCTGCATTCCCACCAGCAGTGCATGAGGGTTCCTTTTTCTCCACATCCTCACCAGCATTTGTCATTTGTTAGTTTGTTGATGATAGCCATTCTGACAGGTAAGAGACGGTACCTCATTGTTGTTTTAATTTGCATCTGTCAGATTATTAGTGACTTTGAACATGTTTTCTTATGTCTCTTGGCCTTCTGTATGTCTTCTTTAGAAAAGTGTCTATTTAGGTCCTTTGCCCATTTTTTTGATTGGATTTTTTATCTTCCTTTTGTTAAGTTATATGAGTTCTCTGTAAATTTTGGAGATTAAACCCTCATCTGAAATAGCATTGGCAAATATGTTCTCCCATGCAGTGGGCTTTCTTATTTTTTTGTTGATGATTTCTTTTGCTGTGCAGAAGCTTTTTATTTTGATGTAGTCCCATTTGTTTATTTTCTCCTCATTCTCCATTGTCCTAGGAGCTGTATCAGTAAAGATATTGCTACAACATATATCTGATATTTTGCTACTTGTGGAGTCTTATAAGATTTTTTATGATTTCCCATTTACATTTAAGTCCTTTAGCCATTTTGAGTTTGTTTTTGTGTATGGTGTAACTTGGTGATCTAGTTTCATTTTTTTTTTTTGGCATGTATCTGACCAAATTTCCCAGCACCATTTATTGAAGAGACTGTCTTGACTCCATTGTATGCTCTTGCCTCCTTTGTCAAATATGAATTGAGCATAATGGCTTAGATCTATTTCTGGGTTCTCTGTTCTGTTCCCTTGGTCCATATGTCTATTCTTGTGCCAGTACCAAGCAGTTTTGAGAACTGTGGCTTGGTAATATAGCTTGATATCTAGTATTGTGATCCCTCCAACTTTGTTCTGCTTTCTCAGGATTTCTGTGGCTATTCAGGGTCTTTTTTTATTCCAGATGAATTTTTGGAGAGCTTGTTCTAGGTCTTTGAAATATGCCATTGGTATTTTAATGGGGAGTGCACTGAATCTGTAGATTGCTTTGGGTAATATGGACATTTTAATGATGTTGATTCTACCAATCCATGAGCATGGTATGTTCTTCCATTTGTTTATGTCTTCCTCTATCTCTTTTTTCAATGTCCTATAAGTTTTCCAAGTATAGGTCTTTTACCTCAGTTAAGTTTATTCCTAGGTATCTTAATTTCTTTGGTGCAATGGTAAAAGGAATTGTTTTTTTAGTTTCCCTTTCTGTGAGTTCATTATTGGCATATAAAAAGGCCATAGATTTCTGGGTGTTAATTTTTTATTCTGCTACATTGCCAAATTCATTTATTAAGTCTAGTAGTTTTTTGATAAAGTCTTTGGGGTTTTTCTATGTATAGTATCATGTTATCTGTGAATAAGAACAGTTTTACTTCTTTTTTTTTCAATTTGGATGCCTTTTATTTCTTCTTCTTGTCTGATCGTAATGGTTAGCACTTCCAGTACTATATGGAACAGGAGTGGTGAAAGTGGGCATCTCTGTCTTGTTCCTGTTCTTAGGGGAAATGGGTTTAGTGTTTGCCCGTTGAGTATGATGTTGGCTTTTGGTTTGCCATATAAGGCTTTTATTATGTTGAGGTATGACCCCTCTATTCCCACTTTGCTGAGAGTATTTATCAAGAAAGGGTGTTGGATTTTGTCAAATGCTTTTTCTGAATCAATTGATATGATTATGTGATTTTTGTCTCTCAATTTGTTTATGTGATGTATCACATTTATTGATTTGCGGGTATTGTACCATTCTTGCATCCCCAGAATAAATCCATCTTGGTCATGGTGTATGATTTTTCTAATGTAATGCTGGATCCAATTTGCTGAAATTTAGTTGAGGATTTTAGCATCTATGTTCATCAAGGTTATTGGCCTGTAGTTCTCTTTTTTTGTGGTGTCTTTATCTGGTTTTGGAATTAGGGTAATGCTGTCTTCATAGAAAGAGCTTGGAAGTGTGCCTTTCCCTTGAATTTTTTGGAATAGTATGAAGAGGATAGGTTTTAGTTCTTCTTTGAATGCTTGGTAGAACTCCCCTGTAAAGCTGTTTGGACCAGGAATTTTGTTTGCTGGAAGATTTTTGATTATTGCTTCAATTTCTTCAGTAGTTATTGGCCTATTCAGGTATTTTGCTTTTTCCTGATTGAGTTTTGGGAGGTTGTATTTTTCTAAGAATATGTCCATTTTGTCTAGATTGTCTAGTTTGTTGGAATAGAGTTGTTCAAAGTATTTTTTCATAATTCTTTGTATTTCTGTGGCATCTGTTGTTACTTCACCTCTTTCATTTCTGATTTTGTTTATTTGGGTCCTCTCTCTTTTCTTCTTGGTGAGCCTGGGTAGAAGTTCATCAATCTTGTTTACCCTTTAAAAGAACCACCTCTTGGTTTTGTTGCTTTTATGTATTTTTTTTTTTTGTCTCTATGTCATTTATTTCCACTATGACCTTTATTATTTCCTTCCTTCTGCTGACACTGGGCTTTTCTTGTTGCTCTCTTTCTAACTCTTGAGTTGTAGGGTTAGATAATTTTTTACCATTTTTTCTTGTTTTTTGAGGTAGGCCCATAGAGCTGTGAACTTCCCTCCCAAAACTGCTTTCACTGTGTCCCATAAATTTTGGATTGTTGTGTTTCCATTGTTATTTGTTGCCAGGATGTTTTTTATTTCTTCTTTGATCTTGTTGGTAACCCAATCATTAGTAAATAGCATGTTAGTTACCCTCCAAGTGTTTGATTTTTTTCCATTGTTTTTATTGTAGTTGGTTTCTAATTTTATGCCTTTGTGATGTGAGAAGATGCTTGATATAATTTCTATCTTCTTGAATTTGAAGTGACTTTGCCTTTTTCCCAATATGAAAATGACCCGTGTGCATTTGAGAAGAATATATTCTGTGGCTTTGGGGTGAAATGTTCTGAAGATGTCAATTAATTCCATCTGATTTAGTGAGTCATATAGGATTGATGTTTCTTTGCTGATTTTTTGTGTAGAGGATTTGTTCAGTAGTGTTAGTGGGGTATTAAAGTCCCCTACTGTCAATTTCTCCCTTGATATCTTCCAGAAGTTTTTTTTTTTTTTTTTAAATGTATTTGGGTGCTCCTGTATTGGGTGCATATATGTTTACCAGAGTTATATCTTCTTGTTGAATTACTCCCTTTAGTATTATGAAGTGGCCTTCCTTATCTCTTGTTATGGCCTTCACTTTAAGGTCTATTTTGTTAGATATACTAGTAAGTATTGCTACCCCAGCTTTTTTTTTCATTTCCATTTGCCTGAGAAATATTTTTTCATCCCTTCACTATCAGTTTGTGTGAGTCCTTTGTTCTGAGGTGGGTCTTCTTATGGTTACTATTAATAAAGTAGACCATAAGGAACCATGCTGAAGTCAGAGGTTCACACCACCACTGTTTATAAGAGTCCCATAATATTTACTCAACATTTAGGTGTATTACAGGAAACATATTTTCCCCTGAAATATAGCTCTGGGATTCTCTGCCTGCTTAGAAGCCTAGTTTATAAATATTGAGTTTTGGTGATGCATTTTCTTTTTTAAACACTCAGCAAGGTACTCTAACCTGTGCACTGATTTTTACCAGTAGAGAAAAGGAAATACAATTAACTATACACAAAGGGAAAAACTGAACAGTGCTTTAAGCAGAGCTCAACTCAAATTAATTTGGGACAGTGAAGCCATCTACATTTTGAAAAATTAAGATTTAGCAGGCCAAATGCATATGTTTTTCCTTCTCTTCATCTGATATAGTTTCTATTCAGAGTTTGAGAACAGATGTTGATGAGAAGGTCAGAGTGCATCCTGAAGCAAAGGTCTCTGGGCCTCAGCGTCCCTCCTGTAAAGCCCCACCCACCTGCGCGCGCCTGCCACGCATGCAGCCTCCTGCTGATTGGTCATTACGACATGATGGCATGATGACCACAGGTTTTTTATATAATAAATATTCTTTCCATTGAAACCCCACTAGTACTTTCTTAGGCATTTGATTATGTGAAATGTGCCAGGACAATGTCCTTGTTAGCTTTCCAGCACCTTCTGAGAGACGACACCCATATCCACTGTTTATTTTATATTAGAAAAATGAGTGTCCCACTGACCCATGAGAAAAACAATAAGGGCACCTCCTCTGTCTGAATTGTGTGTATTAGAGGTTCAGTGAGGACATGAGCTCACTGACATTCTCCTCTTCTTTAGTACTTTTATTTTAATGAATGATTTTCTTAAATTACAGCAAAAGCTTTGGTTTTTAAACAAACCACCTAGCCCCCCCCGCTCTTACTTTACGTTTTAAGATTAAATTTTTATTGTTAAAAGTATTACATATGTCCCCTTTTTCTCCTCATTGATCCCTTCTAACCCGTCCCCATCTCCTGCCCCAGGTCTTCACCACTCTATTGCATATATGCATACAAGTTCTTTGGTTGATTTCTTCCCACCCACCCTGTCCTGCCTTCCCTCTGAGATTCCACAGTCTGTTCCATGCTTCTGTGTCTCTGGATCTATTTTGTTCATCAGTTTATTTTGTTCATTAGATTCTCTCTCTTTGATAATCCTGATCATTTGGGGGATACTTTGTCCTTTGTGGTTTTTAAAAATGTTTTTATTGATTTTAGAGAGAGAGAGTGAGAGAGAGAGAGAGAGAGAAGAGAGAGAGAGAGAGAAATATGGACATGAGAGAGAAACATGGATCAGTTGCTTCCCCCATGCTCCTTGACCTGGATCAAACCAGCAGCCTGGGTATGTGTCCTGACCAAGAATCAACCAGCGAGTGACCTTTTGGTGCATGTGACGAGCGTCAACCAACAGAGCCACACTGACCAGGGCACTTTTGTTTTGATTTTCCATTTTCAAACAGTGCAAAGAGAGAGTAAGATGGTTGTGAAGACTAGCTTGGAAATTGTATTGATAAAGGTCAAATGGTGGCTTCAGATCTTACCAACTCTGTAATTCAGGGCAAGGGAGATTAATATTAGCATGCAGAATTGGGTGAAGAAGGAAAGGTGGAATGGTCAATGCATTTCTTAGGGTAGACAATTTGTGAGCAAAAATAAAAATCTGCTTGGTCTCTTCCTTTATAGAATGTAGGCTTCCTATTTATTTTTATTTCATTGCATTGGCTATCATTCGTGGGACGATGTTGAATAGCAATAGCTATGGCAAGCAGATACCTTGCCTTTTAAAATTTTAGTGGGAATATGTATTTTAAATATTTTACTTTCAAGTATTAGGTAAGGAAGACTTCCCTTCATTCCTAATTTGCTGAGCATTTTATCATTGATGGGCACCTGAATTTTATCAAATGCTTTTTCTGCATTAATTGAAAGGATCATATGAATTTTCTTTCTCTTTTAACTTGTTAATTTGCATCAATTACATTATTAATGTGGCACAGTGCTTGCATTGCTAGGAGAAACTTGACTTGATCACAAAGAGGAGTGACTTGGTAATTTTTTTAATATGCCATTAGATTTAATCAGTTAATAACTTATTTAGGATTTTAGCATCTGCTAAAACCTGTTTAAATAAGAGGCCCATTAAGAATACCAAAGGCGTTTTGGGTGGTAGCACATAGGTAATTGCTGCACAAAGAGGTTAATGGGTTTAAAAAAAGAAATTCCCAAAGTATTTGGGTGAATTAGTAGAAAATTATTTTCTCATTCTCAGAAGATGATGACTTGATGCACTGCTGTCTGGAATCACCAGGGGACTAGGGTATCTTGGCATAAGGACCATTCTCCTTTTGACATAAATCTTCTAGGCAAGTCAGCTCCAGAGAAGATCTAGAACAATTTGTAGGTGATGAAGGAACTCTCCTATGAGGTAGACAATATCTATATTTCAGCCTGAAAATTTAAAAAATTAAGGGAGGATATAAAAAATATTAATAAACAGACAAAGATCAAGTGAACATGGAATTAGATATTGGGACATTGTGGGATGGGGCAGGTATGCTGGACTTAGATCTGGAAGAACTGAGTTCAAATCCTAGGTCTTTCACTTACCCTAGAGATTCTTAAACTGAAGTTCATGAATGGGCTTTGGAGGTGACTACAATTCCAGAAATAAGTGGAAAGGTATGTGTCTCTGTGTTCTGGGATCAGACTCCCCATAACTTTCATTTTAAAAATGAAGTATCACTGATTTACTCATTATTGAACTTTGGGATGTAACTTTAATTTTCTGACCCTTTTCTGTAAATTGTGAATAATAAGCCCTAATTATTTCAAACACTAGATGTGGACTCAAATGATAAAAAGTCAATTGTAAGTAATATGTACTAAAAATGATTCTTTGAGAATAAATAAATACAGTGGGCACTAAAATTTTATGAACCATGTACCTTAGAAGCAGGTTTATGAAATGTTTAATAAATATTTAGATAAATGAAGACACCCAACTGTAAAAACGTAATGCTGTATACTAGGGACCCAGTGCGCGAAATCGTGTGAGACCCAAGACCCAGAGTCCTGCAGCTCAGCGGGACCCAGAAGAAGTCCCATGATCGCCTCCACTGCCGCAGCCATGGGAGGCAGGACACAGAAACCTCCAGGCCTCAGGTCAAGTCCTCCAGAGTCAAGTCCCCACCCACCTGCGCGCGCCTGACATGCATGCAGCCTCCTGCTGATTGGTCATTACGACATGATAGTATGATGACCACAGGTTTTTTATATAATAAATATTCTTTCCATTGAAACCCTACTAGTTCTATCATCATAATAGAAAGAGGATTGGATGGAGTGACCTTATCTATCAACCACAGTGTTTTTAGGCTAAAGTAAATATTTGAACAAGGCCTCTGGACTTACAAAAAAGCAGAATAAACACACATCCTTCCTTTCATGAAGACAGTGTAGAGACTACTGGAATTGTGGTAATAAGAGTCATCCTATCTAATAAAAGAGTAATATGCAAATTAACCATCACTCTGCAACAAAATGGCGGCCCCCATAGCCACAAGATGGTGGCGCCCAGTCCCCTCAGCCCCATTGCTGGAGTGTTTGGGCCTGTCGGCCCAGCCAGGGGTCACGGAGACCAAGCAGAGAGGTGGGATCCGCCTACTCCGGTAGCGGATCACGCCTCGCTGCTCTGCTGCCTCTAGAATGTCTGGGGCTGAGCAGTGAGGCTGTAGTGTTTGGGCCTGTCAGCCAGGCCAGGGGTCACGCAGGATCTGCCCACTCTGGTAGAGGATCTCTCTTCGCTGCTCTGCCACCTCTGGAGTGTCTGGGGCTGAGCAGGGAGGCTGGATTGTTTGGGCCTGTTGGCCCAGCCAGGGGTCACGGGGACCAAGGGGAGAGGAAGGATCTGCCTACTCAAGCGGCAGATCCAGCCTCACTGCTCCCCAGCTTCCCCTGTCAGCTCCTCTATGAGGATGGATGCTGCATCCAGGGGATACACGCAAGTGGCCGGGGAGTTGACTCTGGGTCTTTTGGGGCAAAGGGACTTGATGCTGTGTCCCAGTTTGTGCTGGCCCAGACTCTGACAGCAGGGAGGAGGATGTCCCACCCCTAGAGAATCAGCGGTTAGTCAGACAGCTCTCTGCCACCTGACAGCCAGGACTCTCATTCACCTGACAGCAGGGAGGTGGGACTATGTCTAAACATCTACTATTGATATAAGGTAGCTCTGCAGCCAAAAGAAGCTGGCATTATCAACAGAAAATGTCTGAATACCAATTTGCATCTGATTTTGAAGGTAGGCAGGCAAGTAGTTGGGAGCAAGCAGTCCTGGATTGTGAGAGGGATGTCCAACTGCCCGTTTAGGCCCGATCCCGTGTCTGGGCCTAAATGGGCAGTCGGATATCCCTCAAAGGGTCCCAGATTGGAGAGGGTGCAGGCTGAGCTGAGGGACACCCTCCCCCGCCACCCCGTGCATGAATTTCATGCACCAGGCCTCTAGTGAGAAGATAAAAGGGGAATTTAGCTGGCAGTCTCCTTTGCTCTCTCTCCTTCAGACTCTTCACTGTATCTTCCATTTGACCTTGGTGGATTGGTTGCTTCAGGCTTTTAACTCAGAACCCCCATATTTTGAATGTTCAGCTTTGTTTTTTCTTGTCTAATTTCTGGGTTTCCTATTGGAGCATATGAAGACTAGATCATTCCACCCTATGATTTGGGAATATCAAATAAGACATCCCCATAATGTGTTTCTTAGCTGAACTAAATTGCAAAATAATCAAAAGGAATTAGGGTAGTGGAAACTGTTCACTAATTTTACATTCTAACTTTGCAGTTCTCTGCATGAAATTTCATCTTATGAAATAGTTTCAATTTGACCCCCTAAATAAAATTTATTGTAGATGTGCTAAAAAAGTAGAATCAGATCTGTCTAATGTGTCTCAGTGGTTAGAGCAGGGGTCCTCAAACTACGGCCCGCGGGCCACATGCGGCCCGCCGAGGACATTTATCCAGCCCACCGGGTGTTTTTGCCGCCGCTGCCTGTCCTGCTTAGCAGCTGACTTAGCAGTGTGCATAGGAATTTGTTCATAGTTTTTTTTTTTTTAAACTATAGTCCGGCCCTCCAACGGTCTGAGGGACAGTGAACTGGCCCCCAGTTTAAAAAGTTTGAGGACCCCTGGGTTAGAGCATGGGCCTGCACACCAAAGGATCAAGGTTTGATTCCCAATCAAGGGCATGTGCCTGGGTTACAGTTCACTCCCCGCCCCCAGTTGGGACATGGGGGAGGCAAACAGTCTATGTGTCTCTCACACCAATGTTTATCTCTCTCTCCTCCCACCACTTTCACTCTCTCTGAAAAGCAATGGAAAAAATAACCTCATGTGAGTATTAACAAAGAAAATTAGAATCATTTAGAACTATTATGGATCACAATTTTCTCTTATATACTTGTATGACTGAACAATAGCAAAATGCATACTATGAAAATTCTAAGTGAAGTGAATATTGAGGCTTAGAGCAGAGGAAGTCACTTATATTAAAAGAAAAGTAAATTATAGAGTCAAAAAGTATAAGCTGATTAGCTATCAAGTCAGCAGAAAACATTTTATTAGAAGGGGGGAACAAAAAGTATAAATGTAATTGTATTTCTTTATGGGGAAAAGACAAATTTTTTCAAAGTTAAATATGTGATCTTTGTATATTTGAGTCTTGTGCGTGTGTGGGGGGCGGGGTTAGTGGGGGGGAGTGTGAGTGTAGAGAGACAGAGAGAGTTACAGCATTAATATTTGTTAAATGCTTTCTATGTGCCAGGCACTAGGCTGATGGTTTCATATATGTATGTATTTCAATTAATCTTTTATTATTGCTTTGTTGTTATAAAAAAAGGAAACTGAGACTTAAAAGAGAGATTTAACAAATTGTCTGCAGTTTCCATAATACAGGACTAGCATTTGAAAGCCAAGGTAGCTTGACTCAAGATTCTACATTCTGAGATTTTTTTTGTACGCACATCTTCTGCGTACAAAACCAGGTATGCAAATAAAGGGGTTTATGTAGTAGACCCTCAAGATGTCTGAGAGGCACCGAAATGGAAACTTTGGCTTAGAAACCACAGACAAGGCCTGACTAATCCTGGTCTGTTTTCTTGAAATAGAGCTCTTTGTCTTTAGGGACTCAAGTTCCTATGTCCTTTCTTGCTCTTGTTTCCGGATGAGTGGAAAAAGTCAGCAAGACTTCACTGTAGTGCAATAAACAAACAAACAAAAAAGAATATAAATGGCTAAGGAATCACCTGATCCACTGGAGTGTCCCCTCATTCAGAAACATTTATTCCTACATGAAGCCACTCTAAATGCTATTGCCATGGGTATGCATTGTTCAAGTACAAAAACTCGTGACCTTGTTAGTGGCAGAAATAGAATAGTAGAGACTAGCTATAATTATAGGAAAACGTAATAATGCTCAGTTAACTGTGATTGTTCTGTTCTGATTAGAGAAAGCACATTTTAACCTGGCTGAGAGTTGTATGCCCCGGGACAGGGGAGCTAACATTGGAATGCGGTCCATTCTCCTTTCCTGAGGACGGCCTATCACCATGAAAAGATTAACAACCCTATTGTGGAAACAATCTGGTCCCGGAAGTGCCCACCCTTTACGACCCTAGCCACCTGGCCTGCAATCTGGTCCAGGAGGTGCCCGCCCTTTGCAACTCCTGCAGCCCACATTGCCTGTAACCTGTAACCGTTATACCTTGCCTACTTCCCGTACCTGTAATTCCTACTTTCCCAAGTAATCTTTGTCCTTCTACCTAATATGCGCAGCTGGCTTATGGGGAGGGGTAGAGAAGATTTTCGTGGATGACCTGCTGCTCTTCCATACTGCTGGCATTATTGTAATAAATGCTCAGATGTGATTCAACCCTGTCTCTGCTTAATTGGCTCAAGTAGTGATAGGCAGCCAGGACCCACTGGTTGTCTGGTTTCATCATGGCCCCATTTTTAGAAGATTTGCATTGCTATCTAGGAAAATTTTATTTGGAAAATATGTACATAAAATGTGGCAGTATTAATTTCTGGCTAGTAAGATTCAGGTACATTATTTTTTAAAATTAATTTATATTTTCTATTTTTCTAAAATGTAAGTTATACCATGTAACAAAACCGGACACTTAAAAAACAATTCAACAAACAAATATTAAGTGTCTACTATGAACCAGACATTTTGCTAAGCACTGAGCAAATGGGAAATTGAAGCCTTGGAGGGAAAACTTCTTCAGGAACCAGCTGATCTTATTCATCTTTGCTGATCCACTGGCTTGGATTGATACAGAGTAGGGCCCCAAAAATATGTGTTTGGTAAATGATTGGAGACAAACTAATCAACAACTGAGAAATTAATGTCCTATAGGTGCTGTGATAGAAACAGACACAGGCTAGAGTGCCTAGCTGGAAGCAGGAAGGGAAAATTCAGCATGTTGGTGGGTGATAAGGAATGTTGTGAAGTGGTGACTTTATTCAGGATTTGGTGCCTGAACTGAGTCTTACATTAGGAGATGAGAGGTGCAGGTCATGATGCCCAGAGGGTGAGGGAGGAAGTGGAGGGAAGACTATGGCAGACAAAGGAGTTGTGTTTGAAAGCAACTGGTGCTGGCCAGGTCAGAGTCCTTAGGAACAGCAAAAAGGAAAAGGAGAGAGTGGTGTATTGGAGGGAAATGAAGCCTGCAGAATAATAGGAAAAGTCAACTTGGAGTTTTTGCAGATGCAAAGACTGACTAAAAAAACTAAGGATGCTGAAATAAAGTGCCATGTCAATGTAGAACAGGAGAGACTCAACAGAAGAAACAATACCGGAAGAAAGGAGTTACAGATCCAATCAGAAAAAGAGGCAGTCTTTTACAAATTCTAATTAAGTGCTATTCCATTTGTATAAAAAATGGCACAAGTCATTATTTTTGGATGATGGGAGTTTTGAGTGGTTTTATTTATCTATTTATTTATTGAATGGTTTTAATGGACTTTTAGCTTATCTTTCTTTTCTTCTAAAATAATTATGCACATTATCATTGTGTCTTTAATAAGAACATACTTAAGACATAGCAGAAACTCACTGAATAGATTATATAGTTATACAAATATTTAGTAAAGTGTTTTAAAAAGCCAGCCTATGGATTCAATTCATTTCTCAATAAATTCTTTTAACATCTATTTAAATATTTTTTAAAAACAGACAGAAAGGAAGGTAAGAAGAAAGAAAGAGAGAGGGGGAGAGGGAGGGAAGAGGAGAGGGAGGGGATGAGTAGGGAGAAGAGAATAAATTTCTCCAGATCTTGCAAGGTATAGACAGTAGACCCACCTATGGGAAAATGCAAGTTTCAATTTCCTTAAAGAACTTTTCTCACAAGCATTTTTTTATGTCTGGGCGTTCTATCCATTATTGCCACTCATTGGGAAATAACCCAAAGTGTGTACTAAAATGAACTGAAGAGGAAATAAAGGGATTGTCTCATGCCACAACTAACAGGGTTTTGAAAATTTGGTTGTCAGTTATGGTCTCTCAAATACCATGTAAATAGATAACAACCCTGTCACAGAGCCCACTACTAACATGGGAAATAATGTTCTTAACCGGAACAAGAATTTTAATAGCAAACATTTTTACAGACTTCCCAAGAGTCAGAACTGTCTTCTCCCCTTTGGGTAAAGAGAGGAGATTTACAACTATCATAATTTTATCTTAAATATTTCTACTCTAGTTTCTAACTTCAGATCTTTTTACTCTTAATCCCTTTGACCCATAAACACGTATGTGTCAGCAGTGCCAGAACCTCTTCCCACAAGTTCAGGTGCACAGTCTGGCAGACACCAAGCCTGTCATTTTCTGGATGAGTAACAGGCGCATAGCTTTGTTCATTGGATGATTTTATGCTGTGCCCCTTGTTTAATCAAATCAAAGCATATATGGTTGATTACATGGACAAAAAGCTACTGAATAAACACGTTTGTTCAGGAGTAACTAAGCATTAGATAATATTATGTAATGTGAAAGTAACTGCCTGGCTTAATGTTATGGTTTCCATGGCAACTACATCAGTGAAGGGTAAAGGGGTTCAGAGATATTGGTTTCTTTCGGCGCATAAATGGAACCTCTGCATCACATGATGTTCCTTTAAAAAGTATTCCACTTCTTAGAGTTATTGATAAGTAAAAATGTTGGGACTATAATCTTAGAAAGAATGCAGGTTGGCTTTGCATTTCCTAAGTTATTTAGGGATAGAAATGATGTTCAAATTAATAGAGGGGGAGAGCGACATGAATTTTACATCTGACGTGATGGATTCAAAGCTTGGCTGCCTTCGCTTGTGGGGTCTCTGTGCCATGGATGTTTCTTTCTCCTTTTCCAAAAACAAAGACAGCGATGGCGATAACAAAAGGGAAAGTCTCAGCCAAATGATGAGCGCCGCAGAGGATGGTTCCTGCGGAAAGCAGAAAAGATTAATTATGGGAGGGAGGCGGTGGGAGGCTTCGGTTTTGTATTCAGCCACGCTCCGCAGCTCTCGGGTCCCTTTATCTGCGGCAGTGGCGCAAATACAGTGCCTGAAGGAGGCAGGCTGCACTGAGGGCCCTCGGAGCCCAGTTCCAGCATTGTTCTGGTTTTATTTCACTTTACTCCCCCTGGATCAGATGAGGATGCAGTTAAACATTCAGATCCTTCTGAATTGCAAGTTACACCTTCATAAGACTTAGAGAAACACAATTATTTTGTTTATTCTGTGGTGGAAGGGGGAATTCATTTCCGTGGTCAGAAGGAAGGGCTGAGAGGCAGGAGAGCTGAATTCAGCTCCTGTCTCATTTACCTACCCTCTTCACTCCATGGCTCAGCTGTCGTTTTTCCCACGGGCAGGAATTGTAATTACAGGAGCTTTAGAGGTTCCTTCTAATCTGAAGATGTTCATTTACTATGGACTTTAACTTTTTGATTCATTTTCAGTTGTTCTTTGCTGCCCTCCTCCAAGATAGTGTAGAAGAGACTATTCTTTCTAAGGTGTGCTTACGGGATACATAAGGGTTTTAACTGGGATTTATTCCACACACACAGCCAATCTCTGTGTCAGTTATCCCACATATGTTGTTCTTCTCAAGAGTGCAGACCCTCCTCCTTTTATCCTAGATAGACAACCCCTCAGAGGGCTCTGCCTTGATTGCTGGTGATCACACATTTATGAGGTCACCATAAAATTTGAAGGGAAGAGGCCATCTCTATGGCTCTGCCCTAAAAGTCAGCACATAGTCAGAGAGTAAGATCTTAGAGGCACCCCCTGAGTTCCAAGGAGTTGAAAAATGCATGCAGGCAGGCAAATACAAGCAGTGACTTTCTTCCAACTTCATTGGAAGTTTTTCCCCATTGGGTCTATGAGAGGATCCCTGGCTCTTGAATGTATCTCTTTACACACAGAAAGAATAATATGTGGGATCATTTTTGCCAAGGTAGTAGCTACGGCAGGATGCTAGGTCTTCTTTTCCTCTTCCTTTTAACATGTAAAATTATAATATTTACCAAGTGCTTGGTATGGATCAAGTACCTTCACTTATCTCTCACAACAACCCTTCAACATAGGTATCACCATCTGCTTCAGTCAGGGTTCTCCAGAGAAACAAAGCCAATAGGATGTGTATATATACATGAAGAGATTTTGACCAGAAAGAGGAAAGATTTTACTGACATCTTGGTTGCAGATAATATTCCTTGGTTTCCACAACACATTTTGTTATCACAACAGCTCTGCTGGTAGACATTACGATCTTCATTTTGCTGGTGTGAAAACTCAGGCCTGAAACAAGTTAAGTAAATACCCACACTTGAGGAGCTAGTAAATTAAAGAGCTAAGACTTTACTTTAGTCTGGTGTTCTTCTACTGAAAACTGTGAATATACTGAACCTCCTGGTCTGCTCTCTGATGGGCCACGGTGTGGAAACAAAGACGATACCTTCCCTCCTCTGCTTCATTAACTAGAGTAAAATAGTACTCTATTTCATGAATGTTGGTTTCTAGCATGTCATAGGCTAAATAAATAAATAATAGATCTAGGTTTTTTTTTTTTTTTAATGAAGTAGTCATTTACCAAGTTCTTCTGTTAGAACTTTTCCAGAAAATTCAAAGACTTATCTGGCAACCAAAGACAAATAACCCAGATATGAGAGTTTGACTCCTGAGAATTCTGCAGCAACATCGGCTTGCTTAGCCTTTCTGTATTGCCACAGCTCCTTTGTCTAGACTGAGTGGGCAAGGATGATGGTGTGCCATAAATTAGTATAGTAAGATATCAAGTTGGCCATGATGAGGCTTTCCTGACATGAGTTGTTCCTTAAGTGCTTAGTCTGAAGAGAGTCTACTTGCAAAACCCGGCTGCTCCATCTTTGCCGCACACTGATTTGTGTCATTCTGTGAGGGAACTTGTTTCTAGGGTTTCATGAACTGAAACCTGCAACTCAGTTATCCTGTCTATCTCCTCCCAAAGAGTAAAAGGGTATTAAGTAAGATGTAGTGTGATAAGCTGGTAATTAGTACCGATGTATTCTTTAAAGAAGCTAGGCTGTTAGCATTTTCTAAAATAAGTATTGAAGTCATCTCTGCAGTTTACAAAGGCAGGCCACTAATTGCTTGCTGCTTAGGGGAAGGCAAGTATACCCTACAAGAGGAAAAAAATCACAGCCTATTCTAGTCTAGATATTGAATGAAAGTTTGTTGTCTGAGCACTCAAGGGGAAAAACCTGCAATCTTTCTGCCAAAATAGCTTATTTTATTCAGGTCTCAAAAGTGAGTAAAGGCTGTGGTTTCCTTAGTGTTCTATGCTTTTCTTCAAATGGAACTTTTTGAAGAGACCAAGTCATTTCAAGGATTTTTGTTTATACATGATTTTTCTTTGAGGAGTCTTGTAGTCAGCATGGGCTGCCATAATAAAATACCACAGACTGGCTGGCTGAAACCACAGGAATTGATTCCCTATAGTTCTGGAGATTGGAAGTCCAGGATCAAGGTATCAGCAGGGCCCATGTCTCCATGTTTGGTGGGAGTTTTCTCCTTGGGTTGTAGACAGCTGCCTTCTCACTGTGTTTACATATAGCCTTTCCTGCTTGTGTAATTTCATTCCAAACTCTCCAAGAGGCTCCATCTCCAGGTACCATCATATTGGGGGTTAGGGATTCAAAATATGAATTTTGGGGGTGGACACAATTCAGTCCATAGCAAGGGGCTTTGGAGGTATTAAGCCCAATACCTTTAGGATCAGAATCTCCTCAATGTACCAACTTGTGAGATCTTGTCTATCCTTGGGTCCTATTGATTACCTGGAACTCTTGTTGCTGATTTCCTACTTACTGACTCAGCTGATAGATTTCTGCTTAGCTGTTCTGAGTTATACTTGTAATAGGTTCCAGTTCATTCTCATTGGTTCCTGGAAAAATGCTGTCAGGCAGCTCTTTGAGTGGGAAGTCAGTGGCTGGCCATTATAAAGAGAAATAGATGGGCAAAAGGAGAGTGGAATTGCTTAAATTCTTAAAGTATATATTTGAGAAAGTCCAGCTTTGGAGTTTGGAGTAAGATGGACTTGGTTTTGCATCTTGGTGCCACCACTGAACAGTTTAATGACTCTGAGAAAGATGCATAATAACTCTGGACCTCTGATTTTCCTACGAATATAATGGGCATTTAAATGCCTACCCGGCAGTGCTGTGAGGACTTGCCATTTTACATAAAGTATTGAGCACAGTGTTCATACCAAATATTTGTTAACTTTCATGGTCCTTCATCATTACCATTGACAGGAATATGTCTTTTTCCAGGGACTCTCAAAGTTCTTTAGAGTTTAGTCTTCCTTCTCTAGGCACTCAAGAAATATTTGACATGAACTTCAATGGATAAGACTAGTAGAAAACTCACAAACTGTCATTATATTTATCATTATTGTTGAGGACAGGGGTCAGAACCTATAGCTCTGGTCCACTGCTTGTTTTGGTAAATAGTTTTATTGGGACACAGCACATGCATTCATTTATACATTGTCTACAGCTGCTTTGTACTGATACAGCAACATTAACTAGTTGTAATCAAGCTTCAGATATTTACTTATACCTGCTCCTTTACAGAAAAATAATTGTGATACCTTGTTTAGGGTAATTATGACCAAATTTACCTGACAATATTTACTGATCTTGGTTCCTTGAGTACAAGATTTGTATAATTCAAATACCCATTTTTTTTGTTGTTGTTGTTGTTAATCTTCACCCGATGATATTTTTTCATTGATTTTTAGACAGAGTGGAAGGGAGGGGGAGAGACAGAGAGAAACATTGATGTGAGAAAGACACATTGATTGGTTGCCTCAGTACATGCCCCGACTAGGGCTGGGATCAAGCCTGCAATGGAGATATGTGTCCTTTACCAGGAATTGACCCATCAGTCCACAGGCCAATGCTCTATCCATTGAGCCAAACCAGCTAGGGCCATTTTATGTTTTAATATCCCTCAAGCAAGCAAAGGTTTGGCTTTTAAATACTTTGAAAAAAGTATATAGATGCACACAAAAGTATAGGTGATGAGCATTGTAACGGTTCTGCTGACCTTTGAGGAAATTTGTTCTATTTGTGGCAAAATGAACATTAGGTGCTCAGTGTCCCAGACTGATGAGTTTAAGACCACTAGGCACAAACCAGCAGCCTGTCAAGCTTGGGTTTACTGATTCCATGCAATGAGGGAGAAGGTCCTCCAGAGGGCATCTCTCCAAATGAAGAAGCAAATAGAGGCATTCTATGTCTCTGGGAGTTTAGATGAAATTTGAATGAAGCAGTGTTTTGATAAGCTCAAAGCAATGAACCCCCAGGGCCAGGAAATGTAGCTTGGTGTATAGGTCAATATCAGATCTAGACTGAAAAAATGGATCCAGGGTCCTGTTTCTGTGAAAAAAAAAAAAAAGTTAAGAGCGATATGGACTATTCTGCACCAAAACTCCTCTCTACCTCTCTAGTTTCTGCACCTGGTTGGCAAATCACAACTGCTTCTCTGTGGCCAGAGTGACTAGGTCCTCCAGGCAGAAGTGGGAGGTTTCACTCTTATTGATTCAATTTCAAACAGTAGAGGTTCCTCCAGTTTATGATTTTAGATAACAAAGCTTCTCAGTGAGTAAAAAAGCAGTAGTTGACTCAAAGAAGGGGCTGTTAGGACACATTCCAAGTGCAGTGTGTTCTTGGGAGAAATACTATTTCCTGTTAGCTTTGCAGCTGCCTGTGTCTGTATTCCAGCCTGATGAATGGCCAGGCAGGATTTTACTTTCAGAATGGGAGTGCATTTTTACTTTTTAATCAGAAAGGTGATGATGGCAGGTGTGGAAAGTGAGGTGGTACAGAAAGGAGAGCAAGAGGGAGATGGGTGGAACAGAGGCAGTAGAGAGGTGAATTCAAGGCAGATAATAGAAGGGTGGAATAGAGACAGTAGAGAGGTGAATTCAAGACTGAAGATGAGCTTCCCTACAGCCTAATATGCCGCCTGATGGACAAATAGTCCCCAACTTGATAAATATGTACCGAATAAAGGAAGGGATAGTAGCTGAGTGGCTGTGAAGAGTCTCAATCATAAAGGAGTAGTAATATTTTAATGACCATAATATTATTAGTTACACTCTCACATAGAATTTCATGATGCTCATTTTAACATTTAACAAGAAAAATGTAATGGGAGTGCTGATAGCCAACCATCAAATGTGTTATGAAATTTGTCCTTAGACACTCACAGAATAATGTCAGGGTTGTTCTTCACATTAATGGCTGTCATTCAGAAACCACTGTTCTGAGTAAGGATAGTTTCTCCTTTGGTTTTAAAGAACACCTGTTAGAACCTAAGAAGGATTCGATTTCTGGAGGGGCAATGTTTCTTTCCTGGCATGTTTGCAAAGAATGGGATGTTCTAAATACTGCATTAGCAACGGGCCAGGAAATGAACCCTGGAACTCCAGGGATTGAAATGTAGCAGAACTCAAACATGCATCCTCTGTGATCCTTTTACTTCCTCATGTCACCCTTGTGGAAATGCAGGAAGCAAAGCTGGGAGTGGCAGTGGCATCATCTCCAAGCTCCCAGACTGTCATTGTCTGTAAGCAATAGTTGGGGTGCTCCCTGTCCCCTGTAAGCCCAGAGGGTAAGATTAATGGAAAGAAAGAAGCTTAAAAACTTTCAATGTTCAGAGTTCCTCCACCTTTCAGTTCAGAAGATTCTTGCCACCATCACAGACTGTTTTTAGTGGATTGTCATTTCTCTGAAGCCCTGACCTTTACGTGTGCACCTTATGCAATCTCTATTTTCCCAATTTTCCTTCATTCCCCCTCTCAAGTCACTACTAGTAAAATTACGTTACCCTCAGAATATTTTTTTCAGTCTCCATCCCCTTTCTTTTGTCCACCTGCATGGCCAGCCCCCCATGAAGCTTCTGGGTCAGTGTGAACCCTTCTTGGCAGCATCTCTAGAGCCTGAGGACTATTTACATGAATTGCTTCCGCTTCCAGTCTCCTTGCAACAGGCTGGGGAATAGGTATGGTAAAGGAACCCTAAGCTGGACAGTAGTTACAGCAGTAAAAACAGATTTTACCCAGGGACTCTGACAATATGGGAAAAGAGACCTCAGTATAGAACTGGGCTCAATTCCAAGTACAATAAGGACAAGTTGGGGACTTACTAGTATTGCCAAGTAGTAGAGTGTGGGTCAGTGGATGGAAAACTATTAAGAGGACGCAGCCGGTGTAAAGGGGGTTCTTGCTGAAGGCAGTCCAGGGTAATTAGACATCTGATCAAGAATTTGGTCAGATATTGAGGGTCACCAAATTTGGAGGATGGTGGATTCTCTCTAAACTGACTTAGCAGGATTGGTGCCAAACCTGGGCTAGGCAGGTCTGGCAAGGACGAGGCGTATTAGAGGATCCAGAGTAAAGTTTCATTAAGGAAGGTCTGTGTCAGATAGGGAACCGTTTCTACTCCAGAAAGTGCTGACACACAGGATATCAAGAGAGATGGGCGGATAAGATTCCGAGTTGCATGTAAAATAGGTAAATTTACTGCAGGGGGCCTGCAGCGAGCTGTGGGAAGGTGGAGGAAATGAGACTGTGCTTCCCAAGCACCCTGAGTCATCTTGCTCAATGGGGAGATCCGTGCCAGCACTCAGAGTGGGGCGAAGGCTGTGGGAGGGAACTCACTTTGATTGGAAGCAGCTGGGAGCAGAGAGCGGACCCCTGAGGTCCTCAAATGTAGGAAAAGGCGATCTTGTGAAATAAGTTCAATTTCATTGTTTATATATAAGACAAATATTAAGAGGAGGGGAAAATCCTGAATGATGGAGATTAATTAGCACCAAACCAGAGGATAATGAAATCCAGGACCAATAACAGCATGGGTTTCTTAGAGACCAATAGTGCCAGACAAACTTAATAGCTTGCCTCGTGAAAAGAAACGTGCACATGCACACACACACACACACACACACACACACACACACATGCATCACCCGAATGAATGGTTAAAAGCAACACAGCAGATGTTACTTATTTGGACTTTACTAAAGCACTTGATAAAAATGTCTCATGAAATTTTACTTGCAAAACAAGTTCAAATTGGCTGGAATAGGAGAATTCCAATGCAGATTGAAAATTGGCTCCAAAACCATAAACCAAAGGTAATGGAACTGACAAATAAATGGCAGCAAATCTAGTTGCTGGAAGGTGCTTAGCAGAATGCCCCCAAGGGTTACTGTGAGGACTGAGTTTATTAAAAATCTTTATCAATGAGTTGGAAGAATGTGTATGAATTCTGCCAGGAATACTAAATTGGCAAATATTAGAGAAAGCACGGAAGATCAAGTCCTATGCAGAGGGGTAAATGGAGGTTAGAAGTGTTTAAGGAGGAGGAAGGAAGGAAAAAATCAGATCCACCTGGGGAAATCTCAACATGCTGATCTGCAGAAGATTAGATAGTGGAATTGCTTGAAGGAGACAGCAGAAATAATACCATGGTGGACAAAGGCCCAGGAGGCAAGGAAACAACTAATTAGGTATAACATGACAAAGCCGTTCAGTGGCTGACGAGGGAGAATCCAGGTTTGTGCAGTCTGGAGTTTATCAAGTTTACGGGGTCCTCTTTAAGAAAAAGACAAAATTTATTCATTTAAAATTAGATACAGGACCTTAGGAGTGACCGGAGTAAGTGAGGGGCTCAGAAGCATAAGGTCAATGAGTTCTATGGTGACTCTACCTATTGGTGGCCAAGCATGGCATCAATAAAAGGAAGGAGATTTTAGAAATGTGTATAATTGTTGCATTTGAAACTAGCGCAGAGGTGCCATCTCATGAGGGCTTGTGCGAAACCTCAGCTTTCAAACTAGGGGTACTCATGGGGTTATGTGTGGGAGAAGGCAAGAGCCTTAGACACATGAAACTACCACATTTATCTTAACAGCTGAGAAGTAAAAAAACAAAACAAAACAAAAAAAACAGTTAAAAGCTGGTTAGGAAATTGTATTTTTTTTCAGGTTTAAAGATGTTTTTTGAAACCATTGTCTGTTATTGGAAGGAACTAGGGGAATGCATGGATGGATGAGGATCCCTTTATGTAATGGAACACTGTGTAGCCTTTAGTAAGAAGGCATACCTGCCATGAATGAATTATAATCCTAAAGTAGTATAGCAAGTTGCAGAAAACAATGTAAAATATGATACAATTTTTGTTTACAAAACAAGTGATGAGCATAAAAAGATCGACACAAAGCTGTTAGCAGTGGCTTCCTCTGGGTGATGGAGTAGGGGACAGAGGGAAAAGGAGGGAGCCAGTCTCCCTTTTTGACTTTATATAGAGTGTCCCCAAAAATGTATACACATAACAGCTGATAGCTCAACTAATGTTTCTTTGTTTTCAGACTTACCCATTGGAATTAATAATTATTCAAAGTATGTATACAGTTTTGGGGGATACCCTGTATACTTAGAGGACATTGTCTTTTAGGTGACATAATAATACACACACATGCACACATACAAATTTACATTAAATAGCTTTAGAAAGACTGAAAAAATAATTTTTTTCAGTAAATAGTATATTTATTATCTTACGTTGCCAACTCTTTGGACTGTTGCTATATAAAGACAGATGGAGGTCACGTGAAAAACCACTTGGCTATGTTGAAGGATGAGCTACAGCGAGCCAAGCCCTAGCAAAGTTTCAGTTCTGTTTTCAGAGAAGCACAGTGACTCGGGTGACTGCACATATGTTTGACATACCCACACAAAGCCGCTCTGTTATGGAGTCTTGAGCCCAATTTGGCTCATTAAGAAATATTTAGGAGGGACCCTATCTGTACCCATGAGCTGGGGGTTACTTGGAAATGTTGCTTATTCTAATGAAAGGCTTGGGTTGCAATTATCTTTGGTTTGGTCATTATCTTCAAATTTTCAAAATTGTCTCAGGCAGTGGAGAACAGACTTTCTTCATGGGGGTGTGGTTACAGTTGCTTCCATCTGAACAGGAAACACCCATAGAAATGCTTTGCCTTGCAACATTCTGTATAATTTTATTCTGTTTGGGTTTCCCATCATCTGTAAAGAAAATAAATAGCTTTCTGGTGTTTGGGGCAATATAACTATAATCAGCTTCAATTTCAAGTTTCTTCTGCTCATCTTTCATTCCAGCCAGAGGTGCTGGATTCTGACAGTGCTCTCTCTCTCTCTCTCTCTCTCTCTCTGTATATTGTTCTTGGTCTATAGCAACTGGCTGATTAACGTGAAAATCTTGTGTTTATCATCTGCCAGATTTTTGTTGTGAGGTTTAATATTTTTTTCCCTTTACAAGCTGTTCAAGTGTTCTAGCTATAGAGACCAGATGGTTTTTCTATCCCCTTGATGTTTCCTTCACATGGATGATTGTTCAGAAATGTTCTAAGGTTGTACCACGAAAGAATCGTTTCTACAGTTACTCTGGTTAGCATCACTGCATTTATGCCTTTGCCAGCATGACAGAACATTCCATCGATCAAAGTCTGGAAACCACTTAAAATAAATGGTCCTGTGTGTTTTGCAATCATGTGGGGAAACCCCAGGTTTCAAGTAACCATTAATAAATAATTACCCTTTTGTTAATGCATTCTGCCAATTCCGTGATAAGAAAGAGCTGATGGATGACATAGCTGGTTTGTAGCTTCAGGTTTGTTACACTATGCTTGTCTCGTATTCCTCACAGGTGCAAGCTTCCAAAGCTGTCTCCACACCATAGGCGGTACTTGGTGGTAGTTAAAAAACGGAGGGCAAAGCTGTTTCCCATAAGCTGTAGCCCAAGCTTAGTGTGTAAGTGCTCAGTAACTATTTAGTCCCTGATTTGGGATTTCTGACTGGTGGTATGGGAGGTGAGTGAGGGACTGTGAGAGGCAGCAGGAGTACTGCTCGAGCATTGCTGCTCTGAGTTGCTCTGAATCCATATATTCTTCTAAATTCTCCCATTGGACAACGCCAAGCACAGGGCAGGTTCCTCCTAGAACCCTGCCCACTGTACTAACTATTGTGAACTTAGTCCAAGTTCCTCCTTTATCCTCTGCTCACAAGTTATAGGTGTCAGGTCCGAGCCCCTCTCTCTAGGGACTGGACCTTCTTGGACGCCGAGTCTCAGACTGAGAAGCCATGAGAAGTTGTGGGTATATAAGAATGAGTCTTTATTGCAGAAGCCAGTGGCCACATTGCCATCAGAAAAGACAGTGCTTCACAGCAAAGTCTCATATACAGATAGCCGTACACCGGCTGGTAAGTGCCTATCTTTCCTACACAGTAGTAGCAGCCTCTGTACCCACAGTTATCTGAGAAGCCGCATGCTGCCCACTGGACTCACTGCCTCACATCATAGCGGTACCTGCGCTCTCTGGACCAGCAGCTTCTCCTGTCTCCCCTGTCCAGCACACTGTCTGGTTAACATGGTAGCTATAGCTGAACTTTCCATGAGCTCTTAGCCTTACATCGTAGCAGTACCAGCTCTCAGCTCTCCTCTCTGCTGCACACATAGGAGCTACATTCTCTGTGCCTACCGCTTCTACTTCTTTCACTAGCTCTGCCCAGCTGCTCTCTCTAGCAGACTCCTGGTCAGTAACCTGTATATTACTCCAGAGACAAAGAAGGCGAGTTGCCAACAGTGACATCAATCATATTGGCTACAGCAAGGCACAGTGGACCGTGAGATCTCTGTGGCCTTGCAGCTGCTTATGTATCTTAGCCTAGGCACAGAGTGGCCTTGGACTGTCCAGTGTATTGACAACAAGGCCTCGTGCTTTAATTGGCCTCGACGATTGGGCGCCTCTGGCGTGGTTCCCACAGGGACCACAAGAGAGAGCACAATGAGAGGAGTTTCTCAGTGGTACTGATTTCATCTGTGGCCTGAGATACCCAGGGGTTCTATACAAAAAAAGTGTTTGTTACTGAACTCAAGGGCTTTGACACGGGGTGTTCCCATGTCACAAGGTAGTTTTATTTACTTGCCGCAAGTAAAGGAGACAAAGGATTCCTATCCAAAGCTCTGCCTCCCCTAAAGGAGGCTTAGCCTTTGCTTATGTATACTATTTGGTCAATTACATGCTGATTACCTCTTTGCAGTTGGTTACATTTATCCCTTGAGTTCCTGTCAAGCTCTTCCTGTTTACAGCTGATCTGTAAAACACTGTGCTATATTATAACATTTAGCAAGAATAGCATTTAGTGGAGAATGGTCCAAACCTTGACAACCTGTCCTATTTAACATACTAAGTAGTCAGTAAGCAAAAAATAAGTAAGGTTTCAGAACAGTGCTTAGCTCTTAGTAAGCACTCAACTTGATACTGACGACGTGTCAATGCTTTGCAGCCAAAGGCCGCTGGGAGCACACCTATAGTTGGACAGGTGGGTTCATTACTGGCTGCAGTGAGAGAGGACACACACCATGGGGACTTGGGGTGTCTCAGTATAAGAAGGTGTTCAAAAGAAACTGTTCCAGGATTTGGGGTTTGGCTGGGTGATTTTGGGGAGGATCTAAGGAACTGGAGGTCTGATCTAGATTGGATATTGTCAAAAAACAAGGACAACTCTATGAATGGGCATCTCAATAAATGTCATCTACAGGGAGAGCAGACTAAAGCCACGATAAAGCTGGAATCAGTAAAGATGTAGCAGTCACTTCTATAGCAAGATTGGGGACTTTGGTATCTTGCATGACCTGGTCTGGGTGGATCTTCTGAAGTTGCTTTTGTGTAAGGGGAGAGCACCTGGCTCAGCTGAAAGCGTCAGGCCAGCTTGTGATAACACTGAGGCCTAGGTGTAAGGTCACATTAGTTCCCAGACTTCGGGGGAGGCTTATTTTCCTTCTCAGATGTCATTGAGGAAGTAAGTCAAGGAAGGAGCAGACACCTCTGCCTCCTCAAGTCACTGCTTTGCCTTTGCTTTATCTCTCTCTAGTTTAGGAAGTGACCTAATGCAGTCTGCCCTCAACTCAGACTCCAAATAGCAGCCCCCTCCTCCTGTCCTGCCTGTGAGATGGATGGGCCTCAAGTCGGGGCAGTGTTGGAGGGCTCCTCTGCACTCACTGACACAATCATAGCAAGGACGGTCTTTTGTAAGGTGACCAGATCGTCCCGCTTTGGGCGGGACAAACCCGATTTTAAACAATTGGTCCTGCGTCCCACGGGACTTTTTTAAAACGCCGTGGGACGCGGGACAAATTGTTAAAAATCGGTTTTTTCCCGCCAAAAGCGGGACGATCTGGTCACCTTAGTAAGGGACAAAAACATTATTTCTCTAAGTGGGTTTACAGGAGCTAGAAATAAAAGGATTTAAAGACTTAGGCAAGTAGGTGCATGTGTTTTGAAAATACATCCCACTCATGACCGTTCATTGGGACAAAAAGCCTATTTCCAAAACGGCCACCCATCTATGTATCTTCAACTGAGGGGTGTTTGAGGGGTTCATAAAGCAGTTTACTCTACACACAGAGTTGAACTCCAGGGCAAGGGATATTTAATGAAATTCTGGATGGGAATATGTCTGGTTAAAATTTTTTAAAGTACTTTATTTTTTTCCTTTTCATTGAATTTATTGGAGTGACACTGTTAACAAATTATACAGGTATGAGGTATACAATTCTACAACACATTGTATTGTGTGTTCACCACAATACAAGTCAAGTCTCCATCTGTGACCATTTATCCCGTCTATACCCTCTTCCACCTCCTCTTATCCACTCTCCCCCCAGCAATCACCACACTGCTGTCCCAGTCCATGAGGTTTTTTTCTCTCTCTTTTTTACTCAGTACCTCCACCCTCTCCAGGCCTCCACCCTCTGACAGCTGTCAGCCTGCTATCTATGAATCTGTCTCTATTTTGCTTGTTAGTTTATTTTGTTCATTATGAGTGAAATCATATGGTACTTGTCTTTCTGTGACTGGATTATTTCACTTAGCATAGTCATCTCCAGGTTTATCCATGCTGTCACAAAGGGTAAGATTTGCTTTTTTTTTTTTTTATAGCCAAGTATTATTCCATTGTGTAAATGTACCATAGCTTTTTTATCCACTCATCTACTGATGGGCATTTGGGCTGCTTCCAAATCTTGGCTATTATAAATAACACTGCAATGAATATAGAGGTGCATATAATCTTTTGAATTAATGTTTTGGGTTTCCTTGCATTTATTCCCAGAAGTGGAATCACTGGGTCATAAGGCAGTTCCATTATTAAGTTTTTGAGGTAACTCCATACTGCTTTCCACAGTGGCTGCACCAATCTGTATTACCACCAATAGTGCACAAGGATCCCTTTTCCTCCGCATTCTCGCCTACACTTGTTGTTTGTTGATTTATTGATGATAGCCATTCTGACAGGTGTGAGAATGTGGTTTAAATTCACATTCCTCTGATGCTTAGTGACATTGAGCATCTTTTTATATGTATATTGGCCATCTCTATGTCCTCTTTGGAGAAGCTTATTCAGATCCTTTGCCTATTTTTTAATTGGATTGCTTATTTTTTTGGTGTTGAGTTGTACAAGTTCTTTATAAATTTTGGATATTAACCTCTTCTCAGATGTTTCATTGATTAGTATGTTCTCCCATTCAGTGGGTTATGGTTTTGAGACTAATATTTAAGTCTTTAATCCATTTAGAGTTTATTCTTATATATGGTATAAGAAGGTGGTCTAATTTTGGGTATTTTTGCACATAGCTATCCAATTTTCTCATCACCATTTTTGAATCGACTATCTTTACCCCCATTGTATGTTTTTGCTTGTTTTGTGAAATATTAACGGACTTATCCAAGTGTGGGTGTGTTTCTGGGCTCTCTATTCTGTTCCACTCACCATATGCTTTTCTGCCAGTACCAGGCTATTTTGATTACTGTGACCTTTGTGTATAGTTTGATATCAGGTAGTGTGATTTCTCCAACTTTGTTCTTTGTCAAGTTGGCTGTGGCTATTCAGGGTCTCTTGTGCTTCCATATACATTTTTGGAATGTATTTTCTAGTTCTGTGAAATATGCCATTGGTATTTTAGGGTTGGTATTATAGGAATTGCATTGAATCTATAAGTTGCTTTGGATAGTATGGATATTTTAATGATGTTAATTCTTACTCATGAGCACAGTATATGCTTCCACTTATTTGTATTTTATTCAGTAGCTTTCTTTAGTGTCGTATAATTTTCCAACTACAGATCTTTTACACCCTTGGTTAAATTTATCCCTAGTTACTTTATTTATTTATTTATTTATTTATGCATTTATTTATTTATTTATTTTTTTTTTTCATTTTTTCTTTTTTTCATTATTTGTATATAAAAATGCAACTTACTTTGGATATTTATTTTGTACTAGTGGCCCTGCGCACAAATCCATGCGCTAGTAGCTCACTGCCACTTGCCTCAGCTGGCCGCCCCGCCCACTGCTGCTTGTAGCTCTCCCCTGCACATAGCTTACTGCCCCACCCTCCTGTAGCTCTCCACCACTTGTAGCTCACTGCCCCACCCTCCTGCTGATTGATCATTACTTGATGGTGTCTTGACCAATTTGCATATTACACTATTATAAGTATAGATACTGCTACTTTACTGAATTCATGTATTAGTTCTAGTAGTTTTTTGGTTGAATCTTTAGGGTTCTCTTTATATAGCATCGTGTCATCTGAAAATAATGACAGTCTTATTTCTTCCTTTCCAATTTGAATACCTTTTATTTCTTCTTGTCTGTTTGCTGTGGACTTCCAGTACTATAATGAATAAAAGTAGGGAAAGCAGACATTTCTGGCTTGTTCCCTATATTAAGGAAAACCCTTTTAGTTTTGGCCCATTGAGTATGATGTTAACTGTGGGTTTATCTTATATGTCCTTTATTACATTGAATTATGTTCCTCTATTCTCACTTTGCAGAGAGCTTTTACGTATAAATGGATGCTGGATTTTATCAAATGCTTTTCCTGCATCTATTGATGTGCTCATGTAGTTTTTATTCTTCATTTTGTTTATGTGGTCATCACGTTTATTGATTTGTGAACATTGTACCTATCTGCATCCCAGGAATAAATTCTACTTGATCACGGTGTATGATCTTTTTAATGTATTTCTGGATTTAGTTTGCTAATATTTTGTTGAGAATTTTAGCATCTATGTTCATTAGAGATATTGGCCTACAATTTTCTTTCTTTGTTGTGTCTTTATCTGGTTTTAGAATTAAGATAATGCTGGTCTTATTAAATAAGCTTGGGAGTCTTCCCTCCTCTTGAATTTTTTGGAATAGTTTGAGATAAAATAGTTCTTCTTTGAATCTTTGATAAAATGCACCTATGAAACCACCCTGTCCTGGATTTTTGTTTGTTGATTACTGCTTCAATTTCACTAGTTGTAATCTATCTATTCAAATTCTCTAATTCTTCCTGATTAATTTTTGGAAGATCATATGTTTATGACCAAATTTATCCATTACATACAGATTATCTAATTTGTTGGCATATAGTTACTCATAATATTTTCTTAGAATCCTTTGTATTTCTTTGGTATCAGTTGTTACTCTCCTCTTTCATTTCTGATTTTATTTATTAGGGTCTTCTTTTTTATGAGTCTGGTTAAAGGTTTCAGTCTTGTTTATCTTTTCAAAGAAACTGATCGTGGATTCATTGATCTTTTGTATTGTGTTTTCTTTTAGACTCTATTTTTTTTTATATCTGCTGTGATCTCTATTATTTTTTTTTCTACCTGCTCTGCCACCATCTTGGATCTCCAAATTTCAAAGTACTTTAAATGGCAGACTCTTTAAATACAGCTAGATCTGTACACATAGTGTATATAATAGGCACTGAGCAAAAATGTGTTTATTGATTTAATTAGTCACCATGTTTTCTTCATTTAGATCAACTTTAAGAAAGAAGTGGCTCAATTATTAGAAACACTTTTTAGTCTGATTATAGAAGTAATCCATTCTTAATGTAACAATACTTAGAATAGAAAAGGCAATGAGAAATAAATAAATCACTACCCAGAGACAACCACTGTTAATGGTTTGGGTTATTCATTCATTCAGCAAATACTTAGTTAGCAATTACCATATAGTAGGTATAGTGGCTGGGAAAACACAGGTTAATAAGACACAATCTCTGGCCTCAAGGATCTCTTAGCTTCATGAGCAAGCCAGGTTAAATAAGTAGATAATTAAAGAATAATGTTAGTGCAATGATAGATATAAGCATAGGACATTATTAGAATAAGGAGGAACCTCCAATGGATATGTGGGTATGATATGGCACAGAGTAGGAGAGGAGCCACTTTCTGGGGAAGTTCTTAGTTGAAAATTTAGAAAATAAAGATCCAAAGGAGGAAAGAGAAATAGTATAGAATCTTACCTTCCTGTTGTGACCAGGGTCCACTTTTTGTGTCTGCTCTGATTCCATTGAATACCTGTACTGTCATTTGCTCTAAGTTCAAGTATACTCTGTATTGATCAGAAGTGGGTTTCTTAGCAGTATTATTTCTCTGACCTGGTGTCCCCATATTAAGCAGGTATAGGCCAAGATGTATTTTCTCAATGGCTTCATGCCAAGCAATTCCAGAGGAATTTTAAGGCTCTGGATATTGTAACCAAGGTGCCCATGATTCTGAATTAGCTATACTTTTCACAGTAAAACAGTTTGTTGGGTTGTTGGAGTGGGGAGAAGGAGTTAGAAATATTATGAACACACACATGCACATATGCACACACATGACTTTAGAAGCATAATGTCCTCCTGTGGCTCGTTGTCCCTTCCGCTCACCCCCTCTAGTCCCCATTCTAATCTTGCCTTTATAATTGCCACTGTTCATCGGGACTTTTCAGGGAGCCTGTCCTCAGCAAACACCCTTTGCTAGAGGGTATTAACCAACCTCCATTTATAAACTCAAAAGGAAGAGGCCACACCAGGGAGAAAGTGATTATAAGAGAAACTGCAGAAAACAAGAGCGCCTCTGTATAGTCATTTAGAAAATGTGGCCAGGGAAAGAAATTTCAATGAAACTATTTCAAGGTATATTTAAATGTGGCTCCCTGAAGCCCATTAGTTCTTAGTCCAAGCTAATTAATATACAGGAGAGGTTTTACTTCAGAGAGATTTCTAATGAAAAAAATTGTGAATAAAACATCCATAGAAACGACTTATGGGGACTCAGAAGGATTCGTTTCTCATCTCTATCAAATATGATGAACTGATAGAAATTCTCCTGGTAATGCACTTCTGTGAGGATGGGTGAGCTGCTTACAGCAATTTACAGTATGGTAGTGTTTGTCACAGCTCTGCCAGCACTGGAGACTAGTCCCTGGGAATTTCATTGATTACTGGTAAACTACATGCTCAAAGACAGCTCTGAAATCCCCCCATCTTCTTTTCACAACTTCAAGTCATTAACCCTGGTAACTTGAAAGATAGGACAAAAATAAGCTGTGGGTGCTCAAGAGAGAAAGGAGTAGAAAATAGCCAGAAGGTGAGCGGCAGTCTAGGCAAGGAGGGTTATCCTGAGATGCCTGCTGGAGGAGGCTCATGGCCAGAGAGCTGAAGAGGAGTTGCCCTGGCCAGAGGAGGCAAGGGCCATTGCATCTGTGGCCCCTAGAGTGTGGTCCCTGGGTCAGCAGCAACCTCACTTGAGAACTCATTAGAAGAACAAAATCTAAGGTCCCACTTTAGACCTATTAGATCAGACACCCTGGAGTTGGGGCCAGGAGTCTGTTTGAAAGCACCCTCCAGATGCCCCTGACCTCACTCAAGTGTGAGGACTCTGCCCTGTATTCCTGGTTCTTGCCCTTGAGCCATCACTGGACTCACCTGAGAATCCAGAGCCCCAGAAATCCCATTAGTGAGGCAGGTCTGGGAACCAGGGATCTGCCTTTTTAAGAGCTCCTCACATGTTCTGATGGTCTTTGTGGATTGGGGACCACTTTGGAATGGTTTGAAAGTGTCCAAAAGGAGTACTTCCTCATCCAACCTTGTCTGCAGTGCACCTGACATCTTACCACCATTACTTATCCCATTTAGATACACACTTGCTTGTTTGTGCCATCCTTTGTTAAAATGCAAAGTACTTTCTGATTGATTGATTGATTAATTGATTGATCCCTTTGGTCATTCATGAGGTCAACTAATAAGTATGATGTGTCTCCTACCTGCAGGGCACTCTGCTGATGTAAGGTGAGAGAGAGAGAGGTACATTGTGCCACTATTTCTTCCCTACAGTGGGTGGCAGTCTGTTTACCCTTAGAGGACACAAGCCGAATAAGGGGACATACCTTGACAGGTGTCCAATGGAAATGCTGGACAAATTACTTATATAAATGCTAAACAGGGTTCGTGGAGGACCAGTAAGGGCATGTTTTCCTTCTCTCCATCAGCCCAGGGCAGTGGATGCATCCTCAGAAGGTGAGCTGGGAGCAGACAGGATGGGCAGCTTGCTGACTTCCAACTTCAGATTTCTGAGAGAGAGGGGAGACCTCGGGGCTTTCTGCAGCTGGGTCTCTGCCCCATGTTGGACATGTATTGTTTTCCTGTATGGGGGATGCTTGTGGTTTTCTGCGATTACCAGATCGATTCTCACTTATCCTATCTAATAAAGAGGGAATATGCTAGTTGACCATCATGCCCTCACAAAGATGGAGGTGCCCACAGCCAATAAGGAGGGAATATGCTAATTGACTGCCATGCCCTCAAAGATGGTGGCACCTACAGCCACAAGATGGCGGAGCCTAATCCCCTTAGCCTTGCCTGGGGGTGGGCCTGGCCATGCCACACACCTGCCTTCGGAGTCCCTCAGTCCCCTCAGCCCCCTAGTCACCCAGGGCCAGCCTGAGGAGCAGGCAAGCTTCAGATGTTGGCTGTCCAGCCTCCCAGAGCCAGCCCGAGGTGCAGGCAAGCCTTGGATGGTGGCTGGGCTGCCCAGATGCCCAGGGTCACCTGAGGCTCAGGTAACCAGGGCCAGCCAAGGCTTGTGCTGCCAGCAGTGGCAGCAGCAGAGGTGTGATGGAGGCATCACCTTCCCCTGATCGCTGGGTCGCCTCCCGCCCCTGAGGGCTCCCAGACTGTCAGAGGGGCAGGCTGGGCTGAGGGACACCCACCTCCAATGCATGAATTTTCATGCACCGGGCCTCTAGTCTTTTAATAATCAGTTCAAATGTTCTCCCCTATCCGAAAATTGCCTTTATCTGACTCCCCTGACCATGGAAAGCAGAAATGTTTTTTCCTTCATCTAGCACCCTAGAAATGAACACAGACTTTGATGCTTGACACTTCAGTTGTTTTAGAGAAAAGTTATGACTTATGCTTTACAAGCTTAGATTTGTAAGAACTGTCATGCTATATAATTTTTCTTTTTTTTTTTTTTTTTTCTTTTCAGCTCATGTATTTTATTTTTTTATTTTTTTATTTTTTAAATATTTTTATTGAGGTATTATATGTGTACATATCTTACTATTACCCCCCCCACCCCACACCCACACATGCCCTCCCCCCCCAGAGTTTTGCGTCCATTGTTTATGCTTATATGCATGCATACAAGTCCTTCGTTTGATTTCATAACTCCCCCACCTTTCCCAAACTTTCCCCCTGTACTTTGAAAGTCTGTTTGATGCTTTACTGTCTCTGTATCTATCTTTTTGTTCACCACTTTATAATGTTCTTTACTATCCCTAAATGAGTGAGATCATGTGGTATTTTTCTTTCATTGACTGGCTTATTTCACTTAGCATAATGTTCTCCAATTCCATCCAGGTTGCTGCAAATGATGAGAATTCCTTCTTTTTTATGGCAGCATAGTATTCCATTGTGTAGATGTACCACAGTTTTCCGATCCACTCATCTGCTGACGGGCACCTAGGCTGTTTCCAAATCTTAGCTATTGTAAATTGTGCTGCTATGAACATAGGGGTGCATATATCCTTTCTGATTGGTTTTTCTAGTTTCTTCGGATATATTCCCAGGAGTGGGATTACTGGGTCAAATGGGAGTTCCATTTTCAGTTTTTTGAGGAAACTCCATACTGTTCTCCACAGTGGCTGCACCAGTCTGCATTCCCACCAGCAGTGCACGAGGGTTCCTTTTTCTCCGCATCCTCGCCAACACTTGTTGTTTGTTGATTTGTTGATGATAGCCATTCTGACAGGTGTGAGATGGTACCTCATTGTTGTTTTGATTTGCATCTCTCGGATAATAAGTGACTTTGAACATGTTTTCATGTGTCTCTTGGCCTTCCTTCTGTCTTCTTTTGAAAATATTCTGTTTAGGTCTGTTGCCCATTTTTTTATTGGATCATTTATCTTCCTCTTATTGAGTTGCATAAGCTGCCTGTAGATGTTGGAGATTAAACCTTTATCAGTGATAGCATTTGCAAATATGTTTTCCCATGCAGTGGGCTTTCTTGTTGTTTTGTTGATGGTTTCTTTTGCTGTAAAAAAGCTTTTTATTTTGATGTAGTCCCATTTGTTAATTTTCTCTTTAGCTTCCATTGCCCTAGGGGCAGTGTCAGTGAAGAAGTTCTTGTGGCATATGTCTGAGATTTTGTTGCCTGTGGATTCCTCTAGTATTTTTATGGTTTCCCGTCTTATGTTTAAGTCCTGTATCCATTTTGAGTTTATTTTTGTGTATGGTGTAAGTTGGTGATCTAGTTTCATTTTTTTGCATGTATCTGTCCAGTTTTCCCAACACCATTTATTGAAGAGACTGTCTTGACTCCATTGTATGTTCATGCCTCCTTTGTCAAATATTAATTGAGCATAGTGGTTTGGGTCGATATCTGGGTTCTCTATTCTGTTCCATTGATCAATATGTCTGTTCTTGTGCCAGTACCAGGCTGTTTTGAGAACAGTGGCTTTGTAATACAGCTTGAAATCTGGTATTGAGATCCCACCTACTTTATTCTTCTTTCTGAGGATTGCTGAGGCTAGTCGGGGTCTTTTTTTATTCCAGATGAATTTTTGGAGAGTTCTTTCTAGATCTGTGAAATATGCTGTTGGTATTTTGATGGGGAGTGCATTGAATCTGTAGATTGCTTTGGGTAGTATGGACATTTTAATGATGTTGATTCTACCAATCCAGGAACATGGTATGTTCTTCCATCTGTTTACATCTTCCTCTATCTCTTTTTTCAGTGTCCTGTAGTTTTCTGCGTATAGGTCTTTTACCTCCTTAGTTAAGTTTATTCCTAGGTATCTTAATTTTTTTGGTGCGATGGTAAATGGGATTGCTTTTTTAGTCTCTCTTTCTGTAAGTTCATTATTGGTGTATAGAAAAGCCATAGATTTCTTGGCGTTAATTTTGTATCCCGCTACATTGCCGAATTCATTTATTAAGTCTATTAGTTTTTTGATGGAATCTTTTGGGTTTTTTATGTACAATATCATGTCATCTGCAAATAAGGACAGCTTCACTTCTTCTTTTCCAATTTGGATGCCTCTTATTTCTTCTTCTTGCCTAATTGCGATAGCTAATACTTCCAGTACTATGTCAAATAGAAGTGGTGAGAGTGGGCATCCCTGTCTTGTTCCTGTTCTTAGGGGAAATGGTTTTAGTTTTTGCCCATTGAGTATGATGTTTGCTGTGGGTTTATCATAAATAGCTTTTATTATGTTGAGGTATGAGCCTTCTATTCCCACCTTGTTGAGAGTTTTTATCAAGAAAGGGTGTTGGATTTTGTCAAATGCTTTTTCTGCATCTATTGATATGACTATGTGATTTTTATCTCTCAATTTGTTTATGTGATGTATCACGTTTATTGATTTGCGGATATTGTACCATCCTTGCATTCCTGGAATAAATCCTACTTGGTCATGGTGTATGATCTTTCTGATGTACTGCTGGAGCCGATTTGCTAGAATTTTGTTGAGGATTTTGGCATCAATGTTCATGAGGGATATTGGCCTGTAATTTTCTTTCATTGAGTTGTCTTTATCTGGTTTTGGTATTAGGGTGATGCTGGCTTCATAGAAGGAGCCTGGAAGTGTTCCTTCCTCTTGAATTTTTTGGAATAGTCTGAGGAGGATAGGTTTTAGTTCTTCCTTGAAAGTTTGATAAAACTCTCCTGTGAAGCCATCTGGCCCCGGGCTTTTGTTTGCCGGAAGCTTTTTGATGACTGCTTCAATTTCTTCCATAGTTACTGGCATGTTGAGCTGTTTAGAATCTTCCTGATTGAGTTTTGGAAGGTTGTATTTTTCTAGGAATATGTCGATTTCCTCTAGGTTGTCCAGTTTGTTGGAATAGAGTTGTTCGTAGTATTTTGTAACAATCCTTTGTATTTCGTCGGGGTCTGTTGTTATTTCACCTCTTTCATTTCTGATTTTGTTTATTTGGGTCCTCTCTCTTTGCTTCTTGGTGAGCCTGGCTAGAGGTCCATCAATCTTGTTTATCCTTTCAAAGAACCAGCTCTTGGTTTTGTTGATCTTTTGTATTGTTTCTTTGGTCTCTATGTCGTTTATCTCCGCTCTGATCTTTATTATTTCTTTCCTTCTGCTTACACTGGGCTTATCTTGTTGCTCTCTCTCTAACTCTTTGAGTTGTTGGGTTAGGTAATTTATTACCATTGTTTCTTGTTTTTTGAAGTAGGCTTGTAGAGCTATGAACTTCCCTCTCAGGACTGCTTTCATTGTGTCCCATAGATTTTGGATTGTTGTGTTTTCATTGTCGTTTGTTGCCATGATGTTTTTTATTTCTTCCTTGATGTCTTTGGTAACCCAGTCATGGTTTAATAACATGCTGTTTAGTCTCCAAGTGTTTGATTTCTTTGGGTTGTTTTTATTGTAGTTGATTTCCAGTTTTATGCCACTGTGATCTGAGAAGATACTTGATATGATTTCTATCTTCTTGAATTTGGAGAGACTTTGCCTATGTCCTAACATATGGTCTATCTTTGAAAATGACCCATGTGCACTTGAGAAGAATGTATATTCTGTGGCTTTGGGGTGAAATGTTCTGAAGATGTCGATTAATTCCATCTGTTCTAGTGAGTCATTTAGGATTGATGTTTCTTTGCTGATTTTTTGTTTAGAGGATTTGTCCAATGGTGATAGTGGGGTATTGAAGTCTCCTACTATGATTGTATTACTGTCAATCTCTCCTTTGATATCTTCCAGGAGTTTTTTAATGTATCTTGGTGCTCCTGTATTGGGTGCATATATGTTTACCAGAGTTATTTCTTCTTGTTGGATTTCTCCCTTTAGTATTATGAAGTGGCCTTCATTATCTCTTGTTATGTCCTTCACTTTGAGATCTAATTTGTCAGATATAAGTATTGCAACCCCAGCTTTTTTTTCATTTCCATTTGCCTGGAAAACCTTTTTCCATCCCTTTACTCTCAGTCTGTATGCATCCTTTTTTTTGAGGTGGGTTTCCTGTAGACAGCAGATATCTGGGTTTTGTTTTCTTATCCAGTCTGTTACCCTGTGTCTTTTGATTGGGGCATTCAATCCATTTACATTTAAAGTTATTATTGATAGGTACTTATTTGACGCCATTTTTATTCTATACCCCTGTGTACCTTCTTTGCTTCCTATTTCTTTCTTTTTTTTACAGCAGACCCTTTAGCATTTCTTTCATTGCTGGTTTGGTGGTGATAAACTCCCTTAGTCCTTTTTTGTCTGTGAAGCTCCTGATTTCACCTTCAATTTTGATTGATAGCCTTGCTGGGTACAGTATTCTTGGATTTAGACCCTTCCTTTGCATGACTTGGTATATTTCATTCCATTCCCTTCTGGCCTGATGAGTTTCTGTTGAGAAATCAGTTGCTAGTCTGATGGGGGTTCCTTTGTATGTAACTGTCTGTCTCTCTCTGGCCGCTTGTAAGATTCTTACTTTGTCGTTGGTGTTTGCCAACTTAACTATAATGTGCCTTGGCGTCGGTCTTTTGGGGTTCATTTTGCTTGGAACTCTGTGAGCTTCTTGGATTTGTGTGGGTTTTTTCTTCCCTATATCAGGGAAGTTTTCTGTTATTATTTCTTCAAACAGGTTTTCTATTCCTTGCTCAGTTTCCTTTCCTTCTGGCACCCCTATTATCCTGATGTTGTTTTGTTTTGTATTGTCCCGAAGTTCCCTTACGCTCTCCTCAATCTTTCTAATTTTTGTTTCTAGAAGCTGTTGTAATTGGGTATTTTTTTCCATCTTGTCTTCTAGCTCACTTATGCGGTCCTCTGCTTCATCTAGTCTACTCTTGATGCTTTCTATTGAGTTCTTTACAGCAGCGATGTCACTTTTCATTTCTTCTTGGTTCTTCTTCATTTCTTCTTGGTTCTTACTCATATTGTCGAATTTGTCTTCCATCCTTTTCAGCCACTTTATGACCATTTCTCTGAATTCTTTCTCTGATAGGTTGTTTGCCTCTAAATCGTTTACTTCCTTTTCTGGTGATGCCTGCTTCTCTTTCCTGTGGGGGCTGTTTCTTTGTCTCCCCATGGTCTCTCTTCTCCGGATGTCTGGTTATATAGATTTCTCTCTCTGGCGTTGATTTAAAGGTATAAAATACAACACAACCAGGCACAACAGACAAGGCACTGAACAGAATTGTATTCACGATATTAATAACCTCCAATAGAGGTAACCACCAGAGAAAGACAAATTAGGGAATAGGAGTGGAAGAGGGAGAGTAAAAAGAAAGAACAACAACGAAGAAAAAAACAACAACAAAGAGTGTGAATCTGAACTTGGGAAAAGAGCAGAAAGAAAGAAAAGAAATAACAGAAAAGAAAAAGAAAAGAAAAAAAAAGTAAGAGAGACAAGAATGATACTAAGAGAGAAAAGGGGAACAAACTATATATATGGGGAGTAAACTCCACTAGAACAACCACTATTCCCAGCAAATTCCAGCAACACGAGCCTGGCGATTAATACAAACTGCAACAGCAGCTAATATCAAGTGAGGCAAGGGAAAACAAAAGTAAAAAACAAACAAAAACAAAGCAAACAAAAGAACCAACCAAACCAACAAAAAGAATAATCTAAACAATCTCATAAAAAAGCATAAAAATTCAATCTAATCAACATTCAAGCAAACAACAACAAAAGGCCCGAGAGAAAAATAATTTTTTAAAGGTAGCGTAGAGAGAGGTTTGTATGGATTTGGAGCAGGGGGTTGGGAATTAGATATATAAGTAGGGTGAAGTTTTAGCAGGGAGTAAACTGAAAAAGTAGGGAAAATCTAAAGCCAGAAAGGGTTAAGATAAACTGGGAGCAAAAGGGGAAAGGTTAGGAGAGTGATGGCATAATGTTAGCTTTGAGATAGGGTAAAGCGATTGTAAGGGAAAGATGCAAATCGAATGTAGGACACTAATCCAAAAATAAAAGAAAGAGAAAATCAAATGACATTAAAAAAAAAAAAAAAAGTAAAATAATAGTAATAATAGTGCTGATTGAAAATAAAAATGTAATAATTAAAAAGGTGAAAATCAAGTGAGGAAAAAGAAAAAAATATTAGTTTCTTAAGTAAAAGATGCAAAAAATGAAAATAAAAAAATATGAGAATAAAAAATTTAAAAAATTGAAAAAAGAATTGAAAATTAAAAAATAGGAAGACTAAAATGTGCAGTAGCGGCTGTCATTCACTTCCTCTATTATTCTGTTTGGTACGCCTTTTTCCCAGTCTGGGCGGTATTTCAGTTCAGCTTCATTCCAGGGCTCCTCAGTGTTGGAAGCCAGTCCTGCTTTTTAAGCCAGCCCTATCTTAATTTCTCGTATTTATTTTTGATTACACCAGAGACAATTAGCGTTTCAGCCCCTGGGTGGCAGTGTTTCTGAATTGACTTCCGGGCCTCTCTAGCTCTTTTTTCTTTTTTTTTTTTTTTTCCCCTTCTATGGCACTCACTACCGGTTTGTGGAGATGTGCGCCTCAGAGCTGCCTCTCTGATGGTCACACGCAGCTCTGGCCCCAGGTTCCGAAGAAACACCTTCCCCCTGCAGACTTTCAGGGTTTCCACCTGGGTTTACCTCTGTATTGGGCTTAGCAATCAGAGTCGGAAAGAGCCCAGGTGTGCGGACCGTGGGTCTGTGCCCCAGACTAAGGAGCCTGCACTCCTTTGAAAATTCTTAGTCTGACCCTCCTCGTCAGATTAAAATGAGTTGCTTTCAAGAGGTCACTTCTGTTAGCAGCTCAGAAGACCCCCCTCCTCATTCACGGATCACGGCAGTTCCAACTGCCGCCGACTTTTCTAGTCACAGACCTCCCGGCTCCTGCCGGTCCTGCGGCTGCCGCACTTCCCTCACCCAGCGCCTCCCTCACCCACCGCGGGGATTAGAAACCGCAGCTTATTTCAGACAAAATCTGACCTTTCCGTGGTGCAGTGAAGAGTTTCTTTGAATCCGAATGTTTGCGCTGATAGGGGACCGGTGGTCTGGTGCTCCCAGCAGCTCAGTGTTTGCAGTTGTCGCGGAAAGTCAGGTTTCCCCTAAAATCCTCCTTTCCTTGCAAGATGGCACGGCGCCCGGCGAGCCCGCAGCTCCAGGAGGGGACCCAGCCCCTGTGGGTGCTGCGTGGTCAGAGGAACACTGCCCAGCACTCCCCCGCCTTCTCCTGGAGTTTAGCTGTCCCTTGGCTTGCCCACATACACTCCCTCTGCGAGCCTCTGCTGCTCCGACTCTCCGCCCCAGGAACAGACTCCAAACCCGACTCTATTCCGTCGCCATTTTTTTCCCTCTCATGTATTTTAATCTATATAATTTTTCTAAGTCAAATTTGTTTTTACTTAGAGCCCCCATCTCACAATGTCATTAAAAATTCAACCTTAGTCATAATTGGGGCTCCCTTCTCCACAGCCCCCCAGTAGTCCTGAGCCCTTCCATATAGCAGACTCTTGAGTCAGGCTCTTTGTCTCCCACCCACTGTGGTCATTACAGTTCCTCTCAATGTTCAAGCCCACGCAGGACCCAGTCTCACAGCCATTCCCACCAGATGTTCTTGCCAGTTTCCCAGGGATCTGTGAGGGTGCTGGAGGCCAGAACATGGCAGGAAAATGTGAAGATTTGGCACAAATTCCCAGCTCAATAAATCATCCTGCCACCAGTACTTTTTCATTTCCTTCTTGCTTTCCTATCTCACTGCCAGTTCTTTAAAGGAGAGGGTTATTTCTGCCTTCTGTTTTTCACTGTCTGACCCAGCACATAATAGGCATTCAGTTAACATTTGTTGAACTGAATTTGGTAGTGATGGGATGGTTTGTGGAAAGGTGGGACCGAGTGGACCCTGTAAGGGTGTTGGAGGTTGATGTGGAGTAGTGAGGATTTCAGGTAGATACATAAATGTTCTGACCTTACCAGATGGAAATAAAGAGTTTATGTGGTCCAGGTGAAGGTTTGTGTTAAAAAAATATTAGGGGATAGAATTAGAAAGTTGGTTTTTATCCAGGCTCACACAAGGATCAGTATAATTATCCAGAGAATGGAGAGCCGCAGCAAACGCATGAATCATTCTTTTGAAAGATGTACTGTGCTAATACACCAACATTTTATGGAGAATGATCACTGTGGAGAGATTCTGTGAGAGGAGGTAAGGGAGTGATGTTTAAGGCTTGCTGAGCATTTTCAATTTACTCTTCCAAAGGATAGATCAATGTTTTAAACTCATGACAACTTTGTGAGTTAAAAACTATAATGCTCACTTTATTAATGAGAAAATTGAGGCATGAATGCCTGATAACTTTTCCTAGATCACATTATTAATAAGTAGCAGAGCTTAGATTTGAACCCAGGCCTTTTGAACATATTGCCTGTGTACCTAAACACTATGCAATGCTGCCACCTACTTTACCATCTACACTAGGGCCCTGAAGATGGAATAGTAGATGGTGAACTGACCAGCTCATCTCCAGTCTTCGCTTCAGCTGTCCTGGCCAGACGCAGGCACAGTTTTAGTTCTGCAGAACAAGAGAGGAGCCAGATTCAGCCCAGTTCTCCCCCACTGCTCCACTGTTGTGGAGCATCCATCCCACTTCCTCATGCATTGGAACACTGATGCAGTGGCTCTGAAGTCAGGAGAGCATCTCTTCTTCATTCTTATCTCTGTATCTTGAAGGGTTGGTTAAAGGGGGTATATTTTGAGTAAAGGAGCTGATTGTTAGCTTGTCCTTCTTGACAAAAGTCACCCATTCCATTGCCATGTCAAGGGTACTTGCTGAAGAGTATCTAAGACATTTACTTCCTACTGAATTGTAAATTCTAAGATGACCGGAAACATTGACAGCACCAGGTTGAGCTCATGGCATTTATTATTTACTAGGAAAATGAGGCTTTTGAGGCTTTGAAAATGAGGCTTTGAAAGTCCCCCAGTTAGTGGGTAACAGCTGACATTCAGGAAGATAGTCATATGAGGTTAATGCCAAAGCCAGTGTTCTTGACCAGAGCTATGATAGCTCCCAACATTGAAGAATGTATACGAAAATGAATTTATCAAGCTCCCAGAAAGGTCAGCCTTAAGGAATAGTTCTAGGGAGAGAGTGTGGAGACTAAGAGCTGGAGGGAGGCATAGTGCCTCCTGGCCTCATTTCTCTGCCCTGCCTGTCTATACTCGGCCTCATGAGTTTGTAATTTTCCCCCCGCCACCCCTCCACAAAAATGCCACGTATTTCCCCACTCCTTGACTCTGGTTTTAGTCATGTGACTTCTTTTTGCCCTATAGAATGAGAAAACAGTAGGGTGTGCCAGTTCCAAGACTGGACCAAGGACATATATATGTCAACATGCACGTTTGCCAGGTATGTGCTCCAGCCAGGTCATTGGCTCCAGAAAAAGGGTAAGAGTCACAGGAAGCAGAGCACCTCCAACTGCACTCATCCTAGGTCATCCGACCCCACCCCTGACCTGCATACACCTGAGAACAGGTTACTGTAGTTTTAAGTGATCATGATTTTGGGATGATTTGTTATACTTCATCTTTGTGACAATAGCTAACTGATACAAACTGGGTTTGAATTACAGGATCCAGGCTCAGAGCAACTTCTGTCACTTATTAGCTTTGCCATTATTTAAACTTTCTCAACTACAGTGTCTGTCACTAAAGATAGGAAAAGTTCCAACCCATAGAAAGTTTTTGTATTTCTCTGTGCTGAATAAATGAGATAATGCTGATAAAATGCCTTGCATAGCACCTTGCAGAAGTCACATTGTGTCAGCTGTTGTGGTAGCCATGTGCCTAGTAGAGGGCCCTGCAGGCAGGAGGTTGGATGTTGACAATGAATGGAAGTTGTGTCTATGTTGGCTCTGTGGTGTTCAGGTGTCCTGGATGTGCCCATTCAGCAGAACCAACTATCATGGGCTTAACATTCTCAGCCAGGGGGAGAGAGAGAGAGAGAGAGAGAGAGAGAGAGAGAGAGAGAGAGAGAGAGAGAAAATGAATGAGAGAACGCCCATGGGCATGTGTATGTACACACCTCTGTGTGTTTATTCTGACTGGAATGTGAGCAGAGACAGAGACTATTTCTGCTTCTCCAAGAGACTGCATATTGTCTCTATCTAAATTCCCACAATTGGGCGAAGTTGGGTGTTACTTTTCTTGGAGTTAATGACGTTTAACAGAAGTTCTTAGGAAACACTGGCACGTCATCCAGCCTTTATTAAGTTGATAAACATACCTTTCTAGAGCGTCTCAAGTTTGTAGGATGGTGGTGAACAGTCTGCTCAGCATGAGTAGGAGAGCCAGAGCTTGCCACAGCATGTCCCCTGTGTGCAGTGTCCAAGCAGTCTTGATGGGATGGAATTAGCAGTAGTTGCTTTCCAGGACGAGGCTACCTTTTCATTCATTTGGGCAGTTCTGTCAGTGAGCTCACAGAGCAGACAGCAGAGCAGCCACTTCCCAGCCTGCAAGTGACTGAAATGCAAGGGGCACAAAGGCAGGAGGAGGGAGCCATGGGCACTTAAGGAGGCTTGTAAAACTATCAGCAAAGCGGGTCCTGCTGCCTGGACTCCCCAGGGCTGTGCTGTGTTTTAGGGGTGCTGGCTGAAGTCAGCATCCTGATTCAGCTGCATAAATAATCTCACAGAGTCTTGCAGAGGCCCAGGGGAGAGGGAAGGGGGCAAAGGGGGCAAGTCATATCTGTCAGAACTAGGATATAAACCTCAGGGGAAAGGGACAGATCACTGGGCTTCAAACTCTGCAATGGGAGGGATCAGGTGGTTTGGTTTTTCTAGATAATTTTTAAATCCTGTATTGATTATGTCATGTATGTAATTGATCCTTAGCAATTGTTAGCCAAATGACTAAAGTATTTAGAAATCTGATTGATTTTCAGGCTTTCTCTCTCTTTCTCTCTCTTTGTCCCTGCATCTCTCCCTTTCCCCCCTTTTCCCTCTTAACAGTGTTATTTCTAAGTATTATAGTTTCTGTTCTTTTTTCAATTCCTTTAACCAGATTAGACATTTGACTTGCAAATCTAATAATCCCTTAGTATCTTTGGTCAATCCTAAGAAGCCAATTTTTGTTAAAACCTAAGCTACTTACAGAATAGTTTGCCTGAAATACGGCTGCACCATTCTCAAAAACACAGTACCTCCTCTTATTTCAATGATAGAGTAGCTTAGATGCTAACCAGCAACTGCCATCCTTGTTTCCTATGTCCCATTTTCAAGCGTAGCCAGACTAAAGAGGGAAGGTTCTCTCATACACAAGGGCAGTGGGTGGGTCTGGGCCAGGATGAAGGACATGCTCCCTCTATGGAGAAGATGGAGCTGGAACAAGGAACACATCAGAGATGCACTGTCAGATAATGCTCTGGTTTGGGGTCTTCACTCTGGTGTAGCATCTTATATGCATTCAATTATGATGGCACTGAGTCTAGCAATCTAAAACTTGTGTAAAGAAAACCACAGATAGGACTAGGTGAAGCAGCAGGTCAGTGCTCAAGGCTCAGAGTGCCTGCTTGCTGATGGATAAAGTTATCAGGCACATGTGGAGAGTCCTAAATCAAGTATAGGCTGTATGCCAGCTTGGCCCCTTAGAATGACAGCCTAAGGGGCACACCGTGGAATTTTGTCTCTATAACTAATTTAGACCAATGCTCTGCAACTAATTTGTTCAAATTGGGTCTTGCTTTGGTTTCCTTTGGTTCCTCTTGCTTTGGATTGAATGGTATTCCCCATCCCCTGACACTCTAAATTCATTGTTGAAGCCTTAACACCGGAGAGATGTTTTTGGAGACAGGGCCTTTGGGAGGTAATTAGAATCAGATGCAGTTATGAGAGTAGGGTTCTCATGATGGAATAAGTGGCTTTATAAGAAGAAGGAGAGAGCTCTCTCTCCACCAAGTGAGGACACAGAAAAGGTGGACTTCTGCAGTCAGGAAGCAGATTCTCACCATGAACAGAATCTGCCAGCACCTTCATCTCTGACCTTCCAGCCTCTAGAACTGTGAGGAATAAATGTTGGTTGTTTAAGCCACCCCCTCCATGGTGTTTTGTTACAGCAGCATGAGCTGACTAAGATAGTTTCCATTGTTTGCTTAGCTTTCTGTATGAGACTAATGGTGACCTTAACCCCGGATAGGACACGATTTCTAACATTTTCTTCCCATTCTTTCAAGGGTAATCTATATATATAAAAGCCTAAGTGACCATCCAACTGTCCAACTGTTCGCTATGATGTACAATGACCACCAGAGGGCAGACGCTCAAAGCAGGAGCTGCAGAGCTGCAGTGACTTGGCAGCAGCGGTTCTCAGGTCCGCTCATTCTGCAAACACCCTTCGAGCTGTGGTGCTGCCCCAGGTGCAGCCGGCTGGGGAGGGATTGAGGGAGGTTGGCTCCAGGGTGTGTCCAGCCCATCACGCCCAGTCCTGCCCCACTGGCCACCTTCTAATTAATTTCTTTCAATGTGCACAGAGGAATGAGTATGAATATAAAGCAGAACACCTGTACCTTTTAAATATATTTTATTGATTTTTTTACAGAGAGGAAGAGAGAGGGATAGAGAGTTAGAAACATCGATGAGAGAGAAACATCGATCAGCTGCCTCTTGCACACCTCCTACTGGGGATGTGCCCGCAACCAAGGTACATGCCCTTGACCGGAATCGAACCTGGGACCCTTGAGTCCGCAGGCCGACGTTCTAGCCACTGAGCCAAACCGGTTTTGGCACACCTGTACCTTTTAGAACCACTATTCAGAAGAGGGTGCTGGGGCCAGAGGTGGCGTAAGACAGACAGCATGAAGGAATAACAAGAAAAAAAAAATGATACATCCATAAAAATTACTTAGGAATCCTTAAAAGCAACATAAAAACAAATAGAAAATAATCTAATGTAAACGGAATAAACAACCCTGGTTCTAAATAGAAGAGTTCTTAAATATTTGAATGCCATAGGCTCAAAAAATTAAAACTTGTGTAGTTGGAAAATGTAATTATCCTAGACCTTTAAAAAATTCAGTATGTATTTCTCTGTTGTTGAACAAAGAGTACTATAGATATACATGGTCAAAGAATTTTTTTTACATTTTCATTATGAATGTTCACTTCTAATGATAGTACATTTTTGAGTCAGAATAAGTATATATCTTAAAGACAGAAAACTCAACATCATTTAGAAAGAACTTATTTATCAATACCCTCTGAAGTTACATGGTGCTATTTAATGAAGTTTATGTGCTACCATATTTTCAAATAAGTATATTTTACATGTTAGAAATATTCAAGTATATAAGTTTATATTCAACTTTGAACTTTGAGCAGGTTGGAAGTTATACTAATGTTAGCTGCCAACTGGAAGTAACTAGCAAGTTGGCTTTCAATTATTTAGCACAACGGGATAAAATGCACAGCCCTACATGCCCTTTCTTTGTTTTAGTTCATACTAAAAAAATCTATTTTCAAGATAACTTAGGAAATTGGCTTGTGGTTGTGGCTAATTACTTAAAACAAAAACAGTTCTCTGGAACTTGCTGTATTTAAAAATTCCTTGACTTGAAATTGATTACTGCATTAATTGAATTCGTTTTAGAGATCTGATGAATAATGAAAGTCTTTGGATTCTTTATTAAAATTCATTTCTGCAAAACAGTACCCCATTCTTTTTATTTTTGTTTCAATAGAATCTAAGGCTAAAAAAAAACCCAAACATTTTAAAACCACCTCCTCTGTGTAGAATCAAGATTGCAAATCTTACAGTTGGTCATTTTCCTGTGTCACCTTTTCTGTAATCATAAACCTTATAGTTTGGATACTGTCTGGGTACAGAGAGTGAATCAATGATGTGTGTTAGTGGCAAGTAGGAAGATGAGAAAAATATTTTCAGATACTAACCCTACTTTCCAGTGAGTTCTACATACCATTCCACTTCAGGTAAACCTATGCCTTAAAATTGTAATTTCACCGAAAGTCACTGGAATTATAAATATGCTATGAGACAAGTCAGAAAAAAAATAGTGATTTTTACCTATTTAAAGCTTACTTACTTGGCTTTTGTAAGCAACAAGTTAATATATAATACACCAATTCCAGGGTAGTTATACTTTTCACACCCAACACTTTTATTTCATTGATCCTGTAGCACTAAGACAAGGAATAGCATTCCAATGAAATTTGATGACTGAATTTCAGCAAGCATAACCCAAATGTACTGTTTTTATCTGCATTTAAAATTGTTCTAGAATTAGACCATGTTTTGCAATGACATTTCTAAAAAAATCACCAACTTTTTCTGCAGTTTCATAATCTAAATATTTTTTCACTACATGTATCTTGCGTTCATATGCTTGTCCTAGTTTTTAAAATAATCATCTTTCAGAAAGTACACATGGCTAGCCAGTCAACTATATTCTCTAATATAAAGCTTTTGCTTGTGTTAGAGACCAGAGCCACTCTAATTGTTAGCTGAAAGCTATGTGCATTGAACACAGTTACTTTGGGCACATGCAAACCTTTAGTCTGATGGGGTTGACATTTTCTGAGTTCCCTCTGTGCCACCTATGATGTCAGATATTTTGTGTAACAACAACTTTATGATATAGGTATTGACATCTCTATTTCAAAGACAAAGAAATGGAACTTGAAGTTAAGTAACTTGCCCAAGATCACACAGCTAAACAGTTAATAAAAGACAGAGGCCCAGGTCTTCCACTTCAAGTCCAGTGCATTATCCAATAGCACCCTGAAATGAGAGCCCCACCTAAGGAACGTTCTGTGTGAACCTTGGTGCCAGGGAACATGCACAAGACCTCAGCATAGTCTTTCACCAAAGCTCTCCTAGTCCCAACCTTCTAAATACACAGTGATATTGACACTCTTCTAGAGTCCATTCTTTTTGTTGAAGCTTCTCTTTTTGGCTTTCCACAATGCATGCCTTGAAATGCTTACTTGGCACCAGCCAGGTCTCACTTGCATATTGCACAGTTAGACTATTGACCACTCTCTTCTGTCTGCCCTTTCTTCATTACCACTCCATATTCTTCCAAGTCCTTCTATATACCTAGCTTTCCTTCTCTACCTTTCCTCTTCTTGCCTGGTAACATTTTTCTTTATTTTAGGCTAGTTCCCTTTTTTCTGTGTTCTTTTCATATCAACTTCTGCCTCCCTGCTTCCCCCGCCCCTCAAAAAAGCAAATTCCCTTTATTCAAAGAGAAGGATCATTTTTTTAAACAAACATAATTCCCTTTTAAAATTAAAATAATTCCCTTAAAAAAAAAACACACACACAGTGGAAAATAGGCCATCATAATATTTCTTCCCACCTGAGCACTTGGCCTGCTCTTCTGTCTTCTTATGGCTGATTGCTCTTCCTGACAGCTGATTAAAAAAAAATGATAATGAATTTTCTGGTTGGTTAGATTCTGGATTAATAGCAGTTTATGCTAAAATTCCAATTTTCAAAGTGGAAAATGAGTTACTGATGGGAAAAGAATCTTCCTTGAGTATGTATAAATAATCAGGATTGGCAGATTAAACACAAATTTAGGCCTTTTCATTATCTGAACTGAATTAGTGGTTCCTAATCTTTGGAGTAACCGAGTTTTTGGTTTTATCCTGAGCACACAAGAGGAAGAAAAAGGAAGAAGTCCGTGTAGTCCCAAGGTTGGGGTAGGCGTTGGAGATGAGTGATGCTGGTAGGAAATTTCCTCACCAAGGAGCTGGAAGGAATGGTCAATGCTCCTCATATAAACCCCAACAGACTTGTAAGTAAGGTGGGGGTTTTGTAGAAGTAGGGGTGAGAGCCAGGTGTACAGAAGGGATGATTAACTGGAGATTTGGGTTAGGATTCATGGAACCAATGGGTGCCAATTCAGTTGTTAAAAGACTCTGTTTCAGGTTATGTCACTTGGCTTGGTATTTGTATGCCTGTGAAAACTAATGATGAGATCTGAAGCACAAGTGCAAGAACAATGTTCATTGATTCAATAATACATTTGGAGAACTCATAAGTACCCTAATGGAGCTTATGATCTGCAGAGTAGACAGACACTGCTCCAGACAGAATGTGAGTATCTTCAACAACAGTCGGAGGCAGTGTAGAGTAGTAGTGTCTGGGTTAAGATTCTGGCTCTGCTCTCTCCCTCACTTAAATAACCTGAGGCAGGTTCCTTCTGTTACCTTATCTTCTTCTTGTTGTTAATTCTCACCCCTCACCAGAGGATATGGAGGGGCAGAGGGAGAGAAAGAGAGAGAGAAAGAGAGAGAGAGAGAGAGAGAGAGAGAGAGAGAGAGAGAGAGAGAGAGAGAGAGAGAGAGAGAAACATCGATATAAAAGACACTCATGGATTGGTTTCCTCCCTCATGCACCTCGACCGGGGCCAGGAATAGAACCTGCTACCCAGGTATGTCCCCTTGACAGGGAATGGAACCCATGACCTTTTGGGTCAATGCTCTAACCAGCTAGCAACATTGGCCAGGCTGTGATCTTATCTTTATAATCATATAATAGCCCCTCCAATGGAGTTTTCATGGTTATTAAATGAAAATGTACTACACAGAGAGCAATGTCTGGCACACCATAAACTTTAATAGATGTTCACTCCTATTATAAAGACCTATCCGCAAATTTTAATTCATTGATCCATACATATTTGCTTCTCTGCCTTTTGTTATTAGTCATTTGCCTTTTGCCCAATGTAATGTATCACTAGTGCCTGAGAGGAAAAGAGATTGATTGACTTAGCTTTTCTCTGGATAAAACTGGTAGAGCAGATCAGTAAAGCATAATTTTCAGACTAGCAACAAGTTTATTCCTAGTTACATGGCTGCTTTAGTCTGTATTAGGGCTAATCTTGGAAAAAATGCCATGGACTTCTGATAGATCTAGAAAACTCTTGGGGGAAATTGTACAGGGAGTTAGAATTTTAAGAAGAATGACTTTGAAATGTTTTTTCATTATCAAATCTATGTGTATATGCATCTATTTCTTAATTGCAGGCTATTATGGTTCCCCACCATAATAGACTATTTCAACACATTTTTATTAGACAGAAAAGAGAACTAATTAATTCTCACACATGACAGGCATTTTCCTAAATGTGATAAAATATGCATAACAAAATTTAACACTTTGACCATTTTAAAATGTGCAATTTAGTGATATTAGGTAAACTCACATTGTTGTATAACCATCCACCATCCATCTCCAGAATTTTTGCATTATTCCAAATTAAAACTCAGTCCCCACTAACCAACTTCCTCTTCCTACCTCCAGCCCCTGGCAACCACCACTCTACTTTCTGTCTCTGATTTGACTGCTCTAGGCATCTCATAGAAGTGGAATCTGACAGTGTTTGTGCTTTTGAGACTGGCTTATTTCACTTAGCATACTGTATTAAGGTTCATCTGTGTAGTAAAATGCATTGGAATTTCCTTTTTTTTTTTTAATAAAAAAAGGTCAAATAATACCCCATTGTATGTATATTCCACATTTTGTTTATCCATTCATCCATCAGTGGACATCTGGGTTGCTCTTACCTTTTAGCTATTGTGAATATCATTTAGTTCTTAAAACCATATGCATGATTATTCCTATTTTATAGATAACAAAACATAGACCCAGAAGAAAAGAACCATTTACTCAGGATTACACTGTGAATGACAGTGTCCCCTTTTGGTGCCAAAGTTTCTCACCACTGTTATACACTTCCTCACTCAGCCCCACACCAGACCCTCCTTTGTGCTCATTCTCTGGGAACCCTGTGCTCTATCCTGAGGCACTAAACCTAGCCCGCTTCATAAAAATGTGTTGTGTTAATTTTGCTTGTGCACATTTCAAGGTACCAGCCTTTCAGTTATAGCTGTTGAGAAGTATCCTAGTTTTCTATCTCATTCATCCATTCAGCAAGTGTTGCTTATTTTGTTCCTGTTAACTAAGGTTACAGGAACAAAATAAGATATGATCTCCATCCCTGAGTAGCTCACAGTCCAGTGGAAACACTGAGTTTCTGAATCAAAGCACCATTGACATTTTGCGCTGGGGAGTTCTCTGTTGTGGAGGCTGTCCAGTGCCTTGTAGAATGTCCAGAAGCACCCAGGCTCCTACCCACATCCTTTGGCCAGTTGTAAGGATCAAAAATGTCTTCAGACATTGCCAAGTATCCCCTGGGGGGAGGGCAAAATTTCCCCCAATTGAGAACTAGTAAGTGAAGGGTACTAATAAATAAGTCAGCTGTGATATTCCATGTGATATGTGCAAGGAGAGAGATATGCACCAGAAGTCAAGAGGAGTTGTGTCTAGCCCTGGCGGGTATGCTTAGTTGGTTGAGCCTGGTCCCAAGCACTGAGAAGTTGCCAGTTTGATCCCCAGTCAGGGCACATGCTAGGGTTGTGGGCTTGATCCTCAGTGGAGGGCATGCAGGAGATGGCCAATCAATGTTTCTCTCTCTCCCTCTCCCTTTCTCTCTCTCTAAAATCAATAAAAATATTTTTTTTTAAAAAAGAGAGAGAAGTGTTTAAGTTAGCTTGGTGGGTCAGCAAAGGGTACTATAAGGAGCCACAGAAAAGTCTGTATCTTTAGTAGCTTTCTCCTGTCAGACAAATGGAAAACACTGTAAAATAACTTTAAATAATCTGCCATTTATGTTTGTACTTTGACTGAATGCTGAACTGTATTTCAATACATAGTCACCTTCCATTTCACTTTAGTTTCTACGATGCAAATCCAGTTCTCTGACGCCAGCTGGGTATGACTCAATTCAATTCTGACACTACACTCACTATCCAGTGTTAGTGCAGATCCCACAAGTTTAGGGATCAGTCCCCACTTTGGTTCCAGTGGCAAGTGTTGGGTATCCCCAAGCCACCTACACTTCTGCTAGGCCGACTACAAATTCAGCGGTTCCCAAGACCATCTCCCCTAGGGTCTGATAATTTGCTAGAACAATACACAGAACTCCCTGAAACTTACAATTACAGTTTCATTATAAAGAATATAACTCAGAAACAACTGCATGGAAGAGACACAAGGGGGAGGTCTAGGTGGGAGCGAGCGAGGGGGACACAAGAGCTCCTGTCCCATAGAGTAAGGGCACAAGACCTTCCCAGTGCATGGATGTGTTCACCAACCAGGAAGCTCTCTAAGCAGCAATGTTCAGAGTTTTTATCAAGGTTTTATTACCTGGGCACAGATGATTAAAGCATTGTTCATTGGTGATCGCACTCAACCTCTGTCTTGCTGGAGGTTTCAGCGTGGGGTTGAGAGTTCCCGTCCTCTAATCACATGCTTGGTCTTCCTGAAGTGGCCAGACCCTCCCTTGAAACTATCTAAGAGCCTATCATGAATCACCTTGTTGGCATAAACTCAGATGTGGTCTGGTCCAAAGGGGCTCCTTATGAATGACAAGAGGCACTCCTGTCACTCAGGAAATCCCAAGGGTTGTTGAACCTCTGTGCAGGAACCAGAGACAAAGACCAAATATATGTATATTTACATTTATGTTTACATTTATATTTATACTACTACTACTACTAATTATACCATAGCCCCTGTCTGAGGAAAATCCTATGTTTCTTGCAATCAAGATTCTAAAGAAAGCAGTGGCAACAGAAACCACAGGGAATCAGTTTTCCATGCAGTTTCCATGGTCTAATTCATGAACTAAATAAGCCTGCCCTGACCTGCCTCTGCTCTGGCTGGAGGTTTCAGTTACTCACTGCCTTAGGCTTTCGAAGAATCATGTCTCTTAATTGTGTGTAGGTCTTCTGTCACCTGAAAGTCCTCATTCTCTGGTGACCAGACTGTAACAAATGCAATGTAAACAGATAAGAGTGTTTACTTCTCTTCTAGATACAAATGGTCCTTGCATTAGCAGCTTTCTGGGGTTGCTGAAAGTGAGAGCTGGAATATCAAGTGGGGTTTATTGTGGGGTTATTTGCATGCAAATCCAGTAAAATGGGGCGGGGCGGGGGACCAACTGATTATAGAAATTAAGTCAGTAACTAAAATAGGTCAGAGGATTTCAGGGAAGAGGGTGTGGAGTGCCCCAAGTGCTGAAAAACTGGTGAGTTACATGATTTTAGGCACATTATTTAAACTCTGTGCTTCACTTATGTGTACAGTGAGCACATACCACAGACAGTTGTTGAAAGGATGAACTAAAATAGTAGATATAAAGCACGTGGTGCAATATGTGACACATAACACTTTCAATAAGTATTAGCTACCATAGCTATTATTTCTGGCTGAGAGTTGGAAGATCTGGGGTGGTGCTGGCTTTTGACTCAAGCGACACACCTCTCATGGTGGGTGACTTCATCCCAAGCCCTAACATAATTTTGTAGGTTCTCTGGTTTAAGGACAGGACAGATAGACAACCAACCAAATAAAATGACACAAACAAAAAGAAAAGCTCAGGGCATGGGTTGCTCTCCAAAGCCTATGATCAGAGGTATCCTCGAATAAGTGTGGGTTTGCCCAGGAAAACAAGATGGGCAGACACTGCTTCTGCTAGTCAAGGAGCTGCCTCCCAGGTTTACCTGTCCACTGGCCAAAGTGGAAGCAACTCTCACTTATCTCCCAACTCCAAATACAAGACGTGAGTGTGTGTGTGTGTGTGTGTGTGTGTGTGTGTGTGTGTGTGGCATATATGCAAATATGTGATTGTGTTTGTGTGGTTGGAGGAAGGAGAAGTGGATTATTTGAACCACTGCCTGGTTCCTGGAATTGTCTCAACCAATTTAAAGGAATATTAGCAAAGAGAGGTGTTTGCCCAAATACCTAGGGCTCAAAGGAGCAGGGCAAACAGATTAAAAACAATCTCTGGATTCAACAGCATTTCACTAATTGGCACCATTTTGCCCTGACTCAAGGTTCCTTTCCTTGTCTTCTCTCTGTATGAGGAGGCAATAGCTTGGTTTTCTCACCAGCACAAATCTCTTTGCAAGCCCAATAAAAAAGGAAACAGACAAGAGAGGAGGTTATTAAATTTCTCTTAAGCTCACAAACTCATTTCTTTTAAGCCCATTTAACTTCTGGGAAATGATGCATTGAGTTGAATGCAGGGGGTCAAACAGTTGCTCAGCCCACCACCTTTGGCTGGGTGTCAGCACATTTTTCTAGTTTCCCTGGGCTGGACTCTATGTGCCCGGAGCCTCTGCAAGGAGGTACAGCTGAGTTCCTGGTGATATCCCAGTCTCCATTCCCACTTCATCCTCACCCTGAAAAACTGAGACCACTTTAATTTGCTTGTAAAGAGGGCTCCTATACCTCTTAAATCTCTTACTCAGAGTTTTAAAAGACTCCAGCCTCACAGTAATCCCCTATGCTTTTATGTCCCCGGGCACAGCCCATTTCCTTAGGTCTATCCTGGCACAGGGATGCAAGGATATTTAGTATTGTAGAAAAAGCCCGGGGCTGAGAGCTTGTAGCCTGTAGGGTTTCTAGTCCTAACTTTGCTGCTCACCAGCTGCGGATGCAGCTGACCACTTTGAGTCCCAGTCTCTCTATCTCTAAAATAAAGGATTTAGAGAGAATGCTGTAGAAGACCATTTTTGGCTCTTGTGCTTGATTTTTCTGTCATTCTGGTGCTCAACCTGGTGCCAGTTGTGGGAAAGACAAATGGTTAAGAACCATGGGGACAGTGCACTTTGCCATAGATGGAGTCTCAAGGAACTAATTGATGTCTCTGTCAGCATCTCCTTTGGAAATCTGGTCAGCCAGATGTGTGTGTGTCTTCCTCCAATAAAATCAATGGAAAGGGTGAGTCCCAGCAACCACAAGGCTAGACTGAGGATCAGTCTGCCCCATGGAGATTAATGTTCTGCCTGGACCCAGGGTTAGGTTTCACCACTGGCAGCCAGGGTTGCTTCCAGGCATCTCTACTTTGGAGAAGATGGCTGACTGTTTTTTTTTTTTTTTTTTTTTTTGTTTTGTTTTTTTATTTTTTTATTTTTATTTTTTAAATATTTTTATTGAGGTATTATATGTGTACATATCTTACTATTACCCCCCCACACCCCACACCCACACATGCCCTCCCCCCCCAGAGTTTTGCGTCCATTGTTTATGCTTATATGCATGCATACAAGTCCTTCGTTTGATTTCATAACTCCCCCACCTTTCCCAAACTTTCCCCCTGTACTTTGAAAGTCTGTTTGATGCTTTACTGTCTCTGTATCTATCTTTTTGTTCACCATTTTATAATGTTCTTTACTATCCCTAAATGAGTGAGATCATGTGGTATTTTTCTTTCATTGACTGGCTTATTTCACTTAGCATAATGTTCTCCAATTCCATCCAGGTTGCTGCAAATGATGAGAATTCCTTCTTTTTTATGGCAGCATAGTATTCCATTGTGTAGATGTACCACAGTTTTCCGATCCAGTCATCTGCTGATGGGCACCTAGGCTGTTTCCAAATCTTAGCTATTGTAAATTGTGCTGCTATGAACATAGTGGTGCATATATCCTTTCTGATTGGTGTTTCTAGTTTCTTCGGATATATTCCCAGGAGTGGGATTACTGGGTCAAATGGGAGATCCATTTTCAGTTTTTTGAGGAAACTCCATACTGTTCTCCACAGTGGCTGCACCAGTCTGCATTCCCACCAGCAGTGCACGAGGGTTCCTTTTTCTCCGCATCCTCGCCAACACTTGTTGTTTGTTGATTTGTTGATGATAGCCATTCTGACAGGTGTGAGATGGTACCTCATTGTTGTTTTGATTTGCATCTCTCGGATAATAAGTGACTTTGAACATGTTTTCATGTGTCTCTTGGCCTTCCTTCTGTCTTCTTTTGAAAATATTCTGTTTAGGTCTGTTGCCCATTTTTTTATTGGATCATTTATCTTCCTCTTATTGAGTTGCATAAGCTGCCTGTAGATGTTGGAGATTAAACCTTTATCAGTGATAGCATTTGCAAATATGTTTTCCCATGCAGTGGGCTTTCTTGTTGTTTTGTTGATGGTTTCTTTTGCTGTAAAAAAGCTTTTTATTTTGATGTAGTCCCATTTGTTAATTTTCTCTTTAGCTTCCATTGCCCTAGGGGCAGTATCAGTGAAGAAGTTCTTGTGGCATATGTCTGAGATTTTGTTGCCTGTGGATTCCTCTAGTATTTTTATGGTTTCCCGTCTTATGTTTAAGTCCTGTATCCATTTTGAATTTATTTTTGTGTATGGTGTAAGTTGGTGATCTAGTTTCATTTTTTTGCATGTATCTGTCCAGTTTTCCCAACACCATTTATTGAAGAGACTGTCTTGACTCCATTGTATGTTCATGCCTCCTTTGTCAAATATTAATTGAGCATAGTGGTTTGGATCGATATCTGGGTTCTCTATTCTGTTCCATTGATCAATATGTCTGTTCTTATGCCAGTACCAGGCTGTTTTGAGAACAGTGGCTTTGTAATACAGCTTGAAATCAGGTATTGAGATCCCACCTACTTTATTCTTCTTTCTGAGGATTGCTGAGGCTATTCGGGGTCTTTTTTTATTCCAGATGAATTTTTGGAGAGTTCTTTCTAGGTCTGTGAAATATGCTGTTGGTATTTTGATGGGGAGTGCATTGAATCTGTAGATTGCTTTGGGTAGTATGGACATTTTAATGATGTTGATTCTACCAATCCAGGAACATGGTATGTTCTTCCATCTGTTTACGTCTTCCTCTATCTCTTTTTTCAGTGTCCTGTAGTTTTCTGCGTATAGGTCTTTTACCTCCTTAGTTAAGTTTATTCCTAGGTATCTTAATTTTTTTGGTGCGATGGTAAATGGGATTGCTTTTTTAGTCTCTCTTTCTGTAAGTTCATTATTGGTGTATAGAAAAGCCATAGATTTCTTGGCGTTAATTTTGTATCCCGCTACATTGCCGAATTCATTTATTAAGTCTATTAGTTTTTTGATGGAATCTTTTGGGTTTTTTATGTACAATATCATGTCATCTGCAAATAAGGACAGCTTCACTTCTTCTTTTCCAATTTGGATGCCTCTTATTTCTTCTTCTTGCCTAATTGCGATAGCTAATACTTCCAGTACTATGTCAAACAGGAGTGGTGAGAGTGGGCATCCCTGTCTTGTTCCTGTTCTTAGGGGAAATGGTTTTAGTATTTGCCCATTGAGTATGATGTTTGCTGTGGGTTTATCATAAATAGCTTTTATTATGTTGAGGTATGAGCCTTCTATTCCCACCTTGTTGAGAGTTTTTATCAAGAAAGGGTGTTGGATTTTGTCAAATGCTTTTTCTGCATCTATTGATATGACTATGTGATTTTTATCTCTCAATTTGTTTATGTGATGTATCACGTTTATTGATTTGCGGATATTGTACCATCCTTGCATTCCTGGAATAAATCCTACTTGGTCATGGTGTATGATCTTTCTGATGTACTGCTGGAGCCGATTTGCTAGAATTTTGTTGAGGATTTTGGCATCAATGTTCATGAGGGATATTGGCCTGTAATTCTCTTTCATTGAGTTGTCTTTATCTGGTTTTGGTATTAGGGTGATGCTGGCTTCATAGAAGGAGCCTGGAAGTGTTCCTTCCTCTTGAATTTTTTGGAATAGTCTGAGGAGGATAGGTTTTAGTTCTTCCTTGAAAGTTTGATAAAACTCTCCTGTGAAGCCATCTGGCCCCGGGCTTTTGTTTGCTGGAAGCTTTTTGATGACTGCTTCAATTTCTTCCATAGTTACTGGCATGTTGAGCTGTTTAGAATCTTCCTGATTGAGTTTTGGAAGGTTGTATTTTTCTAGGAATATGTCGATTTCCTCTAGGTTGTCCAGTTTGTTGGAATAGAGTTGTTCGTAGTATTTTGTAACAATCCTTTGTATTTCGTCGGGGTCTGTTGTTATTTCACCTCTTTCATTTCTGATTTTGTTTATTTGGGTCCTCTCTCTTTGCTTCTTGGTGAGCCTGGCTAGAGGTCCATCAATCTTGTTTATCCTTTCAAAGAACCAGCTCTTGGTTTTGTTGATCTTTTGTATTGTTTCTTTGGTCTCTATGTCGTTTATCTCCGCTCTGATCTTTATTATTTCTTTCCTTCTGCTTACACTGGGCTTATCTTGTTGCTCTCTCTCTAACTCTTTGAGTTGTTGGGTTAGGTAATTTATTACCATTGTTTCTTGTTTTTTGAAGTAGGCTTGTAGAGCTATGAACTTCCCTCTCAGGACTGCTTTCATTGTGTCCCATAGATTTTGGATTGTTGTGTTTTCATTGTCGTTTGTTGCCATGATGTTTTTTATTTCTTCCTTGATGTCTTTGGTAACCCAGTCATGGTTTAATAACATGCTGTTTAGTCTCCAAGTGTTTGATTTCTTTGGGTTGTTTTTATTGTAGTTGATTTCCAGTTTTATGCCACTGTGATCTGAGAAGATACTTGATATGATTTCTATCTTCTTGAATTTGGAGAGACTTTGCCTATGTCCTAACATATGGTCTATCTTTGAAAATGACCCATGTGCACTTGAGAAGAATGTATATTCTGTGGCTTTGGGGTGAAATGTTCTGAAGATGTCGATTAATTCCATCTGTTCTAGTGAGTCATTTAGGATTGATGTTTCTTTGCTGATTTTTTGTTTAGAGGATTTGTCCAATGGTGATAGTGGGGTATTGAAGTCTCCTACTATGATTGTATTACTGTCAATCTCTCCTTTGATATCTTCCAGGAGTTTTTTAATGTATCTTGGTGCTCCTGTATTAGGTGCATATATGTTTACCAGAGTTATTTCTTCTTGTTGGATTTCTCCCTTAAGTATTATGAAGTGGCCTTCATTATCTCTTGTTATGTCCTTCACTTTGAGATCTAATTTGTCAGATATAAGTATTACAACCCCAGCTTTTTTTTCATTTCCATTTGCCTGGAAAACCTTTTTCCATCCCTTTACTCTCAGTCTGTATGCATCCTTTTTTTTGAGGTGGGTTTCCTGTAGACAGCAGATATCTGGGTTTTGTTTTCTTATCCAGTCTGTTACCCTGTGTCTTTTGATTGGGGCATTCAATCCATTTACATTTAAAGTTATTATTGATAGGTACTTATTTGACGCCATTTTTATTCTATACCCCTGTGTACCTTCTTTGCTTCCTATTTCTTTCTTTCTTTTTTTTTTTTTTTTACAGCAGACCCTTTAGCATTTCTTTCATTGCTGGTTTGGTGGTGATAAACTCCCTTAGTCCTTTTTTGTCTCTGAAGCTCCTGATTTCACCTTCAATTTTGATTGATAGCCTTGCTGGGTACAGTATTCTTGGATTTAGACCCTTCCTTTGCATGACTTGGTATATTTCATTCCATTCCCTTCTGGCCTGATGAGTTTCTGTTGAGAAATCAGTTGCTAGTCTGATGGGGGTTCCTTTGTATGTAACTGTCTGTCTCTCTCTGGCCGCTTGTAAGATTCTTACTTTGTCGTTGGTGTTTGCCAACTTAACTATAATGTGCCTTGGCGTCGGTCTTTTGGGGTTCATTTTGCTTGGAACTCTGTGAGCTTCTTGGATTTGTGTGGGTTTTTTCTTCCCTATATCAGGGAAGTTTTCTGTTATTATTTCTTCAAACAGGTTTTCTATTCCTTGCTCAGTTTCCTTTCCTTCTGGTACCCCTATTATCCTGATGTTGTTTTGTTTTGTATTGTCCCGAAGTTCCCTTACGCTCTCCTCAATCTTTATAATTTTTGTTTCTAGAAGCTGTTGTAATTGGGTATTTTTTTCCATCTTGTCTTCTAGCTCACTTATGCGGTCCTCTGCTTCATCTAGTCTACTCTTGATGCTTTCTATTGAGTTCTTTACAGCAGCGATGTCATTTTTCATTTCTTCTTGGTTCTTCTTCATTTCTTCTTGGTTCTTACTCATATTGTCGAATTTGTCTTCCATCCTTTTCAGCCACTTTATGACCATTTCTCTGAATTCTTTCTCTGATAGGTTGTTTGCCTCTAAATCGTTTACTTCCTTTTCTGGTGATGCCTGCTTCTCTTTCCTGTGGGGGCTGTTTCTTTGTCTCCCCATGGTCTCTCTTCTCCGGATGTCTGGTTATATAGATTTCTCTCTCTGGCGTTGATTTAAAGGTATAAAATACAACACAACCAGGCACAACAGACAAGGCACTGAACAGAATTGTATTCACGATATTAATAACCTCCAATAAAGGTAACCACCAGAGAAAGACAAATTAGGGAATAGGAGTGGAAGAGGGAGAGTAAAAAGAAAGAACAACAACGAAGAAAAAAAAAAAAAAACAACAAAGAGTGTGAATCTGAACTTGGGAAAAGAGCAGAAAGAAAGAAAAGAAAAAACAGAAAAGAAAAAGAAAAGAAAAAAAAAGTAAGAGAGACAAGAATGATACTAAGAGAGAAAAGGGGAACAAACTATATATATGGGGAGTAAACTCCACTAGAACAACCACTATTCCCAGCAAATTCCAGCAACACGAGCCTGGAGATTAATACAAACTGCAACAGCAGCTAATATCAAGTGAGGCAAGGGAAAACAAAAGTAAAAAACAAACAAAAACAAAGCAAACAAAAGAACCAACCAAACCAACAAAAAGAATAATCAAAACAATCTCATAAAAAAGCATAAAAATTCAATCTAATCAACATTCAAGCAAACAACAACAAAAGGGCCGAGAGAAAAATAATTTTTTAAAGGTAGCGTAGAGAGAGGTTTGTATGGATTTGGAGCAGGGGGTTGGGAATTAGATATATAAGTAGGGTGAAGTTTTAGCAGGGAGTAAACTGAAAAAGTAGGGAAAATCTAAAGCCAGAAAGGGTTAAGATAACCTGGGGACCAAAAGGGGAAAGGTTAGGAGGAGAGTGATGGCATAATTTTAGCTTTGAGATAGGGTAAAGCGATTGTAAGGGAAAGATGCAAATCGAATGTAGGACACTAATCCAAAAATAAAAGAAAGGGAAAATCTAATGACAGTAAAAAGAAAAAAAAGTAAAATAATAGTAATAATAGTGCTGATTGAAAATAAAAATGTAATAATTAAAAAGGTGAAAATCAAGTGAGGAAAAAGAAAAAAATATTAGTTTCTTAAGTAAAAGATGCAAAAAATGAAAATAAAAAAATATGAGAATAAAAAAATTAAAAAATTGAAAAAAGAATTGAAAATTAAAAAATAGGAAGACTAAAATGTGCAGTAGCGGCTGTCATTCACTTCCTCTATTATTCTGTTTGGTACGCCTTTTTCCCAGTCTGGGCGGTATTTCAGTTCAGCTTCATTCCAGGGCTCCTCAGTGTTGGAAGCCAGTCCTGCTTTTTAAGCCAGCCCTGTCTTAATTTCTCGTATTTATTTTTGATTACACCAGAGACAATTAGCGTTTCAGCCCCTGGGTGGCAGTGTTTCTGAATTGACTTCCGGGCCTCTCTAGCTCTTTTTTCTTTTTTTTTTTTTCCCCCTTCTATGGCACTCACTACCGGTTTCCTCAGAGCTGCCTCTCTGATGGTCACACGCAGCTCTGGCCCCAGGTTCCGAAAAAACACCTTCCCCCTGCAGTCTTTCAGGGTTTCCACCTGGGTTTACCTCTGTATTGGGCTTAGCAATCAGAGTCGGAAAGAGCCCAGGTGTGCGGACCGTGGGTCTGTGCCCCAGACTAAGGAGCCTGCACTCCTTTGAAAATTCTTAGTCTGACCCTCCTCGTCAGATTAAAATGAGTTGCTTTCAAGAGGTCACTTCTGTTAGCAGCTCAGAAGACCCCCCTCCTCATTCACGGATCACGGCAGTTCCAACTGCCGCCGACTTTTCTAGGCACAGACCTCCCGGCTCCTGCAGGTCCTGCGGCTGCCGCACTTCCCTCACCCAGCGCTTCCCTCACCCACCGCGGGGATTAGAAACCGCAGCTTATTTCAGACAAAATCTGACCTTTCCGTGGTGCAGTGAAGAGTTCCTTTGAATCCGAGTGTTTGCGCTGATAGGGGACCGGTGGTCTGGTGCTCCCAGCAGTTCAGTGTTTGCAGTTGTCGCGGAAAGTCAGGTTTCCTCTAAAATCCTCCTTTCCTTGCAAGATGGCGAGGCGCCCGGCGAGCCCGCAGCTCCAGGAGGGGACCCAGCCCCTGTGGGTGCTGCGCGGTCAGAGGAACACTGCCCAGCACTCCCCCGCCTTCTCCTGGAGTTTAGCTGTCCCTTGGCTTGCCCACATACACTCCCTCTGCGAGCCTCTGCTGCTCCGACTCTCCGCCCCAGGAACAGACTCCAAACCCGACTCTATTCCGTCGCCATTTTTTTTCAGTCTCTCTGGCTGACTGTTTTGATTCTCATCCTTTTGCAAGCTCAGAGACATGTGAAAATTGTGGAAGAGATTTTTCTGTGGAGGGTCTTCTGAGGGGGAAATTATAATGTTACTCTCTAAATCTCTTCCCAATACATCAGGTTTCTGCCACTCTGTTTCTTCCTATTGACACTGGGGCTGACGACCTGGATTTCTGTAACAGATGAGTTCCCATTTTTGGAATGAAAAATATCACATGCTTTTCCTTTTTTGTCTTTTGAACACCTGAGTGAATCAGGGTACTCCAAAGAAACAGAACAAATAGCATGTTTATACACATAGAAGAGATGCATTATCATCAGGAATTAGGTCACACAGTTATGAGACTAACAAGTCCCAAGATGCAGTGGGCAAGCTGGGAACTGGCGAGGTAAGTTCCAGTCTAGAGGCTAGTAGGCTTGGGACCAAGAAGAGCTGATGTTTCAGTTTGAGTCTGAAATGAGGGGAAAACTGATGTTCCAGCTGGAAAACAGTCAGGGATGCGGGGAGAGGGGGAGAGGGGGACAAAGAGAGAGAGAGAGAAGAGAGAGAGAGAGAGAGAGAGAGAGAGGAGTCTCACTCAGTCTTTTGTCCTATTCAGGTCTTCAGCTGACTAAATGAGGCTCACCCCACAGGAGGATGGGCAATCTGCTTTACTATTTACCCATTTAAATATTAATCTCATCCAGGAACACCCTCACCGACACACCCAGAATACTGTTTGACTAAATATCTGGGCCCTGTGGCCCATTCAAGTTGGCACATACAATCCACCATCACATCACCCATGTTTAAGTCAACGAAAGGCTGAAGACACTCCTTTATCTCATCGCTGTCTAGGCAGATGGTCTTGGGCATGTTGGAGTACAGGGTAGGGTGAGCGTTACTAAAATGTTCATAAACTAAACCAGAGCCTTCCACAGAGCTCTGGAGGGGTGCTGAGATTCATTCAGATGACAGGGTTACGAGGACTGATTATGCAGGAGGAGGTGCAGGGCAAAGCACTCTAAAGAGTTTCAGCCCATCTGCTCTTTACTTCAGGGGAGGGATCCTGAAAATGTTTTCTACTGTCTCCAAACCCACCCCGGGATACTGGTCATTCCTGCATACCTTCTCTGTCTCACTCCTCTCTCTACTTCCCTGACCAGTGCCTTTGGCTTTAGTCTCACCTCCAGGTCTCTTCTTGCCCTCAGTTGGGGTTAGCTCATCCCCCAGGGGTCATCACTCACTCTATGGGGGATAATACTCTATAAAATCTGCCTCCCTCGCAGAAGTGCTGCATCTGAAAGATTGATTCTTAAAAAAAATTTTTTTTATCTAGCTTTATTGAGATACTAGAGGCCCGGTGCATGAAATTCGTGCACTGGGGAGGATGTCCCTCAGCCCAGCCTGCACCCTCTCCAATATGGGACCCCTCGGGGGATGTCCAACTGCAGGTTTAGGCCCGATCCCTGTGGAATCGGGCGTAAACCTGCAGTTGGACATCCCTCTCAGAATCCAGGACCACTGGCTCCTAACCGCTCACCTGCCTGCCTGATTGCCCCCTAACTGCTCCATTGCTGGCCTGATTGACACCTAACTGCTCCTCTGCAGGCCTACTTGCCCCCAAATACCCTCCCCTGCTGGCCTGATCACCCCCAAGGCTTTTATTAGTATAGATATAACCCTGCACAGAAAATTTTACTAACCCTGCTTTACCATAAGGGCTTGACAATTGAATCATTAGGACCAGACACCAAGATTTCCTTTCTTTGAATAGTGGAGGGAATACTTATCTTGTCTTTAAGTTGCCCCGAAATTAAAATGAGATAATGACTTAGAAAAGTATAAAAGCACCATATAAAGACAACTCTTTAAAATGAAAAACATTATTTTTATTCCTAAGGAAAAAAAAACATTATTTCCTTCCTTTACAGCTTTTATTTAAACTTTGAAATTTATAAAAATTTCACTCCAATTTTCATTTCTTTACATTCAATATTATTTTGTATTGGTTTCAGGTTTTATATTAGTTACAGAATAGTGGTTAGACAATCATATACTTTACAAAGTGTTCCTTGATATTTCTAGTACCCACCTGGCATCATACCATCATTATAACACTATTGACTATATTCCCTATTTAAGTGACAATGGGTTTACAGGTTCCTTTCAGTCTTTCTTTTGTGTTGCTCGTCCTTCCTTTTCTTTCTCACTTCTTCCCTCATTTTCTTTATATAGTATCTCAATTGGCCATCAAAGCTCAGTGAAGGCACTGGGACACGCTTCATCCATTTTATAGACCAGGAAACTGAGGCCAATTCCAGTTGGCTGTGGAACTTGACTCAGCACACAGGAAGCCCTCAGAGCCATGCTCTTTGCGCTTCATAAAGGGCAGCCACCCGGCAAACAGAACAAACCTTCCAGTCAGGCTTCCGAGCCTCTTTTTCGGGTACCTCTTCATTGCGGATGCTCCACATTCTTTCCTCTCCCCAACCCCTGCCCCCCATTCTTTACTGCCCCTGCTTCTCCGGAGCAGGTGGAAGGCTTCACACTCACTGCCTAGGCATGCTCTGCCATTGGGCAGGGCACCGCGGGCTTGCTTTTAGGTCAACACAGGAGCAGTAGTCACTGCCTCTGAAGTGTGAAGGCCGCCTGAGCGAGGCCGTTAGCACTGGGAGCTTCTCTGAATCACATCAGTCAGTCCAGTACCCTGCAGTGCAGCACCCCTCCACTGAGGTGGCACCACCCCTCAACTCCTGCCTCAGGGGTGAGGGTCCTTGCCCATCTGCCCAGGAGTCCTTCCATGCCCCTTGATCCCTGGCTGGGCTCTAGTACCCACCTGGCATCATACCATCATTACAGCACTATTGACAATATTCACCCACATCTTGGGGCCACTGCAGAACCTCTGTCTCTCTGCAGATGAGGCAGATTCCCTTGGTCTCTGTGAAGCTATGACTCTGTGGCCAGAGGCCAGGTCTGGGTCTCAGCAACCCCTGCCTGCAATGTTCCCAGGGACCCCCAGGAGAGGCAGGTGGTGATGCTCCCAGGGACCCCCAGGAGTGGCGGGCGGTGATGTTGCCAGGGACCCCCGGGAGCATCTAGGCGGGTCCAGCCTTGCCTCCCCGGGGCGACGATGCTCCCAGGGACCCCCTGGACTGGCTAGGCGGGTCTGGCCTCACCTCCCTGGGGCAGCGATGCTCCCAGGGACCCCCGGGAGCAGCTAGGCGGGTCTGGCCTCATCTCCCTGGGGCAGCGATGCTCCCAGGGACCCCCGGAGCAGCTAGGCGGGTCTGGCCTCACCTCCCCAGGGGAACGATGATCCCAGGGACCCCTGGGAGTGGCTAGGCGGGTCCGGCCTTGCCTCCCCAGGGCGGTGATGCTCCCAGGGACCCCCGGGAGTGGCTAGGCGGGTCCGGCCTTGCCTCCCCAGGGCGGTGATGCTCCCAAGCCCCCATGGGAGCAGCTAGGCGGTCTGGCCTCGCCTTCCTGGGTAGGTGTTGAACCTGGACCCCTCCTGTGCAGTCTGGCGCTGCCCACCCCACCGCCTCCCCGGCCATGGCCTGGTACCTTGTGGGCAGTGTCTGGCGCTGCCCGCAGGGCCTACTCCGCTCCTGATGGACCCGTACCCCTGGAAGGAGGCCATGGTGCTTCCCGCCTTGCCTTCGTATGCAAATTAACCACCATCTATGGTGGGCTAATTTGCATACTCACTCACTCTGATTAGCTGTGGGCATAGTGAAGGTACAGTCAATTTACATATTTGTCTATTATTAGGTAAGATAATCAACAATTAAAAATCATATATATTTAAGGTTACAATGTCATAGGGGTTTTTGTTTGATTTTGTTCTGTTAATCCTCACCTGAGGTATTTTTTCCATTGATTTTTGGAGAAAGTAGGAGGGAGGGAAGGAGGGAGGGAGAAAAAGAGAGACTTAGAGAGAAAGGGAACATCGATGTGAGAGAGACATATTGTTTGCCTCCGCATGAACTTCGATCAGGGCCGTGGCTTGAACCTTTGACCTTGATGGAATCGAACCTCTGACCCTTCAGTGTGTGAACCCGTGCTCTAACCACTAAGAAACACCAACCAGGGCATTATAATATGATGTTTTGATATATGTAGACATTATGAAATGATCATCACAATCAAGCTAATAGCCATTTCCATCACCTCACAAAGTTAGCATTTTTTGTATGTGTAGTAAGAATATTTAAGATTTATTCTCTTAGCAGAATTCAAGTATACACAGGCTGCACTTTAGATTTCTAGAATTTACTCATTCTGTGTAACCGAAATCTTGTACCCTTTGACCATTGCCTTCCTATTTCCTCCACCCTGAAAAATTGATTCTTAAATACCCAAAGTAATCACATTTTAAAGGAGAAAATATGTAAGATTAAAAGCTTACTCACTACACAGAGATTTGAGGGCAGGGTGTCATGTTCAGTGATACATTATGTATTTCAAATTCTATGCTCACCAAATCTGTGGCAGTGGGCAAATTCAAATCAAATGTGTGTACATGTGTATTTGTGTGTATGTGTGTGTATGCAAGTATGTCAATATATACTGGTGCAAGTTCAGAATTGTTAATTAATTCTTATTGTTTATTCAAGTCATTTATCTTTTAATTTGCATGTTCACTTATCTCATTTATTTTATTCATTAAAATGACGTGCACTATGTATGGCACAATCGTCTACCTATGGAAATATATATCAGGTCAGGAAGCATCCCTTTTGCCAATTCTAACTGCTTGTATCACACCAAAATACAAGTCACTCTGGCAGGAAGAAGGCTGTTATTAATCTGTGCCAGGTATGTCTTACCTACTTGATAATAAAAACCAAACATGACTGTTTTTATCATCTTCCTTTATTATCATTATTACTATTAATTTTTAAAACAGATCTAAAGGACAGGCAGCACTCAGAAGTGAACAAAGTTAATGGACTTTCTCATTCCAAAGAGGCACCAGGGGCAAAGTGTCTTCAAACTGTGCTAAAGAAGACAGGGAGATGGGCCCAGTGTCACGTTCTCCTAAGGACGGGATGACATGTGATGTCTAAGCCATGGGCGATAAAGACCTGATGTTATTTTTATATTATTAGACACAATTATGAGAAGCCATAAAAAGGGAAAAAAATGCACTTCTGTATTCAAATGGAAATAAGTGCCTCATTAGTAATAAAAGCTTCAGGTTATGTTACTACGTAACCTTTTGTTCAAACATGATTTCTGAAATTTGCATAAGTAGTCAGCTGTGTATATCTCAAGGCTATTGAAATTATATGACTCACCAATCTAGGCAGCCCCATAAACAGTGTTTTTCTCCTTTTCTGATGCCCTTGTTTTCACAGATACACAGCTGTACAGCACCGCTGGAGAGGTGGGGGAGGGGAGCAGACAATGCAGGCCCGTAATTCCTCCTGGGGTCTCTGGATTAATGGAGCCACACTTGGGGGGCACTGGAATGGACAGATGCAAGGGCTGCTTTATGTCATGCTCCTAATTCCCACTCCTAGTGGGAGCAGAAAGTCCCGTGGGACTGAGACGGTGAAGTGTGCGGGCCAGCCTTGAAGCCCACTAGGGAACTGTCGGCTGGTTCTCCAGCGTGGCCTTGGCAATGACTAAATCTCCTGTTGGAAATGATGGGGTCAAGAGGAGGTGGAGCGGGGGTGCAAAAGCCTGCTTGCGCTTCTATGGGATGTACATAATCATTTGCAGGGGAGTTAAGTGTAAATCAATCAGAAACACATGGGATGCATTCTCCTTGGAGTCCACATGTGGAAGTAGACATTCAGGGGACAGACAAGCATGGGGAGGGGTGGTGTGTGAAGGAACAAGGGAAGAACATGTTCTGTGGAACTAATAAGATGCAAAAGGTTTCAGAGGGAATTGTCTGGTTTTGCCACTAGACTGCAACGCCTTCTAAGGTCCAATGTCCAATGATAATCCTCTATCTACAAGTAGGGTGTGGACAGCAACTCGGGGGACACTCCGGAGGGTGCATGCCTGGGGGGGCGGTTCATGGAAGTAGCCCTGGAGAAACACTTTGCTTTGTAAATCCTGAACCTTTTTCCAAATGAGGTAAGACTGGATGTAAGTCATTTTTGGTCAGTCTAATATTACATCTCTCATTTAAAATAGATGAAGAGGGGGAGGGGAATTGTTTAGAGTGTTGGATAGCCCAAGCACTTCCACATGAATTCCTTTTTGATGCTGATGGGGAGAGCAGACACATTCCTGTTCCGTTTTGTCACTAATGTATATGAACTTAGATGGCACTTTATCTCCTCTTTGGACTTCAGTCTTCTCAACCATGAAATGAGTAGTGTGGAGTCTTTGGTGTCTACTGGCATTAAATAGAGAGAATCTACCTCAGCTGACACAGGTATAGGTGACACTGTTACCTGACTCCTGAGGGTTCTGACTCCTGAGGCCACCTGCCTGAGTTACTCCCATCTCTTGGGACGCACAGAGTGGGAATCAGGAACCTTCATGGAAAACTCGGGATTATTGGATGGAGAAACTCTGGCACAGTCAGACTGCTTTGTGTTCAAGCTGGGACAAATCCAACACACCAAGGACAGTATGAATCGACAGGCAAGAGCTGCCCAGTCTTCACGGTGACAGGGGAGGAGGTGGTGACAAACAAGCAGTGGCGGCCTCAATCTTCTGCGCACAGCGCTGGGACCCACGCAAGAAAAGCAACTGCCTTTCAGATGCAGAGAGGCTACAAAGGCCACTTCCTCTCAACAGGGCGCACTGCTCTTTTTTTATTTCCTAGGTCAAAACTGTCAGCAATCATAGATTTGCTAAAGAACCAGCAGTTTAGGGCAACTGGGTTACAATGAACCTTCTTTCTGAGGTGACACGTATGATTTAGGGAAATTCCTTAAGCCCTTCTATGGAAAACAAAAAGCGAGCAGTTAACATACCACCCAGAATACGTGGCGTCAGAACAGTGATTTGATCTAGGCTCAGAAGAATTATCAAATTTTCATAAGGAAGAAGTAATTGCATTTAATGAGGACATCTGAACTTGGCTAGAGGCCGGACTGGAAAGAAGTAACACCTCTCTGTGCATGCAGGCATCGTTCCAGGATTGGTGGAGCTAGTTTTAAGCCTGGCTCTTGCAACTCTCTGATTATATGACCTTGAAAATGTCACAGAAGCATACTCTGCCCAATCGCCTCATTAAATTATAATAAAAGTTCACATTTATGGAGCACTTTATGTTACTTTACATTACTTTAATCCTCGCAACAATCTTCTAGGTGGACATTATGATCTCTACTTACTAGATAACAAATGAAGGCTCAGAGCATCCAAGTGACATGCCCCAAGTCACACAGCTAGAAAGTGGCAGAGCTGGGAATTCTATTTCGATCTCTTTGACTCTAGAACTCATGTTCTCACTCACCATGCAGTTTTACCATGCCCCCGCATCGTGTCATTTAGCCAATGGACACAGAGGTATCTGCTGTGCTGCGAATGGTTAACTTGCATATATCTACCCAGGTACTGCGCGTAGTGGTAGAAAGCCTCCGTTCTGGTTACTGAGCTCCAGCCCCGCCACCTCCATCCTTTGTCCAGCACTGTGGCCTTGGGGAGCTATTGACCTCTCTGGATCTCACTGTTGAGTTGTAAACTGGAGAAAGCTTCCTGGCTTGCCTGAAGATGTGGCAGCTGGGAGAGGTGATGCCCTGTCCCACCCAGCTCTAAGACGCATTTGGGTGACATAGCAGGGTCGTGTGCTCATCTGCACCACCGTGCTCCTTTCTCCCAGGAACGCGCACCCTCATCTACAACCCTGGTTTAGTTCCAGCTCTCTATTGATTTTTTCTCAGACCCCATTTCTTTATTTCTTTAATTTTTTAAATTTTATTGAGGTGACATTAGTCAACATGAACATATAGATTACAGGTGCGAATTACTAATTTACAAAATCTGTATATAGGTCCATGTGCCCACCACCCAAAGTCAAATCTTCTCCTGTCACCTCATATTAGGACCCCTTTCTTCCCCAAGCCCCTCCCTCTGGCACCCACCACACTGCTGTTTGTGTTCATAAGTTTCAGTTTTATATTCCACATATAAGTTAAATATAGTTCTTAGCTTTCTCAGTTTGACTTACTTCATTTCACATAATGTTCTCAAGGTCCATCCATGTTGTTGTAAATGACGCTATTTCATCTTTTCTTATGGCCATGTAGTACTCCATTGTGTATATGTACCACATCTTCTTTATCCAGTCCTCTATCATAGGGCACTTTGGCTGTTTCCAACTCTTGGCCACTGTGAATAATGCTGCAGTGAACATAGGGGTGCATTTATCTTTGAGTATAAATGATTTCGAGTTTTTCAGGTATATACACTGGAGTGGGATTGTTGGGTCAGACCTCATTTCTTATTTCCAGAAGGAACATTGTCAGTGATAGTGAAGCATCCATCTTATATAAAAACTGCTGTTTGAAATTTTTTTAAAATATATTTTTATTGATTTTTTACAGAGAGGAAGAGAGAGGGATAGAGAGTTAGAAACATCGATGAGAGAGAAACATCGATTAGCTGCCTCCTGCACACCTCCATCGATTAGCTGCCTCCTGCACACCTGCCCGCAACCAAGGCACATGCCCTTGACCAGAATCGAACCTGGGACCTTTCAGTCCATAGGCCGATGCTCTATCCACTGAGCCAAACCAGTTAGGGCCTGTTTGAAATTTTAACCCTGCTATTTTGGCTTCTGTAAATGCTTGCTTGCTTAAATAATAAGGAAAATAAGACTACTCCCATTCCAGAGAGGCCATGGACTATGCCCCAGACAGAGTTGTCAGTGCTGACACCAGGCCAGGCCTTGAGATATGGTCTCACGGCCCCTTGCCAGCACGTAGGCCTTCTTTCCCAGAAGGCCCGGAAGTCTCATTCCAAATTTGGGAGACAAAAGAGCTAGGAAAAGTATAAATAGAAAAGGTTTCCTCCATGTGGGGGGGCCCAGAATTTGAAAGGCACATTTTTTTTCTGGCCCTGCCCTTAATAAAATGTAACTCCCTTTCTCTAAGCATGGCTTGGTTTTTTTCCAGTCTTCTGTAACAATAGTGGCAGAAAAAAATGAAGATAACAAAAATAGTGGCTAATATTTACTGGTCACATAGAATGTATCAAGGGGTGTGATAATTACTTTGAAAAAACACACAAACCAACTGAACAAATAAAACCAATAATAAACTGAGTCCTGTGGTCCAGGTACAAAGTGGAGTTGGCATCCCTTCCTTTCAAATCCCTACCCCTCAGCCACCAAGGCTCAAATTCTAACCAATGCTTATTCCACAGCACACACCAAGGCTTTGGGTTTATGGACATCCAAGTTATATTATTATATTCCAAAATTACAGTGTTCCCCCCACCCCACCTCTGTCAACCTTTGAAATTCTTACTCTCCAATTTCCAGGATCTTAATTGAATAATCAATAGAAAAACAACAGAGTAAAGTAACTCATACTAGATTGTTAATGGCTTATAAAAGCTTAATGTACTATCCTTTCTAGATACAGCCACTTAAAAAATAGGACATTTGTTAATTCCCAAGGGTTAATGTATGAATGATGGCCATTCAGGCCATGGTGTCAGGAGAGTTTTAGACAAAGTTCTTCCAGGCTCATTATAAATGACTGGAGGCCCGGTGCACAAAATTTGTGCACTGGGGGTGGGGTGTCCCTCAGCCCAGCCTGCACCCTCTCCAATCTGGGACTCTTCGGGGTATATCTGACTGCCAGTTTAGGCCCAATCCCTGTGGCCCTAACCTGGAAGTTGGACATCCCTCTCACAATCCAGGACTGCCGGCTCCCAACTGCTCACCTGCCTGCCAGCCGGATCACCCCCTAACCACTCCCCTGCCAGCCTGATCGACACCTAACTGCTCCTCTGCCAGCCAGATCGCCCCCAACTGCCCTCCCCTGCTGGCCCGGTCGCCCCCAACTGCCCTCCCCTGCTGGCCCAGTCGCCCCTAACTGCCCTCACCTGAAGGCCCAGTCACCCCTAACTGCCCTCCCCTGCTGGTCCGGTCGCCCCTAACTGCCCTCTCTTGCCATCCTGGTCACCCCCAACTGCTCTCCCTTGCCGGCCTGATTGCCACCAACTGCCCTCCCTTGCTGGCCTGGTCCCCCCCCAACTGTCTTCCCCTGCAGGCCTGGTCTCCCCCAACTGCCCTCCCCTGCTGGCCCGGTTGCCCCCAACTGCCCTCCCTTGCTGGCCCGGTTGCCCCCAACTGCCCTCCCCTGCAGGCCGGTTGCCCCCAACTTCCCTCCTCTGCCAGTTAGTCACCTCTAACTGCCCTCCCCTGCAGGCCTGGTTGCTCCCAACTGCCCTCCCTTGCTGGCCTGATTGCCCACAGCTGCCTTCCCCTGCTGGCCATCTTATGGCAGCCATATTGTGTCCACATGGGTCAGCCATCTTTGACCACATGGGCGCGACCATCTTGTTTGTTGGAGTGATGGTCAATTTGCATATTGCCTCTTTATTATATAGGATTATTATATCAGTATTGGTTCCAGGTTATTTAGAGCATTGGAGATATTGAAAAAATGAAATAACTCAGAAATTCCAGGCCTGTTCTGAATGGTAAACATGCCTGAAAGACAAGGCATGAGGTATGGGGGACAGATGGCCTGGCATTGTACTGTGAAAGCTCCATGGAAAGATGAACAAAGTGTTGGATGCTCTTAGCCCAATCAAGGCAACTGGTACCAATTTCAGCTCTCTGGACCTTGGCCTCCCATCTTTGACATCAGTGAATTAGGTCAGGTGATCTCTTCAAGGTCAGGTGTCCTAGACTGATATGCTCTTGTGCAAGTTTGATGAGCACCAGCTGAACATACATAGGTATTGGCTTTTAGGGTAAAATTGCTTGGAGATGAATGATGAGAGTAGGTGGAAGAAGAAGAATTACTAAACCTATTTGTCTATTTGTTTACACAAAGTCTCTTCAGTTACTTTAAACAGCTTAATAAGCACATATTCCCTAGAACACGGAAATTAAGACAATTAACTGGGGCTTTGTGTGGTTGTAGAAACAGGCATGAGTTTTTAAGTGAATCAGCAAGGCAGCGAGCAGGATGAAGAGAAAGTGTGGTGCTGTCACTCAGTTATAGTAATTAATTGGGACATACACAGCTTGATTTAACAACCAAAGTAAGAAGGACAGTATGAGACTGACTGTATTCATTATTATTATTAAAGGCCTGGTACACAAAATTTGTGCATGGAGGGTGTGTCCCTCAGCCCAGCCTGCAACGTCTCCAATCTGGGACCCCTCGAGGGATGTCTGATTGCTCTCCCCTGCAGGCCAACTGCTCACCTGCCTTCCAGCTGGATCACCCCCTAACCATTCTGTGGGATCGGGCCTAAATGGGCAGTTGGACATCCCTCTCACAATCCAGGACTGCTGGCCCCCAACTGCTTGCCTTCCTGCCTTCCTAATTGCCCCTAACTGCTTCTGCCTGCCAGCCTGACCACCCCATAACCACTCCCCTGCCAGCCTGATTGATGCCTAACTGCTCCCCTGCCAGCCTGTTTGCCCCTAACTTCCCTCCCCTGCAGGCCTGGTAACCCCTAACTACCCTCCTCTGCAGGCCTGGTCACCCCTAACTGCCCTCCCCTGCAGGCTGGTCTCCCCCAACTTCCCTCCCCTGCAGGCCTGGTCTCCCCCAACTGCTCTCCCCTGTAGGCCTGGGTCCCCCCCAACTGCCCTTCCCTGCAGGCCTGGTTGCCCCTAAATTCCCTCCTCTGCCGACCTGGTCACCCCTAACTGTCCTCTCCTGCAGGCTTGATCACTCACAACTGCTTTCCCTTGCAGGCCTGGTCCCTCCCAACTGCCCTCCCCTGCTGGCCATCTTGAGGTGGCCATCTTGTGTCCACATGGGGGCAGCCATCTTTGACCACATGGGGGCAGCCATCTTGTGTGTTGGAGTGACGGTCAATTTGCATATTACTCTTTTATTAGATAGGATAGAAGCCTGGTACATGGGTGGGGGCCGGCTGGTTTGCCCTGAAGGGTGTCCCGGATCAGGGAGGGGGGTCCCTTGGGGCATAGGACACTTGGGCAAGGGGCCTGTGGTGGTTTGCAGGATGGCCATGCCCCCCGGCGACCCAAGTGGAGGCCCTGGTATCTGGGATTTATTTATCTTCTATAATTGAAACTTTGTAGCCTTGAGTGGAGGCCAGGGCTGGCCAGGAAGCTTGGCTTCCTTCATTGCCAGTGGCAACCCAAGCCTCCTGCTTGCTTCAGCTCTGTGGCCACCACCATTTTTGTTGGGATTTATTTATCTTCTATAATTGAAAGTTTGTAGCCTTGAGCGGAGGCCAGGGCCGGCCAGGAAGCTTGGCTTCCTCCATCACCAGGGAAACACAAGCCTCCTGCTCACTCCGTGGCCGCAGCCATCTTGGTTGGGTTAATTTGCATACTTGTTCCTGATTGGCTTGTGGGCGTAGCAGAGGTACTGTCAATTTGCATGTTTCTCTTTTTTAAAAAAATTTTTTTTGTTTTAAATATTACATATATTAGTACATATATCTCCTTTTTTATTCCCCATTGACCTTCCCCCAGCCTCCCCTACCCACTGCCATATGCCCTCATCCCACCCCCCCAGTGTCTTGTGTCCATTGGTGTGCTTATATGCATGCATACAAATTCTTTGGTTGATCTATTTCCCTCCCTTCCCAACACTCCCCAGCCTTCCAGCTGTAATTTGACAGTCTGTTTGGTGCTTTACTGCCTCTGTATCTATCTTTTTATTCATCAGGTTATAATATTCTTTACTTTCCATAAATGAGTGAGATCATGTGGTATTTTTCTTTCATTGCCTGACTTATTTCACTTAACATAATGCTCTCCAGGTCCATCCATGTTGCTGCAAATGGTAAGAATTCCTTCTTTTTTATAGCAGTGTAGTATTCTATTGTGTAGATGTACCATACTTTTCTAATCCACTCATCAGCTGTTGGGCATTTAGGCTGTTTCCAAATCTTAGCTATGGTGAGTTGTGCTGCTATGAACATAGGGGTGCATATATCATTTCTGATTGGTGTTTCTAGTTTCTTGGGATATAATCCTAGAAGTGGGATTACTGGGTCAAATGGGAGTTCCATTTTTAGTTTTTTGAGGAAACTCCATACTGTTCTCCACAGTGGCTGCACCAGTCTGCATTCCCACCAGCAGTGTACAAAGGTTCCTTTTTCTCTGCATCCTCGCCAGCACTTGTCATTTGTTGATTTGTTGATGGTTGCCATTCTGACAGGTGTGAGATGGTACCGCATTGTCGTTTTGATTTGCATCTCTTGGATAATTAGTGACTTTGAGCATGCTTTCATATGTCTCTTGGCCTTCCTTCTGTCTTCTTTCGAAAAGATTCTATTTAGGTCCATTACCCATTTTTTATTGGATCATTTATTTTCCTTTTATTAAGTTGTATAAGTTCCCTGTAGATGTTGGAGATTAAACCTTTATCAGTGATAACATTTGCAAACATGCTCTCCCATACAGTGGGCTTTCTTGTTGTTTTGTTGATGGTTTCGTTTGCTGTGCAAAAGCTTTTTATTTTGATGTAGTCCCATTTGTTTATTTTCTCTTTAGCTTCCATTGCCCTAGGAGTGGTTTCAGTGAAGAAATTGCTTTGGCATATGTCTGAGATTTCTCTGCCTGTGGATTCCTCTAGTATTTTTATGGTTTCCCGTCTTATGTTTAAGTCTTGTATCCATTTTGAGTTAATTTTTGTGTATGGTGTAAGTTGGTGGTCTAGTTATTAGTGTAGATTATTATTATTTTAAGGCTTTATTATTTTTAGAGCAGTTTTATGTTCACAAAGTAATGGAGTTGAAGATCCAGAGATTTCCCATATATCTCATGTCCCCATACAGGTATAACTTCCCCCATTATCTATATTACTCACCAGAATAGCACCCCCCTCCCCCAAGGATAAACCTTCATTGCCCAATGTTCATAGTTTACATTTGGTTCACTCTTGGTTTTGTACATTCTGTGGGTTTGGACAACTGTATAATGACACATACCCACATTTACAGTATTATCTATATAAAAGAGGCCCGGTGCACAAAATTCATGCACTTGGCGGGGGAGGGTTGTCCCTCAGCCCAACCTGCACCCTCTCCAATCTGAGACCCCGATTTTTAGGCCCGATCCCCTAAACAGGCAGTCGGACATCCTTTTCACAATCCGGGACTGCTGGATCCCAACTGCTCACCTGCCTGCCTGATTGCCCCTAACTGATTCTGCCTGCAAGCCTGATCACCCCCTAACCACCCCCCTGCCAGCCTGATCGACACCTAACTGCTCCCCTGCCGGCCCGATCATCCCCAACTGCCCTCCCCTGACAAACTGGTCACCCCCAAATGCCCTCCCCTGCATATTCCCTTCTTATTAGATAGGGTTTTTTCTTTAATATATTGGACAGCCCTAACTGGTTTGGCTCAGTGGTTGGAGCAATGGCCTGCAGACTCAAGGGTCCCAGGTTCAATTCCTATCAAGGCCATGTACCTTGGTTAGGGGCACATACCCAGTGGGGAGTGTGCAGAAGTCAGCTGATCGATGTTTCTCTCTCATAGATGTTTCTAGCTCTCTTTCCCTTCATCTCTGTAAAAAATCAATAAAATATATTTAAAACAAAGAAACATTTAATATTCCTCCATATCTGCCTGGCTGGTGTGACTCAGTGGTTGAGACCCCAGGCTGGGGCTGGGAGGGGATCACTCCTTGGGGAGTGAATTTGTTTTTGTTTTTTATAAAGGGTCAGGAGGGCCTCTGGGCAGCATTCTGCCAGGCCACTTATGCTGCTGGCTCTCAGCAACAGCCCTCCCTGGGACTGGGGGACTCTGGTAGGGCTTAGAGGACTGGGCACCGCCATCTTGTGGTTATGGGCACTGCCAAATTAATTGGTTAATTTGCATATTAGTCTTTTATTAGATAGGATTAGATAGGATAGAGGCCTGGTGCACGTGTGGGGACCAGCTGGTTTGCCCTGAAGGGTGTCCCGGATCAGGGTGGGGGTTCCCTTGGGTTGTGGGGTGGCCTGGGCGAGGGGTCTGTGCTGGTTTGCAGGCCAACCACACCTCCGGTGACCCAAGCCGAGGCCCTGGGATCTGGAATTTATTTATCTTCTATAACTGAAACTTTGTAGCCTTGAGCAGAGCCATAGCCATTTTTGTTGGGATTTTTTTTATCTTCTATAATTGAAACTTGGTAGCCTTCAGTGGAGGCCAAGGCAGGCCAGGGCTGCAGAAGCTTGGCTTCCTCCATCACCAGGGGCAAATCAAGTCTCCTGCTCTCTCCAGCTCCATGGCTGCCACCATTTTTGTTGAGATTTATTTATCTTCTATAATTGAAACTTTGTAGCCTTGAGTGGAGGCCTGGTGGGCCAGGACAGGCGGAAAGCTTGGCTTCCTCCATTGCCGGGGAAACCCAAGCCTTCTGCTCTCTCTGTGGCCACAGCCACCTTGGTTGGGTTAATTTGCATACTCGCTCCTGATTGGCTGGTGGGTGTGGCTTGTGGGTGTAGCAGAGGTATGGTCAATTTGCATATTACTCTTTTATTAGATAGGATATACTAGTAAAAGCCTAATATGCAAATTGTCCCTTTGGGCAGAGTTCGACCTACTGGGAACTTGACTGCTTGCTAAGATGTGCACTGACCACCAGGGGGCAGTGTGGAATGAAAAAAGGCCCTGGTCAGCAGCTGTCAGCCTGGGAAGGGAGGCCCCAGCCAGTGGCCAATAGCGACTAGGGAACCTACCTGCGCATGAATTTTGTGCACTGGGCCTCTAGCATAGAATAGTTTCACTGCCCTGAATATCCTCTGTGCTCTACTTATCCCTTTTTCCCACTAATGCCTCACAGCCACTGATCTTTTTTATGTCTGCATAGTTTTGCCTTTTCCAGTGTCATAGAGTTGGAATCATACAGTATGTAGACTTTTCAGATAGGCTTCTTTCTCTTAGTAATATGCATAAGGCTCCTCCATGTTTTCTCATGGCTTGATAGCTTGTTTCTTTTTAGCTCTGAATAATATTCAGTTGACTGAATGCACCACAATTTGTTAATCCACTCACCTACTGAAGGATATGCTGGTTGCTTCCAAGTTTATTATTTATGAAAATCCAGGGATTGTGTCCTCTTTCTCCATGTAGCCCTGGTACCTACTATGGTCTCAGGCACAAACTGTAGCTCATGAATGAATTAGTAAATCAATAAATGTTGGTCACACTTACTTCTGCCTTATTCCTACCTTCAAGGTATATACTGTTTTTTGGGAAGTGAAAATACATACTAGTTCTTGGTGCTTTTCTTTCTCTACTCTTCAGGTTGGATTTTCAGAGACGTTCAAATGCATTAATGAATCTGTGTAATTGGGTGGATTTGGACATGTGTGTATGAGGGAAGATGGGGTAGCCAACACTGATTTAATGCAAATCCCTTTGGAATGGTCCGGCATGGGGAAGAGTTAATGTGTTTGAGTCACTTTTAAAAAACTACTGAGGAAGAATTAAAAAAAAAATCCTCACCCAAAAAGATATATATAACTTTTTTAAAGAGAGAGGAAGGAAGAGAGAGAAAGAGGAACATCAATGTGAGAGAAATGCCAATCGATTGCCTCCCACACATGTCCCAATCAAGGATCCAACCCACAACCCAGGTATGTGCCTGACTGGGAATAGAACCTGCAACCTTTTGGTGCACAAAAGGATTCTCCAACCAACTGAACCACACTGGCCAGGGCAAGAAAGAATATTTTTGTCCCCATATATGACATTTTTTTTCTTTTACCTATCTTTCTGATCAGTGAATTTGTGAGGACCAAGTGAAATTTTGGTCGAGGACTCTACTTCAAGCCGTAAAGGGCCACTGTTAATATGTGTTCAGGGTGGATGAGGACCGCTTCCCTTAAAGTACTATGTAGTTTTCTTCCTCACTCCCATTAGATGTCAATGCAGTTTTCACCTCATCAGAGGGTCTTTCCTGACCACCTACATAACTTGCCATTTCCACCCCCAAACACAAGACACTCTCTCTCTTTACCCTGCTTCATTTTTCTCCACTGGAATTTTCACACTGTGACATTTAGTATATTGCATTTTATTTTCTAATCTGTTGATTGTGTCTTCCTCACCAGAATGTAAGCTCCAGAAGGGTTCCATTCACCACTGGGTTCCTAAAGCCTAAAACTGTGCTGCATAGTAAATACTTAATAGTTGTTGGATATATGAAGAGATAAGTAAGTGAAAAAATAATTGAATGAGTAAATAAATGGTGCAACAGGGAGGAGAAATTTGAAAAAGAGGTTGCTCTGACATTTCCCATTTTTAATGGCCACTATGGCTAAACAAATTAATAGGATGGAAAACACAGCTCCAATGAGTTGTGTACAGGGACAGTTTTCCTAGTCCATCTGGGGAGTCTATAACAAAATACTATAGACGGAGTGGCTTATAAACAACAGAAGCTTATTTCTTAAAGTTCTGGAGGCTGGTGCCCCACAGATTTGGTGTCTGGTGGAAATTCTCTTCCTAGTTCAAAGATGATCTTCTCGATGAGTCCTTACATGATGGAAGGGGTGAGGAAGAGACTTGGCCTCCATGATGTGTACAGGATAATGGGTTTCCATGGGACTCTCAGAACACATCATCAGTCACCTCCAACCTGAGCCATTCCAGTGACCAGAGCAACTGATTTATTTTAGCCTTGGCCGATACTGTGAGCAGTGTTATCCTCAGAGAGCCCCACTTTATCATCTCATTATGTGTTCCATTTAAAAGTGGAAAATGTTATTGAAAGGGGTGCCAACTCCAGGAGAGAGAGCATTTGGGTAGGTCCGGAGTCCAGGAAGTGGATGTGAGACCCTAGTGATTGCAGCATGTATAGCAGTAAATTTAGTGATGGGTCACCCAGTATGGGCTTTTAAAGTTTTAGAATGGTTGATACCCTTAAATCTAGCACAATCACTTCTAAAATTTTGTCTTATGGAAAAAAAAAAATGAGGACTCTACACTCCCTAGGCATTCCTGCACTAATTTGTGTCAAGGATGTTTCTCACAGGAAAAAAAAAAGAGAGAGAGAGAGAGAATCCACTAAAAGGGTTGGGTAAATTAATTATGGCTCAGTTATTTTGATGGATTACTAAATTGCCATTAAGCAAAAAAGATTGCAAACCAGTATGCCAAGAATGATCCCAGGCTTGTAATAAGAAATAGTAGATATATGCTTAAACAGGCAAAATGTTAACGCTTTCCTCTGGGTGCTGGAACTATGTAAAGCTTTTAATTTCTTCCATGTGTGTTTCCATATTGCCAAAGCATTTTTATTGCAAATATATATTAATTTGCAATCCAACAGAAAACAAATGTTAAAAATGAGAAAGAGAAAGTTTGTTAGGCATGGGTGTTTGTGTTCTGACTGTCAGATTTAGATGTGTAATCTCAGACAAGCCGGTTAATACCTCTGTTCCCCCCCACCCTCAGTTTCCTGTTCTGTAAAATGGGAACAAAAACATGGGCTCATCTGTCATTATAAGAGTGTTGTTAGGCTCAAAGAAGAAGGTAAAAGCAAAGGGGTTTGGTGAACAATAGTAAAGTGTGTGTGTGTGTGTGTGTGTGTGTGTGTGTGTGTGTGTGTGTGATATTATATTGCTATATAATGCCTCTTCTCAAAGACAAGCTATGCATTTGTTTTGTGTGCCAGACAAAAACAAAATCCTCTTTCTTTGAATGAGGTGAGCTTTCACTTTTCTTAGCATAAACCTGATGCAAGCATTTTTCTCTTCTACTGAGAAATTTGCATTAAAAAAAGAATGTCCCTATTTATTTATTTATTTTTTTGTCTTCAATGGAATATTCCAACCAATAAGATGAATGGAAACTTTCAAAATGCTGCAAGTTTTCTTTTTTGGAATTGCCCGTGTTTTGTGGGTAATTTGGATACAGTTTTAGAACATAAGGAAGCATAAATTATAGCGAAAATGGGACCATTGGAAGACAATGAAGGAAACTGCTATTATAAAAAATGCTGAGAGGGAGAGACATTTGGGGAATGGAAATTAGGGCAGGTTTTGAAATATTTTCAAACCTGTTTACTACCATCTGTTATGAGTCTGTGTTGCTAGGGATTTATTGTTTCCTATCTATGAAATCCCCTGGCTATGGAAGACAAATTTGGTAAAAGATGATTAAACTTCCTTTTAAATGGCAAAGAAATAAAGCAGACACTTGGGATGGCAGGCTTGGCATCAGAATTGTGGGCACAACTATTATGAACTGTCCCTATCCCACATTTAAAAAAAATGTAGGGTGTTTTGAAGTTCATTTTTTTTTTCTTGGTTAATCCTTGCCCAAGGATATTTTTCCACTGATTTTTAGAGAGAGTAGAAGAGAGAGGGAAAGACAGAGAGAAACATTGATGTACGAGAAACACATTGCTTGGTTGCCTCCTGTATGAGCCCTGACCAGGTAAGGGCCAGGGAGGAGCCTGCAACCCAGGTATGTGCCCTTGATGGGAATTGAACCTGGGACACTTTGGTCCACAGGCTGAAACTCTATCCACTGAGCCAAACCAGCAAGGGCTTGAAGCACATTTTTATACTAAATCTTACTCCACCCCTGCTCCTTCACCTAGGAGTGGTATCAAGCAGATTATACAGCTGTTTAGGAAGATCAGACAATGGGAGATGAGTTCTGTGAAGTCATTTGCATAAGGCATCCTCCAAGATCATTTGATTGTTAGATATTTCATGAGATTCCTAAAAATGAAGCCACTTTAGCATTTGGATCCATTTATCAATTTGTGAGTTTTTAAAAATCTATAAACAGAATGAATCTTATTGTATTGTGAAAATGGAAATTAAACTGAGGACTATATTTCAGCAGAACCATGTTTACCTTGGATCTTAGAGATTAATGAGTGAATTTAAAAACAATTTGTATTAGCTAAGTACCTCCTTCTCTCCAAAGAGCTAACTACATTAAGCTGGAAATATTCATATAGATCCTCACATTTTGTCCCTCTCTCCACTCAGAATTCACCTGATCTCAAGCCACCATTGGTTTCCCATCTCACCCTGAATAAGATCATGTCATTTAGGACTCTATATATGCTCATTATACTCTAGACATACTCAACTGCCTTGCTCTTTCTTAAAGATGTCAAGCAAGTTCCTTTCTGAAGGCCTCTTTCCAGACTGTTCACTCTGGCTGGAAAACTCTTTTAACAGATGGCTAGTCCTCTCAATTAATTGATATCTCATCCTAAGAAAACTTTCCTGACCACCTATTCAATGAGAAACCCCCCCCCACCACCACCAATTTCCATTAGAGTGACTACCACCTAACTTTATTTATTTATTTACTATCTGCTTCACCCTCTAAAATGCAAATCATGTGATGGCACAACTAGTTTTGTTTACCATTGTATTTCCAGTATGAAGCAAAGTGCATCGGTGGGGCAGAGATAAATTGGGCTATTTATTGTTCAGCAAATATTCATTTCCTCCCCTGCCTTCACAATATCACTCTGCCATACTGGTGTTCATTTGGCTATGCAACTTGCTTTGAGCTCATGGTGTATGAGGAATATTTCCCTGCACCTTGACTTGGTTTGGGCCATAAGACTTTATTGAATTTTAGTCGATATAAATAAGTCCAGGCTCCAACCATCCTTGCCTTCTTGAACCTCTCTGTCTTTACCACAAGAAGAACATGACTCAGGTAGTTGCTGACACTAGGAGGTTGAGACATATATGGGGCCCACCTGGACCAGCTCACAGCTTAAAGCCAAAGCAGCAGGACCCCAGTTGAGCCAAAGACATATGTGCAGGAAATAAATGCACCACTAAGATACTTTTAATAAAACACAGGAATAAGCCAACTAATATAAGAGGTTCAAAATACTCATTAAGTTAATAATAGTTAAGATTTTAGTGTTTTATCTGGTCTAGGGAAAGGAAATAACACAGAGTACCCATGTTCTAGTTCTTCAATGTCAGCAGTTAAAATAAATATCCAGCATTTCCCATGTTTTCCTTTTAACAATGGTTGGATGTGGGTGTGTGTCTGTGTGTTGGGGTCAAGAAGACAGTGATAGAAAGGGGGCTCTAGCTTGGAGGGAATGGAGACATCTCCAAACTGAAAAACTGATTTTCAGAAACATTTTATACAACTAAGTTGAATTATACTACTATTAATTTTGGTATAGCTATTGGTAGAGAGACATATACTGAGATATATAGGTGATTACTTTATTTAGAAATACATTTTCCTTTTAAGTGGATATAATAATACATATTCAAAGGATTCAAATAGTATATCTTTCAATTAAGAAAAGTTTCTTAAATCAGAGAGAACACCATCTTCATATTTTTAAAGAATTTTCAGTAAAGGTGCTATTGCAACCTCTCTAAAAACACTATTTCTGTAAGTATTTTTTTAAAAAAGAACTGTCATATTATTCAGTATTTTTTATTGATCTTAAAAAGAAACAGAGAAGCCAGAAATAAGGAAACACTGCCATTTTAAATAATTTTGAAATCAATATGGGTCCATTGTACAAGTGTCTCTGTATTTTACTGACAGTAAAATTACTGGGGGTGGGGTGTTCATGATTTAGAGGTTAGTAGAGTTTGGGTTTATAGGTTTTCCAGTTAACGAGCTTTTGGAGGCACTTACAGATTGTAGGGTTTTGCCAACTGTGAATATGGCCAACCATAATATGAAACCACCACTATTGTATCAACAGAAATGGAAATCAGATTGTGATCCAGAGAATGAGGTATGGTGGGTGCCAGTTTCTGAAAACTCATATATCTTAGAGAATCCCTAGAATGTATTCAGTTTTTGATGGAAGAATTAATGTCTATTTGCCAAATCTGCCTTCTGCTCTCCTGAACATTTTTTGGTTTTGTTAGAAAGATAACATCAATGGAAAAAATAATCCACACTTGTTTGGCTGTATTCATGAACATTTCTGCAAATGAAACAATATTTTGCCATTATAATAATCAGATAAATGTGTTTTATTTGGTTCAGAAAGACTTAAGAATTTTCTACCTAATTATAGAATTTTCAGTATAAATCTGAAACATATGGGAATATATTCAAATATGACTTAACATCCTTCAGGGTGTATAAAGGAATATCCTGACAGATGTTCACATGGATCAGATAGAGAAGAAATATCAGGTGTGATTTAAGTGATGGCAGCAGTGAGAATTTGATTTTTTTGCCAAAGAAAGATGAGAGAACGAACTTCTGCATTGTCTCTCCCAGATCATTGCATTTCTCAACTCAAATGGACTTTCCTCCAAGAATGTGTTTTTCCTGCCAAGGCTGACCTTCTGAGTAGTTGGAATAGATTGGTTTCAGGATTCAGTGTGTTTTTCTGGCGGGGCGAGGTGGGGGAGGAGGAGGCTGCAGCAGTCTTAGTGCCAATAAAACAAACCAACAAACTCTCCTAACTCTATGGGTAATGTCTAAAATCCTCTAATCTGTTTTTAAGGGATTTGGTTCTTTTTATGTAAAAACGTCCCTCAAAAAGTGATTTTTTTTTAACGTCTTCTCTGACTTTTCAAACTTAGTATAACTGGGGAAGTTTAATGATGAAATCATTGTTATATAATATATATATATAGCTCTAGGAATGTTTATTGTGGCTGTGTAGGTCATAGCAAAAACTAAGAACCACCTAAAAGCCTGGTGACTAGGCATTGGTTAAATAAATCAGCCTGTGATGTTGCTACTGAAAATACTGTTAAGGAAGGATTTTTATATACAAAGGAAATAATTCACATTGTGCGAAGTGAACAGAGCAGGTTATAAAACATTGTAAAGTGATTTCATTCTTTTATTTATTATTGGAAACAAGCAAAAATGATACCTACCAACAAGTTAATAGTTGGTATGCTAGGTGATAGAGCTATGCATGCTTTTAGAGGTTTTTTTTTTTTTTTTTTTTTTTTACAGATATATAGGGTGGGACAAAAGTAGGTTTGCAGTTGTGAATACATGAATCAATTTATTCTTGTATTATTACTAGAGGCCCGGTGCACGAAATTCGTGCACAGAGGTGGGTTGTCCCTCAGCCCAGCCTGTACCCTCTCCAATCCGGGACTGCTGGCTCCCAACTGCTTGCCTGCCTGCCTTCCTGATTGCCCCTAACCGCTTCTGCCTGCCAGCCTGATCACCCCCTAACCACTCCCCTGCCAGCCTGTTTGCCCCCAACTTCCCTCCTCTGCCAGCCTGGTCACCCCTAACTGCCCTCTCCTGCAGGGTTTATCACCTCCAACTGCCCTCCCTTGCAGGCCGGGTGCCTCCCAATTGCCCTCTCCTGCTGGCCATCTTGTGGTGGCCATCTTGTGTCCACATGGGGGCAGGATCTTTGACCACATGGGGGCAGCTATATTGCGTGTTGCAGTGATGATCAATCTGCATATTACTCTTTTATTAGATAGGATAGAGACCTGGTACAGGGGTGGGGGCCAGCTGGTTTGCCCTGAAGGGCGTCCCAGATCAGGTGGGGCTTCCCTTGGGGTGTGGGGCAGCCTGATCGAGGGGCCTGTGGTGGTTTGCAGGCTGGCCACGCCCCCTGGCAACCCAAGCAGAGGCCCTGGTATCTGGAATTTATTTTCCTTCTACAATTGAAACTTTGTAGCCTGGAGCGGAGCCAAGCCTGGGGCTCCCTCCGAGGCCGGCAGCCATTTGTGTTGGGGTTATAATTGAAACTTTGTTGCCTTAAGCGGGTGGGCCCGGCTAGGGTGTGCGAAAGCTTTGTTTCCCCTGTTGCCAGCGGCAACCCTGGCCTTCTCTCTCAAGCTCCATTCTGCCTCCATTTGTTTGAATTTGTTTACCTTCTATAATTGAAACTTTGTAGCTTGAGTGGAGGCTTAGACCTGGCAAGGGCAGGCAGAAAGCTTGGCTTCCTCTGTTACCTAGGAAACCTTGCTCTCTGTGGCTGTAGCCATCTTGGTTTGGATTAATTTGCATACTCACTCTGATTGGATGGTGGGCGTGCCTTGTGGGTTGGTCGGAGGTATGGTTAATTTGCATATTTGTCTATTATTAGACAGGATTTTTTTATAGCTATTTTTTAATTTGTTTATTGAATTTGTTGGGGTGACATCCTACCTAATAAAACAGTAATATGCAAATTGACCGCACCTTCGCTACACCCAAGCCACGCCCACCAGCCAAGCCACGCTCCCATCCAAACAGAGCGAGTATGCAAATAAACCCAACCAAGATGGCAGGTAATTTGCATACATAGGCGCCCTGAGCTGACCCCTTGCCATGGATTGCAGGGAGCTGGGTATCTGCTGGGCTCCAGGCCAAAAGCCGGCAGGGGGCTTTTGGCCTGGTGCACGTGTGGACCCCCTTCCATCAGAGGCAGGGAGCTGGGTGTCCGCTCTGGCTCCAGGCCAAAAACCCCCACTGGGGGCTTTTGGACTGGTGCACGAGCAGACCCCCTGCCATCGGAGGCAGGGAGCTGGGACTGGCAGGCACTGACTCAAGCCAAGCCCGGCAGTGCCCGCCTCGGCAGGCAGAACCCAAGCCACCCCCCAATCGGGGACCTGGATTGGCAGGCGCTGGCTCAAGCCAAGCCCACAGTGCCAGCAAAGGCAGGCAGAACCCAAGCCTCTGATTGGAGGGGCAGGGCAGTGGGGGCGGGGGCACTTCCCAAGCCTAAAGCCTGGGGCTTGGGAAGGGGCCGAGCCTGCGACCAAACGGACCATCCGGAAGTCAGTGCTGGGTTGCCGAGCTGCAGCCTGTCAACCCAGCATTGACTGCCCAGGTGGCTGAGACTCAGAAAGTGTGTCAGGGTCTGATCTGCAGCCTCAGTGGAAGCTGTTGATCAGTGTACTTACCTCTCTCTTTCTCTCCCTCTTTCTGATCTTCACCAGCAGCCAGGCTTTTCTTTCTCTCCCCACCTGGTAGGGGGCTGCTGTTAAGCCCCGCCTCTTTGATCAGGCCCAGATATAGGCCTGGAGATGCTGACTGGCATAGGAACCGACCAATCAGAGCCAAAGGTGGGTGCTATGGGGAGCCAATGGCTGTCTAGGAGGTGGAGCTTTTGACAATGACTGTCATAGGAACCGAATAATGAGAACCAAATCTGGGTGCTGTGAGGAGCCAATGTCTGCCTAGGAGGTGAAGCTTTTGATGCTGACATAGGAACGGACCAATCAAAATCAAATTGGCCAGCAGAGGAGGGAAGTTGGGGGCGACATCAGGCCTGCAGGAGAAGGCAGTTAGGGGTGATCAGGTTGGCAGGCAGAAGCAGTTAGGGGCAATCAGGCAGGCAGGCAGGTGAGCAGTTAGGAGCCAGTGGTCCCGGATTGTGAGAGGGATGTCTGACTGCCGGTTTAGGCCCGATCTCTGATATTAGGCCTAAAATGGCAGGCGGATATCCTGCAAGGGGTCCCCAATTTGAAAGGGTGCAGGCTGAGTTGAGGGAATCCCCCCTCCGTGCATGAATTTCGTGCACCAGGCCTCTAGTTGGTTAATAAAATTATATAGGATTCAGGTGTACAATTCTATAATACATCATCTGTATAATGTATTGTGTATTCACCACCCTAAGTCAAGTTTCCTTTCATGACCATTTATCCCCCCTTTACCCTCTCCTACCTTTCTGCACCCCCCTTTCCCTTTGGTAATCACCATAATATTGTCTGGCTATGAGAGGTTTTTTTTCCTTAAGCCCTTCACCCAGCCCCTCAAACCCCTCTTCTCTGACAGCTGTAAGTCTGTTCTCTGTATCTACAATTTTATTTCCATTTTGTTTGTTAGTTTATTTTGTTCCTTAGACTCCACCTATAAGTGAAATCTCATGGTACTTGTCTTTCTCTGACTAGCTTATTTCACTTAGTACAATACTCTCCAGGTACATCCATGCTGTTGCAAAAGGTAACATTTTTTTTTTTTTATGGCTATTATTCCATTGTGTAAATTTACCATAGATTTTTTAAATCCACTCATCTCTGGATGGGCACATGGGCTGCTTCCAAGTTTGAGCTATCCTATATAATAAAAACCTAATATGCTGAGTGTCCAGTAGTCCGGTCAGCCGTTCAGCCAATCAAAGAATAATATGCTAATGATATGCTAAGGCTGCTCAACTGCTCTCTATGATGTGCACTGACCACCAGGGGGCAGACCATCCACCGGTTGACCAGTTGCTATGACGTGCACTGACCACCAGGGGGGTAGTCACTCTGACTAGGTTAGCTTGTTGCTGGGGTCCAGCCGATCAGGACTGAGCAAGACAGGCCAGACATGCCCTGGATCCCTCCCACTGTTCCTCCTTGGCTGGCCAACCTCCAGTGTCCCTCCCCGGCCCCAATTGTGCACCGGTGGGACCCCTCAGCCTGGCCTATGCCCTCTCACAATATGGGACCCCTTGGGGGATGTCAGAGAGCTGGTTTCAGCCTGATCCCGCAGGCCAGGCCAAGGGACCTCACTGGTGCACAAATTCGTGCACCAGGCCTCTAGTTTATAATAATAAAAGCATAATATGCAAATCAACTGTACAGTTGAATAGCCGAACACCTATCCAGACTACCACACTATGACACCCACTCTCGCCAGGCCAGCCAATGCAGGTGCCATGCAATTGGCCGGGGGCCAGCCATCACCCCATGATCGGCCCTGCAGAGGGAGGCCCAGGCCACCGGCAGTGGGGCAATCAACCTGGGGCTTCACGATCACCCCAAAGAGGGAGGCCCAGGCTCTATATCTGCGGTGCTGCGGTGGGTGGGCGGGGCATACCTCTTTGGGGCGATCGATCGTGGGGCTCATGGACTTTGAGAGGGTGCAGACTGGGCTGAGGTACACCCCCCCACACACACAGTGTATGAATTTCGTGCACTGGGCCTCTAGCTATAAATAACACTGCAATTAACAAAGGTATGCATATAATTATTTAAATTAGTGTTTTGGGTTTTTTTTTTAGATATATTCCCAGAAGTGAAACTGCTGGGTCATAAGGTAGTTCCATTTTTAATTTTTGAGATAGTTCCATATTGCTTTCCACAGTAGTTGCACCAATCTGCATTACAGTGAACGAGGATTCCCTTTTCTCCACATCCTCGCCAGCACTTGTTGTTTGTTGATTTTTTTATGATAGCCATTCTGAAAGGTGTGAGCTCATATCTCATTGTAGATTTTGCATTTCTCTGATAAATAGGAACATTAAGCATCTTTTCATATGTCTACTGGCCATTTGGATATCCTCTTTGGAGAAGTGTCTATTCAGGTCCTTTCTCCATTTTTTAATTGAATTGTTGTTTTTTTTGTTTTTGTTTTGTTTTTTTTTGGTATTGAGTTATAGAAGTTCTTTATAAATTTTGGATATTAACTCCTTATTCCATGAATCATTGGCAAAGATGTTCTCCCATTCAGTGAATTGTCTTTTAATTTTGTTGATGTATTCCATTGCTGTCCAAAAACTTTTTAGTTTGATGTAGTCCCATTTGTTTATTTTTCTTTTATTTCCTTTGCTCGAGGAGATAATCAGAAAAAAAAAATGTTGCTATGGGAAATGTCAGAGTTTTCACTGCCTATGGTTCCTTATAGAATTTTTATGTTTTTGATCCACTTTCAGTTTATTTTTGTGTATGTTGCAAGTTGTTGGTCTAGTTTAATTTTCTGCATGTATCTGTCCAATTTTCTCATTACCATCTGGTGAATAGACTATCTTTACCCCATTGTATGTTCTTGCCTCCTTTTCAGATATTAAATAACCATAAAGGTATGAGTTTATTTCTGGACTCTCTATTCTGTTCCATTAATCTATATATCTATATCTGTTTTTATGCCAGTACCATGCTGTTCTGATAACTATGGCCTTTTTGATATCAGGAAGTGTGATTCCTCTAACTTTGTTCTTCTTTCTCAAGATTACTGTGGCTATTTGGGGTCTTTTGTGGTTCCACATAAATTTTTGGAATATTTGTTCTAGTTCTCTGAAATACACTATTGGTGTCTTAATAGGAATTGCATCGAATCTATATGTTGCTTTGTATAGTGTGGTCATTTTAATTATATTAATTCTTCTTATCTATGAATATAGTGTATGCTTCCACTTTATTTATATCTTCTTCAATTTATTTTTTAAATATATTTTATTGATTTTTACAGAGAGGAATGGAGAGGGATAGAGAGTTAGAAACATCGATGAGAGAGAAACATCAATCAGCTGCCTCCTGCACACCTCCTACTGGGGATGTGCACGCAACCAAGGTACATGCCCTTGACCGGAATCAAACCCGGGACCTTTCAGTCCGCAGGCTGATACTCTATCCACTGAGCCAAACCGGTTAGGGCTCTTCTTCAATTTCTTATGTGATAAATTTCCAAGTACAGGTTTTTTACATCCTTGGTTAAATTTATTCCTAGGTTGTTGTGTGTTTTTTTATGTAATTATAAATGGGATTGTTTTCTTAGTTTACATTTCTGATAGTTCATTATCAGTGAATAGAAATGTAACTGATTTCTGGGTATTTATTTTGTATACTGCTCCTTTCCAGTTCTAGTAGGTTTTTGGTGTAATCTTTAGGGTTCTCTATTCTATATACAGTATCATGTCAACTGCAAATAATGGCAGTTTTACTTCTTCCTTTCCAATTTTGATGCCTTTTAATTTTTCTTCTTATCTGATTGCTGTGGCTAGAACTTGCAGTACTATGTTGAATAAGAGTGGTGAAAGCAGATATCCTTGTCTTCTACCCCATCTTAAGGGAAACGCTTGTAGTTTTTGCCCATTGAGTATAATGTTGGCTGTGGGTTTGTCATATATGGCCTTTATTATTTTGAGGTATGTTCCCTGTATTCCTACTTTGCTGATTTTTTTGTCATAAATAGCTGCTGGATTTTATCAAATGCTTTTTATGCATCTATTGATAATGATTATGTGATTTTTATCCTTCATTTTCTTTGCCTGGTGTATCACATTAATTGATTTGCAGATATTGTACCAACCTTGCATCCCCAGAATAGATCCCACTTGATCATAGTGTATGATCATCTTACTATATTACTGAATCTGGTTTGCTCATTTTTTTTTTGAGGATTCTAGCATCTATGTTCATCAAGAATATTGGCCAATTTTTTATTAATTATTGTGTTATTTTTATATGAACAATTGTAAACCTCCTTTTGCCCCACCCTGAATATTCTAAATTTTCTGCAAATGAAATCACAACATATATAGGTTTCCCCTCTAGCCTAAAGTAGAGCCTTCCTCTGAAACCTTTTGTAAATCAAAATGGTAAAGCAAAGAAATAATTACCATTAATTTATATGGAAAAAACATTGAATATTCTCAGACCCCTAAAATAACCTACCAAATCTTACCAAATGTACTTAGAGCTCTCTTATACTTCTGATACCGGAGGACACATCTTGCTAAAGGATGCACAAAACATGTCTAGATAAAGCACAAATGCTTGCAGACATCTCTCAAAGCTCTGAGACTAGAAGCTGAGATGCTGAGTGTGGTTACTAGGGAAGGAGCTTGGCAAGGCCACTCCCAGTGCCTGTTTTGTGTGCTGCCTGCAAAACAAATGCTAAATGCTATGTTTGCTCTTTGCCTTTTTAAAATAAAGTAAAATAAGATAATAAAATAAAATAATAAAATAAAATAAAAGTATATATTCTCTTTGGATTTCTTTCATTAGCAAAAACAGGGACTACATGGGTCTTTTATAAAAGCAAAGTGGTGGAATGCTAACTTTCAAAAACCAAGGTATCTACCTGTATGAGCACTCAATAAATGCTAGTTTTGTTATTATTGTTATTATAGCAATAATAATGAAATTGTTTCCAAAAAATATATTAAATTGATTTCTATTTTATTTATTTTTATGAAATAAAAAGTTTTTAAAATTCCATTTACATTTCAGAGATTAGGTTTGTATGTGTACCTATATGCCAAGAGACATCATCTTGGAGTCAGGGAGTAAAACAGGGAAAATTTCTAACCCCAAAGGGTGGGTGGGTGGGTGGGATTTGCCCATCAGACAGCCAGTGGGCACACTGAAAGGAGACCTGATGAAGCAGTACATTCACTCAGAAGAGGAATTCTGACTCTGTGGTTACTTCTTTCATAGCATTTAACTTCCTTCAGAATTAAGCTTAGAGAGAAAGCTCTCTCACAATCACTGATCATACATAAAAAGTGATTCCTACTTCCTTAATATACTTTTTCATCCCTTCTGTATCTTAACTATATATTATTAGAGATTTTTTTAAGTTGATTTTTTTTCTAATTTAAGAAAAAAAAAATAGAACAATTACATGTATGCTAGCTCCAACCACAACCTACCAGCACTAATGAAAAAAAAGCTATACCTAAATTACAAGTCAAAATAGTCCAATTTTTGTTTTTGTTATTTTTGCGCCCAAATTTTTCTCTTGTCTTATGAAATGATAGTTAATATAATTTAACAGTAATTGATAAGAATCCAAACTAAGTTTATAAAATTTATTTTTAAAGTTTTCAAATCTTCTTGGAAAGCAAACCTAGATTCTATCTAATAAAAGAGTAATATGCAAATTGACCGTACCTCTGCTATACCCACCAGCCACGCCCACCAGCCAATCAGGAGCAAATATGCAAATAAACCCAACCAAGATGGCTGTGGCCACGGAGAGCAGGAGGGAGGCTTGGGTTTCCCTGGCAATAGAGGAAGCCAAGCTTTCTGCCTGCCCTTGCTGGCCCAGGCCTCCACTCAATGCTACAAAGTTTCAATTATCCTGTCTAATAAAAGAGTAATATGCAAATTAACCATCACTCTGCTACATAAGCCACGCCCACCAGCCAAGCCATGCCCACCAGCCAATCAGGGCGAGTATGCAAATTAACCTCAACCAAGATGGCTACCAGAAGGGAGGCTTGGGTTTCCCCGGCAACAGAGGAAGCCAAGCTTTCCACACACTCTGGTGGGCCCAGGCCTCCACTCAAGGATATAAAGTTTCAATTATAGAAGGTAAACAAATCCAAACAGAAATGGCGGCAGCCACGGATTGAGCAGGTGGCTTGGCTCCACTCCAGGCTACAAAGTTTCAATTGTAGAAGGTAAATAAATTCCAGATACAAGGGCCTCTGCTTGAGTCACCAGGGGCGTGGCTGTCCTGCAAACCACCACAGGCCCCTCGCCCAGGTCTCTCCACGCCCCAAGGGAACCCCACCCTGATCCAGGACACCCTTCAGGGCAAACCAGTTGGTCCCCACCTGTGCACCAGGCCTCTATCCTATTTAATAAAAGAGTCATATGCAGATTGACCATCACTCCAACACACAATATGGATGCCCACATGTGGTCAAAGATCCTGCCCCCATGTGGACACAAGATGGCCACCACAAGATGGCCAGCAGGGGAGAGCAGTTGGGAGGGACCAGGCCTGCAAGGGAATGCAGTTGAGAGGGACCAGGCCTGCAAGGGAGGGCAGTTGGAGGCAATCAACCCTGCAGAGGAGGGCAGTTAGGGGTGACCAGGCTAGCAGAGGAGGGAAGTTGGGGGCAAACAGGCTGGCAGGGGAGCAGTTAGACATCAATCAGGCTGGCATGGGAGTGGTTAGGGAGTGATCAGGCTGGCAGGCAGAAGTGGTTAGGGGAAATCAGGAAGGCAGGTAGGCGAGCAGTTGGGAGCCAGCAGTCTTGGATTGTCAGAGGGATGTCCGGTGGGATCGGGCCTAAACGGGAAGTCGGACATCCCTCGAGGGGTCCCAGATTGGAGAGGGTGCAGGCTGGGCTAAGGGACACCCCCCATGTACAAGTTTCGTGCACCAGGCCTCTAGTTTAAAAATAATCTTAAAAATTTTTAAACAATGTCAAAGTTTTTATTCTAGAAGTAAATTCAAAAAATACTATTCCCTTAAAGTAGGCTGTTAAAGAACTGGTCACCATTCCAAAAACCAGTTAATTATGGGTCATAATCAGTTTTGCTGTTTCTCAGCTGAAAAAGAACAGAAATTTTGGATTGTGTGTGTTTTGTCATCTGTTTTTGCTTTGGAAAGAAATTCATATTGAAATTCATTGTAGAAAGTTTTGAAGTTATTTTTCAAAGAAAAAAGGGAACTAAAAGTGTCTAGAAAAATTTGGAACATTGTGGAAAAAGTATTAGAAAAAGAAAATGAAACTTTTAGAAAAAGTTAAAGCATATTGATTATTTATTATGCAATCACTTCAGACAGAAACTCATTTTGCTTTATTTGCAGCATGCAACTTTTGTGCAAAAATTGGCTTGCTCATAAAAATGTTCATGTTTATTATATTTGGAGATTGAAAGAGAACCTTCAGGAAAAAGTTTTATTAATTTGGAGAGGGAAAAACATCCTTGGGGGAAAACATGATTTAATGAATTTATTATCCCCCCACAATCCTTCCCCTCCCAGCTACCATCTTCTCGGAAACTCCGTTCAGGTGCTGTAAGAATGGTGGTGCAGAGTAAGCATTCACTGTGATGGCTTCATCCCAGAGGAGTGCTCAGTGCTCTCAGTATTTACCTGTTCTATCTACTGAGTGAGACAAGGGAGTTGTTTTAGAAAACTAACCATGTGGTTTAAGGATGGATGCAAACCCTTTGACACTCTTCCCATTGAGAGGTGGGAAACTAATTGTCCCCTCTCTGCCCAGTGAACCTGGGCTGGCCTCAGCCACCCATCGGTGCCCCACAGAATGTGGCAGAAGTGACATTGTGTGTCTCCCAAGGCTAGATCAGAAGAGGCCGTGCAGTTCCACCTTGTTGGCTGGAATATTTACTCTTAGAGCCTTGAGCCACCATATAACGGCTCATCTGAGCACTCTGGCCTGACATAGTGACATATGCTGTTAACATCATCCACCGAACCCAGCACCCAGGCAGTTTTGGGGTGTTCAGTTACACCAGAGGCAATGGAAAGGCTCACCATCAGATGCTTATGGGTGTCATTTCATAGCAAGATTTTGTTACAAGATTTGATACAAATAAGTCTAAGTTTTAACATTGCAAAATAGAAAAAAATGTGAAAAAAAACTAACAGTTTAGGCTTAAGCAGCTTTAATCCCGATAGTCCTCTTTTATTGCAATACCAGTTCAAAGAAATAGGATGGCCTGTCTATTTTTGTCTAATTACCCATGGGAAGAAAATGTCACTCTGTTTATAGGGATACTTGGAGCCCCTCATTTGACTCTTGAAGTCACTTGTTATTTAAAAATGTGAAAAGATTCCTATTTGTCTTTATAAACATAGAACCAAAATCATTAAGCTATCAGCTTTCAAGAACAGTTTTTGTAATCAACATTATGTAGCATTTATAAATAGAAATTTAATTTTAAATAGATAAAATGTTTATAAGTTTTCCAGAATCCTTAAAAAATATGAATGAGTCCTGCACTTTGATTACTTTGTGATGGTGATGCCAATTATAAGTTACAAACTATTTCACATGTACATATGAAACTCTGTTAGTGATAAATTTTGGTACCTGGCCTGCTCTATAAACATGAAAAGAGTCTGGGAGTCAGAGCAGAAGTTCTATCAGAATAAGCTCAAATGGGGAAGCAGGGTCTGGGGAGTTAGAATTCATCATGAAACAGCAATTTCTAAAACATTTGTGTGCGCGCATGCGCACGCGCGCGCGCGCGCGCACACACGCACAAACAATATGTGAGGATGAAGGCAGAGATCAGGTGACGCTATTACAAGCCAGGGATGCCAAAGATTGCCTGCTGGGTGAGAGGTAGGATGGACTCCCCCTCACAGCCAACAGGAACTCATCCTGCTGACACCTTGATTTTGAACTTCCGGCCACTGGAATGGTGACACAATACATGTCTGCTGTTCAAGCCCTTTGTTCATGGTACTTAGTTACAGCAACCCTAGGAAATTAATGCACCCCAAATTGGCTGGATTTTTATTTTAATTTTTTAGTGTATTTTATTGATTTTTTACAGAGAGGAAGGGAGAGGGACAGAGAGTCAGAAACATCGATGAGAGAGAAACATCGATCAGCTGCCTCCTGCACACACCCCCCACTGGGGATGTGCCCGCAACCAAGGTACATGCCCTTGACCAGAATCAAACCTGGGACCCTTCAGTCCACAGGCCGATGCTCTATCCACTGAACCAAACGGACCAGGGCTTTATTTTAAATTTTTAATGCCCTTAATTCTTTTTAACTTGGTAGTTTACAAGAGGGTAGATAATTACACTCCTGTGGAATTACAATGTGTCTAGACTAACTCTAAAGTCACTCAGATAGTTCTCTTGCCTGAGTTTACCTGCATATGTGCTTAAGGTTCTATTGGACATTTTTGAAAGTCTACCAAAGGAACGCGGCCATATTGGTGCTAATGGGAGTACTGATTATTGCAACTCCTCACTAAAAGAAATTCCATTGGCCCTTGTCTGTTTTCCCATAGCATTTGCCTGGGTTGCATGTTCTTGCGCCTCCCTTTGTGTTGCTTCAGAGGTTTGTTTGGTTGTTGTGGCAATGCAATGTTGTTTTCATTCTCTCTCATTTCACATGAGGTCCTCATGGAGATCACATAAGCCAGACCAGGTTTGAAAAACATTTTAAATGAAACTTGGACACCTGTGGGACCTAGTACTCCTGGTTAGGTGCTCACCAAAGAGAATTGAGCCAGATGCCACCACCAGGGACCTTGGAAAATTTGAGACCACGCTAAGTTGTTATGGGTGGTCCCCACTTTCTTGTGTCTCTCCCCAAAGATGACCTCTGGTTCTCCAAAGCCCTCCCAATGTCATGTTACCACACAGAAGTCCACCTTTATTCAGAGAGCCAGTCTCTGTCCCTGGGCGGTAGGTAGGAAGGCTAGGGATTTTTTGATTAGAGCTCACACTAGGATTGGGTGTTCAGGAGACTTGGGGCTCCAAGTGGCAGGGAAGAAGAGCTTTTTCAACTTAAACAATCACGATGGAGAGAGAGTGAGGGAGATCGTTCCAGACTATGGCACCCTTTCTAAGACTACAGAGCCAATGAAGAGTTTCACATTTTAGTTATGAACCATTGCTAAGCCCTCACCTAGATACTGAGTGGAGAAGCTCAGGTGTTGTAAAACAAATGATGGAGAAGTAGGTTTTTCATTTCAGGCTTTGACAAAGGAAGTAGCACATTGAAAACCCTAGTGCTCTTAATCATATTGCTCAGAAATGCTATGACAGACAAATAGATAAGCAGGTAGGTAGATGGATAGGTATAACGAAAGAGAACAAGGCAGATGATAGATGATAGAAAGAAAGATGGACTGAAAGGTGAATTACAGACAGGGACAAAGAGCCTAGGCCAGATAAATAGAACGGTTACCTTATTACCTACTTTTTTTCCCCTCCCACATTCTTCTGCCCTTTTTAACCAGCTACCAGAATTGTACCAGTATGTCCCACACAGGAAGTATTTAAATGATCTCTGAATTCATTCTATGACATTATTTCAAGAAAGTTTAATTAAGCAGTGTTTCTCTGTGTCAACTGCTAGGAAGCACTACAGATATTAAGATGCATAAGTTATAAAGATCCAAAAGAGGCGCCCCGCCTCCCGGAACGAACAGTGTGTGGATGTGCAGATCATCCTGGTGTGAGTAATGGGGGCTGCAACCTGGATAGAAAAACTGGGACGTTCTGTCCTGTGCACTGGACTCACGGCCACCTGTCTAACAAATGAACTCTCCTGCTGGCTAGCCATCAGGTCTTGGAAGACAATACATTTTTTGTTTTGTTAATATTCACCCGAAAATATTTTCCCATTGATTTTTAGAAAGTGGAAGGGAGGGTGAAAGGGGGAGAGGGAGAGAGAAGAGAGAAACATCAATGTGAGAGAGACACATTGATTGGTTGCCTCCTGCACACATCCATCTGAGGTTGGGGATTGAACCCGCAACCCTTGATTGGCAATCAAACCCATGACCCTTTGGTACTCAGGCCAACACTCTAACCACTGAGCAATACCAGGCAGGGTAAGACAATACATTTTTTAAAGTTTCATTAAAAGAGAGCGTGTCTATAAAGTATTTTAGTACACTGGCTGGCATTGCAGTAAGCCCTCATGATGTTAGCTATTAGGATGGTAGTTAAGACAGCATCAGTACCTCAAAAGGCCATCATTTGCTCATTCATACATTCATTCATTCATTCACTTAAGTATTTCTTGAGTGTCCACTGAGTGCCAGGTTCTGACTAGGAGGTGCAGCAATGAACAAGACTGGCAGGTTGCTGTCATCAAGAAGCTCAGGTTGTAGCAGGGCAGAATCTTCAAGTACTCTCCTTGATTTAAAAAGGGCTCCAGAAGAGAAAATTATGAAAGAAATGGCCTCAGAACCCATCCAGTTAAGATAAGCAGAGGCTTCATCAAATATCAGAGACTATCGTCTCCTTTGAATTTTTGTTTCACCATAATTTTTTGCCCGATTATCTTCAATGACAATAGATTTTTCTTGTGGGGTAAAGTTTTCTGAACAGGACCCTAGAGAATATTTCTGCACCACTCTTCCTTTTATTTTTTTCATACAAATAGTGTCATTATCCAGGTCACCATTTAGCTGCAGTGGCTAGGATCCTCCAAAGTGACAGTTTTAAAGCAGGGTTCTCTATAACTGACATGAACACCCACAGAGATTGTCTACCGATGCTCTGGTACAAACACTCTTTCTTCTCTCCAACCTTTGGTTATTAAACAGACTAGAGGCCCGGTGCACGAAATTCGTGCACTGGGGAGGGTGTCCCTCAGCCCAGCTTGCACCCTCTCTAATATGGGACCCCTCGGGGGATGTCCAACTGCAGGTAATCCGGGACCGCTGGCTCCTAACTGCTCACCTACCTGCCTGATTGCCCCCTAACTGCTTCCTTGCTGGCCTGATTGCCCCCAAATACCCTCCCCTGCTGGCCTGATCACCCCCAAGGCTTTTATTAGTATAGATATGACCCTGCACAGAAAATTTTACTAACCCTGCTTTACAATAAGGGCTAGACGATTGAATCATTAGGACCAGACACCAAGATTTCCTTTCTTTGAATAGTGGAGGGAATACTTATCTTGTCTTTAAGTTGCCCGGAAATTAAAATGAGATAATGACTTAGAAAAGTATAAAAGCACCATATAAAGACAACTGTCTTTAATGAAGTGGCAAAATGAAAAACACTTTTTATTCTCCCCTTCCTTCCTTTACAGCTTTTATTTAAACTTTGAAATTTATAAAAATTTCACTCCAATTTTCATTTCTTTACATTCAACATTATTTTGTATTGGTTTCAGGTTTTATATTAGTTACAGAATAGTGGTTAGACAATCATATACTTTACAAAGTGTTCCCTGATATTTCTAGTACCCACCTGGCATCATACCATCATTACAACACTACTGACTATATTCCCTATTTAAGTGACAATGGGTTCAGTCTTTCTTTTGTGTTTCTTGTCCTTCCTTTTCTTTCTCACTTCTTCCCTCATTTTCTTTATATAGTATCTCAATTGGCCATCAAAGCTCAGTGAAGGCACTGGGACACGCTTCATCCATTTTATAGACCAGGAAACTGAGGCCAATTCCAGTTGGCTGTAGAACTTGACTCAGCACACAGGAAGCCCTCAGAGCCATGCTCTTTGAGCTTCCTAAGGGGCAGCGGCCCAGCAAACAGAACAAACCTTCCAGTCAGGCTTCCCAGCCTCTTTCTCAAGCACCTCTTCATTGCGGATGCTCCACATTCTTTCCTCTCCACCCATTCTTTACTGCCCCCCCGCTTCTCCGAAGCAGGTGGAAGGCTTCCCACTCACTGCCTAGGCATGCTCTGCCATGGGGCAGGGTGTAGCGAGCTTGCTTTTGGGTCAAGGCAGGAGCAGTAGTCACTGCCTCTGAAGTGTGAAGGCTGCCTGAGCGAGGCCCATTAGCACTGGGAGCTTCTCTGAATCATGTCAATCAGTCCAGTACCCTGCAGTGCAGCACCCCTTCACTGAGTTGGCTCCACCCCTCAACCCCCGCCTCAGGGGTGAGGGTCCTTGCCCCTCTGCCAGGAGTCCTTCCATGCCCCTTGATCCCTGGCTGGGCCCACCCACATCTTGGGGGCACTGCAGAACCTCTGTCTCTCTGCAGATGAGGCAGATCCCTGCCCTAGGTCTCCGCAAAGCTATGAATCTGTGGCCAGAGGCCTGGTCTGGGTCTCAGCAAACACATGCCTGCAATGTTCCCAGGGACCCTGGGAGCGGCTGGGCGAGTCCTGCCTCACCTCCCCGGGGTGCTGATCTCCCCAGGGACCCCCGGGAGCGGCTGGCTGGGCCCGGACACGCCCCCCCAGGTTGGCGATCTCCCCAGGGACCCCCGGGAGCGGTTGGGCGAGTCCTGCCACGCCCCCCCAGGGTGGCGGTCGCCCCGGGACCCCCGGGAGCGCCTGGCTTGGCCCAGCCACGCCCCCCCCCCAGGGTGGTGATCGCCCCCGGGACCTGCGATCACCCCCGGGACCCCCGGGAAGCGCCTGGCTCGACCTGGCCACGCCCCTCCAGAGTGGCGATCGCCCCCGGGACCCCTGGAACTAAGAGGATTGGGTGCCGCCATCTTGGTCTTCTCAACGGCCAGATAGGCCACCCGGAGTCCTGCCCCCAGCCTCTCGCAGGCCCAATCATGGACATAGCGGAGGTGCAGTCAATTTGCATGTTTCTCTATTATAAGGTAAGATGAGGGCAGCTGACCTCTCTCATGAGAGGGCAAGTGAGGAAGGCAATTGCCTCTTCATCTGGTTACCATGACTGGATGTCTTATCACTCGTCCCTATGCTTAGTGGAAGTTACAGGGTTGAACAACTGACACAGAAATGTCCAAGTCCCTCAGATTAGAGTAGGAGAAATAAGTCTGTATATTAACACAGCACGCCATGCTTTCAACCATTGTCTCCCCTTTCCTTTGTTGAGAGATGGCACAGATCTACTTAGTCAGGTAGAATTTTCCTCAGAAGGAAACTGTTCTTAGAGTCCTGTCACTTCCTACTAGCACATATTGAAATTCAGAGTTGAGACTGTAAGAAAACACTTAGATGTTGGCAAATAAGCCCACATGGAAGGGAGAAACTGATCATTGGAAAAACCTTTGATTTGCCATAGTTCCTTAAAGCAGTTTTGTAACCACATGGAATGGCCATGGGTTAAACTTGTAGTCTACCTAACTGCTGCTCAGCATCTTATTGACATATTTTCTGTCTGCTCCCACATAATTAAATTCATCTAGAGATTGTAATCAGTATACCAAACTCATAAATAAGTAGATAGGCCACATATCCCTCTTGCAGATGCTGAATACAGTGGTTGCTCAATAAACACAAGTTCACTATCAGTTGTATTTATTATTATTTAATAGCAATTATTTTTGCCTTTCCCTCTCCCCTACTAGGCTATCATTTCTAAGGGTCTCTGTCTCTCTTGATCATCCATGTTTCCCCAGCATTTAGCACAGATTCTGGCACCAAGCTGCCATGCAATAAACATTTGCTGAATGGACTTTTTATTAAAATGTCCAAGAAATGTAGGTATAAATGAGGTGAAAAATGAGAAGATGATCAGAGGGGTGCAACATGTGTGATGCAGAACTGCAACCTTGTTCAAGAGAGTGCCAGACAGACAGTCCAGCCAGTGTGGCTCAGTGGCTGAGCATCACATAGGAACCAGGAGGTCATAGTTCAATTCCTGGTCAGGGCACACACCTGGGTTGCAAGCTGGATCCCCAGCAGTGGGCATGCAGGAAGCAGCCGATCAATGATGTTTCTCTCTCGTCAATGTTTCTATCTCTACACCTTTCTTCCTTCCTCCCTTCCTCTCTCTCAAATCAATAAAAAAAATTTTTAAAAAAGACAATGCCAGACAGATGGCTTGCTGTGCAGGGACCACTAACCACCAGTCAGGACTATTAATGACTCTCGTTACAACACTCACTGCTCTGCTGGGTGAATTCTAACCTAGGAATCTCTTCCATATCCTGGAAATACAATTCAAAATCCATATAAGTGCCTCATTTTGGGTGTGTGTGTGTCAAGGAATAAGTATTATATATTTTGGAATTTACCAAATTTTGGAATTTTAGAAGCCTACCCATTTAAACAATAAAACTTTTGAATTTTGCTCTTTTTAGTGAGTTTTTTCCCCTTTAAATAGTTTTACTGGAACTCATTTAACCCTTTGATTTGTTCCTATTTCTCTAATTTTATTGAGATATAATTGACATATAGAATTGTATTAATTTAAGGTGTACAACATACTGATTTGATTTTTATGTATATATTGTGAAATGATTACCACAGTAAGTTTATTAATCCTGATGGTTAGTGCTTTATTGTTTGCGGGATATTTTTACGCAGATTAGTGGCTTGTAACTTCCCTTGTGTTAATCAGGATGCTCCAGAGAAACAGAACCAATAGGATACACAGAGAGAAAATCTATCAGCCTGGCAGCCTCAACACTGAATTGTTTTAGAGGCTGTCCGCTGGCTTTCTGGCTTTGCCTTGTATCTCTGTAATAGATGGTTCCTGGGCCCATTGAGGGAGCTTTCAGTGTCACTCTGTACCTACTTTAAGGCCAGATTCAGCATTGCAAAAAAAAAACTCACTTCTAAAACACTGGTGGACCAACAGATTTGACTGACGTTTTCTTAAGAAAACAAAGTACAAAGTTAAATCATACTCCTAAGGCATCACTATCTAACATCATCTTTAAACATTTCTGTTCTTTCCTTGGATTTTATTTCTGAAAATAGCTACATTACCCATCCTCTCTCATGGATTACCCTCAGTACCAACCTCTCCCAAATGCTTTTACTTGTCCTAAACAATTTACCTCTTGTCTGTTGACTGCATTGCCCTTTCAGCAAAGTAAAAGCATGTTAACTACCAGAAACCAGCTCAGAGTCAGCCCTTAAGAAGCAATGGTTTAATAAACAGGTGAATAAATGAATGAATGAACAATTAATGAATGAAATCTATCTCCTTAAATCATAGCCAGGAAAACCATTCATCAAGGATTAGAACAGTACCTTATTCATCTTTGCAGTCTCGGCACTTAGCATCATGTACATCCAAAAATGTTTGTTGGATAAGTAAATGAATAATAGTCAAACACTGAATAAACCTGGCAGGTTGGCATTACAAAGGAAAGTCATCTCCTGGATCCTAAGTGGGCCATTGCTTTTCATGTCAAGTCATGACAATGAGGATTTAGTGTGCTGGATGAATACAAAGTTTTACATTACTTTTAACTGGATTGAATGGCTGCATTGAGCCATTTGGTTTTCAGGATATTTTGTTAAATCTCTTTGATGGATGATGAAGCCATGTATGTTCAACATAACCAGTTCACACTTGAATCTCAAAGTTTCCCTATTTTGCAGGACCAACACAGCCTAAGATATATGGTAGTCCATGGGAGGGGAGAAAGTTTCTATCTTATTACCATTTCTAGTTTACTGAAATTGTTCAGAAGCTGTGAGCCTCACTTTTGAGAAATTACAAGTGCTATTATTGGAAGCTTCCATGATTTTGAGATGACAATGGTCAAAATTATCATCATTTTTATTCAATATATTTTGCTTTTTAGATCCTACAATAACACTCAGAAACAATTATCAGGCTTAAATATATGAGGAAAGGGTATACTAATAATTGGCCAAACAAAACAATTAAGAAAAATTAGTATTTCCATGCTGTGCTAATCCAGTACTGAATTTTCTTTCTTTGCTGAGTCTTCCAGAATCTGTCATGAATCAATTTATTCTGCACTGCACTCATACAGCTGATGAGTCTCAGAGCTTTGGAGTCACATTTACTAGGAATGGCCCCATTCTCAGAGAAGCCTAATGAAGCAGATATGTGTACTTTTTGGGTCATTCTATGACCCTGAGGAATGCATTGGGGAAAGCATGGCATTGACTTTGCTGAATAACCTCCAGCAGCTATCATCACCTCATGTCTTGTCTGCCTTTGTAATGCAGCCATTGCTAGTTGAGTAAGTTGAGGCAGAGCCAGAGGTTAAGTTCACACAAATGCTGGTACCTTTCCCAGCGTTGTCAGTCACCTACCCTCCGAAAAGATAATAGGACAGTGAGAGGAGAGAGAAAGGAGTTAACCTAGTTGCTAGATATGTACTTTTTATTTATCTCTTGACAATGTAAATCATGTCTTAGTATAATAAATCCTAAAATATTCATTGTTTTGAACCATCTTTTTGCCCTTAATTCCACGATGGTAAATCCTTTCTCTGTAGAGGGTTCTTGATCATCACAGGAAACCTGGGTCATCCCAGCCAAGTCATGATGTCTCTGCCTTTTCAGTTTGTAAATTGGACAGGAAATATAAGCAGGGAACATTAGTTGAAACTGCCAGTTTGTTCAGGTTTATGTTCCCTATGGAGGGTAATAAATTGACTACGCTTTAAGTGAACAGAGGAGAGTGATTGGTGATTCAATAATTTTAAATTAAAAGATGCTTTATTGGACAATAAGCAGTACTGCAGCAGGTTTTAGTTTTCTGAGAAACGACAGAGGGAGGTCCCATCAGTGTCCAAATGTCATGGAAAATCCAGAAGCTAGCCCATGAAAGGAGGGAGCCTCTTACCTGGATGGACTTTACCTTTGAGCCATCAGGATGCAGAGCATCGAGCTCATGAAGAGGACCTGAAGGACATGTGAGAGAGGGAAGTGAGTAGGAAGAACAGAGAGCTATACTGTCTGTTACCTCCAGGATATAAGAATAACAAATATTATGTAATAACACATTTTATGTAAGAAAACAAGCATTGCCTTTTCCCTCTATACTCAGAATATTTCTATACTGTAAATGTGCAAGTTTTTCTATATTAAGCAATTTTCCAGCAGACACCAACTGGGTGTCCAACAATTCAATTCAATTCAATTCTGACACTAAGTACCTGGGGTTAGTGCAGACCCACAGCTTAAGCACAAATCTGCCCCCAATTCAGATGCCAGTTGCAACTCCAGGTTGTCATTTATGTTTCTGATCCACTGGCTGTAATCAGAGGTTCTCACAGCTACCCCCTCAGATTTGGTAATTTTCTAGAATGGCTCACAAAACTCAGGAAAATGTTTACTTAGTAGATTATTATAAAAGGGCAAAAATGAAGAAGAGCTAGATAGAAGAGGTGCATAGAGCAAGGCATGGAGGAAGAGGCATAGAGCCACCATACTCTCTCCAGGAGCCCCATCCTCCCAACACCTCCATTAGTTCACCAACCCAGAAGCTCTCTGAACCCCTTTGGTTAGGATTTTTATGGAGGTTTCATTACACACACACACACACACACACACACACACACACACACACACACACACATACCTCAACATCTGAGGACTAGAAGCCCTTATCTGGTCTGTGACAATGAGCATGATCAGGTCTTCACATATCTCATGAAGAAAACATCATCTGAATGGTAATTTTACAAATATTTTCAGATAACACACTCCAGTTAGGCAAAGGGGAATACTTAGGATACATACACAAAACAGATTTCAGCAGGCCTGTTCTCTGAACTGGGAAAGAAATGATACGCAACAAAAATTCTGAGTGAACATGTTGTACAGTCAACTCTGGGTATCGGGCCCAGAAGCACTGGACTGAGAATTGCAATCTGGGCTTTGATTTGGAACAGTTCATCTAATCCTTTTGGGTCTTTGTTTCCTCTTTCTACAAAATTAACTATCTCCAAAGTAAATGGCCAAAACTAACCAAAGCAATTAGCACAAAATATACGCTTGTTCAGTATGTCTAGTGTCCAAAATTATGCTTTGCCCTTTGGAAAGTGATTGAAATATAAGAAACTGTGTCACCTAGTAAGGAGATAAGCCTGATTCACAAGAAACAAATGGGAATATTAAAACAGGCAAGCTGATTGAGGGCACTGTGAAAAACATTTATGTTTGCACATGGTCGTATGCAAAAGCAGTTAAAGAAAAGAGAGTGATTGGTAATGTGGGAAAGGAGGTGGAATTCTCATGAAATAGGGAAGACTTGAGCAGACCATGAGATACATTTTTAAATCTTTAACTTTAAAAAATATAGTCACATAACAGAAAACTTTAGTTCAGGAAAATCTCACTTCACTTTAACAGTCAAGTTGTACATTAATTGCAATTTTATTCCTAATAGCAAAAAGGAAAGTAGTGCAAACATCCATCCATAGGAAAATGAATAAACAAATTAAGAGTATATGCACATAATGGCACACTAACTTTTTAGCACTGAAAAGGAAGGTGCAGCTGATACTTGCAATGACAGGCATTAATCTCAAATACAAGATGCTGAGTAAAAGGAACCAGACAGAGTACATTTATGTGAAGTTCAAGAACAGGAAAAATTAATCTATGAGGAATCAAATGAATAGTTGCCACTGATCAAGGAAGGCCATTGACTAGGGTTGCTGTTTTACATCTTGATTAGAGCACTGAGCACAAAAGTGCATCCACTTGTCAAAACTCATACAACTATAAATTGGGCATTTATAAGCTGGGAATTTTATAGTTTGTAATTAAACTATAAACATTTTTTTCAATCTACTTCTCTAAAACTGTATTATCCAGTCTTTCTAGTATTTCACTTCAAATATATATATATATTTATATATATATATATATATATATATATATATATATATTTCTGGCTATATTTGAATGTTGATCATTTCAACCCATACAGTGGTCCTATAAGAGCCAAAGACAGATGCAAGCTTGAATATTTTTGCCAGGGTCTCTGAACCTATATGAGCCTTATGATTTACTCTGTGCTTTTGCATAAGGGTGATAGAAGAGTTATAGATAGAGAGAAATACTCAAGTTTGCATGACTGTACACAGCTTCTTACATAAACTGCATGAGATGAAGCAAGAGAAATGGGATCAATAATGCAATAGGTTTCTTTATTTTTTTCAATAGTAGAGACTACTTTTGCTAAGAATAACTCCAACTCTATCTCTTTTTATATAGGAATAAAGTGCATCAACTATACTCATGAGTAAACAAAGTCAGTCTATGGAAAATGATGACTACTGGCTAACATTTACTTACTCATTACTCTGAGCCAAGAGCTTACTTACCATGTAGTAATCATTGGATCCTCACCACAACTCTGTGAAGCAGGCAGTAGTACTACTCTTTTCTTTCAGAGCATAAAAAGGTTAAGTAACTTTCCTAAGGTCACATAGGTAGTCAGAGGAGACGTTGGATCAAGGCATTAATTAGAATGAGAACTAGGAAATGAGAAGAGAGTGTGGAGGGGCGAGGACAGATGGATAAAAAAAAAAAGAATTAAAGACTTTATGGGGTGGGCGGTAATTCAAAGAGACATTGGGTATTATCAAGTGAACCCTCATTTACAGGTAATGAAACTGAGGCCCAAAAAGGTTCTATGAATTTCCAAAGTCACTCACTAATTAGGGGAGGACTGGGACAAGAAGCCACATTTTAAAAATCCCAGCTCGGGCTTTTCTAGTACATGAAAAAAAGTAATTGAATTTTTTTCACATCATGTCCAATTTTGAAATTTATCCCTGAGGGGATTGTTGGTTAGATTTTCATAGCATTATTAAATTCAAATATTGGAAATGGCCTGGAGAGGTCCTACAGCCTTAGGCCCCAAATTTAAGCAGCATCACACTTAAACCATCCATCCAGATGAGAATCTTTCCAGTTTTTAAAGCCTTCCAGATGTATCTCAACTGGATTTCTTCATTTATTTATCAGAGCAAAAGAGCAGAATTTGGAAAATAGCCTGATATGCATAAGCCATTAATGACATCCCAAGAGACAGACGAGCCCAAACCCTGAACGTCTAAAGCATTTTAATTCAGGATGCAGTGCACTGAAGCCCTGGGGATTATCTTCATCAGAGTCGACTTTATGAATATAAATTATTTTCATGCTGGCCTTTTTACTGAGAAGGAAATCTTACACAAGATTTAACGTGGAAACAAGTAGCAGAATTTAGGGAAATATAAAAGGGCACTGGAACAAAGGTGAACAACAAATATTTCCAAAAAATGCCAGTGAGCATTTTATGGCTTTCCCCATTTATAAAAAATATTTTTTATTGATTTCAGAGAGGAAGGGAGAGGGATAGAGAGATAGAAACAAGAAGGAATCATTGATCCACTGCCTCCTGCATGGCCTCTGCTGGGGATTGAACCCAAAACACGGGCATGTGCCCTGACTGGGAATAGAACCATGACCTCCTGGTTCATAGGTCGACACTCAACCACTGAGCCACACCAGCTGGGCCCCCTTTTATTCCTTTCCTTGCTATCCTCACTAAAAAATGACGAATCCACAATCTGATATCCTTTGAGAATCCCTCCAAATTAAGTCCCAGATGAGTGACCACTCCTGAGCCTCCAATGGTTTCATTTCTCAGTTGTGTTTGCAGTAATGAAAAGACTCCTGTTGAAGTTGGGATGTCCGAGAGACTACTGAAAGAGGGAGCAGTTGCTATGCATTGTCCAGAAAACACAACTTGGATCCTTCCTCACCCTTGTAGAAAGTGCTGAACATTCATAGCCAAGTTAACACATACTAAGAAGAACCACTTTACCACTGATACAGGGACTTAGCTTATGATTAAAAAGACTTACCAGATAAAAGCAGAGAGTTATGACACTATATGGAGTGATATATGGCTGCTGGAATGTAACCCATATAGGCCTCGGCAGTTTAAAGCCAGGTAACCTGCCTACTTTGAAGAGAAATGTGCCAGCCACTTGTATACACTTCATCAAGGAATCGTCTTCCTCTATTTGGGAAGGGTATTTAAGACTACAAGTCATGTACATAGAATTTTGAGAGAGGAATTTTGCCTGCCTATCAGATCAGGAAAATTACCTCTAGCAATAACGCAGGGACAGGTTACCCTTGTAACCATTTTGGATCCATCTCAGGATGCCTATTCCCAAGCTCAGATGGTTTGTCTGTAGTACAGAGCAGGCAGGGAACTTTTCCATGGAGCCAGTACACTAGGTCATTTCCAGTTTCCAGGGTGATGAGCTGGCTTCGTCTGCCAATTGTCCCTGTGTGGCCCGAACAGACTGAGGGAATGGTGAGGAGAGCATTCAAAGGCAGGAAGTATTTGGTTCTCTCAAGGGCTCAGATAAACGCCAGTCTTTTAGCCCGCCCTCTCCCTTCAGAGCCATCCAAAGTTAACACGTTCCTTTGGCTGGACCTTTATTATTGCAGTTCTGGGAATAAACTTTGGGTTGCTTTTCAGACAGAAGACCTCTAGTGTTTGCTTCATTTTTGATCATCTGTCATCCAAGGCTGAGGTCGAAGAGAAATTTGAAAATATTTATTACAAACCTACTATGGGACTTCTGCTTCAGAGTAGCGTGGAGACACTTGCAGCAAACCACCTTCCCCTAAGAACAGCTAGGTAAACCAGATGAAATCCCAAAGTCACCTGTTTTCAAGACACCCAAGAACTGCTTAATCAATGAGGCCTAGTAGAGTAGTTAAGTGTCTAAAGAGGGAGACTGCAACAGCTTTTTATCCAGGGGTCCTGTGGATCTGGGTGAGGGCAAGGGACTCAGAGTCTGAGCTGTACCTGGGAAGAGTTATAGAGCTACTAGTAAACAGCCTGCAGCACAGGACTGGTTTCTCCTGAAGACATTTGCTGAATTCTGAAACTGCACACGGGAGGAAACAGAGAAGCTAAGCTGAACAGATCTAAAAGGCTGAGTGGAGTTTTCTGCAGTCTGGAGATGTTATGGACACAAAGGTTGGAGTTCAGCACTCACCAGAGGTAGGGGTCTGTGGGGACAACAGGCTCTCAGTGGAAGCTTGGGAAGCTAGACCTCAGGAGAGGGGCAGACCAGAGGAGATTTACTCAGGTGAAAATTAAAGATAAAATAGACAGCTTTCCCCTTAGAGACGTGGAAAGAAGTAAGGATGCCTGCTCTTACCACATATATCCAACATTGTCCTGGTAGTCCAAACCAGTCGCAATGGTGCAAGAAAACACAATAATAGGAAAGGAAGTGATAAAACAGACATTATACATACATTCTGTATGGAGAAAATCCAAAGAAATCTACAAACAACTTAAATTTAATAAACCTATTTAATATGGTCTCTAAATTTAATCTAAAGAAATCTACAAACAACTTAAATATAATAAACATACTTAATATGGTCTCTAAATTGAAGGTCAGTATAGAAAATCAATTCTATTTCTATAGACCTGCAAGAAAGAGACAATGAAATCTTAGTTATATCATTTGTAATAACACCCAGAAACATTAAATACATTGGAATAAATATTGTAAAAATATGTGAGATTTGTATTCTGAAACTACAAAGCATTTTTGAGAGAAATAAAAGACCAAAATAAGTGGAGGACATATGACGTTCATAAATTGGAAGACTCACATTGTACAAAGGACATCTCTCCCTAAATTCATTTATAGTTCATGCTTTTCCACGACGTGTATACTTGTAAATTAGTTAGCTGATTATAAAATTTATATGAAAATGCCAAGGGCTAACAATAGCCAAGAAAATCTTTGGAAAGAGTATGGAGTTTAGGGGAGGCTTTATGGAGAGGTTTTTGAGCTAAGCCTTCTGGGGATAGGTGATAAGTGGAATTTCATTAGGGTCTGGAACCATATCTACTTTGTTGGGATAATCTTAATACCTATCACAATACCTGCCTGATGCATAGCAAACTCAGTAAATATTTGCTAAATGTACATATGGATAGATGGATGGCTATTTGAGATAAGCTCCTTGCAGGTTAAAAGGACAGTATGTAGAAGCAAAGGCAAAAAAACATAAACATACATTACAGTGAGTAGTCAAGTATGACTTAAGCTTGTGTGTGAGATATCAGAAATGGAGGCTTGAAATTTAAGATAGAACAATATTGTGTCTGAATGTGAGGCTTATAGGGTTTGGACTTTATTCTTTAGGCATCTCTGTGAAGAAGTAAAATTGATGACAGGTTGGAAGATGAATTGCACCAGTGATAGGCTATCAGGATATAATAATTTAGACTCCACAGATTTTAGAGATAACCAGAGATCATCTAGTCTAAGGGTTTACAAATATATATATATATATATATATATTTTTTTTTTTTAAGTTGAACATTTTCTTATTTAAAAGAAAAAAAAATATCCCTGAAGGGAAACATAAATAAAGCAAGAGGCCATCCTGGGTAAAGCTAAGTCACCTCTCCCCAAAGCAAATCCTGAAGGCCTTCCTTGGAGCACACTTGCAAGGCATGGTTCTAGTCTAGCACATCTATGTGTAAAATAATTGATACCCAAGCAGGTCATATGCCTTCTCCAAGGTCACAAGAGCATATCTCAATCTTCTTTTCTACTTTTCTCCTTCCACCAAGAAATGTTACCCCTCACATTAAAATACATGTAAATCGTGGGGTAAGAAACAATAATCTTCCTGACAAGTAACTTCCCTACTCAGTTTAAACAATCCTGAAATTTTGCGCTATAGAATATTGTTTACAGCTTTATGATTTGCATCTTTCTTAGTTTTTGATCATTTACACAATAAAGAATTTTCCTTTCTGTATAAGAATTCTTTCCATTTCAATTTGAAGCAATATCTATCCCTCTGATAGTATTGAGAACAATCTTGATGATGGAACCTCTACAATGTTTTTTTAATATATTCAACTTTTAAAAGACTGACTAATACAGAGATATATAACTTGAACCTAATCAATAGGAAACAACAGAAAAATTGGAAAGTGAGGGATATTCTACAAAATAACTGTGAGTCATCAAGTATGACTTAAGCTTGTGTGTGAGATTTTTAAACGTCTTGAAAATTAAGCAAATACTGAGGAATTATTCCAGAATGAAAGAGATTAATGAGACATGACATCTAAATGAAATGTGTGATCTGAACTACATCCATTTCTCAAAAAGGATATTGTTGAGTCAATTGGTAAATGTTGAATTGGGTCAGAGGATTAGATGATGGTAATATATCAAGGTTAACTTCCTAATTTTGATGACTGTATTTTGCTTATATAACAGAATGTTTTTATTTGTACCAAATATTCACCTAAGTATTTGATGCTGATGAGAAATCAGATTAGCTACTTACTCTCAAGTGATTCAGGGAAAAATAAGTTTGTTTGTTTTGTTTTGTTCTGTGCTTGTAACTCTTACAAGTGTTTGAAATTCTCTCAAAATAAAATTTTATCTTACATTGCTAAAAACTAAAGATAAAATATTGACCAATAATGCCTAGAACAGAGTCAGAGATGTGCAAAAACGGTCTTTAAAAAATTAAGCTCTGATAATTTAGGTTCACTTTACATGCTATTAGAATCTTAAATCAGGTTAAATTCTTTGGAAAATTCCTTTAATACTTATAAATGGTTGTATCCCATCCAAAGCGGAGGAGTTGGATATTTAATCAATAGAGCCACACAAATTGAGTAATTTAGGTACAAAGTGGAAGAGAATAGAAGTGTGGCAGAGGAGGTTTAATTATCTGCTTTAGCAGGCTAAGTTGATTAAATCAACTAAATCATTGTTTATTCTCCCTTTACTTCCGAATACAAAGAAACAGGCCTAGGTTCTTTCCACTTTGAGAAATCTATCTGCTCCCAACGGGACCATTGGAACCAGGATGGGCTGATGAGTATTGCTTCTTCATCGACCATCATGGGGACTGCTTTATTAATTCAGGAAATTAATCACCCCTCTGGCTTCAACTACAATTTTCATGCTATATCTTCTTAGTCTTCACACCCAGCTCAATTCCTCCCCTTGAGCTCTGAAATTTCTAGCTTTCTATTGCATTTCTCTATCTCGATGTCTATCTATCATCACCTCAAACTCAACATTTCCAAAACTGTACACCACTCTCAACTTCTTGATTTCTCTTAATGGGACTAGCATTCTTCCAGTCACCCAAACTAAAAAACCTAGTATCATCTTTGATTACTCACCACTCTAACTCCTATATTCAGTGAACTACTATGTTCTGTAAGAAGACATCACACTCATCTTTTCTTTTCAGTGGCCACTGTCAACGTATCAAATTGGGTTGTAAACTCTTAGCTGGACAAAAAGTGAGTTGTATGGACATAGGCAGTAAAATTTTTTATGTCTCAGTGTAAATATTAAAATTGCATGGATAAATGTACCCAAACCATGCCCTAGTTGTATATTCTTCACTACCTATCTACACATTTTAGTTAAGTTATGCTAAATTATGGCTACCATCTAGCTACTTTAATCATCTCCCAATTCTTCTCTCTGAGTTTAGTTTCTTCATAATCCACTTACACACTGCTATTCAACCTCTTTAATGAGGAGCTCTGATGCCCCAAAACATTTACTCAGAAGCAGAGACTCATCCCAGGCATCAAGCCTTGTCATATGACCCCTACCTACTTTTTTTTTTAAATATATTTTATTGATTTTTTTACAGAGAGGAAGAGAGAGGGATAGAGAGTCAGAAACATCGATGAGAGAGAAACATCGATCAGCTGCCTCTTGCACACCCCCTACTGGGGATGTGCCCGCAACCAAGGTACATGCCCTTGACCGGAATCGAACCTGGGACCCTTGAGTCCACAGGCCGATGCTCTATCCAGTGAGCCAAACCGGTTTTGGCCCTACCTACTTTTGTAAATTATAAAAGGCTGTATAGATATTTGTCACTGTTACCATTAACATTATCACAGTCCTCCTTCACCTTTGCTCAGGCAGTCCAAGCAAAACCTAGCACCGTTTTACAAATTTTTTTTTCCTGTAATACCCATTGCTACTTCCACCTCAGTAATTCAAGAACCTGTTGTTCCCCCTGTAGACTAAAGCTTCCTGATGATTTTCTTGCCTTCTCTATCACCACCCTTTCAACCTACTTCACATTACTTCCAGATTCTATTTTTCCAAACACAGTGCTGATTATGTCACTGCTTTGCTCAAAAACAATGATTTCACATTATCTAAATAAAGACAATTTTTCTTTCCTCTCACTAATTTTATGTATTCTGCACTTCAATCAAAGTTTCAGAATATGGTCCTCACTTTCTGTTCCCACACCTCTGGAATTCCCCCCTTCACAATCCTTCACAGAAATATTAAGCTCTATCTTATTAGAGTCCATTTCCCCAGTCACAACATCCTGTTGAAAACTCCAGTGGCACCTTTTTTATGTTCACTTGTCCAGTCATTCATTGAGCACCTCAGTTCCTGCCTATGAGTTTATTCTCAGAAAAAAAGACTAAACACTAAAAGGTACTTTCACATACAACATTTCTGAATGGTCCAGTTGGCTAGGTGAACTTATTATCCCCATACACCATTAAGGAAACAGATGAAGATAATTAAGGGACTTAGTAGAATTCAAATCCAGTTCTGTAAGAGTCAGTTACTTTTTTCTATTATCTTGTAAGTTGTTTTTGTATTCATTTATGAGTATTCCAAATTATACCTTCTAGATATCAATTCTTTGAGGTCAGGGCAATGTATTCAATATTAGACCTCCCCCCCCTCCTACACCATGTATTTACTAAGCTAATACTTATTACATTGAATCAAATTGTATTGATTTGATTTCAATTCTGGAGACCATCCATTTTTTAATAATATTCTTTCTAAGCTAGTATGATATCCTTCCTTTGATCTTTTGTTGTTTGTATACTTGCCAGAAATATTTCTACTAAACATTCTTACCACCCCCCTGGTACAGATCGTCCAAATGTCTTTCTCTATTTGGTAATTTGCTTTGCATCTCAGATGAAACTTACTCTTTGAAACTTTTTTCTCTCTAAGTAGGCTGTTTTTCATGCTTTATCTCTTTACATACTTTACCACCCATCAGTGTTTTATTCCTATGAAGACATTCACTAAGCAAATTTTAATATAATACATAGTGTAAATAACAACAAGAAAATTACTGTCACTCATTTTAGATCCTAAGAAAGCACAGGGCCTCTAGATTAGAGATGGGATTGCTTGGAAAACTAGAAGATTGTTTCCTTTGGGGCTACACTAATAAAAGAGAAATATGCAAATTGACTGTCACTTTGCTACGCCCACCAGCCAATCAGGAGTGAGTATGCAAATTAACACAACAAAGATGGTGGTGGCCCCGCCCCCCAGCTGCTTCAGGCCTCTGGGCAGCATGCATGCAGGCTCAAAGCAGCTGGGCGGGGCTGGACGCCTGCTATGAGGGAAAGGGCGGGGGCGGAGGGTGCTACAGGAGTGGCACTCCAGCTGGAGTGAAGATGGAAGGCAGCAGCCAGAGCGAAGGCCTGGGTCCCGGGTGCTGGAGGAAAACCAGTGCCGGCAGCCAGGGGAAGGAAGGCCTATTGCACGAATCTTTGTGCAACGGGCCTCTAATGTATAATATAAGAGATTCTAGTTTGGGCTCAAGAAAAGTACATATATGAGATACACATCTATTAGTATAAATATTTGTTAACTTATCCCATGATTTCTAAATGGTCCAGCCTCAGATAGACTTGGATTTGTAGTATTCATAAAATGTGTACTAACTCAAATCTATCTAGTTTCACAAGTATTATCAGAGATCATAACATTTCAAAATCCTTTTAAATTGGCCTTACTTCAAGTGTAACATGAATGAGGGGATCACTTGGCTAGATAGTGCCAGAGTCTGGATACAGCAGGGTCTTGTGGAAAATATGCCTGAATTCCAGCCTTGTGTCCCATTCTATACCAGCTTTTTTTCAAGTTCATTAAAATAATGTAATTGGTGTTCACAAGTCATCAGCTAACACAATTTCAAACAAATTAAACATATTTCCTAAGGAAGATGAAATTGCAATATTGTGAGTATATGTTGTATAGTGAACAGATGTGGTGAGAAAACTTGGATGGCTGTGTGGTTGGGTGAGAGGAGGGTGTCAATGTCAACAGCAGTAGCTTCTGAGAGAAAAAGCTAGAGATAAAAGCAACTTGAAAGGGAGAATCATTTGTTCTATGCTTCTATATTATAATCCCAAACAGAAAATATTCCTACTGAAATGAGTGGGAAATGTGACCTATTAGAGAATGTGGAATTTAGCCTTTGATTTATTTTCCCTTTGATATATAATCATCATTGCCCATAGCAGGTATGAATTTTATTAACTTAATTTGCCATTCGTTCAAGAAGTCATACATTTCCTCAAAATAAACTCATTTTAAAAACTGAAAGAGCATTTCAAGCCTTAAAAATGCAAATATGTCATAGTTTGGCTGCATTCAGCAAATTCCTAGAATCAATCAGCCGAGAACAGAGTAATTCTATTACTGAGGAGGGAAGGGGAAACATGCAAATTGAAACCAGGATAAAAAGTAAAATGTAAAAGAAGGCTTACAACATCTACAGAAGCATCTTACTTGTATGTTTATAACATTTTGGTAAGTTAATTTAAATATAAGACATAGAAAATATTTACATGTAATAAATATAACACATTTTTTTCTGGATATCACATAAGACATTTAAATTACTGCAGAGATGGACTCAGTTTATTAAGCAATGCATATCCTGGATCTGGTTAAGTCATTGAAATAATAATAATTTTCATGCCATAACACAAAAGCATTTTGCAAAATGCTTTTACAGACCTTATCTCATTTTATACTCCTGCACAAACACAATCCCTAAGAGGTAAGTGGCATAGATACAATTATTGTCCTTTTGTACATAAGGAAACGAAGGCCCCAAATTGAAGAGCCAGTGGGAAGCACCTAGAGAACTCAGGGCTACTCTTGGCACCACACTTTCCCCACCAACCTGCCGGAGACCAGAAAGCATGATACTCTGTGTAGGATTCAGTTGCTTCTCTGGCTCATAACCTTGGTTTCATTGATTGAATGCAGTGGTTAAGAATGTGGATCCTGAAGTTAGGACAGCATTGTTTCAACTTTGATCAACCATTTCTTTTTTTTTTTTTTTAATATATTTTATTGATTTTTTACAGAGAGTAAGGGAGAGGGACAGAAAGCTAGAAACATCGATGAGAGAGAAACATCGACCATCTGCCTCCTGCACACCCTCTACCGGGGATGTGCCCACAACCCAGGCACATGCCCTTGACCGGAACCGAACCCGGGACCCTTCAGTCCGCAGGCCTATGCTCTATCCACTGAGCCAAACTGGTTTTGGCTTGATCCACCATTTCTTAGCTTGAACTTGGGCAAATTATATAACCTCTCTGAGCCTCGGGTTTCCTTCTGGGAAACAGGAATTACTGGAAAAATCAAGTGGAATGATGCAGCTAAAGAATGTAGCGCAGAATTAAACAGCCAATTGATTATTGGCTATAGGAGTGCCCCTTCCTTTGAATATTAGGAGACAGGTCAATGTCATGTTATCTTCTATGGGAAATTGGGTGTTCTTGGATATACAGTGGATCTTTCTGTCATCTGAATCTATCCCTGCACAGGGCACTGTGGTCTGATGGCATGTGCAGGTTCTTACGAGAGAGCTCCATTAGAGTGGGAAGCTCCAAGGGCAGCATGGTGCCTGCAGTTTGCATCATTTCTGCTTTGAGTAAACTGCAGGTGACTTTGCGGAACTAAAGAAAATAAATAGGTTGCAGAATGAAATACAAAACCAGGCACTAAAACCAATAGCAGAGAGAGTCAAGGGCCCCTGCAGAGATTGCTGAATCACAGAAGATGCATGAAGGAGATAACATGAAAAGCTGAAGCAGAGCTTCAAAGGTGCACTTTCATGTGGGACCGTGTTCCCAGCAGATGTCATAGGAGATTCCCAGCGCAGACTTCAGTGAATTCTGGCATCACTTGCAGCAGTGATAGGATCCCCCAAACTGAGGAAATGCTTGGAAAGCTCCTCCTGTCTCCCCCACCCCCGCCACCACAGGTAGACACAATCAGTAATGTGGTTTATGCCAAATTTCGCTAATTTTATAGGTATTGTAATCTTCCATTTAAAAAATCTACCATTTTAAAAGTCCTTTCATGCAAACAAACAGGATTGCATTTAAGGGGTGATTAAAATGGAATGGGGTATGTGGTACTTGTCTAAATGTAATCTAACGTTGCTATTCATTTAGTAAGGAGTCTAATTACTAGCTCTATAATCACACTACTCAAGAAAATTGTTTTAGTGATGGTTTTATTAAAGTAACTTGAGACAATTTTTGTGCCAACATGAGCAGAACAAATGGAATTTAATTTCTAAACAGGGGCAAAGGAAGGTTACCCTGGAGAAGAAAACCTCATGAGCTGGACTGCGGGTTTTAAAATCGGTTGCAGAGCAGAGTACAGTTGGAAAAGGAACAGGCTTACGTTGCAACAGGAGAGATTTAGGTAGCCATTAAGCAAACTTCCTGACTCAGATTTTAAAAATAAATAAATAAAAGAATTTGCAAGGGAAGCTCCACAGGCTCTAACTCTGAGATTTAAGTGGATCTACGATGATTATTTCTTCCTTATTCTACATGAAACCTAACTCAAAGTGTGGTCCCCAGGCTAGCAGCATAGGCAGAACCGGGGAGCTTCTAAGAAATTCAGAATTTCAGGCTTACTCAGAATCTGCGTTTTAAACAAGCTCTCCAGGTGAACATATGCACATGACAATTCCAAGAGCACCGGTATAAATGACCAGCTTCTGGTTGCAAATTGGAATTTCAACTTTGGTCTCTTTTTAAATGTAACATATGCTCAGTAAAGAAAAAGATATACATGTGCATACTAATATAAGGAGGAAAAATGTACCTGTAATCCTGCCACTCTGAGGCAACACCTGTTAAAATTTTGGCGATTTCTCTTCCAGGCTGTTGTTATGCATTTTATTTTACATCTTAAGCTCAGCCTGTAAATACAGCTTTACTCTTTTGTCATTTAATGTTATAAATATTTTCTATATTTTAACGAGGTGTTGTTGATATTTGCATCCTACTATAGGAGTGTTAAAAATTTACAGTCCATATTTGTTGTAATTATAAGTAATCCTTTAATAAAATGTTTGTTTAAACTTTTTCTTTCATAAGCATAAATTTCTAGGATATGAATATATTTAAAGCTTTTGAAAGCACTGTCTCTCCTAATCAATATATTCCTTGAAATAGGTACATTTTTAAAGGAGCATTGAACTCTTAATTTCCTGGATTTGGGGGGAAGTGCAAAGAGAGGGTCTAATTTGTTTAATTATTAGATTTTCTGACAAAGTCTATTTTTGCCAAAGATGATCAGCTATCTGAACCTGAGTGGTCAAGGTGGTATGGCAGAGGAACAGGCACTGTCTTACATAGACTGGTGGCCTCAGCAAGCAGGAACAATTGACAGTCTCAGGCAGGGGATTCTTATTTGCCTCTTACTGAATATGAGAGTCACTTAATGGTGTGCGTTAAGTTTTCTCTATCTTCTTATAGTTGTGGGTTCCTGATTTATTGACATGATTGAATTTTAAAAATTCATATCTCCTAATTAAAATTAATTAAGAATTGAAGTCCAGGTGATTTTCATATATAAATATATATAAATAGGAGAAATTCATAACATGTGTGTTAACTTAAAAGTCAAAAAATCATGGGTATATATACATTGAAATATCAATAGTGAATTTATCTGGACAGTTGGAGGATTGGTAATTACTAGTAGTAGTAGCTCTAATTTTTCTAAAGTTAATATGTATTAGTTGTGTAATTGAAACCTTATGAAGAAGATGTGATAGTTAATTTTTGTGTGTCAAGTTGCCTGGGCTAAGGGATGCCCAGATAGCTAGTAAAAACATTATGTCTGGGTATGTCTGTGAGGGTGTTTCTAGAAGAGATTAGCATATAAACTGGTGAACTGAGAAGGCAGATGTCCTGACATGAGGTATTACCTGATCCATGGAGAGCCCAACTCAAACAAAAAGGTAACGGAAAGACGCCTTCCCTCTCTGCTTGAACTGGAACGTCCATCTTCTCCTGCCCTTGAACATCGGTGCTCCTGGTTCTGGGGTGTTCAGACTCAGATCGGACTTACACCATTAGCACCCAATTCTCAGGCCTTTGGCCTCAGATTGACCACACTACCAGCCTTTGTGGGTCTCCAGCCAGTAGACAGCAGATGTGGGACTTCTCAGCCTCCATAACCGCAGGAGCCAATTCCCGAAATAATAATCCTCTTATGTATCTTTCTATATATTTCATTGGTTCTATTTCTCTAAATAGAACCTCCTGACTAATGCACAAGGCAAGGGATTTAACTTAAATTAAGAAAAATAATCCTTTATAATAGAATTGTAAGGAGAAACTCTATTAATTTGTTAATGAGTCTTCCGCTGATTTTTTTATCTTTAGCCAGCGGGCAGACTACTGAATCATCAGAAGTTTCAGCTCCACTAAAATCATTTTTTTTTAATGTTTGTCTGTGCCAAGCCCCTGATTCAAAGGCTGGGGCCACAGCAGGATCCCCAGTGATACTGAGAGACAGATGAAAAGCATCTAAATCACAAAGATGACATCTTTATTAAATTAGATCTCATATATGCATAGAGGCTGAAGGAAACCAGCCTCGCCTGCCAACAACAGGTATTCTCTAACAAATGAGTTTTGAGTACACAGCATCTGTGCACTGACCACCCTGGGAATTCCTGCACTTACTCTCCTGCACCTTCTACAACACCTTAAGACAAACACCAGTGTCACAGCCCAGGTGTGGGGCTTCTTCAGAAAAGTCTGAGCAGCCTACCAGATCCTTCCTCTGGCATTTAAAGCACAGTTATTTCACCTGAGTGACAGTCAGCAGAGGAGCCAAAATGAAACAGACCTCTGTCAGGAGCTTGACTCAGCTAGAGAGAGATCTATGCTGCCAGACATAGGAGCTGTCCATTAAAAACAAACCCAAATGGCCCTGGCTGGGTGGCTCAGTTGTTTGGAGCATCGTCCCATACACCAAAAGTTTGTGGGGTTTGATTCTCCGTCAGGAGGGCACAGACCTGGATTTCAGGTTCAATCCCCCAACAGGACACATATAGGAGGCAACCAATCCATGTTTCTCTCTCTCTCTCTCTCTCTCTCTTTCTTTCTCTCTCTCTCTCTCTCTCTCTCTCTCTCTCTCTCTCTCTCTCTCTCTCTCTTCCTTTTTCCATTTCCACATCCCCTCCCCCATGGAATGGTATGCTTGTGAAGGGTCAGGGCAGACATGGGGTCTTCTCACTGTTGTGGAACCCTGAACAAAAGGCTCAGTAGTTTCATGGACCCTGATCCCAGGGTAAGAGGAGGGTGAGGAGGGCTTGGAGTGGCACAGAGGTGCTTATAGAAGACCTTGGCCAAAGGCCCCAGAAAAACAGACTGAGGAATGAAGTCACCTGAGCTAATATGCATAAGAGCATGGCTAGCCAGAGGGGACCAGCCTTGCCTGCACCTCCCCTTAGAGCCGCAATGCACTGTTGTGTGCGAGTGTGGTGTGGCCAGGACAGCTTTACCCAGCGAAGCCTGCCAGGCAAAGCCTTTGTAGTTGCCTGTGCTTGGGCTTAAAGAATTGCATTGGATTTTGGCCTAGAGCTGGACTGCTCAGCCTCATTTTCAAGCTGTGTGATTTGGGACAAGTCAGTTAATTCCTCTGTGCCTTGGGGTCATCATTCTTTAAATTATGGATAATATTTGCTACTTTATAGGTTGTTGTAAATATTAAGTAAGTTAATACATGGAAAGTGCTTTTACAAATGTTCATAAAGCTTGGGCATTATCAGTGCTCATCTTAGTGGTGTTATAACATTAACTCAGGCATTTTCTTTCCCCCATGGTTTGTTTCTTCATCTCTTTTCAGATTTAATGAATAAATAGAGGTTTGGAGACAGTTTACTTATATTTTTGTTTTTCCTTCTGTTGTGTCTCTTCTCTATTCTCACTCCTGCCTACTTCCTAGCTTCTGGAATCTTGCTAATCTGATGGCCAGAGTTCATCCACTCTACAAATACACATGAGAGTCTATTATGTGCAACAATCTCAACTCTGCTGGTTCTTGGGAGCAACCACAAACATTTATTGATTTTCTGAAGGAGTGTGTGATGGTTCCTCTGTGTTTCTATATATTTATCTGAGACCAAACACAATAGCCATGTTATGTTTCCTGGGTAAATACTTGAATTTTGCTTTTACTTCTTCAAAGGAATACAAATAAAAATTTAAAAAATATATAGGAGATTCTAAGTCTAGCATAAGCTCTCAAAATGTCTCCCTGGATATCTGAGAGTGTAAATGCTTTCAAAGTTATTTTATTTTTGAATATTATGGTTTTCTTCTCTCAAGCCAGTTTTTGTGTTGTTTTTTTTTTTAAACAGAGGCCTGTTTTTCCTTAGGTGACCATTGCCCTGAGATCACAGTGGGTTCACAGGTCTGAAGGTAGTAGTGAAAGACGTGCTATGATAATAGGGTCCACTAGGGCTAATGAGAATCACATAATGGTGTGAGTTAAATTTTCTCTAAGTTTTTATAGTTGCACACAGCTGGGTGTCCTCCCTCCATCTTGTGGATGGAGGCTAGAGGAAGAATTTTTCTTCTATTTACCATCCTCCTACAAAAGTGCAGGAGGCCCAGTCTCAGTTCTGTCCCTTTGGTTTCTCAAGGCTAATGCTCCTGGTTGTTGACTCCCTGGCTGCTCTGTCTTATGTTTCTCTCCTGCTACCCCAGGGGTGCTACTGTAGGCCCATCATTTCTGCCAAGGTGTCCCTAGAGCTTCTATGCGGGCCATTTGGTTCTGCACATGTATCTGTGGTCAGGACCAGCCACATAATTTGTGGGGCCAAATGCAGAATGGAAATGTGGACGTCTTGTTAAAAAAAATCTAATAAGAATTTCAAGATGGCAACTGCAGAGCACTAACCAAGTGCAAGTCCCGTGGAAGCACAGGGCACTAGCCGCACGCCCGAGATGCAGCTCTGTCCCTACTTCTTTCTCATTCTGGAGTTCTGGCTACACTGATCTGTAGGCCATAGGAGGGATGTCCTCTGCCCCTTTCGCTGACTTAGATGGTCATTGAATTGAAGTGTGACACTTGTGCTCTCCCACTACTTGAACTGCATGCGAACATGAGGCCACACAGCAGGGTTACCTTGTGCCTTCGGTTTCTTACAATATCACTGTCGGGGAACCAACACCCATCCATGGCCTGCCGTGGCAGCTGACCAAACTGTGCTGCCCTAAAGTCTCTACACACTTCTTCCTCTTTCTTCTTTTTGTTAATCATCACCTGAGGATACTTTTTTCCATTGATTTTTAGAGCGAGTGGAAGGGAGAGAGAGAGAGAACAATCACAAACGGAATATTTTTCATCATGAATCGGTTGCTTCCCACACGCACCCTTACTGGGTCAGGGAATCTAACCTGCAACCCCAGTACCTGCCCTTGACCAGGAATCAAACCTGAGACCCTTGGTTGCATGGCTAGATGCTCTAACCTCTGAGATACACCAGCCAGGGCCACACCCTTCTTAATGGCTCCCTTCTAAAACAGGCTCTGAAGCATTCTGATTCTTATCAAGAGTTACCACTACCTGAGACTCTTTTCTCCCATTTTAAGTTGTTTCTGTGAAGAAAACAAGAGAAATTATGAAAGAAACAGGACCTAGGAATATTAGTATTCAATAAATAAAAAGTATATTTGGAAAGTCTAGTATTTCCAGCACAAGGTTATGTACTGCAATAAATATCAAAGAAATAGAGGAATCTGTGCCTACATTGATCTCAATAGAATCTTTAGTGAAAACAGACATCAAATAAAGGAAACAGATAGCATGTAATCACATTTAGGTATTATAGTAGAGAGCATTAGGTTAACAGAATTCCTGGAAGGTGAAATTCATTGTAGGGGGTGATGATGAATGGGAAGAGTCAGGAAATATTTCACAAAAGAGTTAGGGTTTGAAGTGAGTCATGAGGATGCAAGAAAATTGGGTTGCAAAATGTAAATTTAATTTCAGCTCCAAAATATGATGGCACTGTGGGAATAAGGAGGAGTGCTAGCAAATGAGCAGAGTTCAGGACACAGTGAGTTGAGGACAGAGAGAAGAAGCGTGACTGCTTTGGAGAATTGGTGCTGAAGATTAATAGGATAAAGAACTTGATCCCATATTTTGCAGGAAACACTTTCAGGTTGTTGAGCAAGACGGTAACAATGATGTGGTGCTAGGAGGGTAATGAGTTGGAGGAAAGAGAAACCTGAATCAGGAAAGCCAATATAAGCCATTGCATGTCATCCAGGAGGATATTGTGAGGGTAGCTTAGACTAAGTTAACAAAGAGATCCAAGTATTAGCCCTGGCCAGGTGGGTCAGTTAGTTGGAGCATTGTCCCATAAACCAAAAGGTCTCAGGTTCATTTCCCAATCAGGACACATACCTAGGTTTGGGGTTCGAGCCTCAGTTAGGGCATTTACAGGAGGCAACCAATCAATGTTTCTCTCTCGTGTTTATGTTTCTCTCTCTAAAAATCAATAAAAACATATCTTACGATTTAGAAAGTAGTTAAGATGGTAAATTAAAAAACAAACAAACAAACAAAAAAGACATACAAATATTAGACCCTTTCCCAAGCCAGTCTAAAGCCTTCAGGACTACGTATTTTTGCTTTCAGGGTCAGGCCCAGGGAAATTGGAAAACCTGAGATGTAGACAAAATTTATTTTTGGTATTATAGGCTTGAAAAAAACCTGAAAAGGGCCTTATAAACTATCTGGTTGATACCCTCACTAAAAGGATGGAGAAACTGAGGCTCAGAAAAATCAAAACCTTGTTCATAGTCACTCATTGGTGTCCAGTGCCCTTCCAATAGCTTCATCCTACTACTTACTAAAATGTGCACTTAGTAATTTGTCATGTTGAAAATAACCTGAGCTACTAAATCATAATATCATATCAATAACTTAGAATAGAGATATTTTTTAGTTTTAAAAATAAATTAAGCTCTAATGGTACTTTTTCAAGCATCTTGACAGGTCAAGAAGATGGTGTTTGGTGGGGTGTACAAGGGGACCTTGACAGTTCCTCAAACTCACAGCATGTAGCCAATGCTTTCTAGCCTTTTTTTTTTTTTTCATTATAGTGCCCATGGAAAATGAAAATATTTGTCAAGCACCATGGCATAAATAAGAGAAAATTTGTACTGTGGAGACAACTATCTGGGGTCTCAGACTGCCCCAGGAGCTACCTGGCTGCTCCTCTCTGTGGGCACACCCTCCCCCTGCCACACCCCAGCCACAGCACCCCACTCCCAGCCACAGCACACCATCTGGGAAGCAATAATGTAGACCACCATCCAGCTTATCTGCCCATCAGGCCAACATTGTTGACTTAGCCCATTATAATGGACGAAGGAAACCCTACTTGTGACCATAACTCCTGGAGGCATGTGATCCTTTGCTATGCATCTGGAACTAAATCCTGAATTAGTTGGGGTTGGGAATAATCCAATCAAAACCATAGCCTGCTTGCCTGACCTCCCTGCAGGACTGTTCTCAGAGATCATGGGTGTTCATTTCTGAGTCAACTCTCTTCTGAGGGAGGTATGATTATTTGAAATAAGATTTATGAAGCATAGAAATTTCAGGCTAACTAGGTTAGCTCCTTGTGGATAGTGCAAAATTATTGGTACCACGTTTCTCTCAGCTTTATACCTAGTTCAGTTTTCCATGACTCAAGAGATGGTGAGATGAATTTATCATCACGGAGCTGCCTATTTATTGATCCATGCAACCACACAGCAGGGCGGTTTGACCCGCCTACTTGGAAAACAAATGAACAAAAGACAGAATGTAAATACAAATGGAACAAATTCCTGGAAAGATAGCAGTGAGTACTCATAGGGCAATAAAAGACAACTCAATGGACTTGGACTGCAAACAAACAAAATTGTGGTCATTAATTTAGCTTAGTGCTCAATATTCACTAGGAAGTAGTAGTCTCAAAAAATCAATAAGTACTATGGAACCTGATTTTTATTTTACTGGTGCATTTTGACTTTACTAGTGTATGTATTGTTTTTCAGGACAGATTAGGTCCCTGAGTAAAATTATTATGCCTTTTTTATATACAGCTTTGGTATTTATTCCACCAAAAATCTAAAGGCAAAAGGTGTAGGGGTTTGTTTTTTTTTCCCCCAGAGAAAAATCACTATAGGGAGTACTATTCCATGTCCTTAGCACTGTACCTTTTCTCTGCTATTAGCTTACCAAATTGTGTGTCTCTCTGCATCACTAGACAATGAACTCCTTGTGGACAGCAAGGCTAATGTTTTATTCATGTCTGTATCCTCAGAAACCTGCACATACCTGTGCATAAGAGCTCTCAAATATTGGTTGAATAAATTAACAAAAGAATAAATGCTCCAAAGAATTGTCTTTTAAAAATACACATATTTTTGTGATTGTAAAAGGATCACTACAAAATTTTTTAATGTTTTATTAAATCATGGAACTTTAGGAATTGGTAGGATTATTTCAAATTCCATTCCCATAAGCAAAATCACATCTACAAGAAATAGAAGCAATGTTTGGCTCTCCCATTTTCAATGGTTAATAACTGTGAAACATAAGTATAAAATAAAAATTGGAGAACCTGTATATATGAAGATATGTATATATGTATATATGTATATATGTATTTGTATATATGTATATATGTATATGTATATATGTATATATGTATATATGTATTTATATATATACACACACACATATATATATCATTTTTATATGCAAGTCAAAAATTAAAAGCATATTGTTTCTGTCTTGAAGGTTCTTTTTAACCAGATCTAGAAAAAGGGCCAACTTACAGGTATTTTTGAGAGTTTACTTTTTTGTGTAACTCAGCATAGTATAGGTGAAAAAACCTGAGTTAGAAATCAGTTCTCATTACTACTAACTTGCTCTGTGTTCAATTTGTGCAGCATAATTTACTAACATTTTACAGATATTTATTGAAAGTAAATTGTGCAAATATTGTGCAAGCATTGTGTTCGGTAGATCATTTAGCCTTTAGGCATCTTCGCTTTCTAATCTGTGCAAAGGGTATAGTAACACCTACTTAGTTCATCTCATAAGACTGTTTTAAAATGATATGGAAACATCTGAAAAATAAAATTATTCATATTTCTATGTAAAGCACCATTATTATTATTATTATTATTATTATTATTATTATTAAGTTGTCTTATTTCAAACTGACAGCTTTGAACTCAAACCTGACTGAATCGCCCAATTACTTGGGGCAGGGCCGGGGGAGCATTTTGGCGCCAGCACAGCTGGTTTTCTCCTGCTGTGATCACGTTTCCTCTCAAGAGTGCCTCTGATTTTTCATATTAACTACAGTGACTTAGATGGGCTGACAGTCTCTCCAATTAGAAACCTCATTTGTCCTGCCTAATAGATTTATTGTGACTTCGTGAATTCACTCTAGACATGTAGGACAACATGGTAAGAGAATTGGAGAAAAGCTCCTCCATCTGTCCAAAATTGCAATGAATTCGTGTGTCGTGAAATCTATTTAATGAGTTGTGACCAACATTTAGAAAACATAGATGGCTCAGAAAACATCAGAGTTTATTCCACATAGTAGGGCTAATAAGCACTGTTTTGATTCAGTTACATGTGGGTGTCACAGTGTGAAATAAATTTCTGACAATCAGACATTTTTTAAAAACACTGATCGTTCTATTTCTTTAAAAAAATATATATATATATATATATATTATTTCAGAGAGGAAGGGAGAGGGAGAGAGAGATAGAAACTTCAATGATGAGAATCATTGTTAGGCTGCCTCCTGCACACCCCAAACTGGGAATTGAGCCCACAACCCGGGCATGTGCTCCAACTGCGAATCGAACTGTGACCTCCTGGTTCATAGGTGGATGCTCAACCACTGAGCTATGCTGACCAGGCTATTTCTATATCTGACAAGTGAAAATAATGAAGCCCAGAAAAATCAAGGATTAGGTTATCTATTTATTTTTCTATCCTTCATTATCCTAAGAGTAATCTATCCATGTGACTTCTCAGCACTTTAAACGTGCTCAAAAGATTTAGTGCAAATAACAAACTGAATTTTAAAATTTTATTTAAATTTAATTAACATAATTTAAATTAAAATATGTAACTACTGTATTGGATAGTGCATCTCTATGTGTATAAATATGCCTGGGTCTGACTAAGTCACATGGCCTATGTTTCATTACCATGTGATCTACTTCAATGGATCTATCATATTGTCACACTTCCACCAGTGTAAACGGATACATCTCCCTTCACCCAGTATCTGGACACTACCCATTCTTCCTTAACTCCCATGATAGTTATATCCAACAAAAGTAAGATTTTGATTTTAGTAGAAAAGAGAGAGAGAGATAACTACAGAACAATGTTTCATAAATATATACATAAAATTCCTTAACAAAATTTTAGTGAATAGAATTCAGCAATATATACACTATGACCAAGTGGGGTTTATTCCAGAATTGCAAGGATAGTATACCCCTTTTTATCATTTTGATGCCTAAAAGCCTGTAGTGCCATCCCCTGTTTTATTCCTGATATTGGTAATTTGTGTTATGTCTTTTTCTTTTTCTGTCTTGCTAGAGCTTTGGATATTTTCTTTTTTTGGCTTTAAATATTTTTTTATTTTTCAATTTACAGTTGACATACAATTATTATATTAGTTTCAGGTGTACAACCCAGTGATTAGTCATTGTATAACTTACTAAGTGGTCACCCCAATAAATCTAGTACCCATCTGACACCATACATTATTGACTATATTCCCTATTCTGTATTTTACATCCCTGTGACTATTCTGTAACTACCAATTTGTACTTTTAAAAAATATTTGAACATCTACACATTAACTTTCATTTTGTAATCAGATATTATTGGGGATTCTCCAAATTTCAAGAATTAATTTCTACTTTACCTAAAATACAAGCTACTTTTAAAAAATATTTTGTTTTTGGTTTTTAGAGAGAGAGAAAGGGAGAGAGAGAGAGAGAGAAACATCAATGTGAGAGCAGAACATTGATCTGCTGTCTCCTGCATGCTCCCTACAGAGGATCAAGCTGCAAGCTGGGTATGTGTCCTGACTGGAACCAAACTGGTAACCCTTTGATGCACAGGATGGTGCCCAACCAACTGAGCTACACCAGCCAGAGCCCAATTTTTACTTTTTAATTCCTTCACGTTTTTCACCCATCCCCCTAACTCCTTCTCATCTGGCAACTGTCAAAATGTTCTCTGTATCTCTTAGTCTGTTTCTGTTCTGCTTGTTCATTTATTTTGTTTTTAGATTCCACATATAAGTGAAATCATATGGCATTTGCTTTCCCGTTTGACTTATTTCACTTAGCACAATACCCTCTAAGTTCATCTATGTTGTTGCAGATGGCATGATTTCATTCTTTTTTTATGACTGAGTCATATTCCATTCTATATATGTTCCACTTCATTCATCTATTGATGGACACTTAAGTTGCTTCCATATCTTGGCTATTGTAAATATAGCTACAATGAATATACGGATATACTGTATGCCTTTTTTATTTAGTGTTTTGGTTTTCTTCTGATAAATACTCAGACATGAAATATCTTTTTTCCATCCCTTTACTTTTAGTCTGTATGTATCTTTTGATCTGAAGTGAGTCTCTGATAGACAGCATATGTGAAGGTCTTGCTTTGTTAACCATCCAGCCTTCATATGTCTTTTGATTGGAGCATTTAATCCATTTGCATTTAAAGTAATTGTTGATAGATATGTATTTATTTTATTACTAATATTTTAAAATCTTTTTTATGTTTTTTTTTCTTCTTAAAGAAGACCCTTTAACATTTCTTGTAAAACTGGTTTACTGGTGATGAACTCCATTAGCTTTTTCTTATCTGGAAAGCTCTTTATTTATTTTTATTTTTATTCTAAACTAGAGGCCCGGTGCATGAAGTTTGTGCACAGGGGAGTGTCCCTCAGCCCAGCCTGCACCCTCTCCAATCTGATCCCGGTGGGATCGGGCCTAAATGGGTGGTCGGACATCCCTCTCATAATCCAGGACTGCTGGCTCCCAACTGGCTCCCAACTGTTTGACTGCCTATGCCTGATTGCCCCTAACCGCTTCTGCCTGCCAGCCTGATCACCCCCTAACCACTCCCCTGCTAGCCTGATCGACACCTAACTGCTACCCGGCCTGCCTGATTGCCCCTAACTGCCCTCCCTTGCCATCGTGGTCACCCCTAACTGCCCTGCCCTGCCAGTCTGGTTGCCCCTAACTGCCCCCCTGATGGCCTGGTTGCCCCCAACAGCCCTCCCCTGAAGGCCTGGTCCCCCACAACTACCTTCCCCTGCAGGCCTGGTCCCTCCAACTGCCCTCCTCTGCTGTCCTGGTCACCCCTAACTGCCCTCCAAGCTGGCCTGATTGCCCACAACTGCCCTCCCCTGCAGGCCTGGTCACCCCCAACTACCTTACCCTGAAGGCCTGGTCCCCCACAACTACATTCCCCTGCATGACTGATCCCCCTCAACAGTCCTCCCCTGCAGGCCTGGGTCCCCACCAACTGTCCTCCACTGCAGGCCTGGTCCTCCCCCAATGGCCCCCCACTGTAGACCTGATCCCCCCCAACTGCCCTGCTTGCAAGCCTGGTCCCCCCAATCCCTCTCCCCTGCAGTCCTGGTCCCCCCAAACTGCCCTCCCCTGCTGACCTGGTCTCTCCCAACTGCCTTCCCTGCAGGCCTGGTCCTCCCCAACTTCCCTCCCCTGCTGGCCTGGTCCCTCCAAACTGCCCTCCCCTGCTGACCTAGTCTCCCCCAACTGCCCTCCTCTTCTGGCCTGGTCCTCCCCAACTTCCCTCCCCTGCTGGCCTGGTCCCCCCAAACTGCCCTCCCCTGCTGACCTAGTCTCCCCCAACTGCCCTCCTCTTCTGGCCTGGTCACCCCTAACTGCCCACAATTGCCCTCCCCTACAGGCCTGGTCCCCCCCAACTCCCCTCCTCTGCCAGCCTGGTCACTCCAACTGTCCTCCTCTTCTGGCCTGGTCACCCCTAAATGCCCACAACTGCCCTCCCCTGCAAGGCCTGGTCCCCCAAAACTGCCCTCTTCTGCCAGCCGGGTCACCCCTAACTGCCCTCCTTGCTTGCCTGATTGCCCACAACTGCCCTCCCCTTCAGGCCTAGTCTCCCCCAACTGCCCTCCCCTGCAGGCCTACCTGCCCTCCCCTGCAGGTCTGGTCCCCCACAACTGCCCTCCCCTGCAGCCTGGTCACCCCTAACTGACCACAACTGCCCTCCCCTGGAGGCCATCTTGTGGTGGCCATCTTGTGTCCACATGGGGGCAGCCATCTTTGACCACATGGGGTCGACCATCTTGTATCTTGGAGTGACAGTCAATTTCCATATTACTCTTTTATTAGATAGGATGATAGCTTTGCTAGGTACCCTTGGTTGTAGATCCTAAGTGCTTTCCTTTTGTTGCTTGTAAGTTTCTCTCTTTCTCTTTAACCTTTAAAATTTTAATTATGATGTGTCTTAATGTGGTCCTCTTTAGTTTCATCTTGTTTGGGACTCTGTGTTTCCTGGACTTGTATGTCCATTTCCTTCACCAGGTTAGTGAAGTTTCTGTCATTATTTTTTCACAAAGGTTGTCAATTCCTTGCTCTCACTCTTCTCTTCTGGTATTCCCATTATGAGAATGTTGGTACACTTGAAGTTATAACAGAGGCTCCTTATACTACTCTCGTTTTTTTGTATTCTTTTTCTTTTTTGCTATTCTGATTGGGTGTTTTATGCTTCCTTATATTCCAAATCTCTGATCCTCTACTTTATTTACTCTACTGTTGATTCCTTATAATGTATTCTTCATTTCAGTTAATGTACTATTTATTTCTGATTGGTTCTTTTTTATGTTTTCTATCTCTGTTTCTATGTTTCCTGTCTCTTTGTTGAAGATCTCACTAAGTTTATCTACTCTTCCACTAAATTCATTGAGCATCCTCATAACCAATGTTTGGAACTCTGCATGGAGATTGCATATCCCCATTTTGTATATTTCTTTTTCTGGAGTTTTGTCCTGTTCTTTCATTTGAGACATGTTTCTTTGTCTCCTCATTTTAGCAGTCTCCCTGTGTTTGTTTCTATGCATTAGGTAAAGCTGCTACATCTCCCAGTTTTGGTAGAGTGGCCTTATGTTGTACATATCCTGTAGGTTCTAGTGGTATAGCCTCCCCTATCACTTGAGCTGGGCATTCTCCCTTCTGTGTGGTCTGTGTACACACTCTTGTTGTGGTGGAGCCTTAATTACTATTGCTACCTCAGTGGGAGGGATTTACCCCTAGGCTCATTGCTGTGAGGACTGGCTGCTACCACTGTGGAAGATCAGCTATGCAGGAGCTAAGCCCATGGAGCAGGGCTTACTCAGCAGGGTTCTGGTACCCACTGAGTCCACTCCTTGAGTATATCACTTGTGAAGGTGGTTGGGTGGTGCTTCTATGTGGTCTGAAGCTGTCCACTGGATGCACTTGTTCTGAGGCTTCCCAGGAGATACAGACCAAGGTCAGCTGCCACCTGTGCCCTGCCAGGGACCACCTGGTATGAGCTACAAAGCAATCTTCAGATGGCTGCTACTTATGCTGGGCTTGGAAGTGCCTAAGACCACATCCTCCTCTGTTCCCCTCCTCCTTTCCCATTAGTCTCTTTCCTTATGAAACCACTTCCCTTTACCTGCTTTCAGTGCCAGGAAGCTGGAAATGGTCCAGAAGCAGCTTTCATCCTCAGTCCATTTCTCATTAGTCAGCTTCTCCCTCGGATCCCTTGTTTTTTTCTCAAATATACACCCCTTACCCTATCCACACTGCTGCTACAATGATTTCTGTTTTCTTGTCCAGATTTCCTCTATAACTTTCTAATTATTTCCTTTTCATCTCAAGTAGCCCCCTCTAATCTTCCAAATCTTACCATGTCCCTCTTTTACTGTAATCCTGGCTGCCAGTGACCTATGGTCACATTTCTCAATTTTGTTCTGTGCTGGCCCTAACATGTTAATGTTCATCTTAAATCTACTACATATGCAGTTTTTTATAGAGCTGGTACACCTTAGTCATAACTTGGAAACTTACTAGGGACACACAATGATGACTTGTAGTCAAGCTGCCTGAGGGGCTCTGCAGACATCTGGCTAACTGCCTACTTGTAAATCACTCTGGTCCTATTTTTCTCATTTGTAGTGCTGGATCAACTCCAATTAGGAGTTTAATAATGAACTAACTAATGATTTAAATAAGTTTATAAGATTAACACTGAACTGATGATTTGAAGTAAGTCTAATTGCATACACCCTCCCCCCAAATTATAAATCTATGTTGCTTACTATGGAGAATATTAAAAATAACATTGAGGAAGGCAGCTTTGTGAAAGGGGTGAAAGTCAGGAGGCCTGGATTCAAGGAAGAGTCTCAACTCTTCCCTATCCCTTACCAGAATGTTAAGTCAACTTCGCTCTCCTTGTCTCATTTTGCTCAAGCATCCACTAATGATAGCAAAGCTTACCTGGACCTACACAATAATATATAGAGAGGGTCATTAAAATCTGTTTGTTGAGTTCCTTAGAATTAACTAACTTCAATCAACTTTCATTAAAACCTTGTTGCCTGGCCAATGAGGCTCAGTTGGTTGTGCATCATCCCATACAACAAAAGATTGCTGGTTTGATTCATGGTCAAGGCACATACCCAGGTTGTGTGCTCGATCCCTGGTAGGGGGTATGCAGGAAGCAGCTGATCAATGTTCTGCTCTCTCATTGATGTTTCTCTTTCTGCCTCTCCCTTCCTCTCTTTCTAAAAATCAATAAAGATATTTAAAAAAAAAAAAACAAAAACCCTTGCTATGTTAGAAAATAAAGGAAGGTCTAATCAAAAAGTCAATTCTGCTTTATTTGGAGATGTATTATTATGTTATTTTTTTCCAGAATCTAATTTGCCTTCCTATTTATGATTTCTTTGGGTTATTGTAAAATTAGTGAACATTTTTTGAATAGACACTCACTAATGAGAAAGTTATAAAGCCAGAAGTTATGCTTGATCACAGAAGATGATAAACTTTACATGAGAAAAGTCCAAGGGTAGATAATTGATTATTGGTGCTATGGAGTGATAAACAATTTTTTAAACATTTAAATGAGAGCAGAAGTATATTCACATTGTGGAAGAAGTTTAAAGTTTCTGGAATGATGAGCTTGTGCCTCAAGTCTTGAAAATATCTTGCTCTCTGGAAGAGAACCAGTTTGTCATCAGCCAAGATACACACTCTATATTTCTTACCATTACATCTGTGTTGCATACTGATAGAACCCAGAGCAAATCAATCACAAGACTGGAGCTAATCCAATATCCTTCCCTTCAGCTGCTGGAAATCAGGCCTCACATTTGGGAAGATAGTTCTAGTTATAACAAATGAGATCACAAATTTGACCATTTTGTTAGAAGCCCTCTTCTAATGTTCACAGACAAAAAGGGAGGTTGCATTGAAGTTAAATGGAAACCTCCCTTCCTGTGCACTGATTGCAATATCTGATAATACTTTCAACTTTCTTGGTGCAGAGCAGTTGCCTCGTACTGAGTTCAGCTTTAGTAAGGAATAACTGGTATAATTATAGAGAAGGCTCAGGGGCAGGAAAATAAATGAGATTAACAGTATTCATCTTGAGGCCATACACATCAATTTCACTCCAGCCATCGACCAGGATCTAAGAATCAAACTCAAAAGCAATATTTGTTTCTACTAGTGAGAGTGGGCAATGACATGACAGCCACCACACTCTGCATTTACAAGTTGTCTCTATATAAATATAAATCAAGAAGATGTACAACTTGGAAGAAATTCAACAAACCTAAAGTCACTCACTCCTTTCATCATATGAGTGGAGAAACCCAGAGAAATGAGAACATTCCAATATGATATCACAATTCTTTTTTATTTCTGTTAATCTTAAAATAAATTTACATAAGATTTAGTATTTTATGCTTTCCAGAGAATAAAGAGCATGCATATGGACTAACACATGGTTATGTCACTTGATTATTAGCATACTGATGTTATGCAAATAAAGTACCTACAATTTTTAAAATAAAACCATTATTGATGATAAAGGTAATAATGATTGTCATTACCTGAAACTTCCCAGGTATAAAACATTAAATTTTTGTCTTATAATTCTCTAAAACTGAAAACTTTTATCATCTATATTTTGTAGATAAAGAAATTGAAGGTCAGTGAGATTAAATCAACTGCTCTAAGTCTCCCAGCTAATCAGTGATGGAACTTAGAGTTGACACAGGCCATTTTAATTACAAATTAGATACTTTACACCATGTTGTAGGTAGAAGTTTTTAAAGAAGATAATATACTTGTAGTTCCCATTTCTCCTGAGTTATGTCATGACTGCCATAAACCCAATCTGTCACTCAAAGGAACAGCAATTAAAAGCCAAAGATTCTATATCCATGGGGGCAAGAACTGACTCAATTGTTTACCCAAAACTAGTCCATTCTAGGAAACATGGGTCTTTTAAACCAGTGATTTTCAACTGGTGTACAGCAAGAATTTTTAAAACATGTAATACCTATTTAGTCAGGGGCACTGATCTTTTTGCCATAGACTGTCAAATAAAAAGAAATGACACCAGCCAACACAACAATAGCTGTCCAGTGTGACTGAATTAAAATTATACCTCTTTTTTTTCAGATTGGTAAATAAATATATATTTTTAGTGTGCTGCAGAATTTTAGTGATTAATTTATATGTGCCATAAGATGAAAAAGGTTGAAAATTGCTGTTCTAAACTAACATGACAAGGTCAAGACCAACGTTGCCAGGTGGAGGCAGCAGAGTTCAGAGGATTATTATTCAGAGCAGGAGTGTCACAGCCAAGTTGGGGCAGCTTCTAAGCAGTAAAAATGCGGTGGGATCTAGGCATGGGAAGTTGATTCTTAGCTGTACTTTCCGCCTAAAATTAGGTTTACATGGGAAGTGTTTCATGTTGGAAACTTACTGTATACACACATTACTTTTATATATATTATTTAATACGTATTTTTTAATCACAGAAGGGATTTGTACAAAGGCCTTAGTAAGAAAGTAGCTATAATCTTCTATCCGAGTTATCATCCAGGAGCATGGGGGAGCAAACTCATCCAGTCCCATAGAATATTATAAGGCAAATGACTTGTTTTAATTAAAGGCCAACCTTCCATTAGCCTTATCCAGGGGAGTACATTCTGTCTGGTGGGGGCGGTACTAAAGAATACACTGGAAAACCACCTTAACGATCTCCTGTTAACTCATTCTCCATGCTTGGTTCAGTGGAGAGATGGAGAAGAAAAAATATTTCTAGAAAACAAGAAATCACAGAAGTAAGAAGGACTCCAGAGATCACCTAGCACAATGTCTGTGCTTCACAAATGTGGAAATAAGAGAGATGTTTTATGCCACTAATTTATTGTCATGCCAGGACTAGAACACCAGACTTTCCCCTGTCAAGGTCTTCACTCCCTGTATCAGGAAACATCAGATTCTAGGAGGGACAGAAAGAGGAACACCAAGGAAGAAGTCTTTCACTAATTCTCCAGAAAAATGTAAATGGAGGATTGAAACTGACTAAGATTTTAGATGTATCAACTATAGGTAAAAACACAAGAGAATTTTATAATTTAGCTCAATTAGGTAGATAAGGTCATTTTAGTATATAAAAAAAGTTGATAACAAACATGTGACTAAGACAGAGGAATGTAAAATGTATTTTTATTTAAAAAAAACCCAACAACCAAAAACCTAATATAAGATGCAGAGAACAACTATAAATCAATCAAGAAAATGTACAACTGAGGAGAAATTCACCAGCCTGAAGCTATAAATAGTGTGGGGAACACTTGGTTGAGGATAAATGGCGAGAGAAGCAGAACTGATACAGTTACTGATATAGTTTTAGAATTGAGGTCATGGATGGTGCTTTCCCAGTGCCCAGACCCTGAACCACAAACCTGACAAAGAGAGAGAGAAAAAAAGATCTGGGAGTAGCAAGGAATTCCAACCCTGGACATTGGCTCCAACTCTTATTCTGCTAGAAATAGAGCATCTAATAAATTCATTGCTTGACTTATTGACAGTTTAATCTCTCAGAAAATTGAGGTAGCAATGAGGTAACATTCAAGACTTGAACTAATATAGAAGTTTTCCAAAGCTTATTTTATGGTAGTTGTTTCTTAAAGTATGATCCATGGGCCACTGGAAGTTCTCAAAGTCAAAACTACTTTCTTAATAATACTAAGACATTATTTGGCATTGTCACTGCTCTGACATTTGCATTGTTGGTACAAAAGCAATGGTGGGTAAAACTGCTCATACCAAGTAAAGTGGCTCCGAACTATCTGGTCATCATTTTGTTCTTTTCCACTACATACTCAAGTGAATAAATAAGTACACAAAAGGCTACAATATCATTTAAGAATCTCCTGATGAAACAGTAACATTTATTTTGTTAAATATTGATCCTTTAGGACATATCTATTAAATATTTCTGTAGGGCAAAATGGGAAGTAAAGCATTCTACCAAATATCAAACTATAGTGATTTTCTCAGGGAAAACCACTTGCCCACAATTTGAGATGCAAGTTCCACTACCCACTTTTTGCATGAACAACATTTTTTTAAAATATTTTATTGATTTTTTACAGAGAGGAAGGGAGAAGGAGAGAGAGTTAGAAACATTGATTGAGAGGGAAACACCAATCAGCAGCCTCCTGCACACCCTCTACTGGGGATGTGCCCGCAACCAAGGTATATGCCCTTGACCGGAATCGAACCTGGGACCCCTGAGTCCGCAGGCCGATGCTCTATCCACTGAGCCAAACCTGTTAGGGCTGAACAACATTTTTATTTGAAAGAACTACTAACAAACTGTATTTACTCAGACCGGAGCATTTGACAAACTTCTATTGCAATAAATGAAGAGAATGTGGCAAATCAAAGAAACCAACTGACAATACTTGTGATTAAAAATAAAATTTGAGTTTCCAGGTGAGAATTGAATTTTGGAAAACTTAAATTCACTACCATGTACTTGATAGTTTCCAAATACTTGAACACTCTTCTGTTGAGTTTGGTGGTGATATTAAGGAATGTGATTTTTTGACACAGTGTAATTAAATGTATGAATTAGGAAGATCAAATGCATGATGTTACAAAATCATTTTTTGTTAAAAGGCTCCTTCAAAGAAGTGCAAGATAGACAAATACATTTTATTTATCTTTCGCTGACTGGCTTATTTCACTTAACATAATGCTCTCTAGTTCCATCCATGCTGTTGCAAATGGTAAGAACTCCTTTTTTTTTTTTCAAATGCATTTTAATACAAAAAATATACAAAATTCATTGATAGGTTTTCAGATTCCATATTGCAGCATACCTTTACAGAAATACCACTGATTGAGCTTTATTGCTGATAGTATCAGAGAATATCCACAATTAAGAGAAAAGTTTGGTAAAATACTCTCTTCTCCAACTACATATCTATTTGAGTTTAGATCTTCTTTATATACTTCAACCAAAGCAACATATCACAACAGATTAAATACAGAATCAGATATGATAAGCCAGATATCAAAGAGATTTGCAAAAATGTAAGACAGTGCCTCTCTTTTCATCAATTTTTTTTAAATGTAGTTTTAAAAATAAAATATGTTAGGTAAAATTTAAGTGTTTTGTGGTTTTTAAAAGTGAATTAATAAATATTTAAAAATTTTTATGATAAATGTCAATGATAGCTCACATAAACAAAAGCTCTCTGGGGACCCCTATAATGTATAAGGGCATAAAGGGGTCCTGAGACCACCCTACACTTAGGTCTCACCTCACACGGATCACTGGTCAGCAGGGCTGAACCCTCAGGGATCACATTTTTCTAAATGCTTTTAATTATTTATACATATATAGGTACATATATGCGTACACATATTATTGCTGAAAGAAAACTATTTTACAAGAATTCTAATTTTGTTTAAAATGTAATTCCATGAAACAAAAGATAAAAGATGAGAGAGCCAATCAATCTGATTAAAATGAAATTTTTAGATGAAGTTTTCATTTTAGGTGCTTTTGATGGAAATGCTTTTAGATGAAAAAATGGAGTTTTTCAAGTATTAAGACTAACAATACAATAACAGCTAAAATCTGTTCGGGAAGCAGTAAAGAGTGTAACAAAAGCATAAAATTCTATCAGGGTTACAGAGAACAAACTAGCTGCTCTCAAAAACTGCAAAGTAGAGGAGAAGAGATAAACAATGAGAAAATACAACAGCTATGTAAGGTAGAGAATAAGACTACACTTGCACCTAAGCATTGTTTCTGCCTCAGAATAATTGGAGCAGGAATAAAAGTATTCATTCAATAAAAATACTTTAGCACGTTCTATAAAAGATTCTTCCCCAGAGTTAGAAACAGCTGTAAAACTGAGTTTGAAATTCTGAAGAGTTCTATGATTTAGAAATATAAAATAAGTTTTCTCTTGGAGCTTGAAAAACATTTTACATTTAGAGGGTTAAGAAAAAATCCTGCAATCATACAGGCAGAAAAAGTCTAGTAGAAGCTGCTCCGAACCCTATCACTTGCAAAGCTTCCTCTCAAAAGAGTCCAGTTCAGCACTTTTTCAGCCCTCATTCCTCTAGCTCCTGCCTCTAGAATACACTAATAGTCTTTAGTCTAGTAGAAGCTGCTCCGAACCCTATCACTTGCAAAGCTTCCTCTCAAAAGAGTCCAGTTCAGCACTTTTTCAGCCCTCATTCCTCTAGCTCCTGCCTCTAGAATACACTAATAGTCTTTTTTCTTGGGACACTTGGTCTTTCCCTTCCCTTCCCTTCCCTTCCCTTCCCTTCCCTTCCCTTCCCTTCCCTTCCCTTCCCTTCCCTTCCCTTCCCTTCCCTTCCCTTCCCTTTTCTTCTGCCTCCCCTCCTCCCCTTCTCTCCCCCACTCCTCTCTTCTCACCTTCTTCTCTCTTTCCCTCTCCTCACCTTTCATCACAAAAAATCTTGTATCTGGCCTAGCAAAAATCAGACTCACCTATTGGAGAAACTGAACAGCTAAAGGTAGAATTTTCCTTAGTGACTGGTGAGAGAGGAGGGATGGAAGAGAGAATAAAATGCTCTCAAGACTAATATATTGGAGAAACCAAGATGGCGGCATAGGTTAAACACCTAACCTGCAGCCGGGCACAACAATTTCAAAAATACAACTAGAGGTCAGAACGGACATCGTCCAGAACCACAGGAGAGCTGGCGGACTGAAATGCCCACAGCTGGGGGGAAGGAGAAGGCCACGGGGACAGTCGGGGAAGCCGGAAAAGCCTGAGGTATGGAGAAACGGGCGGAGACACGAGCACACGCGCCTGCGGGGAGGATGGAACCGGAGAGGAGGGGGCGGCTGATGACCTGGCCGGAGTTCACTGGCAGGAAGGAGATAAAGGCTCCGGAGTGCGCTGAGCACCGGCTCCGATTGCACTGAACCCCATTCCGGGCGAAACCCTGGGAAACTCACTCACTTTCGCAACTCCGCCGCCCCCGCAGGCCTCCCGGCCCGGGACGCTGGGGACGCCGCCGCAGCGGCGGCGCCCGGAGCCCGGCGGCCTCCCAGCACCCGTCCCCGCCGCGCAGCCCCCGCGCGCCTGGTCCCGCGGGCAGCGCGCCCCGCACACCGGACGGAGGCCCGGGCGCCCTCTCCGTGCACCTCCCGGCGGCGCTAGACTTCAGTAGAGTTGACTGAATTAAAGGGATAAAAAAGTATAAATTGGCGGGACGCCGCGGCGGCGACGTCCGGAACACGGTGATGGCGGTGCCTGGAGCTCGGCGGCCGCCCAGCGCCCGTCCCAGCCGCGCAGCCCTCGCGCGCCTGGTTCCGCGGGGCGCGCGCACCGCGCACCGGACGGAGGCCCGGGCGCCCTATCCGTGCACCTCCCGGCGGCGCTAGACTTCAGTAGAGTTGACTGAAATGAAGGGATTAAGAAGTACAAATTGAGAAGTTTGAAAAAGATGGCGGCGGAGGTTAAAGGCTGTTCTGTTGCCTCGCACCCAGCGAAATCGGAGGGGATGAGGTGTGGAGGTGGGTGGGTCTGGCTGGTGGCGGGGGAAAGGGGCTTTTGTTCCAAACCTAAGGGAGATTAGCTCTCCATCACCCTGAAACCCATCTTCTGGCGAACCCCGGGAGACCCAGATGCCTGCGGGGAGAGGCGGGACTCTTGCAGAGGTGCGCCCAGCAATCAGTGTTTGCTGCGCTGGAGTGCGGAACGAGGGGACTTAGATACATGGAAGGCAGAAGGACCAGACTCACAGCCATCGAGGCTCGCCGCACCATGGCCTGTTGGCGCCCTGAGACCCCGCCCCCCCCTGGGACCCGCCCCGCACGTTTTGAAGACCTGCCCCGCAAGTCTTGCAGGCACACCTGCGCCCCAAGCAACGGCTTATGCATGTGGGTGGCCTGCCCTCTGGCAGCGGACCAGATGATCTCCTGTTCTAGTCGGACTGCTCCAGGGCCACTCAGACAGGAGGAAGAAACTACAGTTTTTGCTGTAATCCTTGCTGAGTGCCTAAGGCAGTAGCTGATCTACACCCCATTGGAGACCCAGAAACGAGGGCATCTAGTGGTCTGTGGGAGATGACACCAGATTTCAACCACGTGCATAAGGGACACATTCAACGGGAATATTCAGTGAGCGTCAAAGCTTTGCTGCACCAAGACCCGGCCCATAAACGTGTCTCCTGCACAGCAACTCTTCCTTTATAGACAAAGAGAGCCCCCCCAGTGACACCAACAACAATCAAGACTTAACTATACAAAGGAGGACCAAGATGGAGGCATAGGGCGGAAGCCTGATTGTTGCCTACCACAACAACTTTGAGACTACGACAAGAGAGCAGAGCAGACACCATCCAAGACCACCATAGGGCTGGCTGAGTAGAAGCTCTACAACTAGAATAAAAGAGGGGTATGTGGGATGATGCTGATGCCGGTGACCCAAAGACCACACTTTAAGAACTACAGCTCAGGCGACACAAAAGAACTATGGCTCAGGCGATACAACAGCGGCCTGGAACGTGCTCGGCGCAGTTCCCCCGGCGGTCTCCGGCTGAGGGGACGGCTCCACTGGCAGCCAAGCACGGACAGACGAGCCCCTATGAGACATGGGGTGGGAGACTCCGCGCTTGCTGACCTCTGAGTCCGTCAAGAATCTCAACGCCCCGGAAGCGGCCAGGTGCGCATGCTCGGCGACCAGCCACCTATGCAGACCCAAGGGCCGACGCAGCGATGCCAGACTGGCCCACTGCCATGCACCGGGTGCACCGGAACTTCGCCGAGCCGCCGCCCGACGAGTTCTGCAGCAGCCATACTGGAGCTCTGGAAGGATGGCCAGGGGAATTGCTGAGGGGGGATTGACCAGCAGGAATTGGGATCGGGAAGACGGGGCCCCGCTGAGACCCGGGTGCGGGCGGGGTTGCGCGCCTCTGGACTCGGGTGTGGTCACACGCCTCTGGGTATAAGTGAGGCCTCACGTCCATGGGTCTAGGTGAGGCCACATGCCCCTGGGTCCAGGTGAGGCCGGACTCCGGGTCCGGGTGAGGCCAAGTGCCCCTGGACCCGGATGACGCTGGACCCCATGCCCGGGCGAGGCCAAGCGCCCCTGGGTCTGGGAGAGCCCACACACCCCTGGGTCCAGGCGAGACCATGTGTCCCTGGATCCGGGTGAGGCTGCGTGCACCTAGGCCGGGGTGAGCCCAAGTGGCCCTGGGTCTGGGAGAGGCCAAGCGTCCCTGGGTGCGGGTGAGACCATGTGTCCCTGGATCCGGGTGAGACCTCGTGCACCTAGGCCCGGGTGAGGCCACGTGCCCCTGGGTCTGGGAGAGGCCACGCGTCCCTGGGTCCGGGCGAGACCATGCGTCCCTGGATCCGGATGAGGCCTCGTGCACCTAGGCCCGGGTGAGCCCAAGTGGCCCTGGGTCGGGGAGAGGCCAAGCGTCCCTGGGTCCGGGTGAGACCATGTGTCCCTGGATCCGGGTGAGGCCTCGTGCACCTAGGCCCGGGTGAGCCCAAGTGGCCCTGGGTCTGGGAGAGGCCAAGCGTCCCTGGGTCCGGGTGAGACCATGTGTCCCTGGATCCGGGTGAGGCCTCGTGCACCTAGGCCCGGGTGAGCCCAAGTGGCCCTGGGTCTGGGAGAGGCCAAGCGTCCCTGGGTCCGGGTGAGACCATGTGTCCCTGGATCCGGGTGAGGCCTCGTGCACCTAGGCCCGGGTGAGCCCAAGTGGCCCTGGGTCTGGGAGAGGCCAAGCGTCCCTGGGTCCGGGTGAGACCATGTGTCCCTGGATCCGGGTGAGGCCTCGTGCACCTAGGCCCGGGTGAGCCCAAGTGGCCCTGGGTCTGGGAGAGGCCAAGCATCCCTGGGTCCGGGTGAGACCATGTGTCCCAGGATCCGGGTGAGGCCTCGTGCACCTAGGCCCGGTTGAGCCCAAGTGGCCCTGGGTCTGGGAGAGGCCAAGCGTCCCTGGGTCCGGGTGAGACCATGTGTCCCTGGATCCGGGTGAGGCCTCGTGCACCTAGGCCCGGGTGAGCCCAAGTGGCCCTGGGTCTGGGAGAGGCCAAGCGTCCCTGGGTCCGGGTGAGACCATGTGTCCCTGGATCCGGGTGAGGCCTCGTCCACCTAGGCCCGGGTGAGCCCAAGTGGCCCTGGGTCTGGGAGAGGCCAAGCGTCCCTGGGTCCGGGTGAGACCATGTGTCCCTGGATCCGGGTGAGGCCTCGTGCACCTAGGCCCGAGTGAGCCCAAGAGGCCCTGGGTCTGGGAGAGGCCCAGCGTCCCTGGGTCCGGGTGAGACCATGTGTCCCTGGATCCGGCTGAGGCCTCGTGCACCTAGGCCCGGGTGAGCCCAAGTGGCCCTGGGTCTGGGAGTGGCCAAATGTTCCTGGGTCTGGGTGTGACCATGTGTCCCTGGATCCGAGTGAGGCCTCGTGCTCCTAGGCCCGGGTGAGCCCAAGTGGCCCTGGGTCTGGGAGAGGCCAAGCATCCCTGGGTCCGGGTGAGACCATGTGTCCCTGGATCCGGGTGAGGCCTCGTGCACCTAGGCCCGGGTGAGCCCAAGTGGCCCTGGGTCTGGGAGAGGCCAAGCGTACCTGGGTCCGGGTGAGACCATGTGTCCCTGGATCCGGGTGAGGCCTCGTGCACCTAGGCCCGGGTGAGCCCAAGAGGCCCTGGGTCTGGGAGAGGCCAAGCGTCCCTGGGTCCGGGTGAGACCATGTGTCCCTGGATCCGGATGAGGCCTCGTGCACCTAGGCCCGGGTGAGCCCAAGTGGCCCTGGGTCTGGGAGTGGCCAAACGTTCCTGGGTCTGGGTGTGACCATGTGTCCCTGGATCCGAGTGAGGCCTCGTGAACCTAGGCCCGGGTGAGGCCACGTGCCCCTGGGTCTGGGAGAGGCCAAGCGTCCCTGGGTCCGGGTGAGACCATGCGTCCCTGGATCCGGATGAGGCCTCGTGCACCTAGGCCCGGGTGAGCCCAAGTGGCCCTGGGTCTGGGAGAGGCCAAGCGTCCCTGGGTCCGGGAGAGACCATGTGTCCCTGGATCCAGGTGAGGCCTTGTGCAACTAAGCCCGGGTGAGGCCACGTGCCCCTGGGTCTGGGAGAGGCCAAGTGTCCTTGGGTACGGGTGAAACCAGATCCTGGGTCCGGGTGAGGCCGTGCGCCCCTGGATCCATCCGGGTGAGGCTGGGTCCCAAGCCCGGGTGAGACCACGCGCCCCTTGGGTATGGGTGAGGCCACGTGCCCCTTAGTCCAGGTGACGCCGTGCCCCTGGGATCGGCCGAGACCAAACCAGAGGGAGTCAGACCTCCATTACCACCATTTGTCCACCATCCAGAGCTGAGGGGTCAGTGCTGACATGTACACATAAGGAACTACTGGACATCGAAATTGGGTCTCAAAAGAACTGTTGGTCCAGGGGGAAGCTCGCTACAGATTGATTCATTTGCCTGTCAGCATAAATATTATTGCTCGTCTCACATTCAGTTCTTATTAGTATATATCTAGTGACATTTGATCTCGTTCATCTAGAGGAAATGATGAACAACATAGACTGAGGAACAAGAACAGAACCAGAAGCAAGGAGGCATCGATCGGACTATCGGGCCTCAGAGGGAGGATACGGGAGGGTAGGGGGAGGGTGGGGGGGAGGGGGAGAGTCCAACCAAAGGACCTGTATGCATGCATATAAGCCTATCCAACGGTTAAGTTCAACAGGGGATTGGGGCATGCGTGGGGAGAGGGGTGGGATGGGAATGGGGGGATGAGGACAAATATGTGACACCTTAATCAATAAAGAAATTAAAAAAAAAAAAAAAGACTAACATATTAATGAATTTTGTCCCTGTCAAACTTATCAATTCAATTCCACAAACATTTAAATGCCAATTATATAAATACAAGTAACTCGGTCATTATTTCAACAGGAATTTTTAATGATGTTATTATGTGCCAAGCCTGCTGAGAATGCATTAGAGAACAAAACAGATAAGACCATTGGCCTCAAACAGTCATACCAAATAGACATGATAGCAGTGTTGTAAGTGGAAGAGCAAGGTTAATTATCAAATAAGTGGTCTCTGATTAGTTGCCTGGAAGACCCTTTTACCTGGAAACAAGATGGATCTTTACAAGAATTGCACTTGGTCTAGAAAAGGGACCAAAGACAGAAGTCAGCTAGAAGGGTACTACAGAGGACTTCCTGGGCATGGGCTCTGGCTAAAAGGCATCCCCACCTTTCCTGGTGCTGAGTCAATACTCATCTCTAAGATGCAGGGAACCAGGGTCTCCAAGATAAGCCATGTACCTAGAGGTTAGCATGTTTAGCACCTGGGAAAGATTCTCTATGAATGAGAGTGAAGAAAAATCTAACTAAACTTTACCAAGGTTTCCTGGGCTTCTAATGGACATTTTATTGTTTTTAAAAACTATTTTATTTTGAAATGATTATGGATTCACAATATTTGCAAAATAGTACAAAGGTCTCAGGTACCCTTTACCCAGGTTCCCCCAGTGCTTACATCTCACATAACTATAGCACTATATCAAAAGCATGACATTGACACTGATACAATCCACAGACTTTATTCAAATTTCACTAAGATTGCATGTTCTTTTGTGTGTGTGTGTGTGTAGTTCCATGCCATTTCGCCAGACAAGAAGATTCTTGTAACCACCACCACAATCAAGATACGACACTGTTCCATCACCACAAATGTCCCCCATACGCCCTTACCTCACCATCTCTCTCCCCTGGCCAGCACTAATGTGTTCTCCATCTCTATAATTTTGTCATTTTGAGAATATCATATAATGAAGTCATACAATCTATAACCTTTTGAGATTGGCTTCTCGACTCAGCATACTGGTAATTCCCTTGAGATCCGTCCAAGTGTTGTGCATATCAAGAGTGGTTTGCAAAGTGTACATTATTAAATGCCGGGGTAATGTCATATCAGCGCACACTGTTAAAGGCTTTTCTATAACTAGGTATGATAGTGTGGGCTAGAATCAATTATTCTTAATAGAATAGGATAATTGAAATTTATAGGTAACCAATAGAATCCGTTGTCTTGAGATAGAGCTTTTTTTTTTTTTTTTTTTTTTTTCAGAATTGTTCATAGGTAGGCAAACATTGGATTTAAAGGGCATGTTGTCCTTTAAAAATGTCCAGAACAAACGAAGTTTTTTCCAGGCTTTTTGGGCAGAACTTTGGACACTCTACTGAATCCTTATCCAGGCTTTGGGGCCAATTTAAAAAAAAAGTCTGGCACTGAAGCAAGCTTCCTTCCACGTAGCCCACTGCTTGATGGAGCCAGAGCAGACCTTTTGGAAGATCAGTCATATCAGCAGCTCTTAGATTTCATGGCATCCTGTTGGCACTGCTTCTCGACCATAAGTTCTAGCATATGTTGATCACCTTTTCTACTAAGTGAGAGTTTCTGCTTTTGGGTAATGACCTGAGAATTAAACCTCAGAATGGTTGCTACTGAACTCATGTCAAAAATTCAGGTGAGATAAATGGTATTTGAGAGAAAGCCTAAGGAACAAGTTCAGCATCCTCATTAGATACACATGCCGAGCAGGTCATTGGGATGTAAATTTCTTGTTTGCATTAATTTAGCCCTCATAGAAATTCGTGACCATGCTTCCAGCTTTCACCAAGAGTTGGTGTAAAAAAGATGCCTTCACAAAGTGTATTTGTTACTGTTAAATAAAGTTTATCTTTTTCTTATATAAGTAATCCATACTCATTGTAGCCCATTTGGAATGTGCAGAAAAGTAAAAAGAAATATATAATACATAGTCTCATTTTCCAGACAGTGTAGTTTATTCCCATTCTATCTGTCTTTGTTCTATGAAATTATTTTTACAATGTTATGACAAGATAATAAACATAATTTGAAAAGTATATATTTCCTAGAAAAATAGTTCTGAGGACATCATTTACGTTATTGTATGTCTTTAGTATAAGAGTCTACACAATTTCTTTACAGAATGTGAAATCAGAATAAATGGTCTTTCTGACAAGTCAGTATGGTTTCTTTTATCAGAACAAACCATGTACAATATCACCTTATTTCTGTTTTACTTGGTAAAAATAAAAAGTTTAGCTCATTTATAGTGATTCTTTCCTAAGTACTCATTTCTTCTTCTCCCCCTATCTCTTCATACAATTGCTGATCACTCATTTATCTTTATTTTAACTACTCAGAGTATAAACTAAGAGTCAGCTTTTTCTGGTAAAAATTATCTACCCACTCCTTTTTGAAAGGGCAAGCTGTCATTAAGTAGATTGACAGATAGGTAAAAACATAGGAACCCTTTTACTTCTCCTTTGGTGAAAATATAAAAAATAAACCCCAATATTAGCCAGAGGAGAGGAGACAAACAAAAAGAGTTAAAGAATAAAAAATATAAAAAATGTATATGTACTTAGAGTGTCTACAAAATATATAGACACAATGATATAGTGTCTATGTATTTTGTGGACACTCCAAACTGACCCTATCTATGCTAATAAAAGAATAATATGCTATTAGGGCAGATGTCTTCTGGATGACCATCGGGACGTCCTTCCGGACAAAGCTGCAGCGGCTGCCCGAGGCTCAGGCAAGCCACTGATGGTGGCGGCCGCTGGGAGGGCTGGCCTGAGGCTCAGGCAGCCACGTGCATGGCTGTGAGGCCTGAGACTCAGGCAGCGATGGTGGCCGCCAGTGAGCAACAGTGGGGTGATGGGGGTGGCGCCTTCCCCTGATCAGCCAGATCGCCTCCGGCAGAGAGATGCCAGACTGTGGCTTAGGCTGGGGGCCAAGGCAGAGCCAGTTAGGGTCAATCAGGCCGGCACGGGGGCAAGGTAGGGGTGATATGGTGGGCAGGCAGGCTGAGGGGTTAGGGGTGATCAGGCAGGCAGGCAGGCAAGTAGTTAGGAGCCAGCGGTCCAGGATTGTGAGAGGGATGTCCCTCTGCTGGTTTAGACATCCCCCAAGGGGTCCCAGATTGGAGAGGGTGCAGGCTAGGCTGAGGGACCCCCCTCCCCCCCATGCACGAATTTCATGCATCAGGCCTCTAGTCTATAATAATAAAAGCATAATATGCTAATGAGACCAGATGTCCTTCTGGATGTTCTTCTGGATGACCTTCCAGATGAAGTCGCTGCAGCGGGGGCCAAGGCAGAGGCCCACGGCCACCGCAGTGGTGGGGGCAGAGCCCCTTGCTCGAATTTCATGCATTAGGCCTAAGGTATCCTATCTAATAATAGACAAATATGCAAATTGACCATACCTCCGACACACCCACAAGCCACGCCCACCATCCAATCAGAGCGAGTATGCAAATTAACCCAAACCAAGATGGCTATATCCACAGAGAGCAAGGTTTCCTAGGTAACAGAGGAAGCCAAGCTTTCTGCCTGCCCTGGCCAGGCCTAAGCCTCCACTCAAGCTACAAAGTTTAAATTATAGAAGGTAAACAAATTCAAACAAATGGCAGCAGAATGGAACTTGAGAGAGCAGGCCAGGGTTGCCGCCGGCAACAGGGGAAGCAAAGCTTTCCACACACCCTGGCTGGGCCCACCAGCTTAAGGCAACAAAGTTTCAATTATAACACCAACACAAATGCCTGCGGGCCTCGGAGGGAGCCCCAGGTTTGGCTCCGCTCCAGGCTACAAAGTTTCAATTGTAGAAGGAAAATAAATTCCAGATACCAGGGCCTCCACTTGCATTGCCAGGGGGCGTGGCCTGCCTGCAAACCACCACAGGCCCCTCGATCAGGCCGCCCCACGCCCCAAGGGAACCCCACCCTGATCAGGGACACCCTTCAGGGCAAACCAGCTGGCCCCCACCCCTGTACCAGGCCTCTATCCTATTTAATAAAAGAGTAATATGCAAATTGATCATGACTGCAACACACAATATGTCTGCCCCCATGTGGTCAAAGATCCTGCCTGCATGTGGACACAAGATGGCCACCACAAGATGGCCAGCAGGAGAGGGCAGTTGGGAGGCACCAGGCCTGCAAGGGAGGGCAGTTGAGAAGGACCAGGCCTGCAAGGGATAGCAGTTGGAAGTGATCAACCCTGCAGGAGAGGGCAGTTAGGGGTGACCAGGCCGGCAGAGGAGGGAAGTTGGGGGCAAACAGGCTGGCAGCAAAGTGGTTAGGGGGTGATCAGGCTGGCAGGCAGAAGCGGTTAGGGGCAATCAGGAAGGCAGGCAGGCAAGCAGTTGGGAGCCAGCAGTCCTGGATTGTGAGAGGGATGTCCGCCCTAAACGGGCAGTCAGACATCCCTCGAGGGGTCCCAGATTGGACAGGGTACAGAGTGGGCTGAGGAACAACCCCCCTCCATGCACGAATTTCGTGCACCGGGCCTCTAGTCATTAATATTTGGGTAAGTACCAAAAATGCATGCACAAAACAATAGTTGTTTTTTTTTTAAATCCTCACTTGAGGATATATTTTTCCATTGAGTTTAAGAAAGAGTTGAAGAGGGGGGAAAGAGAGAGAGGGGGGAGAGAGAGAGAGAGAGAAACAATGATGTGAGAGAGACATCAATTGGTTGCCTGCCACACTCACTCCGGTGGAGGCTGGGGATGGAACCTACAACCCAGGTACCTGCCCTTTACCAGGAATTAAACCCATGACCCTTCCCTGAGCGGGCCCAGCTCTAACTACTGAGAAATACCAGCCAAGGCAAAAATAAAAATATTTTTGAGGAAATATAAATAAAAAAATAACCATGAGATAAATTTACTTCCTATACATGCTATGTCTTGGTATTTCCCACACAATCCCCACTGTCATCTAACTCCCCTTTTCCTTATAGATGACTTTTAGATTTCAGACAGTAGCTATTTTGTTGCTTATGTGTATCCAATGTTACTATTTACCTGAAAAATCCATGCAGCCCTTTTCTGTGTGGCTCAGTCAGTTGAGAGTTGTTCCCTGCACCGAGAGGTCACTGGTTTGATACCCAGTCAGGGCACATGTCCAGATTGTGGGCTGGATCTCCAGTGGGGAATGCGCAGGAGGCAGCTGATCTATGTTTCTCTTTCACATTGATGTTTCTATCTCTTACTCTCATCTATGTTTCTCTCTCTAAAGTCAATAAAACACACACACACACACACACACACACACACACACACACACACATATATATATATATATATATATATATATATATATATATATATATATTTATTTTTTTTTTTTTTTTAAAGGTCCATGAGGCATGGAAATGCAAAGGTAAGCTCCGGGCCACCTTGGCAGGTCAGTTATATAGTACTGTGGAAGTGATCAAAGAGTATCGAGGGAGGTATGAAGGTTAAGAATTTTTTTTTTAAATGTAAGGAGAAAATATTACTTTAAAAATGCAGGAGTTGAGAGATTAAATAGGAAAATAAGGTTTAATTCCAGTCATGGTCTACTCTACTGTCCTGTGTGAGAAGATTTAGAACAACATTAGCTCATGGTTGCTGAGCTGGAGTTGGATATGCAGAGAAGATAGGAACTAACTTGGGAATCTGTTGGAAATTGAAGAGACCATAAAAAGGCTGGGTATGGTTTGATGAAAGAAGATTCACTTTCATGCATTGGGGGATCTGGAAAAACACAATCAATTAATCATGTTAAGAAAGAGAATAGTCATAAAAAAGACAGCATTTGACAGTTAATATACTGCTCTTGTACTTGTTAATATTATTAACTTAAAAATCCTAATTAGATAGGTTATATATATTATTATTCCTATTTTCAAAATCAGAAAGTGAAACTCATGGCTGGTTAAGTGACTTATTCAAAGTTACAATAAGTGATAGTATACTTCTCATGAGATATCTATCCCAACAGGAGTAACCGTTCAGTAAGTATTTTTGGAATGAAATGGATGAATGAAATTCCTCATTGTAGTTTTTTAAATTGTCATTATTCAAGGGAACTTTGAAATAGCTTCAGAAAACACTTTTCTTATTCCAGACTAATATGTCTTCATTTCTAAAGTAAACAAAGATAACAAAAAGAACCCACAAAATAGATCCTTTAATTCTGGGAAGTGGGATAATTCAAAAGAATAAAATAAATATTAACTATATGCACACTATTATATAATAGATCTCTAGAATTTTTTTCATTTTGCATGACTGAAACTTTATACCCATTGAACAACTCCCCATTTGTGCCACACCCAATCCCCCACCTCCAGCAACCACCATTCCGCTTCCTGCTTCTAAGAGTTTGATGACTTCAGGCATCTCATACAAGTGGAATTATATAGTATTTGTTTTTCTATAACTGACTTTTTCACTTAGCATGATGTCCTCAAGGTTTATTCCATGATGTAGCATATGACACGACTTCCTTATTTGTAAAGGCTGAATACTATTTTATTTTCTTTATCTATTCATCTATCAATGGACACTTAGGTTGCTTTCACTTCTTGACTATTGCGAATAATGCTGCAGTGAATGTGGAAGTACAGATATCTCTTTGAGATTCTGTTTTCAAATTTTAGATAAATTCTCAGAAGTGGGATTCCTAGGTCATATAGTAGTTCCATTTTTAATTTTTTGAGAAAACCCCATTCTGTTTTTCATAGCTATTGCACCTTTTTACATTCCCATCAACAGGACACAAAAGTTCCAGTTTCTCCACATCCTTGTTAATACTTGTTATATTACCAGGGTTTTTTGGTGGCTTTTTTAAATAGCCATCTAACAAGTATAAAGTAACATTCCATTGTGCTTTAATTTGCATTTCCCTGTGGAGTAATGATGTTGAGCATCTTTTCATATACGTGGTGATCATTTGTGTATCTTTGGAGAAATGTCTATTCAAATTCTGTGCCCATTTTTAATCAGGTTTTTTTGGGTTTATTTTGCTGTTGAGTTGTAGGAGTTCCTTATACATTTTGGATATTAATCCCTTATCAGATATAGTTTGCAAATATGCTTCTCCCTCCCCTCCCCCATTCTGTAGGTTGTCTTTTCACTCCATTGATTGTTTATTTTGCTGTGCATATTTTAGTTTGATGTAGTCCCACAGGTCTATTTCTGCTATTGCTGCCTGTGCTTTTGGTGTCAAATCTAAGAAATTGTTGCCATGACGAATGTTGTGAAGCTTATTCCTTATGTTTTCTTCTAGTGTTGGAGAGTGGGAATTTTTGAGCACTCCGGAGAGGCCGTGGACTATACCCCAGATAGAGTTGCCAGTGTTGACACCAGGCCAGGCCTTGAGATATGGCTTCATGGCCCCTTCCCCCTGCACCTCACAAAATAGCCTTGCTAGATAGAACACTGTCAGCTTTCTGAAGAACAGGATGACCCTGTGAGTAACATGGTCGTCATTGGTATAATCTTGATGTTACTTGGGAAAAACTGTTTTGTCTTAGGATTGCTTGTTCTGCAAAAACAGGGTGTGGTTAATGTGCTTAAAAGTGGTCCTACACCAAGGGTCGGGGCTGCTCTCTGACCTACCTATCTGGAAGGCAGATCAGCTGCCGGCCGGCAATAAAGGTTCCCTAAATTTTAATTTGGTTTGGACTCCAGTGGTCTTTACTCGCGTTCGCTCCACAACACTAGGAACTTTATAGTTACAGCAGGCTGTGTAAAGACTGGCCAGTAAACCATCAGATGGCTCTACCATAATGTATCTAACTAATACTCAATTGCTAAACATATAAATTGTTTCTAAGGTTTGCTAATTAAAGTATTATTAGGATAAACATCTTGGCATCTAAGTATCTCTGCACCAATTCACGAATATTTCCTTAAGATGAAGTCCCACAAATAGATTTGGTAAGCAAAAAGCACTAAAATTGTCTATCTTTGCATATTTCTGTATTTGTACCACAATATGTCCCCTGGCCAGTTAGAATATGAAATATTAGGAGGAATGGCAGAGAACAAATAGGATGGACCCCAAATTCCATGGTCTATCATATAAACACCATACTTAAAATCTAAATAATCCTGCTGAGGAAGAGCTGGGCGAGTTACAGAATGATCACAGTGCGTTTCACAGAAGGCTTCATAATAAGTGATGTAAAAATGAAAAGCAAGATATCCAATCAGGCACTCTAGTAGAAGAATGGTATCAGAATGACCAGTTTGGTGAAAAATGCCAAAGGCAAAAATAACCACAAAAAAAGTTTACAAGTTTGGTGTATGTGGAGAGGATAGGTCACTCGTCCTGAAATACTTACAACACAACAGAAAAGAAGCGAAAGTACTTATGTTACCTCTTTCTCTCCCCACCCAAATTATAACAATTGATCTATAAATAAAAAAAGGGTGAGGATACGTAAGAGGACACCTGGCTATTTCAGATGAGTTTTAGTCTTAAGTTTAGCTATTCCTTCCCAGGGTAATGGAAAAACTTTTGGATGGGTGTGAATAAATACTTCTAAGCAATAATGTAGACAGTGGAAGCACTATAAATCTTGGTAAGAATATATTGTGAGTAAATATTCAAAACAGGTGTTGGAGGATTGGAAGTCATGACACTATAGACTTGTAACATTGTCATTGCTTCAGGGAAAGGGGCAGATCATTGAAAGGAAGATTCTGGGGCATCCTTTAGCAAGATAAGTTATTTCAAAGATCATGAGAAGTGGCTCAGGCCAATGGGGCCACCACCTCCCCCACGAAGCACATCTGTGTGCAACAGATACAGTTTCCTTACTGAGCTAGCACAGTCCTGCAGGCCCACGCGTGAGAGGACAAATTAGAAAAATGTTCCCCTTCTTTTCAACAGAAGCAATCCTCATCAGAGCACCAGTTGAATTTGTCTTGGGCAGATGTGCTTTCTTAGAGTGAAATTGCCCTAGTGCGAGACTGGAATGTTGTAGCATCTGCAATAAGACCTTTGGAGTCAGACAGGCTTGGATTGACTCCAGATCTACCCATTACCAGCTTTGTGACCTCCCTGAGACATTTTCTCTTTTGTACAATTGATGTAATAATTTTGTCTTCCTTGCCTTTCTTATTTGAGAAAAAAAGAGCTAGATCACTAGGGTAAAAGTTCAAATAAAAAAGATTTTGTTTCACCCAGCTGGTGTGGCTCAGTGGTTGAGCGCCAACCCATGAACAGGTCACAGTTCGATTCCAGGATGAATTGTGCTTTTTACAGGAGAAAGCCCAGGCAGAAGTAGACTGTTAAAAACAAGCCAACAGCTGACTAGGAAACCTTCTGTTAGGCCTGTCCTGGGTCATATTTTGCTACAAATACTAAAGTCAAATGAAATTGCTTAATGACTGTAATGATAAAAGATACTTTCCAACCACCAGAGGGAAGGTGAAGTGATTTAAAAATTGATGTCACCTAAATATGTTGATTGTCTTATACAAAATGACACTTTGGGCATCACATTTTATTCTTTTTCACCAGGGAATTAATTTAAATTTGCTATTTCTCAGATGAGTTCAGATCATGAATTTTACCAACATATATAATTAAAGACCTTGATTAATAATGTTTCCACAATAATTGTCTGTATTCTAATTTTCTGTATCTTAGACTATAGATTTAGGGTAGACATGATGTTTTGCTAGAAAATGTAAATCCTGAAGATTTTCATTATGCAAAAAGATTAATGAGTAAAATATAAAGTTGTTTCCCCAATAAGAATGTCTATTTGTTTGAAGTTTTAATATAGTCTTAAAATATTTCAGATACCATTTACTCTAAATAACAAATATTTAAAAAGAGAAATAGGGTTGAAAATCTAACTCCAGAATATTGTTGTTTGAGCAATATTCTGGGCATAAATTACCTGTAAAAAGAAGCTGTCTGGAAAAGTGGGTAAATAATTTATTAGTTCAGTACAGAGCTTGCTATTACAGGAACTTGGGTGAATTCTTTTCTAAAATAAACCAAAAAAAGCATTTAACAAGTGGATTAGCATTTCCTGACCTATCTATATTATAAATTTGCACATTGGTTTTTCTCAAAGTGTATAAAACTAACAGTAATAGGCTGTATTCTTAAGATCTGAACACTCTTTAACATGCTCTATATTCCTTACCCTGTGCAGCAGAGAGTTTGGGAAATTAGGTCCCTTGGGTAGAACTGAAGTGTGTGCACAGTTATGAAATCATGAAATTGTGAACTTGACCAAGGTCTATAGGTCACATTTGCCTTATCTCCATAAATGAGGAAGTTGGGTTAGATTGGATGTTCAACACTGAGATCTTTTAATCTTCTAAAAAGATTTTTTAAATGTTGGAATATTTTTAGATTTACAAACATGTTGCAAAGATAGTACAGAGAACTCCCATACACCCCCCACCCAGTTTCCTCTGTTATTAACACCTTACATTACTATGGTACATTTGTCACAATTAAGGAACCAACATTGGTACATTGCTATTAACTGGCCGCCACATTCTTTGTTGATTTCACCAGTTTTCCCCAACGTCATTCTTGTGTTCCAGGATCTATCCAGGATACCACTTGACATTAGTCACCATGTCTCCCTATTTTCCTCTGGTCAGTTATAAGTTTTCAGACTTTCCTGATTTGCAATGACCTTGACAGTTTTGGACAGTGTTGGTCAAGTGTTTTGTAGAATGTCCCTTCATTTGGATTTGTCTGATATTTTCCCTATGATTAAACTGGGGTATGGGTTACTATTCTCATTACATCATATCAAGGGAACATGCTATTAAAATAACTTACCACTGATGGTGTTGACCTTGATCACCTACCAAGGTAGTGTTTGCCAGGTTTATTTCCTTTCCCCTCTTTTTAATACTCTGCTTCTTGGGAGCAGGTCACCTATTTAACTCTACTTTATTATTTTGTCGCTCAAATTGGCTCCCTTTTGTTTTTTTGAGCACTTATTACTTTCTTCTCTCTCTCTCTCTCTCTCTCTCTCTCTCTCTCTCTCTCTCTCTCTTTTTTCTTTATTGATTGAGGTATTACTTATGTGTCCTTATCCCCCAATTGCCCCCTCACTCCCTCCCACTCGTGCCCTCACCCTACTATTGTCTGTGTCCATTGGCTAGGCTTATATGCATACATACAAGTCCTTTGGTTGATCTCTCCCCCTTCTCCCCACCCTCCCCTGCCTTCCCTCTGAGGTTTGGTGGTCTGATCGATGCTTCTCTGTCTCTGGATCTGTTTTTGTTTATCAGTTTATGTTGTTCATTATATTCCACAAATGAGTGAGGTCATGTGATACTTATATTTCTCTGACGGACTTATTTCACTTAGCATAATGCTCTCCAGGTCCATCCATGCTGTTGCAAATGGTAGGAGTTCCTCCCTTTTTATAGCAGCACTAGAGGCCCGGTGCACGAAATTCGTGCACTGGGGAAGGTGTCCCTCAGCCCAGCTTGCACCCTCTCTAATATGGGACCCCTCGGGGGATGTCCAACTGCAGGTTTAGGCCCGATCCCTGTGGAATCGGGCCTAAACCTGCAGTTGGACATCCCTCTCACAATCAGAGACCCCTGGCTCCTAACTGCTCACCTACCTGCCTGATTGCCCCCAAATACCCTCCCCTGCTGGCCTGATCATCCCCAAGGCTTTTATTAGTATAGATATGACCCTACACAGAAAATTTTACTAACCCTGCTTTACAATAAGGGCTTGACGATTGAATCATTAGGACCAGACACCAAGATTTTCTTTCTTTGAATAGTGGAGGGAATACTTATCTTGTCTTTAAGTTCCCCGGAAATTAAAATGAGATAATGACTTAGAAAAGTATAAAAGCACCATATAAAGACAACTGTCTTTTTAATGAAGTGGTAAAATGAAAAATACTTTTTATTCTCCCCTTCCTTCCTTTACAGCTTTTATTTAAACTTTGAAATTTATAAAAATTTCACTCCAATTTTCATTTCTTTACATTCAACATTATTTTGTATTGGTTTCAGGTTTTATATTAGTTACAGAATAGTGGTTAGACAATCATATACTTTACAAAGTGTTCCCCGATATTTCTAGTACCCACCTGGCATCATACCATCATTACAACACTATTGACTATATTCCCTATTTAAGTGACAATGGATTTACAGGTTCCTTTCAGTCTTTCTTTTGTGTTGCTCGTCCTTCCTTTTCTTTCTCACTTCTTCCCTCATTTTCTTTATATAGTATCTCAATTGGCCTTCAAAGCTCAGTGAAGGCACTGGGACACGCTTAATCCATTTTATAGACCAGGAAACTGAGGCCAATTCCAGTTGGCTGTGGAACTTGACTCAACACACAGGAAGCCCTCAGAGCCATGCTCTTTGTGCTTCCTAAGGGGCAGCCGCCCAGCAAACAGAACAAACCTTCCAGTCAGGCTTCAGAGCCTCTTTCTCGAGCACCTCTTCATTGCGGATGCTCCACATTCTTTCCTCTCCCCCCATTCTTTACTGCCCCCCCTTCTCCGAAGCAGGTGGAAGGCTTCCCACTCACTGCATAGGCATGCTCTGCCATGGGGCAGGGTGTCGCGAGCTTGCTTTTGGGTCAAGGCAGGAGCAGGAGCCACTGCCTCTGAAGTGGGAAGGCCACCTGAGCGTGGCCGGTTAGCACTGGGAGCTTCTCTGAATCACATCAGTCAGTCCAGTACCCTGCAGTGCAGCACCCCTCCACTGAGGTGGCACCACCCCTCAACCCCAGCCTCAGGGGTGAGGGTCCTTGCCTCTCTGCCAGGAGTCTTTCCATGCCCCTTGATCCCTGGCTGGGCCCACCCACGTCTTGGGGGCACTGCAGATGAGGCAGATCCCTGCCCTAGGTCTCCGCAAAGCTATGAATCTGTGGCCAGAGGCCTGGTCTGGGTCTCAGCAACCACATGCCTGCAATGTTCCCAGGGACCCCGGGAGCGGCTGGGCGGGCCGGCCACGCCCCCCCTGGTTGCTGATTTCCCCAGGGACACCCGGGAGCGGCTAGATGGCCCCGGCCACGCCCCCCGTTTTGCGGATCTCCCTAGGGCCCCCGGGGAGCGGCTGGGCGGGGTGGCCACGCCCCCCCCGGGTTGCCAATTTCCCCAGGGACCCCTGGGAGAGGCTGGGTGGGCCCAGCCACGCCCCCCCAGGTTGACGATCTCCCCAGGGCCCCCAGGGAGTGGCTGGATGGGCCCGGCCACGCCCCCCCCACCCCCCGTTTGCCAATCTCCCCAGGGACCCCCGGGAGCAGCTGGGCGGGCCTGGCCATGGACCCCATTTTGCTGATCTCCCCAGGGACCCCCAGGAGCAGCTGGGCAGGGTGGCCACACCCCCCAGTTGCTGATCTCCCCAGGGACCCCCGGGAGCGGCTGGGCGGGGCAGCCATGCCCCCCCCCCCAGTTGCTGATCTACCCAGGGATCCCCGGGAGAGGCTGGATGGGCCCGGCCACGGCCCCCCCCCCCCCCCCCCGGTTTGCCAATCTCCCTAGGGACCCCCGGGAGAGGCTGGGCGGGCCTGGCCACGCTCCCCCAGGTTGACGATCTCCCCAGGGACCCCCGGGAGAGGCTGGATGGGCCCCACCACCACCCCCCCCCCAGATTGCCGATCTCCCCAGGGACCCCTGGAGCAGCTGGGCAGCCAGGTCTCGCCTCCCCGGGGCGGTGATCTTCCCAGCGACCCCTGGAACTAAGAGGACTGGGCGCCGCCATCTTGATCTTCTCAACGGCCCAGATAGGCCACCCAGAGTCCCGCTCCCCAGCCTCCCGCCGGCCCAATCGTGGGCGTAGCAGAGGTGCGGTCAATTTGCATGTTTCTCTATTATAAGGTAGGATAGTATTCCATTATGTAGATGTACCACTGTTTTCTAATCCACTCATCTGCTGATGGGCACTTAGGCTGTTTCCAAATCTTAGCTATTATAAATGGTGCTGCTATGAACATAAGGGTGCATATATCCTTTCTGATTGGTGTTTCTGGTTTCTTGGGATATAGTCCTAGAAGTGGGATCACTGGGTCAAATGGGAGTTCTACTTTTAGTTTTTTGAGGAAACTCCATTACTTTCTTTTTTGTTGTTGTTGTTAATCCTCACCCAAGGATATTTTTCCACTGATTTTTAGAGAGAGTGGAAGTGAGAAGGATTGACACACAGAGAGAAATATGAATGTGAAAGAGACACATCAATCAATTGCCTTCCACATGTGCCCTGACCAGGGCCAGTGATAGAGCCTGCAATCGAGATAGATGCCCTTGACCAGAATAGAACCTGCGACTTTCAGTCCATGGGTCAATGCTCTATACACTGAGCCAAACTGGTTAGGGAGAGCACTTAATACTTTCTAACCTCTAAGATGCAACTTTTAAAAACTTTATTAAGAGTTTATTTTCTTTTTAAAAAAAAATATATTTTATTAATTTTTTACAGAGAGGAAGGGAGAGGGATAGAGAGTTAGAAACATTGATGAGAGAGAAACATTGATCAGCTGCCTCCTGCACACCTCTTACTGGGGATGTGCCCACAACCAAGGTATATGCCCTTGACCAGAATCGAACCTGAGACCTTTCAGTCCGAAGGCTGACGCTCTATCCACTGAGCCAAACTGGTTAGGGCTGGATTTTATTTTCTTAGAGAAGTTTTAGGTTCACATAAAATTGAGAAGAAGGTACCTAAATGTTTAATATATATCCAGTTTCCCTTCCTTCTCTCCCATTATCAACATTTCCAATCAGTGGTACATCCTATATAATAATCCTATATAATAAAGAGGTAATATGCAAATTGACCATCACTCCAACACACAAGATGGCCTCCCCCATGTGTTCAAAGATGGCCACCCCCATGAGGACAAAAGATGGCCGCCACAAGATGGCCGGCAGGGGAGGGAAGTTAGGGGTGACCAGGTTGGCAGAGGAGGGCAATTGGGGGCAACCAGGCCTGCAGGGGAGGGCAATTGGGGGGAACTAGGCCAGCAGGGGAGGGAAGTTGGGGGGAACCAGGCCAGCAGGGGTGCAGTTGGGGGCGAGCAAGCCAGCAAGGGGTCAGTTGGGGTTGAGAAGGCTGGTGCGGGGGGCAGTTGGGGGAGAGCAGACTGGCAGGGAGGGGCAGTTGGGGGCAAACAGGCCGGCAGGCAGAGTTGTTAGGGGTGATCAGGCAGGCAGGCAGGTGAGTGGTTAGAAGCCAGCGGTCCCGGATTGCGAGAGGGATGTCCCACTGCCGGTTTAGGCCTGATCCCACAGGGGTCCCGGGGTTGCGAGAGGGTGCAGGCTGGGCTGAGGGCACCCACCCCACCCCCTGTGCCCGAATTTCATGCACCAGGCCTCTAGTAATGATAATAAACCTACATTGACAAATCATCATCACCTGAAGCCCACAGTTTACATTAGGGTACACTTTCATGTTCAGACAAGTATATAATGACATGTATCCACCACAGTAGTATCATACAGAATAGTTCTACTTCTCTAAACATTCTTTGTGCTCCACCTATTCATTCCTTCCCTCTAACCTCTGACAACCACTGATCTTTTTACTGTCTCCATAGTTTTGTCTTTTTCAAAATGTCATAGAATTGGAATCATACAGTTGTAGCTGTAATGGAAAAAGCCTTTTCTTTCCCATGTGGTAAAAACCCAGTTCTTCCCTACTGTGTGTTTCTTCCCTGTGTGTCTCCTTTAGTACCGACACAGAACACTTCACTTCTGACACTTCTGGTCACCAAATACGTGGAGGTTTTCCCCCACAACAACAAGCAAGACTCTGACACCATCTGGGTGTCCTACAACTTAAGATAGTATCAGGTCTCACAGGTAAGGGCTCAGTCCCACAAGAATGCCCCCTCCCCCACCTCAGACACCAGTTGCAAGCTCACATTATCACCTATGCCTCTGACCAATGGCTATAGATAGGAGGTTGCAATGACCTCCTCTTCAGGTTTAATTTGTTATCATGTCTCACAGAATTCAGGGAAACACCTACTTGTGTTTACCAGTTTATTAAAGAACTAGAGGCCTGAAATTTATGCATGGGGGTGTCCCCTCAGCCCAGCCTGGATCATCTCCAATTCAGGACCCCTCGGGGGATGTCCGACTGCTGGTTTCCAGACATTGGCAGTCTGGAAACCAGCAGTCGGACATCCCTCTCACAATCTGGAACTGCTGGCTCCTAACTGTTCACTTGCCTGCCTGCCTGATTGCCCCTAACTGCCCCCCCGCCCCGCCAGCCTGATTGCCCCTAATCATTTGGTTGCCCCTAACCACCTCTGCCTGCCAGCCTGATTGCCCCTAACTGCCCTCCTGCCAACCTGGTCACCCCCAACTGTCCCCTCTGCCAGCCTGGTCACCCCTCACTACCCCCCTTTGCTGGCCTGGTCACCCCTCACTGCACCCCCTTGCCGGCCTGGTTGCCCCAAGCAACCTGCTGGTCAGTCATTTGGTTGCCCCTTGCTAGCCCCCCTGCCGGCCTGGTCTCCCCACGCAGCCTGCTGGTCAGTCATTTAGTCATTCCTTGCTAAACCCCCTCCTGGCCTGGTTGCCCCATGCAGCCTGCTGTTCAGTTGTTACTGTGAGGGCCTTGTGACCAATTTGCATATTACCCTTTTATTAGTGTAGATATCATAAAAGATACAGATGAACAGCTCATTAAAGAGGTACATAGGATGAGGTCTGGAGGATTCTGTGGGCAGAAGCTTCAGGCCCCATGGAATTGAGGTGCATCACTGTCCTGGGAAATGGATGTGTTTGCCATCTTGGAAGCTCTCTGACCCCATAATTTTGGAATATTATGGAGGCCTCCTTATGTGGGCATAATCAGTTATAAACTCATTTCCAGACCTTCTTCTCTCTCTGGAGGATGTAGGCTCTGGGGTGAGGCTGAAAATTCCAGGCTTCTAATCATGGCTTGGTCTTTCTGGTGACCAGCCCTATCTAGGAGCCCACCCAGAGTTGCCTCATTAAGACAAGAGATGATCCTAGTGCTCTGATCACTGAGGAAATTACAAGGATTTCAGGAGCTCTGTTCCAGAAACTGGGGGCAGAGTACAATATATATAGTTTCTATGATCTCACACAGCCTTTTAAAATTGGCTACTTTCACTTACTAATACATATTTTATGTTCTTCCATGTCTTTTCATGGCTCATTTCTTTTCAGCACTGAATAACATTTCATTGTTTGCTGTACCACAGTTTACTTATTTATTAATCTACCAAAGGACATCTTGTTTGCTTCCATGTTTTGGTAATTATAAATAAAGCTGCTTTGTGTGAACACAAGTTTTTAACTCCTTTGGGTAAATAACAAAGAGTAAGATTTCTGGAATATGCTGTAAGAGTGCATTTTGTTTTGCAAGACATTGTCAAACTGTCTGTACCATTTTGCATTCCCACCAGCAATGAATGAGAGTTCCTGTTGCTCCACATCCTCACTACCATTGAACAACAGTGAGATACCATAACACACCTTTTAGAAAAGCCAACATCAAATGGTGGTGAGGATGTGGATTAACAATGTGGTCCATCCATACAGTGGAATATTGCTGTCTCAAAGAGAAATGAAATTCTCACAGGTGCTATAACATGGATGAACTTGAGGACATTATATTGAGTGGAATCAGCCAGTCACAAAAGGTCAGATCCTGCACGATTCCAATTATATGAGGTTCCCAGAGCAGTTGGATTTATAGACAGAAAAAAGAATAGGGTTTAGCAGGGGCTGGGAGAGAGGGAGCTGTTGTTTAATTGGGACACACTTTCAGTCTGGGAAGATGGATAAGTTCTGGAGATGTATGGCGGGGATGGTAGCACAACAATGTGAATGTACTTAATGCCACTAAATTGTATAATTAAAAAGCAACAATTTTATGTTATGTATATATATTTAATTTTATTTTTAACATATTTTTATTGATTTCCAAGAGGAAGGGAGAGGGAGAGAGAGAGGATGAGAGAGAATCATTGATCAGTTGTCTCCTGCACACCCCCTGCACTTAGGGTCCAGCCAGAACCCAGGCATGTGCCCTGATAGGGAATCGAACCATGACCTCCTGAGTTCATAGGTCAACACTCAATCACTGAGCCACATTGGCTGGGCAAGGTTATGTATATTTTACCACAGTTTTTTTTTTTTAATCTTAAAATAATAAAATGTTTTAAAATGCTAAAAATATATTAATTACCTACAATTACATAGTAAGCCCATAAATAGTGCTGTATTGTAGTATACACCCCAAACAATGGCCATTTCCAACCTGCCCCTAGCTCCATCTATATCCAATCAGAGTATAAGTAACTTGAAGAAGAGACCTTTTTTTTTTTTTTTTCATCTTAAGTTCTTGTACAAGTCTGAGTACAGTATATATCAGAGACCATTTAGCCATGGAAATTGAGAGAGAGGGGGCTGTTGAGACCATGGTCTAGGGTTTCACACCCTCCTATACGTGTTTTTGCTTCACTCCACACTTCTTCCCTATACCTTCCCAGTGGACTTGAACATATGTGCTATTGGTCATTCAGGGATGGGGAACATCTGACCCGCAGGCCATAGAAAGCCCTCAAAATCATTTGGGCTGGCCCTGCCAAGGCATTAGGGGTGAGTTAATTAAGTGTTTGACCAAATATAGCAGGCTAACCTTTAAGTTGATAATTTTGAATGACCCACAAATGATGTTATATATATCCAAATGGTTCTTGGCAGAAAAAAGGCTCCCCACCCCTGGAAATGAATATGAAAACAAATATACTTAAACCCAATGTTGATTATCCATCAATGCTCTGGCTGGGAGAGCAAGGGCAGGAGGGGAGGCGACTTAAAATATATGCCACATGGAAATTGTACAGTATAACTAGTAAAGCCAACTTATATATTAAAATGCTGTATGATAAATTACTGTCAGAATCTCATAAACATACCTAAATTGGTTACTGAAATAGTGGCTTAAGTCAGGTTGCCATAACAACAAAGCATAGACTAGGTGGCCTAAACAACAGAAATTTCTCACACTTCTGGAGGTTGAAAGTCCAAAATCAAAGTGCTGGCCAATTCGGTTCCTGGTGAGGACCTGCTTCCCTGCTTGCCAAAGGCCCCCTTCTCTTTGTGTCCTCATATGGCAGAGAGATAGAGCTCTGGTCCCTTCTTCTTCTGATGAGAACACTTATCCCATCATGGGAGCACCATTTTCATAACTTCACTAAACCTAATTACTCCACCAAACTGAACTTCACATTGGGGATTAGGGCTTCAACATATGAATTCTGGGTGTACATGAACATTCAGTCCCTGATAGCTGGATAGATTAGGACAGCAGGTAACATGATGAAACAATGTAAAGGAAGGACTGGTTGCATACCCTAAGCCAGAGGTTCTCAAAACGTAGGTGCCCTGAGTTATATTTTGTTACAAATTTATGATTGAGTAAATTGGGGGTAGGACCTGACAGTGTGAATTTTTGTCAAGTTCCCAGGTGATGCTGATATTGCTGGTCTGCGGACCACACTTTGAGAACCACTGCAGTAAATAATTGAATGAGGCAGAAGCACAGTTGATAATTTAACCCTGTCTTCCTGATCTATATCACCAGAACACTACTTGAAAACTCACTGGGGCGGGGGGTGGAGGGGCAGGGGAAGGCTGGAGGGGGCCAAAGTATTACGTATGTAATACTTTCAACAATAAAAATGTATTTAAAAAAGAAAAAGAAAACTCAACCACAGAGACTCATCATCAACTTTCCTTCTGACAGTCAAAATGCAGTGGATGTGATTTGGAAATGATTTCAATTGGGAGGAAGGAACACCAAGGGGATTTTTCTAACCTCCCATTTACAAAGTGAGGTAATTTCTACTTATAATTAGGAAAACAAATATATTGTGGTTTGGAATGTCAACAAACTTTGACAAGACCTATTTGAGTTACTATTTGTCTGTACCAGGAGAAAGTCACCTCTCTAGACCGCAGTATTCTACATGTAACATCAGAAGCTCAGACTATGTGGCTGGAAAGGTATTTCTAGCCAAAGCATTCCAGTGTTCCATTCACTCATTTATTCAGCAGATTTTTGGAATATCTTTGTTGAACTGGGCTTTGTGCTGGGCACTAAGAATAAAGCCATGAGCAAAACAAAATTGAGTGTTTTAATTAATGGATACACAAAGCAGTGTGAGTCAAGTCAGGAAGATGGGGTTTTATTTCTACCACCACCTCTGAGTAATTAGCACCCAGGATTCTAATCTACCACCACTCTAAATAAATAGCACCCAGGATTATCCTAATATATAAAAACCCTGGGTCTGTCACATCCACAACAACCAGAGGCTCGACCAACTGGAAGTCAGTCCTGCAGTCAGCGCTAGATTGCTGAGGGGACCCAGCACTGACTGCTATGGCTGCAAGTGCGGTGCCCCAGCACTGACTGCTAAGGGGGCTGAGAATGAGGCCTAGAGAGAGGCCTAAAGAGAGAAGCAGGGTCTGATCCATAGCCTCTGTGGCAGCTGTCGATCAGCACTTGCCTCTCTCTTTCTTTCCAGGCCTGGCCAGCAACCGCACCTCCATTTCTCTCCAGGCCTCCACTGGGGCTGCTGATCAGCCCCACCTTTCTGATCAGGCCCCATTGATAGGCCTAGAGACACTGACTGGCATAGAAACCAACCAATCAGAACCAAATCTGGGTCAACAGTGAGGAGCCAATGGCTGCCTAGGAGGCAGAGCTTTTAACACTGACTGGCATAGAAACTGACCAATCAGAATCAAATTGGCCAGCAGAGGAGGGCAGTTGGGGGCGATCAGGCCAGCAGGGGAGGGCTGTTGGGGGCGAGATCAGGCTGGCAGAGGAGGGCAGTTGGGGGCGATCAGACTGGCAGGAGAGAGAAGTTGGGGGTGACCGGGCCAGCAGGGGAGGGCAGTTGGGGGCCATGAGGCCAGCAGGGGAGGGCAGTTGGGGGTGAGATCAGGCCAGCAGTGGAGGGCAGTTGGAGGTGAGATCAGGCTGGCAGGGGAGGCCAGTTGGGGGTGATCAGGCTGGCTGGGGAGCAGTTAGGGGGTTATCAGGCTGTCAGGCAGAAGCAGTTAGGGACAATCAAATCAGACAGGTAGGAAGGTGAGCGGTTAGGAGCCAGCAGTCCCAGATTGTGAGAGGTATATCTGACTTCTGGTTAAAACCGGCAGTCAGACATCCCCCGAGGGGTCCCAGATTGGAGAGGGTGCAGGCTGGGCTGAGGGACACCCCCCTCCCCCAGTGCACGAATTTTGTGCATCAGGCCTCTAGTATTATATACACTGAGTGGCCAGATTATTATGACCACCCCATCAGTACTTCGTTGGGCCACATTTTGCCTTCAATACTGCGGCATTGACTCCACGAGATGTTGAAAGGTGATGCGAGGAATCTGACACCATGCCTGATGAATAGCACTGTCCAGTTCTGTGAGATTTGATGGTTGTGGAACCAGCTGCCTGATGGCTCTTTTAACTTCGTCCCACCAATGCTCAATTGGATGAGATCTGGTGATTGTGGGGGCCACCTAAGCAAGGTAAAGTCTCCCTCATGTTCTTGAAACCACTCCTGCACAATACGAGCACCATGGCATGGCACATTGTCTTGTTGGAAGAAGCTATCTCCATTGGGATACGCCATCAACATGATAGGATGAACTTGATCAGCACTGGTACTTAGGTATGTTGTGCTACTCAGACGTTGCTTCACACGAATTAAAGGGCTCAAATCATGCCAGGAAAACATGCCCCAAACCATAACACTGCCCCCACTAGCTTGAAGGGTTGTACTCATCCATGTGGGGTGCATGCTTTCATGCTGTTTCCACGAAATTCTCACTCTGACATCTGCATGATGCAACTGGAAACGTGATTCATTGGACCACATGACTTTTTTCCAATGCTCTACTGTCCAATCCTTGTGTTCCTGTGCGAATTGGAAATGTTTTATCTTGGTAACTGCAGACAGCAGAGGTGTTTGAACAGGCCTTCGGCTTCCATATCCCATACAATGCAGTATACGTCTAATTTGCCTACAAACACCAGGTGGTCATAATAATCTGGCCACTCAGTGCAATAGCACTCTGAATAATAGCATTCAGGATTCCATTTGGCTTCTTTTTCACCTACAACAAAATAACATTATAACAATCACCCAACCTACCCATCAACACATTTCAGTTATTGCAAGCATGAGGCAAGACTGTCAATAACAGTGGAAAGCCTTATAATAAACTTTTCTCTCTTTACCCAGAATATAAGAACTACAATGATGTTTCCGAACAGAACCAACCATTTTATTGCCATTTTCCTATATAAAATGTTTTGTTTTTTCCTGAGTCTACCATAATTAGAAAAGTGAACTATAGCAGCCTAGAGCAATTTATTAAATCTAAAGCCTTGAATCCAGAAATGTGTTTTGTACCAAACTGTTTTAAGAACAGTGAGCCCTGACCTGTGTGGCTTAGTGGGTTGAGCATTGTCCTATGCACCATGAGGTCACTGGTTTGATTCCCAATCAGGGCACATGCTCAGGTTGCAGGTTCGATCTCTAGTAGGGAGCATGCAGGAGGCAGCCAATCAATGTTTCTCTATCTCATCACATGTTCTCTTTCTTTCTCTATCTTCTTTTGTCTCTTTAAAAAAATCAATAAAAACATATTTTTTAAAAAAAGAACAGTGAATAGTTATCATAACCCAGTCAATTGATACCATTTGCCTTATGAGCCCAAGATTTTAATTACCGTAATTTGTAAATCCTACAGAACAACTCAAAACACTGTTTTTAGTAAGTTACTTATATCAAGCACGAATTGTGTGCTAATATTACATTTATTTATAGAATCTAATACTTATGTGGCTTTGTATATTTCATAAATGCATTCTTCACATAGAATTCCCACGAGAAATCTATCTTCTCAATAAAAACTGTACTGCATTCTTTTAATCTAATTGATTCAAATCAAAGTTCAATTTTTATTGATGGTAGAACTAGAAGATGTTCATAGACACTTAACTTCTTTGTCTGAGTAATCCTGAGGTTTATACTCTGAGGATTAAATAAATGGTGCATATGAAAGCACTTTGTCAATGATATTAATGAAGAATGATATAAATATTAAGTACTGTATGTATCCCTCATTTAAAACTAGATATTCAATGAGTAGAAACTAATTGCCTATAAAGGAAGTAAAATTTTTTCTGATGTTCCAACTCAATGGCCTGTTTGGTTGTTGTTTTATTTTAATGTGTATCTGTGAAGGGTACTGATAAGAATGAAATAGTTACATTATATCTTTGCTCATCCTTGGAAAACAGATTACTGTGGAGTCAAGGAAATGCAGATGAATGCTTTTATTGTGGTTTTTATTTGCTTTTGTGTTTTCTTCTTTAAAATTCTTAAATATCACAAAAATAATAAAAACTTGCTGTGCTGAGTAAAACAAAACAGAGATTTATAAAGAAATGAGTGTTTAATTCTTCTCCCTCCTCAAATTCCACATCCAGAATAGTGTTAACATTTTACTCAGTGTACTTCCATGTATTTCTCTGAGCTCGTGTGAACATATAAGTTACCCTCTCTCTCCGTCCTTTTCTCCCTCTCTTATTTCTTTCCATCTTTTTTCCCTTCCTTCTTCCTCCTCCCTTCTTCTCTCCCTGTCTCCATTTCTCTTTATCCTTCTTTATTTTTCTTCACTTAAAAAATGCAATATATCATGTACTACTCACTGTGAAACTTGCTTATACTTTTACTTGAATATGTAATACGCATCCTTTTCAGTCAATACTAGTACATATAGCTCTAACTTATTCTTTTTAAATATCATTCTTTTTAAGTAGGTACACTACTGCCTAAAGTATAAATACACTGTCTTTATTCAACCTGTAATCTATTGGTGAACATTTGTGTTTGCTTTCTTTTTTTTTTTTCTTCTCTTCTTTTTTTTTTTGAGGGGACATGGGTATTATTACAGTTTTGTTGTAGTAAATTCCCTTATATATGTAGCTATATAAGCTAGATCTACAAAATGAGATTTTCATTATTATTTTGAAAACATAGAGAATTTAGAATTTTGGTAGGAGAGGACAGAGCTAGCACCTTCATATTAGACTATCTCTAGATAGGAGAAAATGGTGCACTGTATGTTAATATGCATATGGCAGTGACTGTGTGTTATAATAAGATCCTTCAAGGATTTTACTATGTTATTATCATTATTACTTGCCTCTTAAAATCTAACTTTATATTTAATTAGGTTTAAAGTCGATGTGGGCAGTGATAAAACCAATTTAGTAATAACTGTAATTATTAATGAAACTATTATTCATTGTTCTTTATAATCACTAATTATTTTATTATTCAGATAAATCTAATATCATGCAGATTTTAGTGATGCACATATTATGTTGAGATTAAAAATGGATCTCTTAAATTCCAGGTGGCGAGGTGCACTGCCTTCTGAATTCTCACTGAACTCTAACAGTCAATTTTATTATGGGGACAAGTGGCTCTGGACTTAGAAGTTGCCTACTTACTTAAGGTATGAAAAACTCTATCTTATTTATAAAATGTGTTTAAAGTTAGTATTTATTTCATCTTCTCTACATGCTGCAGAATTTTTAAATTTAGAGAGTGAATTAGGGTTTGTAAATCAAATTCTGTATTGTAAGTACCAGTTTTGGAAAAGTACATTCTGAGTATTTTTGTAAAGAAAGCTTTTGAAACATGGATGCCCATTTATAAAACAACATGTTTTAAGAATTTGGAGTGTTTTTAAATATCACATTCTTAGAGACATCCTATATAATAAAGGCCTAGGTGGTGTCATGCCCTCACGTGACTTCATCACAAGATGGCCACCACAGATGGCTGCCACAAGATGGCTGCCACAAGATGGCCAGCAGGGGAGGGCAGTTGTGGGCAAACAAGCCAGCAGGGGAGGAAAGTTGTGGGCGAACAGGCCAGCAGGGAGGGCAGTTGGAGCGATCAGGCCAGCAGAGAAGGGCAGTTGGAGGTGATCGGGCCAGCAGGGGAGGGCAGTTGAGGGATGATCAGGCTGGCAGGCAGAAGCAGTTAGGGGCAATCAGGCAGGCAGGCAGGCAAGTGGTTAGGAGCCAGCAGTCCCAGATTATGAGGGGTCCCAGATTGGAGAGGGTGCAGGCCAGGCTGAGGGACATCCCCCCCCCCATGCATGAATTCCGTGCACCCAGCCTCTAGTATGTAATATAATGTTTAAAAAGTCACATTCTTTTAGAGGATTTACAAATCCAGTTGGATATTTTAAACCTGGAAGCCACATGCCTATTATTGATGAGAGCCAATGCTTCCCTGAGATGACACTCCCTGTTTCTGTTTGTGGGGATGCAGCCTCACAACCTTATCACTGGCCTTTCCTGTAGCTCCTGAACAAGGGCTTTCTGGTCTACTGGTTCTTTTTCAATGTATGTTCAGGGCAGACAACTATGAACTGGGCTGTCCTAACTTAGTTGCTGGTAAGACAAAGGAGCAAAGGTCTCATGCAGACCAACCCACTCAGAGCAGACTGAGGCAGGGACTGTCCCTTTGGTCCGGACACTCTTCTGCTTTGATTCTTATCAGAATTGCAAATGGCTCAGTTGGCGCAGTTAAGTGTGTCTAATGATAGGGTGAAATCCTGGAGTTCAAACAGTGCAGAGAGAAAATTTGTATTTTCATGGGATTATAGTACTTGCAACAGGCCCCACATGATGGGATTTGGTAATTGTCAGTATTGTCAAAATGGCATTTCTTTTTCCTTTACCATCATGACTGCATCTATGCAATTTGTCATACTAGCTATCAAACAGAGCATTAGAGAAACTGGCTAAACCAACAAAAGCATATTCACACTCTTTGTATCCACATCTCTATCACCCGTTATTAAATCAATTATTAAGCCTCAGTTTAGAGTAGATTTCTTGGGGGTGGAATAGCTCTTTTATCATCCCATTACTGTAGTCAGGGGCTTCTTTAACTCTTTTCTGGATAAACATTTTTAGCTCCCTTAAGAGACTGGAATAAAATGTAGTAAAATAAAATAAAATAGGCAAAAAGAAGAGTGTCCTATATCTGCTGCAGAGGAAATATTTGGTGATTTGTCTTAAAGTAAATAAGATAAATATGCAAGCCTTGGGGAAAAGTGACTCACTGGCTTAACCAGCACAGATAAAGCATGAAGGCCATGTTAAAAATGTGCTGATTTTTTTCTCTGTATCTACCAGGCAAAATTCCTCCTTAGTAAATTATTTGTATCTTTTGAAAAAGCTCTCCTCCCTTAATTTAAGTTAGCCGATTCAATAACACTTAGTCAACAAAAAAAAAATGTTTAAAGGAGATCCTATCAGAGAGGCAATCACATATAATAAAAGCCTAATATGCTAAGTGTCTGGTCATCCAGTCATCTGTTCAACCAATCAAAGTGTAATATGCTAATGATATGCTAAGGCTGCTCAACTGCTCACTATGATATGAACTGACCACCAGGGGGCAGACAGTCAACCAGTCAACCAGTCACTATGACGTGCACTGACCATCAGAAGGCAGACACTCTGACAGGTAGGTTAGCTTGCTGCTGGGGTCCGGCCAATTGGGACTGAATGAGATGGGCCAGACACACCCTAGAGCCCTCCTCTGATCCCTCCCCAGCTGGCCAAACTCCTGTGTCCCTCCCTGGCCCTGATTGTGCACTGGTGGGGTCCCTTGGCCTGGCCTATGCCCTCTTGCAATCTGGGACCCCTCGGGGGTATTGGAGAGCCAGTTTCAGCCTGATCCCACAGGCCAGGCCGAGGGACCCCACTGGTGCACAAATTCATGCACCGGGCCTCTAGTATTGCATATTATCTTAGAAAATGAGCTGTGAAATCAAATTGTTTGAGTTGAAACTACTTTTTAAAAAATATTTTGAGTGGTAAAGGTATGTAAAACTCTCTCTTCTTCCATTTTCTCCTCTGTGAATGGGAATGATAACTGTTTAGCTCTTCAAGGATTGCAGTGAAGTATGAATGTGTTAACATGGGTAGAGTGCATAGAACAATGTTTAGTATGTGAAAAAAGTCCAATAAATGTTAACCAATATTATTACTGGCCAGAAACAGGGTGAGGTGCTCACATGATAGATTGTGAATTTTCAATGTTTAAGAAATCTAGAATTAGTAGTAAAAATATGATAAACACAGAAATAATAATGAGGCAGAATATGCTCAATTAGACAAGAGGAACAAAATTCTCTGGAGAGGATATTATCTAAAGAATGCTGCCATGACTGTCTTGCTTCTACACAATAAGAGTGAAGCTTAAAATGTTCATGCAATGTGGTTTTGAGAAATTGCATTGGAATATTGGTGCCTCTGCATGCTGGATGGAAGATTTTCAGATGTGTGCTTTCTTGACTTAAAGGAGTTGAAGCAATTAGGAATTGAGCATTATGATTAAATTAAACAAGTAGGAATCATCCTATGTTTATAGTGATATAAACTTGGGAAGATAGATCAGTGAGCAACAGATTCATTACTTTTGAGAGCAGAAAAAGGGTAAAAGGTCGATTAAATGGCAGAGTCACTGATATACCCAGAGGTTGCTATACTAGGCCTTTCTTTCCCTTCTGTCTGAATAATGCCCTCAGACCCATTGTAATCATCACACCTCTCCCCCCTCAACAGGACACTCAGCTCAGTCCACCCAAAGCTGAGTGAGCCTTGCCCCCTAACTACCAGAGCCATATTCATTTTGGACATTATTTCCATGGAATGTCCCACCAGGGAACTAAGGTTGAAGCAAAGGGGTAGAGGCTCCTACTTCCTTCTCTGGCCACAGCTCCAAATTAACAGGCTTCTGCATATTAGTTTGCTCAATTTGTTTTGTTTCTCATGTTGGAATTAGGGAGAAGCAAAATGAGCTGTTTCAGGAGGGATCTGAGATGTCAAAGCCATACCAATGTACTGTTCACCAGAAATCCCTATGACACTGGATAGTCGAGAAATATTCACTGGGTGAGGAATAGATTGAGGAAAAGGTGGTATGCTGCCTGATGTACTGATTGTCTGTTATGGGTTATGTGTCACCTGTCAGGAATTAGCCCATATGTCCTCCAAGATCTTGATTCGATTTTGAATCCTTTCATTGAGCAACTCTCTTTCCAACTTCTTTGGTTTTATCATTGATGTAACTTTTATATTACCAAAGGCTGAAGTGTGGTAGATTACATTTATTTGGGGAGAATCAGGAATAACTTCACCAGGTCTTGGAAATGAAAGCAGGGTTTCCCTAGATAGATTTAGGAGATGGGCATTGCAAGTGGAGAGAAAAATCTGAGAAGGCATGGGAAAGAGGAGAGAAATCCCAGGTCATATTCAGAGGACAAAAAAATGGACAAGTTTGCTGGGGCATAGATAATGCTGTGACCACATGTATTTGTTAGCTACAGCTCAGTAACATATTACCCCAATACTTAACGACTTTAAATAATAAACATTTATGATATCACACAGTTTCTGTGAGTTAGGAGTGCTGGAAACGCTTAGCAGAGTGGTTCTTACTATTTTTTTCAATCAAGATATGATCCTTTGATTGACTGGTGGATTCACTTCTAAGGTGGCTCATTCGCATGTCTCGTGCGTTAGTACTGGTTGTTGGCAGAGGTCTCAGTTCCTCTCCATGGACACTTCTCCAAAGAGCAACTTAGGTATCCTCACCATATAGCCGCTGGCTTCCTCTGGAGCAGGCGATCCAAGAGAGAGCAAGGGTGGGGAGCCACATGTCTTTTATGACTTAGCTTTGGAAGTCACACATCAACATTTTCACAATATCCTATTGGTTGCTAGGTCAACCCTATATAGTATAGAAAGTGCATTAATATCAGAGGCAGAGATCACTGGGGATCCTCCAGGGAGACTATCTACTAATGCTAATAGTCAACTTATATCCTTATCACCCTCTATGAATGAGTTGTCTTGAAACTAGCTATAGAGTGAGGTATCAATTCTATCTTCTTAAATATCGGAAGGTTTTTCCCCATAGACATTTGTATAAAGTTCGAAGCTCTCTTTATAATCTAGTATCTGACTATATCTCTCCTCATCTTCTATTATTTCCTCACAGGAATAGCTATAATGGACCACTTGAAGTTCCTGAAATGTGTTCTGATTGATCACATTTCCTTGGAATGCCCTTCTTCATCTTACATTACTTATGGAATTCTCTTTGTCCTTTGATTCAATTTAAATGTCACCTCTACTTGAACAAATATGTGTACAGTCATATTTATTGCAACATTATTCATAATAGTAAAAAAATGGAGCCAACCCATGTCCATCAAAGGAAGTATGAGTGAAGAAAATGTGGTATATTTCTACAATGGAGTATTATCCAGTCCTAACAAGGAAGGACAATCTCACACATGCTACCACATGGATGAACCTTGATGACATCATACTAAGTTATATACTAGTAAGCCAGACACAAAAGGTCAAACATTATATGATTCCACATATATGAGGTACCTAGAGTAGTCAAATTCCTAGAGACAGAAAGTAGAATGGTGGCTGTCAGAGGCTGTGGAAAGGAGGAAGGGAGTTTGTACTTAATGGGTATGGAGGTTCTGTCTGGGAAGGTGAAAAGAGTTCTGGAGATGGATGGTTACATAACAATGTGACTGTACTTAATGTCTCTGAACTATACACAAAAATTGTTACAATGTCAAGTTTTATGTTATTAATAATTTGTCACACACAAAATGTCAGTCATCACTTCTGTTAAGCCTTCCCTGACCATATTCCTTGGCTAAGGTATCTATGGGGCCCCCTTGTTGATGTAGGATATGCCTGTGTAACAGAAGTTAACACACACCTCACTGAAACATGGATTTGTCTTTTTTCCCCTTAGATTGTGAGCTTCTCAGGGAAGTAATTGTATCTCTAGCTTTGTATGCCTGGTGTTTAGAACAATGCCTGTCACTATTCATTGACTGACTGACTACTAGAACAAATTGAACCTATATTCCTGTAACTTTCTTTTTCCATCTGTGTACTGTACAAGCATCCATTGTTTTATGTTGTAAGATCCTCTGGTTATTTTAGATTGTAAGATTCTCAAAGTATATAGACTACATCTGTTATTTCTTTTATTATCTGACACAAACTAGAATTTTTTTTTTTTTAATCCTCATCTGAGGGTACCTTTTCCATTGATTTTAAGAGAGAGTGGAAGTGGAAGGGAGGGGAGAAGGGGAGAGAGAGAGAGAGAGAGAGAGAGAGAGAGAGAGAGAGAAGAAAGACACATCTCTCACAGCAATTGGTTGCCTCATTCACTCTGAACATCTTGGGTCTTGTCAGCCTCCATAATCGCATGAGCCAATTCTTTATAATAAATCATGTATGTATCTTTTGTTGATTCTATTTTTCTGTAGACCCCTGATAAATACACTATCGGGGGTCCACAGACTCCCTGAATGGGGATGGAGCCTGCAACCCAGGTACATGCCCTCAACCCGGAATCAAACCCATGACCCGTTGGTACACGGGCCTACTCTCTAATCACTGAGCAATGCCAAGCAAGCCAGGGCCAAACTAATATTTTAATGTATCTATTGAGTGTGCTTAATACTGATGAAACAGTTTTACAGTTGTCTTTCTTGGATAGTGTATTTGTCAGGGGTCTACAGAAAAAGGGAACCAACAAAAGATACATACATGATTTATTATAAAGAATTGGCTCATGCGATTATGGAGGCTGACAAGACCCAAGATGTTCAGAGTGAATTGGCAAGCTGGAGACCTAGTAGAGCCAATAATGTAGTTATAGTCCTAGTCTGAAGGACTCATACAAAGAAATCCAATGGTCCAGTCAAAGGCCAGCAGGCAGAGACAAAAGGGAATGTGGATGTTTCAGCTTGAGTCCGAAAGCAGGAAAAAGTTGATATCTCAGTTTAAATGCCATCAGGTGGGAGGAATTCCCCTTCTTGGGGAAGGGTTAGCCTTTTTGCTCAATTAGACCTTCACATGATTGCATGAGGTCCATCCATATTATGGGGAGCAATCTGCTTTCCTCAGCCCACCAATTCAAATGTTAACCTCATCCAAAAAAACGCCCTCACAGACACACCCAGACTAATGTCAGCTCAAATATCTGGGCACCCTGTGACCAGTCAAGGTGACACATAAAATTGACCATCACAAATAAAGAGATGTAACAAAGTTCATTATTATTCTCAGTCTATAGGAGGAAGAACCTGAGTTTGTTTGGAAATAGCCAATGTGTAACAGGGATTCTTACTCTAAGTTTTACTGCTAGGATTTGGGAAATTTAGTCAATGGTTACTTAAAATAGGTGATTGGTTTTTTTTTTTAATAGTTTTTATTTATTTCAGAGAGGAAGTGAGAGGGAAAGAGAGATAGAAACATCAGTGATGGGAGAGAATCATTGATCGGATGCCTCCTGCATGCCCCCTACTGGGGATTGAGCCTGCAATTCCTGGCATGTGCCCTTGACCAGAATCAAACCTGGGACCCTTCAGTCTGCAGGCTGATGCTCTGTCCACTGAGCCAAACCAGCTAGGGCAAATAGGTGATTGTTTACCCATTTATTTAATCTATCAATAAATCATTAGTCAACAAATATATACTGAGAGCCTACTGAGTGCCTCCACTGAGTATAAAATGATGAAACAGAATCCTTTACCTCATATTTAAACATTTGGGTCAATGTCATGTCTATTTACAAGATGCTAATTTAATCACAAATGTATTCTTATTCTAATTACTTTTAACAAAGTTAAATGGATTTTTAATTAATTGAAGCTCAAAAATTGTCTTCTCTAAGATCATAAGGTATGTTGGCATTGAAGTCATGGGAGCTGGCTTGGGCTGCATTGTTCTGGAATGACTCCCCTACCTTTAGTAGACCATTGACAAGAAATAGCCCCACAGATTGTCTTCCAAAAAATTGTAGGATGCTTTTATAATTTCAAAATTAATTTCAATCATTTTATTGGCTCTTTGTGTAATACTCTGTGCAGTCTTTTGGCAGTATAACCATCATTTTAAGGATGGATAAAAACAAGTCTTTGTGAAAAATGGGATAAGGTAATCTTTGTGCAAAAATGGAACTTTGTGCAAAAGTGGGATAATGAGAGAATGTTTTTAAGTGACCCAAGGTAATATGAAAAGCCCATGATGGAGTTAAAATCAGAGCTGATAATCAGTTGGAAGCTTTTTGAGTTCTTGTTTCCCAAGCTTAACCAAACTTTAGAGCATAAAGGATTTTCCTCCCTCAGGCCCCAACTGATTGCAGCTCAGTAACACTTATACAAAGATACCCTAGGTTTTATCATTTGTAGGAACAGCACTCTGTCCTAGCAAATTGAGGATTCTGTGCACAAATAGGTAAGTCACTCATTTATGAGCTCTTTCATTATTATAATTGGGATACATGATAGGGCATACTCACATGGGGATAGGTTGCATTCAGGGAACCTTCTATAAGTATTGCTACTTTACCAGATGGCTCCAGTCTGGGCTCCTGACAACATCTCATTGTAGGTAACTAACTTTAGCAAGACCAAAAGGAGTGCCCTACCTGCAACTTGACAAAGGAATCAAAAAGTAGAATTTGTCCACCTTATGAAATGAATTATATTCATAGAACATATAATCAAATTAAATAATAGTTTGTTAGGGCTTTTATGTTTGAGATTATAAGAAAAAGATATTAAGTAGCCTAAGTCCAAAAAGCAAGTGTATGGGTTTTTATAATTAACTAGAGGCTTGGTGCACGAAATTTGTGCATGAGTAGGGTCCCTAGGCCTGGCTGGCGATCAGGGCCGATCAGGGCCTTCTGGCTGCTGGCTGGGGCCTCCCTTCCCTGGCTGCCAGGTGCTGGCTGGAGCCTTCCTTCATTTCATGCTGCCCCTTGGTGGTCAGCGCATGCCATAGCGAGCGATCAAACATATATATATACAGTCCAGAAGCAGAACTGGCCTTAAGCAAGTTTGGATTGCAGAGATTAAATTATTTCTTGGTCTTGCAAAGGTTTCATAGCTTTCTCATAGCTCTGGCTGGTCCAGCTCAGATCTTGTTTGCCTTCCCTTGACCAATCATTGGGCCCCGGGGAATAGTAGACACTGACTAGACAGTCTGGTTTTATAGTGACAAAACAAGGCCACCAGGTCAGGGAGAGGCAGTTCCTGATCAGGAAATGTTCTGGACAAAAAAAAAAAAAATTTCTTCTACAATACTATGTGTATAAACACACTCACACAGGTCCTAATAACACAGTCTTAATTTCTTCATTAGGAATTGACAAAACCTTTAATCAGAAATGACCAAGGGAATGATCCTGGCTTGTCTTCCTCATCATGCTTTTCCTCTGCTCCTCACCTTCATCCTCCTGATCCATGGGTACTAGTGCAAATAATATGATCCCTTCCCTATGTCTAGACTGACACCACTCAGGGATAGTTTCCAGTTCTCTGCTGCCATTCAGTCGCTTTAAATGCAGAACTAACTTGGATTTCATCACAAAACCTAATTTGCCAATGCAATTACATTCTCGCCCCCTCCCCCAGATCTTCCCATGATTTCCGCTCTCTCTTGTTCAGTTTTCTGTACTTGTAATGGTTAATTTATGTGTCAGCTTGACTGTGTAAACTATGCCCAGAGAGCTGATAAAACATAATTTCTGGGTGAAGGAGTTTCTGGAAGAGCTTAGCATTTTAATTGGTAGACTGGGTAGAGGAGTCTACCCTTGTCAACATGAGCAGGGACCATCCAATCCACTGTGGCCAGAATGGAACAAACAAGTGCAGGGAATGCAAATTCTCTCTCTCTCTGAGCCCCAAATAATGGACATCCATATTTTCCTGCCCTAGAACATCGGCAACCATGGTTCTCAGGCCTTTGGGCTCAGACTGAATTACCCTGTGGCTCTCCAGTTTGCAGAAGGCAGATTGTGGGATTCTTGGCCTCCATAATGATGTAAGCTAAATCCTGTTTTATATATATATACTAGAGGCCCGGTGCATGAAATTCGTGCACGGAGGGGGGTTGTCCCTCAGCCCAGCCTGTACCCTCTCCAATCTGGGACCCCTCAAGGGATGTCCGACTGCCCGTTTAGGCCCGATCCCTGGGATCAGGCCGAAACGGGCAGTCGGACATCCCTCTCACAATCCAGGACTGCTGGCTCCCAACTGTTTGCCTGCCTGCCTTTCTGATTGCCCCTAACTGCTTCTGCCTGCCAGCCTGATCACCCCCTAACCACTCTGCTGCCAGCCTGTTTGCCCCCAACTTCCCTCCTCTGCCGGCCTCGTCACCCCTAACTGCCCTCTCCTGCAGGGTTGATCACCTCCAACTGCCCTCCCTTGCAGGCTTGGTCCCTCTCAACTGCCCTCCCTTGCAGGCCAGGTGCCTCCCAACTGCCCTCTCCTGCTGGCCATCTTGTGGTTGCCATCTTGTGTCCACATGGGGGCAGGATCTTTGACCACATGGGGGCAGCTATATTTTGTGTTGCAGTGATGATCAATCTGCATAGTACTCTTTTATTAGATAGGATAGAGACCTGGTACAGGGGTGGGGGCCAGCTGGTTTGCCCTGAAGGGTGTCCCTGATCAGGGTGGGATTCCCTTGGGGCGTGGGGCGGCCTGAGTGAGGGGCCTGTGGTGGTTTGCAGGCGGGCCACGCCCCCTGGCAATGCAAGTGGAGGCCCTGGTATCTGGAATTTATTTTCCTTCTACAATTGAAACTTTGTAGCCTGGAGCAGAGCCAAGCCTGGGGCTCCCTCCAAGGCCTGAAGCCATTTGTGTTGGGGTTATAGTTGAAACTTTGTTGCCTTAAGTGGGTGGGCCAGGGTGTGCGGAAAGCTTTGCTTCCCCTGTTGCCGGTGGCAACCCTGGCCTGCTCTCTCAAGCTCCATTCTGCCGCCATTTGTTTGAATTTGTTTGCCTTCTATAATTGAAACTTTGTAGCTTGAGTGGAGGCTTAGGCCTGCAACGGCTGGCAGAAAGCTTGGCTTCCTCTGTTACCTAGGAAACCTTGCTCTCTGTGGCTGTAGCCATCTTGGTTTGGGTTAATTTGCATACTCGCTCTGATTGGATGGTGGGTGTAGCTTATGGGCGTGGCTTTGTGGGTGTGTTGGAGGTATGGTCAATTTGCATATATTTTTTTTAAAATGTATTTTATTGATTTTTTTACAGAAGGAAGAGAGCGGGATAGAGTGCTAGAAACATCGATGATAGAGAGACATCAATCAGCTGCCTCTTGCACTACCCCTACTGGGGATGTGCCCGCAACCAAGGTACATGCCCCTGACCGGAATCGAACCTGGGACCCTTCAGTCTGCAGGCCAACGCTCTATCCACTGAGCCAAACCAGCCAGGGCCATATTTGTCTATTATTAGATAGGATATCAGTGATTAGTAGGGAAAAGAATACACATATATTATAAAATACACATATATTCTATTGGTTCTATTTCTCTGGAGAACCCAGCTAAGTATACTACTCAAGTGTCATTGTCTTTGCTGAAATAAAAAATAAACCTTCATCCCACCCATTCTACTACATTAGTTTTCTTGTAGCAGTTATCATTACCTGACCTTGTTTAATTGTTTAGTTTTCTCTGTCCCATAGAATAGATCCTAGGACAAAAGTTGCAGATTGGCATAATATTTTGCAATCTGAGCACAGCCCCTGGACACTCACGTTAGCTGGACTTATATTTTGTACCCCCTGTAAACTAATATTTCCTAGTGAATGATGTTGAGAGCACTGGTTTCATGATCTAAATATATTTGGGAAATGCCCCATAGAATATATGCTTCATAAGGACAGGCTATCTTTTTATGGTTATAAATACGACCTAATAGTATGCCTTGGTAGTGGGTACTTACTAAATATTTGTTGAATGAATGAATCTAGGAAAACGATTCCAGTTTGCATATTTTGCTACTTAGGTTCTTAGAAAAGTCAGCGAAATAAACTTGCCTCACTTTGTTTAATTAAGTCTTCACATTGTCATTTCTGTGGAACCTACTTTGGGAAACCTTCTATAAGATATCTTCTTGTCTGACCAAGTAAGGAGGAAAGTTTTATCATTAAAAGAATATGATGGAGGAGGAGGTGAACATAGCTGTATTGATAGTGGGTTTTGTTTCCTGTTTTAAGTATGTTGAAAAGCATTGAATGGTGTATGAAAAGGCACTTGGGGATTCTTTCTGGACAGCGAATAGCTCTTATAAAACAACAATTTGATGAGCTCAGTGCAAATGAATCAGAAACATATGGATTCAATTTCCCTTGAAACACACATGGTCTTAACAATTAAACACCACAGCGATTAGCAGGGAAAAGAATACACAACAGGGATTTGATGGAGTCCAAACATTTGAAAACATGTCTGATGTCTTCTCTGAGCCCCAAATGGGGTCATTCCCACAGAACACATGGCGTTTCAGAGGCACTGGCTACAGGAAACAAAACATCCTTTTCCAATTGCAACCTGTCAGGGGCATTGGCAGTAACTCTCCCAGCAGAAATGGTGGAGAGAAGTGGCTTTTTTCTTAAAGATAATGAGTGGGGTAGAATTATGATTTTGGCGGAGGGATTATAGTTTCCCATTTGTTTTACTGATAATATACATGGAGAGACAAAGTGTATGAGTGTGTCAGTGTGTGTGAGCCTGTTTTATGGTAATGCTCTCCAAGGAACTCAAATCCCTCCAAAGACATTATCTCATTCATTTTTATTATTTGTGCCCAGGAGGCATATGTAATTATTCCAGTTCCACATTCAGGAAAGGAACTTGAAGAACAGAGAGGTGAAAGGTAGGTCCCAGATTACACAGCTGGCCCGTGGACCAGTCAGACAAGAATGAACCTCTCCAGCCTGCAGTCTGCTAATTTCTACTTCCAGATCCACCTGCCTCTGGATTAATAAAGCCATGTAAAACATTACTATATATTAAGTTGAAATTGTGTCTCCTAAGGGGAATTCTGGCTTTTTCTAGTGAAACTGTAGCACTGAGAAACTGGTGAGGAAGATGCAATTAATTTTTCCCTCATGAGTAAAATCATTATATAAACTATTTCAACAGCCTCCAGGGCCAGATATAAGACACTGAATTATATACCACTGACGCTGATGCCTCCATCCAACAGCTCAAGGCCAAAATGAAAACCCAGAAGACCATATTATTGCGTGTCACCATACTGAAATGGTAGTGGCAGTTTTCTATCAGCTTGGACCTGGGGGAAAAAAAATCCTGCTCCTCCCACTTCATTTCAAATGTGTAGTAAATATATTCTTTTTGCACCAATAGGGACTTTTCTATAGGTTCTAATATTTTGGAATTTTCTATATCTAGTTCATCATTCGCAAATATTTCTTCTCTTGCATGATCCCCCAGAGTTTATTTAGTATACTATTTTAAAGTGTAAGAAAAATTCACAGATGGACCACATCAGGAGTTCTCAATCAGGGCTGAGCATCAAACTCAGGAGAGGGGCTGTAATGAAAAAAAGACCACACTGAGATGCTGATGTGCCTGCTTTGAGAGGGGGCCCAGCATCTGCAGTTTCTCAAAGCTCCCCGGTGATTCCAATGGGCAGCAGGGAGCAGGCACTGACCTAACCCTGCACCAACCCTGTTGCCCAGAGTGGTGAAATAGCTTCTCCAAACTGACAGCCATTGCCCTTTCTGTCCCATGGATCTTTCATTCAAAAAATGCTTTGTTTGAGCACTTGTTTTAAAATGTGCCTGGGATTTGTTTTAATCAGATATGTCAAGACATGCAGACATGGAAATGACTGTCACAAAGGAAGACATTTATATGCACAGATCCCTAGAAACAGGAAGCACAGCACACAGGGCCACCAGGGGCAGCACCAGGGCCAGTCAGGGGGCAGAGGGAGTGAAGAAAATGAACAAAAGGATTTATCTCATGGGAAGGAAGGAGAGAGGCAATGCTGAGCAGGCTTAGGTTTGGCCATTTGATAATTTAGGCAGGCTCTGGGGTACAGGGGTGGCCCCTACTTATCCAGTACCTACTTCTAGGGTGATTTAGGGCAGGAAAATAGTGTCCCCAACTGCAGAAGCCTGATAAAGGAGGCAGGCGGAAGTAGGGACTTGTGGTTGGTTTGGTTGGTCTGTATTCAAAGGCACATTCACAGGCTGGGCTCTTCCTCTCTCCAGGAATCACCTAAAAGAGGGAAGGGGTATCCCTTTCCAAATCCACAGACCCCAAGATGTCAAAGCATCATAAAGTACAGAAAAATGTACAGACATGATTAGTATAGTATTACAGTAGCCACCAGAGTGCTAACTACAAATCAGGAGGATAAAATAGTAATAAAAAGCTTTTGATGAGATGCTTTCTGTTTATACATGGTTTTCAGATGGTCATTTCTTTCAATCTTCCTACGAAGTCTGCTAAGTCCATAATAGTATCATCATCCCTAGAGATGGACACCAAGGCTGAAGGACATTGTTTCCTTGTAGCGAAGTTAGGATTTGAAACTAGGTCTTTTGAGGTGCCCAGCTCTGCCTGTGACCATCCCAGTGGACATGAGCCTTGCTTCTTCCTCTAACAATTGCTGGGCAGGGTGGCTGTTGTTTACAGAACATGGTCATTTGTCTCCCACACGGTGGCAGATGCTGGCTTGTGCTTTGATCTGTTGGAAAACAGGAGTGAGCTCTCTGCTCTACAGAGCAGGAGAAGAATATTCCCTCAGAGTTACGGATGTGTGAGTTTTTTCTTGAAGAACGTAATTAGAAAGGGGGTCTATATATTACACATCAAATATCGATGAGCCAGTCACAGAGTCTATTGTAGGTTTTGACAGACAAGACAGGGTGTTCCACCAGCAAATGGGCATGCTGTCAATTCATCTTCAATGAAGCATGTGCACTCTGATGAGAAAAAAATGTGTCTGTAGCTCTGAGTCCTTTCTTACAGTTCTTCTGTGGCTATCAGGACAGAAAGCAAACATTTAGACAGAGGGCCCTTTAACCAGCTTCTCAGTGGCAGTGAATCAAGTCAGAAAAGTAATTCAACCCTCACTCCCAAGACACAAGGGAAGGGAAGAAAAACTGTTTCTTTAGATTTCATCCTCCCCACGGAACCATTTGTCAGTTTCCTCAGAGTCTGCCTCCGTCCCATCTGGACCACTCGGTAGAACGAACACTGTGTGGAAATGGAGGCTGGTGCATGTCTCTGCTCTCTGTGCATCTTCCTTCCTCAGGGAAGCCTGGAGGTGGCTGTGGGGGCACAGTGAGCAACAGGCAGCCAAGCTCCTGCAGGACCCCTCTGTGCCTGCTGATGGTGCCCTGAACACTCCCTCTCATGGACGCTTTTCCACCAGCGAGTACTGCTTAAAACACTGGTTTATGGAGCTGGATTCTGTGGGACTCCATTTAGGGTCCTTAGTAAGTGAGTAACAAATTCACCTGGAAACTTTGCTCTGCACGTTAATGAAATAAGTCTGGAACGTGCAGATTACCAATGCTTCCAGATGCACAGCACTCAGTGGTCTGGATTGGCTGTGTGCTTGATTCCGCACAGATGGGAAGACCTCAGGAGCGCGGGAAAGGAACTTAGAGTAAAGCAACTCAAATATTTTTCACTCGATAGTTTCAAAACTTAAGGCGGAGAGAGGGGAAGTAACTCACCCAGGTCATACCACTGGGAAGAAAATAAATTGTTCTGAAGTCAACACTCTTCTGTCAGGACTTAGACTCGGGTTTCCTTACTCCCAGGTTTCCCTTATCACCACAAAGACACACGTGGCGTGTGTGTGTGTGTGTGTGTGTGTGTGTGTGTGTGTGTGTGTGTGTGTGTGTTTCACCAACAGGTGAGTTTTCACATTGTGCGTTTTGTGGGGATTACTAATATATTAGCCAAAAAAACTCCCTTTCATGTTGTGAAGATAGTCTTAGAAGTGCTAAGCAACTCAGGATGTGTTGTACGAACCGGTATTCCCTGCAGAAAAGGCTTACAGTTTTCTTTCTGTCAATAAAAGTTTATCACACACACATTTCCTGCTATAGAGACCAGAGTTACATGTTGAACAAATGCAGAACTATTTTAAGGATGCTCATCAGGACTTTTCTATTTCTGTTCAGGCTCATAGGTAAGGGGAATAGTATGTTTAAAGACATCTTCAGGGAATCCTGTATCCCTTAATGTGCAACAAAAGACTCCCTTTAAAATTGCCACCAATGGAGAAAAAGAAAAATGCTGTGTTCCCTTTCGTGTGAATAAATTGCCAATCAGAAAGAAATAAGATGTTGGCAAACTCAGCCCAGACAGGTCCATAAAACTTGAATTTACTTACTAGAGGGACTAAGGGACACTGCCTGGCTTACCCTATGGGGCTGGGCCAGTGCTTTCTTTCTCACAACCTTTCTCTGGTATAGCTCACTTACCCCCAGCACTCTGCCCAATCTCTGAGTTCAGGATTATTCCATATTATGTATTTCTCAGGGCATATCCTTTCTCTTTTTTTTTCTTCCCCCAGACTGCTCTCCCCTCACACACACACTTCAAAAAAAAAAAAACACAACAAACAAACAAAAAACACAAAAAACAACATATATGGCTTGTAGTTGATGCAGTGAGCAATCTTTAATTGCCAACTATACCCTCTCCATGCATGAATAGGGGAAAGCAAGCATTACTTCCTCTACCCCTGGTCACTTTTAGCCTACCTTGGGGGAAAATCATTTCCGCCTATTATTGAGTGGGATTCCAAGGTTGGGAGTAGCACTTTCTGGGAAATGTTCTGAAGTCATAGTCCAGAGGAGACAATCTGTGTTAGAATTTTCTAGAGCCGTCATAGCTAATAAGGGGGAGGAAATTCAAGGAAGCCTCGCATACTATCGGTGGGCATGTAAAATGGTGCAGCTGCTATGGAAAACAGTGTGAAAGTTCCTCAAAAAATTAAAATAGTACTACCTTATGACCCAGCAACCCCACTTCTAGATATTAATCCAAAGAACCAAAACCAAGATCGCGAAGGGCGCTTGGCACTCCCATGTTCATTGCAGCATTACGTTCACTAACCATAATTTAAAAACAACCAAAATGTCCATCAATATATAAATGGATAAAAAATATTGTATATATACTCAATAGATTACTACTCTGTCTTTTTAAAAAAAAGAAATTCTGCAATATGTGATAAGGTGGCTGGACCTTTTACTAAGTGCAATAGGCTAGTCCTAGAAGGAGAAATGCTGCATGACCCCATTCATATGAGGTATCTAAAATAGTCAAGTTCACAGGATTAAGGAGGTTGCAAGGGGCTGGGGGAGGAGAAAATGAGGAGTTGCTGTTCAGTGGGTATGAAGTTTCATTATGCAAGATGAATAAGCTCTGGAGATCCGCTGTACAACACTGTGTCTGTAGTCAACAATAATGTGTTGTCCTCTTAAAAATCTGTCAAGAGGGAAAATACTAATAGCATGTTAAGTGTTCCTTCCACAATAAAATAAGAAAAACATGAACTCCAAATTTCCCTTATTTTTTTACCCACTCACTTCTGTTGTCTCCAGGACATCATCCTTCTACTGGATTCTCACAAAAAAAACAAAAAACAAACAAAAAAAAAACACACCTCATTTCCCTCCTTTCATTAAATATTGAAAAACACAATGGTTCCCAGATGAGCACAAAACCTTGGGAGTCAAGGAATAAAACATTCTCCTCCTACTTTTGCAAACCATAGGAAAACACTTGAGCTTCACTTGCCTGGGAATTCTCTCCATAGGAAGAGGCTGTCTTGCTGAAGCAGCTAAGAAGCTAATAGTCTCTGTGAGGAGACAGAGCAAAGAGCCAAAGGAAGACCTTCTGCTCCTGTGGCTGCATGGCCATTACCACGTGATCACACACACATTTCCTATTTCTTGAAACACTCTGTGATGTGCCATTGTATTTTAACACCATGTTTGTAGAACACAATATTTATCCATTAGTGTTTGGCTGTCAGTAGCAAATTGACAGGCTAATATTAATTTCATATCAGAATTTCAGGAGCCTTTTGAAATTGATATTAAGTAATTTAAAGCAACTATTCCCTTCAGAAAAGCCTTTTAGTTAGAGCATCTGCTATTACATTATTGGATCTAAGTTTCATTGAATATAAAACCTTTAATTTGGTTACATTTGTAAGCCAGAAATATTATTGATTTGTATATACCTCATAATCATTTTCCAGTGATGATTACCAAAATATAATTTTATAGAAATCTATTTGCAATTTTAACAGATATTGGAGGGATGAAAAGCAAACTATTGTGATGCAACCTTTTGTAGATATAAGATAGGAGTTCCACCGGTTTCAATGGTCATCTTCCAATGTAGGAATTGGTGTGTACATAGAGGTCTCTTGCCATTGACCTTCCCTCAGTCTTTCTTTGTACTTAATCTCTTTCTTAAAGTGAACAGTAGTTTCATTGTCCAAAACTCATGCAGTATACATAAATATTGATCTTGAGGCTGATTGTGAACATCTTTCTCTTTTTTCTTTTAAAACCATGAGCTACAATGTTGGGCTTTGTCATTTCACTTTTCCTCTTATTTTTCATTCATCCAAAAAATGATCATTGAGCATCTTCTATGTTCCAGAGACTAAACTTGGCTCCAGGGATACCATATTGAGCAACCTAGATCTCATTTGTGAATTACCCTCAGGAACGCTGTGCTTTGAAAACAAATTTACTACAATACTAGCAGAATTCATCATAACATGCACCATTACCACAGAGCTTAATCATTATTAATGTAATATTAGCATTTGTGTATTTATTCATGTTTTATTAGTTAATTATAAGCACAATTACCAATATCATCTTTCTTAGATAAACACTTTTACAAGTTCAAGTACTGAACTGTTGAAAGGACATGTATAGATGTCTGTAAATAAATAGGTTTTCAAAGATGCAGGAAGATTGTGTCAAATATCTGTCCCTGAAAATTGTTGATCATTATTCAAAAGACTTATATTTCTTTTTGGCAAACTGTTTTATTTTGAACAGGGGTAAAAACACACATTCGTATCAGATAGAATGAGAGTTATGCACAATCTGAGAATAATACCCAACTTCAATAACACCCAGTCACAGCTTTGGCTTATATTTCTTATGGGTTGCTACTCTATTTTGATTACTGCTTATTAACTGGAACATTTATATGATTTGTTCTCATGCCAAATCATTCTTTTCTTTTTTTCTGCATTTCCTGTCTTCTCAATCACCATAGTGTCTTATCTGTAATCTATGATCTTTGCTCTAGTATTTTATTAGCATTTCTTCTATAATTTCTCTGAGTTCTTTCATAAGCTGTTTTCACAAATCTGAAAACTTGGTTCAGTAAATAAATGCACAGGGACCTATAAGCTTCTTGTAAAGAAGTTAGTTACTACCAGCCAGTCATCTGTTCATGTAAGCAATCTGCAAGTAACAGGGAGTGATTTTCATATACTCCCTGGGTGCTTGCTCTCACTGGACACATGGAATTACATAATCACATGAAAATTATATTTAGCTCGACCTGATATATCACTCACTGTTTTACAGAGAGAGATATTAGTAAACTCATAGTCGTGTCCAAGGATATAACATATTAAGTAGATTACCACTTTCTGTTAAAAAGCACCATTTTTGGATTTGCAGAGTACATTAGTCAAATGAATTATTCTCAACATAAGATACAAAGAGAAGAGAAGGCAGCAGAGGGAGGTGCAGGGCAGTGGGCTCTGGAGACAGAGGGCTGTGGATTTAAATTTGTTTCACTTCTTCCTAATGTTAGGACTTGACTCAGCTTCACCTTATTTACCTGTAAAGTGAGGATAATAGTAAAACAAATATTATAGGGCACCACAAGAATGCTAGTTTCTATTTTTTTCTTCCTTGGAGGTAAAAACAAACAAACATGTGTTTAAAATATGCACCACTCAACACCATAAGGAATAACGTACCAAGTTTGAGATTGATGTTTTGGTGGATGGAGATCATTAAATTTTCTTGTTCAGAAGAAACATAATTAACATGATCAGTTTGGAATTCTTTTTCATGCCAAATTCACTTTCTAGCCTTAAAAAATCTCCTGGAAATTACTGGCAAGTTGTTTCATGTTCATGCTTAATAAAAAGAAGGCTTCTTTTTTTTTCTACTTAAATGCCTATTTAGGTCTGTTTGGACCATTTCCTTAAAACAAAATGCAAATGAGTGGGAGTTGCAGCTATTTTATAATCTTCCTTTAATCAAGATCACTACGAAGCATCAGCCCACAGGGTGAGGGGTGACATAAATCATATTAACTTAATTCTGTGTTTCATTAAAGAATTCAGTATTTTTATGAACCAAAATATCTGGGTCAATGCCATAGAAACTGCAATGAAATTGCAGGTCTTAATGGATTCAATGATCTGTAGATCACTGGATCAGAGGAAGATGAAGTGACTGCTTCCCCCTCACTCTGGCCTCATTAATACACTTAGCTTTCAAGATTTCATGGGTCTGGTAGAGACAGTGGGGTCCCAGCCCCAGAATGCAAAGGCTAAATCCAGATTTCATGCAACGTGCTAGATGTAAAAGTGTAATAATCTCTGCATTCTATTTTTCCTACACAGTTAAAACACTTCTGTGATTTCTCTATTTCTTAATGCCAAAACACAAAGTTGGCAGTAAAAAATCCACTGAATGATACTGCCTAAATATCATTTTTCTCTTAATATCATCTACCATTGGAAAAATTTTTTGTTTTATTCCTATAAAATAAATAAAGTATGACAACCCAAGCCTGACAATTTCTTTATACTGCCATACTTCAAGCATTTCTGTATAATATCTAAATATTTATATTTCCTTTTCAAATGGCACCCTCAAGAATATCTCTGTAATATTCATGAAAACATAGAAATTGTTAAGAGAAGAATCTGTCTTCTGAAGAAGGGAAATGAGAAAAACTGTTGAAGAAGGGTTGAACCCAAAGCTTACAGTGGGGTCAGACATCCAGACATCTAGAAAAACTTTTGAATGGACTGTTTGAAGCTTATAATTCACTGGGACCCTATGGGAATCCATGGTGGTTTTCGTTCTTTCTTACTATCAGTGGTTCGGAACAATACATCTTCTTTCTTGGTCAATCTCTATTTTTTCGTTTTCTGTAAAATTTCTTTTATTCAGTTTTAGAACTATAGAGCCCTAGGATAGGTAGTCCTGGGGAACGTGAGAGCCTTTGGTTCAACTCCTCATTTTGAAGTGGAAAACCCAGAGGCCAGAATGGTGAGAGCACTTGTCCAGAGTCACACTACAGAGCCCGAACTAAAATGTGGAAGTAACGTCCTGCACATTTTCTCTCAAGAGAGAGCCTTTCGTGCTCAAGTCCTTTTTATGTCTCTGACATTACTATTAATGCAAATTTATTTAAATGTTAAGCTAAAAATAAGTGTAGAACCCATTTTTGCTTTGCTTTGTGTTGGCTCCACTTATTTTTTTCCAGATCACTTACAGTTTTTGTTTTCTTTTTTATAAGAATTTTAAAAATTGAAATTCTTATAATATATATAATTGTTTACTGGTTTTCTCTCATCCTCCTTGTTTTTTAATGTGTCAAAGCCAAAATATCACTTGGGGTTTTTCCACATGGTCAGAAAAATAAATGTATTTTGCTCTTCTGAATTAACTGTTAGAAGCTAATTTTTAATACATATATAATTTAGCCTTAAAATATATATCCAACCATGATAATGGCTGAATGCCAGGATAATAATGGTTTGTAGATTGATCAGCTGAGTCATTCTTAATAGCCACATCATTTATAATCCAACATATACACTTAATGAACTAGTTCAATTCTTAGTGAATGTTCAAATCAGTGATTGGCATTTTTGAGTCCAAATACAATGTTTTTCATTGATTTTAGAGATTGGAAGAGAGGGAGAGACAGAGAGAGAGAAACATCCATGTAAGAGAGTAACATCAACCAGCTGCCTCCTCCATGTCCCTACTGAGGATGGAGCCCAAAACCCAGGCATGTGCCCTGACAAGGAATTGAACTGGCCACCCCTTGGTGCATGTGATGACGCTCAACCAACTGAACCACACCAACTAGGACCCAACTTCAATTCTTAACTCCACTTCTTACTAGCTCTCTGGCTTAAGGAAAGTCATTTAGAAATTCTGCATCTCTGTTTGCTCAACTATGAAAGAACCAAAACAATAATAACAATAATACTGGTCTTACCTATCTCACAGGGTTTCTATATCACTACACTAGCTTTCCAGATCCATATGGAATGGCTGTCCCCTGGTATACTCACCATCAACCTCCATTGCCTCCACCACCAATTTCTATTGCCTCCAGTATATGCACCGGTTAGTTAAAAACAACCAACACCCACCACATCCCAGGATCTATGCAAGTCATATACAGGCTTGAGTTAAAACATTTTGCCACTTTTTTCAATCCACAGCTTCTATTTCTGTTTTCAAGCAAAGTATGAACCTTTGAAGGGAAAGGTGACATCACATCAACAGTGCTTTTTATTTTGTGTTTGAGACATACTGGGGTCATAACTGTTAGGGTAGCAGAACCTCTTATGAAGGAAACAGTTATTTGGTTCTAACCTGGTCGTGGCAGAAAACCATCAAATGGCTCAAGCACAAATGATAAAGAAAAAGGCGGGGGAAGAAAAATCTGACCTGAAAAGATAATCAACCTAGAAATCCAGAAATGAAAGGGCCCTCAGGAGGGATTCAGGCTGCAGCCAAATCTCTTCTTAATTTTGTTAATCAGACATTTGTCAGCATAGGGCACTTTTTGCAAGCTTTGAAAAAGAATCAGAGCCCCTGAGTAGGGCCTGGGACACATCTTATTACTTTCATTATCACTGGGGAGCATTTCTCAAGTTGACTTCCTAAAAGGCATTTGGGCTTCTGGCTCCTGTATGAAGATAATTATTTCTGTCATGATGAATAATTTAACCACCTTCCCAACACCCACCTTCAGACCACTCCTGGCTTTCAATAAAAGGAGACTCCGACATAGTGGCTTCTCTATTTTATGGACTTGGCAGAAAAGGTAATGAAAGCTACAGTGTTCCCAAGCCTTCCATTCCAAAATTACTGTTTGTTATCACTTACTTTTTCTAACATAGTATCATAGAATATTAGCACAGAATGTTTCCTTAGGCAAAAATGAAGCTTAGATTAATTTAGTACTACGGTCAAGGCATAGGTCTACTAAATAGAATGGAGTTTTAGACCTTGATTTATCTCTTGACAAAATGATCAATTTTTATCTATTACCTCTATCATTCTAATGAAAGTGTTGTGTACTAAAAGTCTATGTGGCAAGGATCTTGGCCTGGAGTGATTCATCGCACTCTGGCTTGGTAACTTCAAACATTTCAGAGCTCTGTTTTTTCATCTGTAAAATGGGTCTGAGAACCTAAAAAAAAATTGTTTTATTTTGAAACAATTTCCAACTTAGAGAAAAGTTGTCAGGACAAAGAACTTTTTTCTTCCTGAACCATTTAAGACAAAGTTGATTACATGGTGCCAATACAGTGTTCCATCAACCTGCATACTGCAGTGTGCATTTCATACAAAGTCAAACTCTACCATACAGCCACCCAAATTAGGACACATTCATGTTTATTTCAGTAATGTCATTTTTAGCACAGGGAACCAGTTCCAAGTCTCAGGTTGCTTTTAGCTATCATGTTATTTGCATTGTTGTGACATTCATTTCCTTCAATTTGAAACAGTTTCTAGGTCTTCCCTGGATCTTCATAACCCAGACTTCTTTGAATATTGTAGGCCACTTATTTTATAGACTAGAGGCCTGGTGCACAAAGTTTATGCACTCAGGGGGGTTCCCTCAGCCCAGCCTGCACCCTCTCGTTTTCTGGGAACCCTCAGGGGATGTTTGACTGATGGCTTAGGCCCGCTCCCTGGACCTAAGCCATCAGTCAGACATCCTTAGCACTGCCACACAGGTGGGAGAGGCTCCCGCCGCTGTGCTGGCCGGCTGTGAGCCTGGCTTCTGGCTGAGCAGTGCTCGCCCTGTGGGAGCACACTGACCACCAGGGAGCAGCCCCTACTTTGAGCCTCTGCCCCCTGGTGGTCAGTGCATGTCATAGAAAGTGTTTGATCAGCCTTAGAGTATCATTGGCATATTACACTTTGATTGGTTGAACTGATGACCAGACTACCAGACGACCAGTCACTTAGCATATTAGGCCTTTATTATATAGAACTAGGGGCCTGGTGCACGAAATTCATGCACTGGGGGTCGGGGGTCCCTCAGCCAAACCTGCCCTCTCTCACAACAGGGAGCCCTCAGGGGATGTCCTACTGACGGCTTAGGTCTGGCCTCCCTTTGTGTGAGTCAACCGGGCTGATCAGGGGAAAGCACCAGCCCCATCACCCCGCTGCTGCAGCCACTGCCAGTCACCATAGCCACCAAGATGTTTTCATCAACATGGACTCCAGTCCCTTCACCAAGAAAAAATGACAACTTTCTTTAGGCATTTTCAAGATGTGTCTTTCATAGGATATGCATTTCTTTCTTTCTTTTTTATCCTCACCTGAGGATATGTTTCCATTGACTTTTAGAGAATGTGGAAGAGAAAGGGAAAGACAGAGAGAAACATCAAAGTGAGAGGAACACTTTGATTGGTTGCCTCCTGCATGAGCCCTGATCTGGGCCCCCACCAGGGAGGAGCCTGCAACCTAGGTACATGCCCTTGATCAGAATCAAACCCAGACTCTGCTGTCTGCAGGCTGAGGCATTATCCACTGAGTCAAACTGGCTAGGGCAGGATATGACAATTCTTAGCCCTCCAGCAGCAGACCTTTATTTTTTTTTCTCCAGAAGTGTGATGGAAAAACCCTAGATCACCTTTTTGGATTCTTATTATCCAAGTTACTAAGAATATTACCAGTGGCATACAGGAAGCTTAGCCAATGTGCAGTCAGAAAAGGTGTTTCCTCTATAGTTCATAACAATCGAGGGCTGGGCCCTGCCCAGGTCTAAAGCCTCTGGCCGAAGCTTTAGGCCTGGGCAGGCCCCTCCAGCTCCCGCTGATCACCGGCTCAGCCCCTGCCCAGGCCTGCCCAGACCAAAAGCCTCATGGGCAGGAGTGGACCCTCAACTCCCTGCGATCAATTGCAGGGGGTCCGCTCCTGCACAGGCCAAAAGCAGGACCCCAGTTCCCTGCCCAAGCAATCAATCCCAGGGGGTCTACTCTTGCACCAGGCCGAAGCAACCCCAAGCTCCCTGCGATCGATTGCAGGGGGCTGCTCCGGCACCAGGCCAAAAGCCTCCACCAGAGGCTTTCTGCCTGGGGCCAGAGCAGACACCCAGCTCCCTGCTATAGATCGCAGTGGGTACACTCCTGCACCAGGCCAAAGCAATCTCCATTTGCCTGTGATCGATTGCAGGGGGCTGCTCCAGCACCAGGCCAAAAGCCTCTGCCGGAGGCTTTCGGCCTGGGGCCGGAGCAGACCCCCAGCTCCCTGCGATCAATCCCAGGGGGTCCAATCATGCACCAGGCCGAAAGCCTCAGGTGGAAGCTTTCGGTCTGGTGCCAAGAGCGGACCCTAGCTCCCTGCCAACCATTGCAGGAGGTCCATTCAGGGCACCTATGTATGCAAATTAACTGCCATCTTGGTTGGGTTAATTTGCATACTCACCCTGATTGGCTGGTGGGCGTGGCTTGGGCATAGCGGAGGTGCGGTCAATTTGCATATTACTCTTTTATTAGGTAGGATTAACCCTCAGTTTGGGTTTTTCTGCTGTTTCCCCATGACTAGATTCAGGTCTTTGACAGCAATGTCACTGAAGGGATGCTGTGCTCTTTTTTACTACATCCTATCAAGTGGTATGGGATTTAGATTGTTCCATTATGAATGTCATTAATATGTTGACATGATTAAGGTGGTTTCTCCTGGATTCTCCACTCTGATGACATTTTCCTGTCATAATTATTAAGTGTCATATGGGCAGATACTTTGAGATTATATAAATATCCTGTTCCTTACCAAACTTCCAATATATTCATCTATTCATATCAATATGAACTCATGGTTTTATATTTTAGTCAAAGGGATAAAATTCTTTACATTCATTATTTATTTTGGTGTTCCCATTTTTTCTTATATGTCCATGTGGGAGCCCCTTCAAGCTACCAGCTGTGTCCTTTCCATATGTGCCCATCATTCTATGAATAATTCATTACTTTTTAGCACAACAAGGTATTCCAGATCTATCTTGTACTTTCTCGGTCTCAAATCTGGAATCAGCCATTTCTCCAAGGAACTCTGGACCCTGTCAGTTGATAATGGTATTTAGAAATGATATCTGGGAACTAAGTGGGTTCACTGTCCACACATACCCACATTGACATCTACATTTATTTCCATAGTTATCTCTTAAAGATATAATTAAAACCATATGTTCACACCAATACCTCTAAATCTAATCTATGTCACAAGGGTACTTCTAGTTCTTTTAATTTTTTTTTTATCCGTATGTACAAATCCCTTCTCTAGTAAGGAGAAAGCTGGTTTCCCTTCTTTTTAATATGCTTATTTGTGTTATCATTGCCCCATGTATTTCTGGCCTCCCATGCTGCTGGCCCCATCCCCTCAGAGATGCCTCTTGACCCTACTTGAGCCCCACTACCCTCCTTGGACATCTTTCCTACATGGATTCCCTCTTCACTCCACTCCAACTCTGATGCTTGCAGGCGTCCTCCTTATTCTGCTCAGATTTCAATACCCCATGTGGACTCTACCCCATATCAGCCCACTTAGGCTTCAACACTCTGTTGTGGACCACTGCACCTCTCCCCACCCTACACAGATTCTTTCCTAAAGGCTTTTGGACTGAATTTGTCTAATAATATTTTGGTCTTGACTCTTTCCCAGAATGGCTATAAATGTTTGATGGAACAAGAGGTTTCATCAGTGAAGACTTTGAAATCTATGAAAGATTTAATGTTCTGGCTGGAGAACTTCCTTTAAACTATCAAGCTTGTCAAGCACCATACTGGTTCTCTTTTTTTTTAAACAATATATTTTTTAAAAAAAATTTCCAATTATAGTTGACATACAATGTTATATTAGATTCAAGTGTATAACCCAGTGATTAGACATTATATAACTTACTGAGTGATCACCCTGATAAATCTAGTACCCATATGACTAGATTAGTACCCTAACTCCCCATACAGAGTTATTATAATATTATTGACTATATTCCCTATACTGTACTTTACATCAATCTAAAGAACAAAATAAATGAACAGACAAAATTGAAACAGACTCATAGACATGGAAAGGAACTGATGTTTGCCAGAGGAAGGAGGCTGGGGGGATTAGGTAAAAGGTGAGAGGGGGGTTGGGGGAATGGGTGAAAAAGGTGAAAGGATTAGGAAGTACAAACTGGGAGTTCCAGTCAAGATGGCCTTGTAGGAAAAGGTGATAATCCCGCCTCCCACAACCACATCAGAATTACAACCAAAATACAGAACAACCATCATTCAGAACCACCTAAAATTTAGCTGAACAGAAGTCCTACAACTGGAGAATTAAATAAAAAGCACATTGAGACTAGTAGGAGGGGCAGAGACTCGGGGTGGAATCGTGGAACCAGCTAGTCCCACACCCACATGTGGTGGTTTAAAATTGGGAGGGATATTATGGCTGTGGAGGTTTCCCTGAGGAGCAAGGAGTCACAGCCCCACACCAGACTTCCTTGTCCAGAGTTCCAGTACCAGGAAGAGAAGTCCCTCAAACTTCTGGCTATAAAAACCAGTGGGGGCTGTGGCTCAGTGACACAGAAGCTGTTGGCCCTAGGCAGGTCCTCTTAAAGGCCCTGAGCATGGACTTACTCAGATTCACTCCCTCTGAGCTCCAGTGCTGGGGCAGCAACTTGAAAGGAACCTGGGACATTCAGGGAGGAACTAATTTGCCTGAAATCAGGGCAAGAGCTGGAGGGGCAGCTTTCTCCCAGATAGAAGTGCTGGTAGAGGCCATTGTTCCTTTGCTGAGCCCTCCCGTCCAGGCAGCCGCCATATCTGAATTTCCATCAACCTGGCTTACAGGTTTCACCCCACCCTGGTGATTCCCTGTGACCCTACTCCTCTCTATTTGCAGGCTCATCCAAGCCATTTCCAGTGGCTTTTCCATACAACTGATCTCTCTTGCCTCATGCTTTGGACTATCCTAAAATCACTCAAACAAGAGGCTGGCCTCAGCATGCCCATACCTTTAGCTAAGTAGTCCCAGGCCCAGCACTAACAGCAGTCTGCCTTGGTTCATAGTTTGGCCTCTTCTGGGTACCTCTAAGCCTAACACAAATAGAAGCCATTTATAGATTGCTTTGAAGCCCATACTGGGTGGTCTACAGGCAGGGCATAGGCAATGGCTGACTTTGCATCTCCCAGGAGGCTTCAGAGCTAGTGCACTAGGTGGTCAGCTTCTACCATGCTTGATTTCAAATCTACCACCTCCACAAGTGACACACTCAAGGGGTGGACTTGGTGAGTACCAATGCCCCACTGAAGCAAGTTCTGCACAAGAACTCTTCGGTTGTAGTCACAGCTGATTGGAAACTGATTGGCCTGAGGTTCAATCCTTCCCAGTGATGCCAACACCAACCAAGGATCAACTACAATAGGAAAGTGTATACAGCTCATACAGGGGCACACCTGGAGTGCCCAGCTCAGGTGACTGGGGAGGCTGAGCCACTGGGCCCCACTGAACACCTATTATACAAGGCCACTTTACCAAGTCTGGGAGACATAGCAGATCTACCCAATACATAGAAAAAAACACAGGGAAACAGCCAAAATGAAGAGATAAAGAACCATGTCACAAATGAAAGAACAGAATTCTCCAGAAAATAACCCAAATGAAATGGAAACAAGAAAACAACTAGATACAGAGTTCAAAATAATGTTTATATGGATGCTCAAGGAACTTACTGAGAACTTCAAGAAACTTACTGATAACATCAACAACATAAAAAAATGATCAGTAAGAAATGAAGGATACACTAACTGAAATAAAGGATAATTTACAGGGAATTAACAGTAGAGTAGAAGATGTCAAGAATCAAATCAAGAATTTGGACTACGAGGAAACACCCAATCAAAACAGCAAAAAGAAAAAAGAATCCAAAAATATGAGGTTGTCTAGGACAACTTCAAGCAAACCAACATGTGTATCACGGGGTGCTGGAAGGAGAAGAGAAGAAACAGGAAATTAAAAACCTATTTGAAAAAAATGACAGAAAATTTCACTTGCCTGATGAAAGAAATAGACATACAAGTCCGGGAAACACAGTGTACCACAGAAGATGAACCCAAAAAGGCCTATACCAAGACACATCATAATTAAAATGCTAAAGGTTAAGGACAAAGAGAGAATCTTAAAAGTAGCAAGAGAAAAGCAGTTAGTTACCTACAAGGCAGCACCCATATGACTATCAGCTGACTTCTCAAACAGAAACTTTGCAGGACAGGAGGGAGTGGCAGAAATATTCAAAGTGATGAAAAGCAAGGACCTACAACCAAGATTACTCTACACAGCAAAGCTATCATTTAGAATTGAAGGTCACATAGAGAGCTTCCTAGACAAGAAAAAGCTAAAGGACTTCAACACCAAACCAGTATTACATAAAAAGTTAAAGGGTCTTCCTTAAGAAGAAGAAAAAAAGATCATGAAAAGGAATAATACAATGGCAATAAATAGATATCTATCAACAATTTAATCTAAAAATCAAAATAAATGAACAAACAGAATAGAAACAGACTCATAGATACAGAGAACATTTGGATGGTTGCCAGGTGGAAGGGGGTTGGGGGACAGGGTGAAAAAGATGAAGAGATTTAGAAATACAAATTAATCATAGCCCATGGACACAGACAATAGACAGGTGAAGGCCTGAGGTGGGGTAGGAAATGGATGGAGGGGGCAAAGGGAGTAAGGTGGGGAACATCTATAATACTCTCAACAATAAAATAAATTTTAAAAAATGAGAAAGAAAGGAGTACAAATTAGTTACAGAATAGTCACAGGAATGGATCTTAAAATGGGAGTGTCAGTGCACTCCCTTCTCTGTTGGCCTCAGTGCTCCACTCTACTCCTTCAGATCCATTTGAGGGTTTGGGACTAACCCTAAAATCTCATAGCTGCTTGTTGCTACTGTCCTAGCCCCAGTCTCAGCAGGAGTTCACTCACATATAGAACTACCTACCTTTACTACGCTCTTTCTTTCTCCATTGTCCTTCAGGACAATCCCCACAGGGCTTATGTTGGCTTCTTGGGGGAAGATCCAGGCATAAATGAGTGTATGCTATTGATAGTGATGTTCAGTGTACTCTTCTCATCTATTAGTTAAGATAAAACTGGTCTCTGTAGCAAACAAACCCAAAATATATAATAGATCACACAAAATAAACTATTTCACACTTCTGTGGATTCCAAATGGGTGTTTATGTTAGGTGGATGGCTGTGTGAGTTGGCTAGACTTGTTGTAACAAGTACCACAAACTGGGTGACATACACAACAGAAATTTATTGTCTCACAGTTCTGGAGGTTAGAAGACAAAAAATTGAGGTGTCAACAGAGTTGGTTCCGTCAGAAGGCTGTGAGAGATGGATCTGTCCCAGGACTCTCTCCTTGACTTATAGATGGCAATCTTCTCTCTGTATATTTTTACATGGTCTTCCCTCTGTCTGTGCTGTTTATTTTTTTAAGGACACCAGTCATATTGGGTTAGAATCAACCCTAGTGAGCTCAATTTTAACTTGATTGTCTCTAAAAAGACACTATCTCCAAAAAAGGTCACATTCTGAGGTACTGGGGGTTAAGACTTCAACATATAATTTTTGGAGAACACAATTCAGCTCACAGCAATGGGAGACCAAGTCTCCTTCAAGCTTGTGGCTGGACCATCTTCAGCAAGAACTTCCAAGATTTCCGTGGTAGGGTCAAGCTCGTGAGAGGGAAAAGAACAGAGACTATCAAACATTCACAGGCATTGTAGGCCCAGTTAGAAACAAGCATAGCACTTGCTTTCCATTGGCCAGAACTCAGTTGCATAGCAGAAAGATGGAGGATGTGGACTAAATGTGTGTCCAGAAAGGAGAAGAATTGGCATTAGTGATCAGGTAGGTAGTGTCTTCCACATTCTTCTCTATTCTATTACCCAAGAAAGACACTGTAGTCAGGAAATTAAAATTAGAATGTTGGTTATAATTTCTTTAAATAAAAGAAAATATAAAAGACAGGATTTTTCTGCACTTCTTAGAATACTCTCAGTGTTTTAATTACCAATGTGTACCCTGCCAAAAATTGATACTGAAGAAAAGAGAGGTCAACCATTGTCTATTACAGCCTGCATGTTTTAGCACTTAAGAGATCCTACTCTTGGGTGAAAACCCATGTTGGACTCTGGCTTAGTTGATGCTTCCTTTTGTCTGTCTAGATTGTTCACATCTGGATTAGAAACTCTAGCATTTTCTTGGAAGGTCATTCCTCTTTCCCTAGGTCTCTTATTATCTTTATTTCATAACTAGTGACCTGCTGCACGGATTTGTGCACATTGAAAGGAAATTAATTAGAAGGTGGCCAGTGGGGCAGGACCAGGTGAGATGGGATGGACACACCCTGGAGCCAACCTCCCACGGTCCCTCCCCAGCCGGCCACACCTGGGTGGCACTGTGGCTCAAAGGCGTCTACAGAGTGAGTGGGGTCCCTCCAACAGGTAGGGTCCCTCAGCCTGGCCTGCAGGGATTGGGCAGAAACTGGCTCTCTGACATCCCCCGAGGGGCCCCAGAGTGCAAGAGGGCACTCTGCAAAGCTGCTATCATAAGGGTGTAGAACGCAAATGCAAGTGTGCAGTAAACCAGAATCGGGGCCGACAGTACCCCAACAACAACATACCCCATGGCAGAAGGTGGAATCACGTGGCCCTGCAAGGGATCGACCTCCCTCCTCTCTGGTTTTGGGGTGCATCACCCGAAAACTGCCACTGCCAAGTCACTGCAGTTCAGCAGCTCCTACATTGAGCATCTTCCCCCTGGTGGTCAGTGCACATCATAGGGACCAATCAGACAGTTGGACACTTAGCATATTAGCCTTTTATACAGAGAGATATTGATGATAAATGTAACCACCCACTGGGCAGTGGTAAGAAGTGCATTATCGTACAAAACTGAAATTCACTGCTGGGAATTTTTTAACACTATTATGCATAACAATGTTTTTAATGGGTGAGTCCTACCAACTGATTCACAAAACTCTTGTCATTTTTTAAAGCAGAATTAAATAGTACCAGGCAGCAGAGTGTGTAAGGCATAAATTACAGATGGCAGGAGGGAAGACATTGTGTGGTGAATAAATTAAAGTCTTCAATTATGTGGCCAGTAACAGCAGTATGAGGAAGGAAAGTTAAGGCCACTAGAGAGGAATGTTTTCAGATGGCATTGAAATCAGGTGTCAGTCTACCAGATACTAAGACCCAAAAGAGACCTTTGCTACAAAGCAGAATCATTTTCTTGAACATAAAATGTTACTATAAAAATGTAAGCATTTAAAAAAATCTTCCACTAGATTGTAAAGTCTTAAGAGGGTGGGTGTGCATCTGGTCATGTTTATTGGATGAACAGAGCTTATAGGTAGTTGATGAAGCATGTAAATGGCTGGACACTAGTCCCGAGGAAGTCTGAGCTTGCCTTAACTGCAACCTCAAATTAAAATGCAATCCTTTTTTATGACAAGAGATTAGATGGGTGATTAGGGAAAACATTTGATTTCTTTGTAGCCCCTATCTTTGTAAGGAAAATTTAAGCATTGCTTAGTCAGCTCCAGAATGTATATACCTTTAGCCTCTCTTGCCATGGCTACTTACAACCCCTAAATAGTCCTGCTGCCTCTGATCTCCATCTCTTCTCCCACTCCTTTCCTGAGTCTCCATGCTGCTGCTAGGGTCAGATTTTCTAACATGCAGGTCGAGTCATAATTTACATATATGAAAAACTGATCCTTTAGGATAAACCCCCAAATTTCTAACATGCTTAAAAAGATCCTGAAACCTTCTCCCCAAGCACAGCTCTCTCTGCAGTCCATGCTTAAGCTTTACTAGATAGTTCAGGCTTCCTCAAATATGTCATACTCATTTGCAAATTCTTGAATTTGCACAGATTATTCTAGGACTACTGATAGAATATGTAGAGCATTTGTGCAAATCAGGAAAAGCCTCCTTCCACCAGCAGGATGCACTTCTGGGCCAAGGCACATTGCTTGTTGAGAAGAGTTGGGTTGGATTTCAGCCTCCCCTTCCATCATCTGCACAATCATTCTCTAGATCCTGAGCTGTTCCTGTAACAACTGTGATCTTTCCCCTTCCTCCTTCATTATAAATCAGATCAAATGTCACTTACAACTGCTCCCAGGCACAGTGTCACTTCTTCATTTTTGACTGTGCAGTATTTTGTTTATACAACTAGTATTTGTCTCTCTACTTTCTAAAAGACTGTAAGTGCAAAGCAAATTTATTTTATTTTTACACCTCTTTTTTTTTAATCCCCAGTGTCAAGCATACTACCTCATGTAAAATGGCTAGCTTCTCAGTAAGTGTTTAACAAAAGAAGGCAGGCAGAAGAAGGGAAAGTCATTATCTAAACTTGCAAAGAAAACTGAGAAAAGATAGATTTCCAACATTACTAGAGAAATTAATGATTAGGAAAAAGCAATGTTAGATTACCATCACGCACTATATTCTGGAGGAAAAATTCCAAAATAATTAAATATTTAACAGCAAATCTATATGGAATTATAAAGTATTTAAATTTCAAAAAGCTTAAATATTTAAGAAGAAAAATTAAATAGAATTAAATATTTCTTGAAGAAAACAATACTGTGATGGTAATTACATATATAATATCAGGATAAGAAAATATGTTCTAAGCATGGTACCAAAACCAAGAACCATAAGGGAAAAGATTAGTAATGATTACATAACACCAAGTAAAGTGACATGTAACAAGCTGGAAATATTTATTACATACTAGAGGCCCAGTGCACGAAATTCATGCACAGAGGTGTGTGTCCCTCAGCCCAGCCTGCACCCTCTCCAATCTGGGACCCCTCGAGGGATGTCTGACTGCCCGTTTAGGCCCGATCCAGGTAGGATAGGGCCTAAACGGGCAGTCGGACATCCCTCTCACAATCCAGGACTGCTGGCTCCCAACTGCTCGCCTGCCTTCCTGATTGCCCCTAACCGCTTCTGCCTGCCAGCCTGATCACCACCTAACCACTCCCCTGACTGCCTGGTTGATGCCTAACTGCTCCCCTGCCAGCCGTTTGCCCCTAACTGCCCTCCCCTGCAGGCCTGGTCACCCCTAACTGCCCTTCCCTGCAGGCCCAGTTGCCCCCAAATTCTCTCCTCTGCCGGCCTGGTCACCCTTAACTGCCCTCCCCTGCAGGCTTGATTGCCCACAACTTCCCTCCCTTGCAGGTCTGGTCCCTCCCAACTGCCCTCCCCTGCTGACCATCTTGTGGTGGCCATCTTGTGTCCACATGGAGGCAGTCATCTTTGACCACATGGGGGCAGCCATATTGTGTGTTGGAGTTACAGTCAATTTGCATATTATTCTTTTATTAGATAGGATTAGATAGGATAGAAGCCTGGTGAATGGGTGGGGGCCAGCTGGTTTGCCCTGAAGGGTGTCTCAGATCAGGGTGGGTGTTCCCTTGGGGCATGGGGCAGCCTGGGTGAGGAGCCTGTGGTGGTTTGCAGGCTGGCCACGCCCCCCGGCAACCCAAGCGGAGGCCCTCGTATCTGGAATTTATTTATCTTCTATAATTGAAACTTTGTAGCCTAGAGTGGAGGCCTGGGCCCGCCAGGGTGTGTGGAAAGCTTGGCTTCCTCCATCGCTAGGGAAACCCAAGCCTCCTGCTATCTCTGTGGCCGCAGCCATCTTGGTTGTGTTAATTTGCATACTCGCTCCTGATTGGCTGGTGGGTGTGGCTTGTTGATGTAGCTGAGGTACAGTCAATTTGCATATTACTCTTTTATTAGATAGGATAACAGACAAAGGATTTATAACTTTCTTATAAAATTATATGTAAAAAGCTCTTATAAATCAAAACAGGTGAAAATACAAAAAGAAAATCCATTTTAAAAGATTTACTTATCTTGACTTTCTGTTATATTAATGTTTGCTTCATATATTTTGAAGTTTTTTCAAGTGTATACAAAATTAGTATTATTGTATCTTCTTAATTGGTTGACTCTTTTATCATTATAAAATATACCTTTTAGTTCTAGTAACATTCCTTATCTTTAAGACTATGTCATCTTATATTAATGTAGCAATTCCATCTTTTTTAAAATTACTATTGGCATTGCATCTTTTTTATACTTTTACCTGTAATGTATAGCTATCTTTATATTTAAAGTATATTTCTCATAGACAACATATTTTGGATCTTGTTATTTTATCTATTTTGAAAAATCTCTGCATTTTAATTGGGGTATTTAGGCCATTTATTCTTAGGATAATCATAAGTACTGTGTTTACCATATTGCCATTTGTTTTTTAGTTGCCTCATCTGTTCTTTGGAAGGTGTTTTACCCCCTCCTTTTATGCCATCCTTTGGATTAATTGAGGTCATTTTAATGGTTTTTCTTTTACATCCACAATTGGGATTTTTATCTATGTCACTTACTTTTCTTTGTTTTGTTTTGCTTTAGTGGTTGTTATAGGGATTATTCTATGCATTCTTAACTTATAGTCTACCTCCAAATAATATTACATCACTTTCTCTAAAATCTAAGAACCTTACAACATTATATTTGCCTTTCCCCCTGTTCATATTTACCATGCTCACAGCATGGAGGAGGGAATAATATGATCACCCCAAAAGATGCAGAAAAATATATGGTAAAATAAAAACTTATATATAACTAAGAAGAAAAGGCACTTCTCTAATCTGATAAAGGGCATGTATGAAAAATCTGCAACTAAAATCATACTTGATGAGGAAAGACTAAATACTTCTGCCTTGAGATCAGGAACAAACAAAGGATGTCTTCTTTTTCCATTTTTATTCAACATTGTGCTGAGAGGTAGGGAATGGAGTTTTGCTCAAAAAGGTAAGAAAAAGAAATAAAAGAAATGCAGATTGGAAAGAGATAAAACTTTTTATTTGTAGATGGTATGATTTTGTATGTAGCTAATCCTAAGGAATCTACAAAAATTACTATTAAATATAATATGCACACAATATGCAAGGTCAGTATACACAATTTAATTGTATTTCTATACACCAGCAATGAACAATTGAAATAAGAAAAATTTAAAACAGTACTATTTGCAATAGCATAAAAATAAGAATGCTGAAAACCACAAAAGTGAGAAAAAATTAAAGAAGAAATAAACTATATTTGTTGTTTGGAAGACTCAATATTATTAAAATATCAATTACCTCTAAATTTATCTACATATTAAAGGCCATACTCATGTAATTTTTACATGTTTCTCTATAGAAAACTGACAAACTAATTCTAACATTTACATTGGAATACCAAGAATGTAGGATGTCCAAAATAATTTTCAAAAAAAGAACATGTATTGCCTGATTTTAAGTAATACCAAAAAACTATAGTAATCAAGAAAATGTGGCATTAGCATAAGAATAGCCATATAGATCTAATGAATACAGAGTCCAGAAATAGGACCACACATATATGGTTAATTGATTTATTTTTATTTTTTTTTTACAAAGGAGCCAATAAGAGAAAGCATTTCAGGAAAGGGTGCTGAAACAAACAAACAAAATAAACCTCAATTCTTACCTCACACCATTCACTAAACTATTTCAAAATGGATCACACTCTTAAATGTATTTGCTAATATCAGAAAACTTCAAACAAAAAAAACGGATAAACTTTACAACTTTGTGGTAGACAAAGACCTTAAGTAAAACACAAAAACCTTGAAGTATAATTTAAAAAGTGATACTTTGGCCTCCATCAAAATTAAAACTTTCTGCTCTTTGAAATACACAATTAAGAAAATAAAAAAGCAAACCACGGACTAGAAGAAAATTATATATGACAAGGATTTGCATCCACTGCATGTAAAAAACTCTAGCAACTCAATAATACCCAATTACAAAGCAGGCTCCATTTAAACTGATATTTCATAAAAGAAGATTGGCCAATAGACACATGAAAAGATGCAAATATCACTAGCTACCGGCAACTGCAAACTTAAACCACAATGAGATATTACTATGCACCCATTGGCATAGCTAAAATGAATGGATGAAACCCTTCTGTAGGCTAATGCTCCAATACTGAGCCAAAGCCTTAAAAATGTATATAGTATTTTGTTATTTTTCTCATTTGTTTCTAATACTTTGAGTAAACAATTTAAATGTACAAAGGTTTAGCTACAAGAATGTTCATCTAACTATTGTTTACTATAGGAAATATGGAAAACAAACTGTCCAACAATAAGAAAAGGGTTAAGTAAATTACATTCATACAGTCAAATGTCATTCAGCCACTAAAAAGGATAGAAAATTATATTTGTTGATATCAAAATACATTAAAAATATCCTACTTAATTAAAAAATTCTTATAAGACTATCATATGATCTTAATTTTATACAAAAGCTCACAATAAAAAGGTAAGAAAAACAATGAGTTATTATCAGAAGTTTTACCTAGGTGATAAGAATGTGATGATTTTTTTTCTTCTTTTAGTTTATCTACATTTTCTCATTAATTTAAAATATACATATAATGTTTGTGTCATGGCAAAAAATAGGAGTTTATGATGGTATTGCAATTGCTGGGTTGGTCTTAAAAAGTAAAATAAAGAGTAAAATGGATAGGCCAGGTGCTATGTGGAACATTATTGAGATAAGCAATATTGATGTAATAGAGGCCTTTGTCTTTGTCTGGAAAAGATACTAAACCCAAGTGGGGAGTATCCTAGGTCCTCCCATTGCCATCTGACCTCTTCCTATTTCAGGTCTTCCTGGCATGAATTTTGTCAGTTCCCTCAACCAATGGGCTCTTCTTGATAAATCAATTTTGAAAGAAAGCTGCTTTAGGAAGAGCAACCAACATTAATGATGACAATATAGTAAATTTAGGCTGAAATGACTTCATCACTTGAGAATGTGAAATTCTCCGCAATATTTAAGCACCATGAAGAAAAGAGCTGTCTAGCATACAATATAAGCACCTGACAGCTTCGCCTGGTATAAAGGATAGATGCTGGTAGATCTTAGCACCTAATGGATAATATGCATTTATAAAGTCGTCAAAATAGAATACCTTTTGTTGGAATTCCTTGAGAACTTTTCAAATGTCTCATGGCCATTTAAAATATTTTGAGTGCTAGAACTGAGAATTGCTATGTACATGAGGTATGGCAGCTATGTGAAGTCTTATAAGGAAAGTTCAAAGAATTGGGTTAAATATAAGCCTGGTGAGAAGAAAGATGAAGAAAAATGTAATAACTATCCTAAAGAATCTGAAAGATTATTACACATAGGCTGTTTCCCAACTGTTCTCAATACACAGAAGGCAAAGCTTTTGATTCAGCAAGGAGTTGAATAAGACATGGTTAAGAACTTCTTGATTCAACACTAAAACAGGCTAAACAGAGGATAAAATATTCATTCCTGGAAACCTTTCAGAATAGAATAGACAACCCACTGTTTGAGTACCTGGATCAAAGAATTAAACAAACGCTCATTGTGTTTCCTTCCAGTCAGTCTATAAGAAAAGCACAGAAGTGGTCACAGAAGTCACTGAAATGGCCACCAAGTGCTTACTGTTAATTTTTCTAAATATTACGTGTAAGAATAACACTGAATAAATGTAGAGCTCTATACATTGTAGAGATTGTATTTTTAGGCTTAAAAATGCATCGAATCAAAAACGCTTTCTAATGCAAAGAAATTAAAAATTAGCATATACACTGCACCCTAGAATAAAATTTCAAAGCATGCTATCATACAGCACCAACCACACAAATGTCTAAACTTTTGTCAAATATCAAGCAATAAATCAAGTGAGTTTGTGTGCCCTTCTATAGAAATCAGTCTTCTCCAGTTCTGGTCACAAACAATAAAAAAGCTAAGGAAATTCATTGATTTTCCTGAACCACTTGAAAATGACACTTTTTGTTTGGAACTGTTCCAACACCTAAGGTGCAGTTAGGTCTCAGTAGTCAAAATATTCAAAAACAACTAAACCAGCCGAATGGGGTATTAAACACACCCTGGTGAAATTAGTCATCGACACAGGCTGGTAGCGCATTCAATTAAAATGACTTCAGTTTATTTAAGACTCAGCCCATGAAAACGTTCCCCAAAGCTTCAGCTATGAATAGTTTTCTTGTGCCGTTTTCCTGCCACTTTCCAAACCTTAGCCTCAGGGCCCCAAACATTCTGCATAAAGCACAAGAGCTTGGCAGTGAGACTCAAGGGTCTGGAGGTTTGTATTTTCTTCTACAAAGCCTTTAGGAAAACAAGCTGCTAGCAAACTTTTGTGTCCCACTCAAATTCCTGGGTCCCAGAGCAGTAATTAACGATTAGTTTTGGCCCCAAAATAAAGCACCAATATATTTTGGCAAAGAGGCAAACACAACACATGAGGCGTTTCGCATTAGTTAATGAACAATTATTAATTAGTCAACTCTGAAATAAATAGCCATCTTCAGTTTTGCCAGAGACTGTTTACTTCCAAATTACTCCCTCATTACCAGTAACAACCAATTTAGAGCTGTATTATGGCATCAATTTTATTAATGTCACACTGATAAGGCTAGCATAATAATAAAATGGCATACAGCTGTTAAAAGAGATTTTTTTATGTAGTAATAATGTATTTATGGTAGATTTTAATATTCTATGTCTTCAGCTGCAATGCTTTATATAGAGGACTGGCTAAAAGATTAGCCAGTAATGAATCTATCACTCTTCTCATAATAAAGACGTAAATAACATATTCCTTGCATTTTGCAAAGATGTTTGTGTGTGTAAACCTTTGTTACCAAAGTCTTATTGTTAGGCAGTATTATTATTTATCATTTGCAAAACTGCTCAATAAGAAGCTTAGTAATATATTTCTGCATGATTTATGGATTTCTCTGAAAAGGAGATAGAATAATATATTTCTGTTTTTCCAGTTAGTTCTGTGTAGAAGGTGAGCAGTAAGCAGTTTCCACAGTGACTATTTCAGCTAATTAAGGCTGATATTGGGCAGACTCCTAATATTTTTTTTTTTTTTTTACTGGTGAAAAGAGAAAACTTTAAGAAATAAGCATTCAGCTACAAAAATAATCAGAACAGAACAGCTACAAACAGATGGGTTGCACATTTGTAAAATCTACATGTAAAAATCTAGATGTATGAAAAAGGCAAAAGTGCTTTTACAAAAAAGAACTCCACTGGAAATCCTTAAAATAATAAGCTCCCCTTGGTGGTGTTAACTGTAAGTGTTGATATACAATGAACTTGGCAGGAATACACATCTGACTTAAGAAAGTGGCAGAGAGGAGAGTGGAAAGAGGGCAGTCCTTGTAATCTGAATAGACCTAAGTTCAAATTCTATGAGTGTGGGAAATTCATTTCTGAGAACCTCATTCCTCATCTACAAAAAGGGTTAAAAAGCTATATTTGCAGGGTTATCATGATGATAAAATTACATAAAGTATGTAAAATGCAAGATTTACAGGAAATTCTCAATTAGTATTACACATGTATGTCAAAATGTAATCTAAGGAGTGACAGTGCTGGGGAACCTAAGAGGGAAATCCTTCATTCAGAGTATGCACTGAGTAAATTCCAGTTCACTGAGCATCATTCACGGGCCACAGGTGGTAAGTCTCTCTACATCCCTCTTTTTTTCACAAAGGTATCTACAGGACTCTACTAGGTGGGGATTTGGTTGTCTTTTTCTTATGAATTAAAATGAGAAAAGAAGAAAGGAAATGACTTTTTCAAAGAAAAATTATCAAGTTATTTCCAGCCAACAGAAAGCATGAGAGGACAAAGTCTGCAAGGCCCTGGAATCTGTTCCAGCAAGCATGCCCATGGAGAAATGCCATCCTGTGAAATGAAGTGAATATTTACAAATCAGTATTTATAAATGTATAAAAATATTGAAGTCCAAGCTTGAGGGGGTGATTTTTATATTTCCAAAGAAATTCTAGAAAAGCTTCTAAAAGCATCTTCTCAATGAAGGGATGAATAAGAGCTTGGTAAGGGTGTCATCCAAGCAAAGGAAACTAGGCTGATATCAGTGTCCCCTCCCAGCTTCTGATTTCAAATGTTGTCATCTCCTTATCTCTCCTTATATTTGCAGCTCACTGTGTGGTTTGTTGATAATCATTCATTTCCTCTGTAACATTATTCTTCCCTCTTTCCTCATCCAAGGCTAACAGTTTCTGCTTCTGTCATATCTCCAGTGCTTTGTTTTCTTGGCTTCTCCTTCCCTTTCAAGCATCCTTAACTATCCTAGGTCTGCAAATTTCTTCCCCTGACTCCTGCTTTTCCTCTTTCTCTATCCGAATAGGTTCTTATTCCATCTTGTTTTTTAAAAAAAACAAACAAACAAACAAAACAAAATATATATATATATATGTATATACATATACATATATATATGTATGTATATATATGTGTGTGTGTGTGTATATATATTTAATTTAAATTTAATTTTTAATTATATATATAATTAAAAATTAATTATATATATATATAATTAATTTTTTACAGAGAGGAAGGGAGAGGGATAGAGAGTTAGAAACATCGATGAGAGAGAAACATCGATCAGCTGCCTCCTGCACACCTCCTACTGGGGATGTGCCCACAACCAAGGTATATGCCTTTGACCAGAATCAAACCTGGGACCTTTCAGTCCAGCGCAGGCCAACACTCTACTGAGCCAAACCAGTTAGGGCTCCATCTTGCTTTTTTCCTTGCTCATTGCAGGTCTTGAAAGGGTGTTCAGTGGATTTTCTCTCTGTCACCCCTTTCAATCTAGGTCTCTAAAACATTCTATTGGAACTTCTGGAATAAGGATTGTTTTTGCTGAGGAAATTATGTAGACTGATAGATCAGATTCTTTCTTTTGTCATATAATAAAAAAATTGTCATTATCATTTATTATGATGATGATGACAACAGTGATGATAAGGGTGATGTCTTGGCTACTAGGCCGCTCAGAACAAATTTGCTGTTCAAATGCAGGAACCATGATAGTAGCTACTGTTGGCTGGTTTTCTAACTAGCATCCATTTCCTCCCTTTTTGTTCCTAAGAGAATCTCAACTTTCTTTTGGTATGCCACCCATATTGCATAGCTTTGTTCTTCAGAGGAAGCTGACTTTATTCCCAGTGACAAGAGATTCCCTCAACCTCTCACCTCCCCACACCATCCAATTACTCTACCCATATGTGTACCCATATGTGTTTGCCACTTCCTCTGTAACCCTGATCAATCTACTTGGGTGTGCCACGTAAGTGGGTCCAATCAGGCTAAATGGGACTAATTAGATTGCATGGTTGGTGATGAGGTTTTCCTGTCTCTCTTACTTTATAAAAAGCATGCTGCCCCAGCCATCTTGCAATTGTGACCAGACCCAGCCTCAGGACAACACTCACACTGAGAATAGCAGATTCCAGAGATGGGAAGAAACATTGCTGATCCTTGGACACAACTTTCCTTGCCCTCCCTTCAGATCTTCTGTTTGGTGAGGTGACCCAGTCCTCCATCAAGAATGGACATACTTTTCTAGGAAAGGGCAGATAGCAAATATTTTGGGTTTTGTGGGCCATAGACTCTCAGATAAACTCTGCCATCATAGTGGGAAAGCAGCCATTAACAATATGTAAGTGACTAGATATGTCTGTGTTCCAGTAACATTTCATTTACAAAACCAGGTGCTAGGCTGGATTTGGTCGCTTTGAGGGTTTTTGTTGCTTTTGGTCATCCTGACAGATCAACTAACCCCAGACATCTGACTGCATTACTATCTTCTGGTAGTGAGTTCAAATATTTGAAAAAGTAATTGCTGTGTGTGTGTTTTTTTTTTTAATATGATGTTATTCTGAGTTTTTTTGAAACATTAATGTTATAAATTCTTTAAAAAGAGAAAAATTGAAATAATTTCTTATACAATTATATATTCTTTCTCCAAATCTTCAAATGTTTTGTCACATTTTCAACATTTGTCTGTGCTTAGGAATCTTTGACCTTAAAATTCTCTTACCTTCTCATCTACTTCTACTACTGCTATACTTCTCTTCATCTCTGCAAAACCTCTTTTTATCATCTAATGACTTCCAAATTCAGCCTCAATACATATATAATATTCTAGTTAACACTCTATATGTATGTGTGTGTATATATATATATATATATATATATATATATATATATATACATATATATATATATATATAATAAAATTGTATATATATATATATATATATATATATATATATATAATCAAAAGTATCTCAAAATGAATTCAGTGTATGGCCCTACCAACCATCCATTCACACTAGTCAAAACTAGGATTTGTTGTTGATACCACTCTCTTCTTTATCCCTTTCCCCACTAACTCATAAAATCTCCTCTTGATATGACTCCAATTACTTCTTTCCATTTCCTCCACCCCAACCCTAGCCCCAGCTAGTACATTTCTTGCCTAGACTGCTGCAGTAATTTACCAAATAATCTACCACCTTCTTTTACTCAGTTCCCACCCAACTTGTCCTCAAGAGCAGTCTTTTTATAATACAAATTTAATCATAAAAGCTTCTTGCTTAAAACCCTTGTATGATTTAATTGTGCTTAGGATAAAGTCCAAAGTGCTTATAATGACCTAAACATCCTTCATGGCCTTACCCTGCCTGTTTCCCCAGCCTTACCGTCCATCCTTACTCTGCGTGCACCAACCTCTTAGCTCCCATCTATCCTCCGTATTTTCCATGCTCTCTCCCATCACAGGCTGTTGATTATGCCTCCAGGAATGCTAAAGGTTGGGGCCTCAGAGTAGCAGGGAACAACAGGGATTGACAAATTCTTTTATATGCAAGTCTCTGCCTTCCAATTTTATCAATGTTTATTGAGTGTTTTGTGTCCTTTTTCTTTCTCTCCCACCCTTCCTTCCATCTTCAGAATGTTCATTAAGTATTTCCCTTGTGGAAGGCCATGGTTATGCATTTTTCAATATAGGTTGGCATTGGTAACCATCTGACTTGAATCACATAGAGCACACGCTGCTAATAGTAAATAGTTGGAAGCAATAATAATTTTCATAAAGCTAATATTTATTAAAGATTTATTATGTACCAGGCATTGTACTGAGTTCATAGGCTAATCTAGTCCTCAGAACAATGCTACTATGTTAAAATTATTATCACCATTTTATAGATAAGGAAACTGAAGCTTATTTTTCTCAAGGTCCTACAACTTGCAAGTGCTAGAAATATGACACAAATCCCTTCAATCTGACAGCAATGTCCATACTCCTAGCCCCTGCATGGTGTTGCCTCTTAAGCCTCATCATAAACTTCTTAGGGAAGAATTAAAGTGAAACAAAACCCAGGGAGAAAGGCCAGGAAAAAAAAAAAGAGGATCTCTTTTTAGATATTTCAGACCAGGACTACCTCAACTTGTGCTGTGATTTCCTAAGTCTGGGGGAAGACACAGACATCTCCTGGGTTAAGGAGGCTCCAAGGAAGTCAGAAGTCTGACAGAAGCTATGGATAACTCACTTTTTTCTTGTTGCTTTAAAAATTGGTACAACTGGGAAAACAAAAAAGTCCCCTTCTCTCCTCAAACATAATAAAACAAAGGGATACTCTGCAGTGATGGTATATGCTACAGCCAATATATTCCTCAATATTTTTAGAGCATATTCATTCTTTAATATAACCTGATGATTATGCTTTTCTCCAAACCCCAGACTCCTGGACTTGTCCTTCAGATGGTGAACTGGGAGCCACAGGCTTCCCTCATCCTAACATTGACCAACCCAACCCTGTGCCCTACGCTCCATTCACCTATTAGTCGACACTCAAGGGAAGACCCCGTATGATTTACTGTTGAAAGTATAAATGAGCAATAGTATGTGACCTCCTCTTGTCAAAGGGGTACTTAAAATCACTGGGCAGGAAGGTCACTGCGTGTGCTAGAGACAGAAGTAATTCTTTGCAGAAAGGAGGTGAAATGATTAGAAAGACAGGTCAAGGGATAAAATAGAGTAAGTAGATGAGTGGAGATTTGTGGGTGAAACATCAACGCCAATGTTTCCATTTTCCCACCACTGCTGTCAGGAAGCAATTGCTTCTTTGTTCATTTAAATGACAGGCTTTTAAGAGGTGGACCTCAGCCATTAATTTTAAACAAAAGCCTCTCTTTGGTTGTCCCTGGTGGATCAAGCTGCTTCCATGAAATAGCAATAAATTGCACTGGTTTCCCTTGGAGTAGAAGATTGTCCCACCCCTCTCACTCAGCTTGGGAGGGAATGGATTTGTTGTTGCTGCTGTATTTTAAGAGAAAGAGAAGATGATGAATCTCATTCCTGTTAAAAGTTTAGTAAGGAATGACATAGAATTTTAAGTATTTATTTTCAGTACCTTGTTTTGATCTTTTCTCCAGATTTCACCTGACCTCTCCAGCTCCTCCCTATCCTCCCATACACACACTAGCAGTTTTTTTTGTTTTTATTTTTGTTTTCAGCCTCATCACAGTTCCATTTATGCTCAGGGACCCAGTCAAAGTCATTTGCAAGGACCATCTAAGATTCAGGGATTCAGTTCCTGGGGTCATTCTTTCTCTTTCAAAGTCATAATGTGACTGTTTTCAGTGGTCTCCAGGAGGCCAATTAATGGCATTTTTCATCGGGGAGTCTCTCCCTTCTGGCTGATGTTACCCATATCTAGACTTCATCTCTTCCTTTAGGGACAGCCAGGTCTGGGATTGTGGTTCTGAAAGGGAACTGCTTGAACTAGGAGAGCTCAACTTCATTTTGTGCAAAAGGTGAGCCTGAGCCTTGTTTTCCATGCATGTGAAGAGGAAGCTCACACACCTCCTGTGAACTGGGAGAGGACCTCAATACCAATTGCTGCACAGAGCAAACCAGTAAAGAGTAGCAAAGCCAGTTTCAATCCATTGGAGAGAAATGGTTCCCAGAAGCAGCTCTGAAACCATCTAATAGCCTAAAAAGGGAAATTTTTTTTATGTTAAGATGATTAGATAAAGCATAGTTAGAAAGTCAGCATTCTGGACAAGAGGCTCACACTTGCAGTCTTCTGAAAATCTAAGAAATGATGGTGTGGTGCTCTTAAATATTTATATGAGAAGGTGAGAACCTGCCAGTTTCCTTAGCTAGAGGCGGCATATTTTATGCCAAATATGAATCATCCTGTAGTTTTCTTTCTCAAAGGGACTATACTACTGGTCATAAATCAGTGCACTGGAGTGATCCAGACACTTTTATCTGTTTATAATCTCTTTTTCCTCCAGTTGCAAAATCATTTTCAGTTTACTTGCAAGAAGTTCTGCTTGGTGTAGCACAGCTGTGCCTCCCCCTTCAGCCACCCATGCTTTCTTAAGTAAAAAAAAAAAAAAAAGAAAAGAAAAGAAAGAAAAAAGAAAAAAAATGATTAGGGTTATCAGACCAACACCATAGAAAAAAAATATATTAAAAAGTTAGTACAGTGTTTTAAAAACCAATATCACATGATGGTTAGGGATCTAGACCCAGTTTTTGAATGACCAACATTTCAGGTGTACCTCTGTTATTTACTAAATGTGTCAGTTGAGTAAATTATTTTCAGTTTCCTCCACTGTCAAATGGGAATAACAATAAAGGAGTGCATGGAAATAGTGCTCTCTAAAAGTTAGCTACTCTCATTATTACACCTAGAAACCCATCCATTTCTAAAACCAGCTCCACCCATTCAGTGTCCCTAGGAAGAATGTTTATGTCAATCATTAAGACAAATACCAAGCTGCTCTTGGCTTAAACTAAGCAGCATAAAAACAAAACTAAACTAAATCCATCCTGCTTTGGAGCTATTTTGGCTTTCAGGATTTTGAAAGATAGAGAAAGACTGAACGAACTGATTGCATTTTCAAGAGCTTAGTTTATTTTGCTCAAATTAGAGTTAGCACTGGAGCAGATTTCTACACGTGGATGGATCAGGGTCTCTCAATCTTGCACTATTAACATTTTGGGCCAGGTAATTCCTTATTGTGGCAACTGTCCTATACATTACAGGGTATTTAGCAGCACCCTGTCCTCTACCCACTAGTTGCCAGTAGGACATTCCTCCCCCAGGAAAGTTGTAACAAAAAATGTTTCCAGGTAGATATTTCCAAATACCCCTGGGGGACAAAAATGCCCCCAGTTAAAAACTACTGTGGTACATTTTTAGATATGCAGATATAGGTAGATAGAAATAGATCTATATCTATTTATCTCTTTGTTGATGAAAAATGGGCCACATACTAACCTGAAAAGCTCAGGGGAGGTCTGCATGGCAGCCTTACACACTCAGAGATCTAAAGTAACCACATAGGATGACCTCAAATTAAAACTTCCTAACTAAAATGAGTCACGGTGAGTAGTCACATCCTCGGCCAGTATCTTCCTGGACAAAGGTCAATCTTTATCTTAACTGAGCCTATCTATTATCTTTTTGCATGTATGAAACATACCTTTGGAGTGTCAGAGTAATTCCCCTTTTTCCAGATCCCTCAGGACAATCTTCCACCAGATCTCTTGAGACCATGGAACCCCTCATTGTTATCTTGTTGCCCAAATACCATCTCTATGTGTTGTAAATGCTAATTGTTAACTATCCTATACCCACCAATGGAAATGAAATATATGTTTCTTCATTTTACTCTATTTAATCTGAGATTTCCCTGCTACATTTTCTCCCACCTTCTTAATCTATTGCCAGTGAATGTCATGTAACCCACCCTATGCCTCTTCCTTTGATTCTAATGTATAAAATAAGGTGCAAAACTTCCACTGTCCAAAGCATTTTCCTTTCCAGCAATTGTCATCAGTGTGGCTCAAATAAATTCATTAAAATTCCCTACAGGTTTGGACATCTATCTATAACATCTATCTATCTATCATCTATCTATCTATCTATCTATCTATCTATCTATCTATATCTCCAAATCTTGGTGGGGTTGCAAAAATTAAGCAAAATAACACATGTAAAACACTTCACATAGTACCTGCTATGGTAAGTACTCAATAAACAGTAGCCATCATTCCTGCTCACGTGTGACTAAGCTTACATATGGCTTTGACTTGCCATGGTATCGTTCTGATCTTTCAGCTCAAAATCCTCGTCTGTGTTGACTATAGTTTCTGAGTCCTCTGTTTAACTTTGAGAGAGCAAGAGAGAATATGAGAATGATAATCTGGTTGGTCACTGATTGTCCATGGGCCATGTGCCCTCTGATAGGCTGTGTCCAAGGGAAATGGATCTTCTGGTCAGGAGGTATTTAGTGAGTTGAACACCAGGTGATTTTTTTCAGGTAAAACTAGATTTTGTGGTCAATACCACATGCCTTTAATGCTGTTGTAGAAGGTTGCCATCTTGAAAATGGGACCGTGTCACACAACTGTCCACCCAAGTTGAAAGAGCACAAGTCCAGGAGTCTGTGATCAAACTGGTGCTCTCTCTTACACAGTTTGAGAAAACTAAGCAGGTCGCTCAATTTCTTTCACCTTTCACTTCTCTCCCCATAAAATGGGTGTGGTAATCTTCATCCTGTCTTCCACCAGAGTCATTTGAGAGGAACAAATGAGGTAAGATAAAGTAGAAATGCTTTTTAAGCTATACAGGATTACAAAAGTCTGAACCATTATTACTGTATCTAGCATATTGTGGATTCTAAATAAATATCCAACAATAAATATAAAATTTTTCAGCATTTCAATTCTGTGGGATTTTACAAAATGGGGCTTCTCTCCTTGAAATACAGTGTAGATAGATTTGAGATAAGAGAGACAGTGTTACCGCATTTTAATATCTGAAGCCTTATTTACAGTAACAAAGCTTTACATATTAGAATGGGGAAGACCTGCAAGAGGATTTCATGAAAGTTCCTTGTTTTCAAGGTCAAGACACTATGTCTCTGTAAGGTTTCAAAACCAATACCATACACATGGTTTCCTGGCCCAGTGAGTCCTCAACCATACCATAACATCAGTTTTTTAAATGCCCAATGATAGGTAAAACATAGCATCAATAAGCCATTTCCATTTGATTTTTACACAAAATGCATTTTCATATATTATTTCATTTGATCCTTTACATGTGGAGGAGAGATGTCATGACCCATACTTTGTCACTAGCCAGGAAAATCAAGTTCAAGTATGCAAGATAGCATGTTCTGGAAATAACAAATGACATGTAAGGCTTTTCCCTCTTCTTGTACTATATTGCAAAAATCTACAATTTTCATAAAGGGAGCAGAAGACAATAGTTGCTTCATAGCGCACATTAATGACAAGACATCAAAACAAGGCAATTAAGCAAGATTTCTGGGACAGAAAATAAAACAAGTGACACTTTGTTGGTTTTTAGAGAAAAAAAATCAGAAGGAATTGAAGTCACAAGTGGGTGCCAACTTAGGTTAGAGGCACTGATGTTTTATGAGTTCATTTAAAGAATAAACATGCCTGGATCGCCAACAAACCACTCTAGACATGTGATTAGATTTGGTATTTATTGTCCCTTGGAGTGAAATGTTATTAAATAGACTGTGCTCTGTAATTTCACCCTAATTTAACTGAAAGGGCTAATTTGTACTATTTAAAGGCAAATTTATTTCTTTCATCATGGGACATACAGTAAACCAAATGAAGGGGCAATGGGGCACTGAGCAGGAGGCTCCTAGATAATGAAGGCCATCAAGAAGAGCTTAGTGAGGGGCAGAGTTCACGGGGTCACAGTACCAGATTCTCCTTCCTTGGCTATTTGTTTCTAGAGACATTGAAAAGCAATGTGTCAAAAAAAGTTAAACAACTAAACTGCCACCTCGTACAACAATTTCAAAAATACAACTAAAAGACAAAGCGTCTACCACCCAGAACCACAGGAAATCTGGCTGAATGGTATGTTTGCAACTAAGAAGGAAAAAGAAAGAACCAACGCGGAAGGGCTGAGGTACAGAGGCGCGTGAATCGGGCTGGTGGCGGGCGAAGGGATGCACGGCTTTTTTTTCCAACCCGAAGGGAGATAAGCTCCCGATCACTCTGAAATCCAGTTTCTGGGGACACACGGGGGACCCAGACACCTAAGGGGAGAAGCTGGACTCTCGGCAATCATGTCGGAAAGTGAGAGTGACTTTCTTGCAGAGGTGCGCCCAGCAATCAGTGTTTACTGCGCTGGGGCACAGGACACAGGGACTTGGAAATGGGAAAGGCAGAAAAGGCAGACTAGCAGCCATTGCTGTTTGCCACGCTCTAGCCTAGTGACACCCTGAGACCCCTCCCCGTCCTGAGACCCGCCCCGCACATTCTACAAACCCGCCCATGCTCCAAACAGCAGCTTTTGCACATAAATGGCCTGCCCTGTGGCAGCTTAACCAAATAAACTGCAGCTCCAGTCAGATTGCTCCAAAACCACTCAAGCAGAGAGGAGAAAACTGCAGTTTTTGCTGTAACTCCTGCTGAGTGGCCTCAGACAGTAGCTGACCTGCACCCCATTGGAGATCCAGAAACAAGGGCATCTAATGGTCGGTGTGAGACGACACCAGATTTCAACCACTCGCATAAGGGACACATTCAAGAGGCAGACTCAGTGACCACCAAAGCCCTACTGCAACAAGTCCCGGCCCATAAACGTGTCTCCAGCACAGCAACTCTTCCTTTATAGACATATTGGGTCCTCACAGCCAAGTGGCCTGGAAGTCAATTCCTCCCAGTGACACCAACAACAATCAAGACTTAACTACAACGAGGCTGTACACACAGTCTAAAAAGGGGTGCACCAAGAGCATCCACCTCAGGTAACTGGGAGGCTGACCCATTGAACCAATAGGACACAATGCTACCCTACCAACTCAGGGAAACAGCAAAAATAAAAATGAGGAGGCAAGGAAACAGATCTCAAACAAAAGAAATGGAGGAGAACAAACAACTGGACATAGAGTTCAAAACCACGGTTATAAGGTTTTTCAAGAATTTCATGGAAAAAGCCAATAAATTTAATGAGACCCTCGAGGATATGAAAATGGTCCAATTAGAAATGAAACATACACTGACTGAAATAAAAAATATTATACAGAGACCCAGCAGCAGACTAGAGGAATGCAAAAATCAAGTCAAAGATTTGGAATACAAAGAGGCAAAGGACATGCCTACAGAAAAGCAAGAAAAGAAGAGAATTCAGAAAGTAGAAGATAGTGTAAAAAGCCTCTGGGACAACTTCAAGCGTACCAGCATCCGAATTTTTGGGGTGCCAGAAGAAGAGAGAGAGCAAGATGCTGAAAACCTATTTGAAGAATTAATGACCGAAAACTTCCTCCACCTGGTAAAAGAAATAGACTTACAAGTCCAGGAAGTGCACAGAACCCCAAACAAAAGGAATCCAAAGAGGACCACACCAAGGCACATCATAATTAAAATGCCAAGAGCAAAAGACAAAGAGAGAATCTTACAAGCAGCAAGAGAAAAACAGTTAGTTACTTACAAGGGAACACCCATACGATTATCAGCTGATTTCTCAACAGAAATTATGCAGGCCAGACGGGAATGGCAAGAAATATTCAAAGTGATGACTAGCAAGAACTTACCACCAAGACTACTCTACCCAGCAAAGTTATCATTCAGAATTGAAGGGCAGACAAAGAGCTTCACAGATAAGAAAAAACTAAAGGAATTCATCACCACCAAACCAGTATTACATTAAATGCTGAAAGGTATTATTTAAAAGGAGGAAAAAGAAGAAAAAAGTAAAGATAAAAATTATGAACAACAAATACATATCTATCAACAAGTGAATCTAAAAGTCAAGTGAATTAAAAATCTGAAGAACAAAATAGACTGATGAACATAATAGAATCAAGGGCATAGAATGGGAGTGGATTGATAATTCTCAGGGGAAGGGGGTGTCTGTGTGGGTGGTACGGGAAGAGACTGGACAATATCATACACCTATGGATGAGGACAGCAGCGGGGGGAGGTAAGGGCAGAGGGAATGGTGGGAACTGGGAGGAGGGGAGATATGAGGGGGAGGAGAAACAATTGTAATAATCTGAACAATAAAGATTTATTAGAAAAGAAAAGCAATGTGTCAATATTTTTAATACCTTTTGAGATGAAATTGTTATCCATTCAGTGAATATTTACTGAGCATGTATTTTGTTTAATGAAATAATTGAGAACAAGATGGGCTTATATTCTAGAAGGGAGGGTGGGTGCTAGTAAATAAGTAAAAACAAAAATCTGTTTCTGAAAGTGAAAAGTGAAGGAAATGAAAAGGACAATTTGATTGGCAATGACAAGGAGATAGGGATGGTATCTCTGTGGAATAATAACGGAAGTGAGGTCTGATGGATGAGAAGCCAGCCATGGGAAGACCTGGGACAAGAGCATTCTAAGTAGAGGGAATAGAGAGGCAAAGATTCCAAAGCAGAACGTGTTTGTAGATGATCAAGGGGCCAGTGTGGCTGGAGTGTGGGAAGAGAGGCAGCATGGGGTTCAAAATGAATTCAGAGAAGTGGGCAGGGAGTGTTTGTGATATAGATTTCATTTTAAACACAATGAGAAATGGCTGGAACAGAGAAGGAGGGTTGGTTAAGCAAGGGAGAAACAATATCTGATTTACATTTTAAAGAAAATCTTTATTGTTAAAAGTATTACATATGTTCCCCTCCCCCACCATTGGCCCCTTTTAGCCCGCTCCCTTCCCCCTCCCCAGGCCTTCAACACTCTATTGTCTGTGTCTGGGTTATTCAAATATTCAGACAAGTTCTTGGGTTGATCTCTTCCCACCCACCCAGGCACCCCAACCCCCACTTCCCTCAGAGATTTGGCATTCTGTTCCATGCTTCTATGTCTCTGGATCTATTTTGTTCAACAATTTATTTTGTTCATTAGATTCTACATATGAGTGAAAACATGTGATACTTGTCTTTCTCTGACTGGTTTATTTTGCTTAACATAATACTCTCTAGGTCCCTCCATCCTGTCTCAAAGGGTAAGAGATTCTTCTTTTTTACTGCTGCATAGTATTCCATGGTGTAAATGCACCACAGCTTTTTTATCCACTCCTTTATTGATGGGCACTTGGGCTGTTTCCAGATCTTTGCTATTGTAAATTGTGCTGCTATGAACATAGGGGTGCATAAAACAACAATGAGTTATCACCTCACAGTTGTCAGAATAGCTACCATCAACAAATCAACAAATGACAAGTGCTGGCAAGGATGTGGAGAAAAAGGAAGGTGGGAGAAGGTGGGAATGCAGACTGGTGCAGCCATTATGGAAAACAGTATGGAGTTTCCTCTAAAAATTTAAATATGGAACTGCCATTTGACCCAGTAATCCCACTTCTGATTTACATTTTAAATAAACCTTGGTGGCTGTGTGGAGATTGAATTGCAGAGCAGCAAGAATGTAAGCCTAGTGATCTTGTTGGCTGCCCCAACAAGAGTTCGTGTGGGAGATGAGGGGCTCAGTGTGATGGAGTTGGTACAGGATGATGGAGGAAAGTCTATAGTTTGGGGATTCATTTTGAAGATGAGAGAAAGGAAGAAATGAAGAATGGCATCTATAATTTTGGTGCCATGCTGAGATAGAGAATGTGAAGAAGGACCAGATTGGGGGTGGAGGGACAGAATTAAGAGCACTGCTTTGAACATGTTAAATTTAAGTCACTTAATCAAAATCTTGGCAGTACAGAGTTGAATACATGAATTTGGAGCATGGAGTTGAAAAGTTAGGGTCCTAAATATAAGTCTGAAAGTCAATATATGGAAGACATTTCCAACCAAGAGACTGGATGAGCACACTTAGAATGAGGGTGTTGGTAGAGAAAAGAAAATTTTGAAACTAGAACTTTGCATTCCATGAACATTTGTGTCATTCAACCATGAGAACAGAGAGCACAGGTAATGCAGTAAGAGTAGCTTTGGTTTCTAGAAGGCAGGACCAACTGCACTATGTGTTGCTGAAATTTGGGGTATGATTGGATTTTCAAAATACTTCTTTTGAAAAATATATGTATTTTTATTGATTTCAAAGAGGCAGAGATAGAAACATCAATGAGAGTGACACATCAATGGCTGCCTCCTGCACACCCCCTACTGGGGATCAAGCCCACAACCGAGGTATGTGCCCTGACCAGGAATCTAACCAAGGACCTCTTGGTCTATGGGATACACCCAACCACTGAGTCAAAATACTTCCTTTAAGTAAAATGTTAAAGTACCTCAAAATGATTGTTAGCTATGCGCAATAAGTGTTTGTTGGTTGAATGGATGAATAGAAGAATGGATAGATGAATACAGAAAAGGCAAAAATTATGGGTCCAACTCTTGGTTCTGTCGGTGACTAACTGCTTAGCCTTGGGTTCACTTAAGATGTGAACTCTTTATTGCTGAAGGTTCTATAACAGAGCATAGTAGTCCAGGTTCTCCAGAGAAACAGAACCAATATCTAAGTGTATACATAAAGAGATTTATAATAAGGAATTGGCTCATGTGATTATGGAGTCCTGCAAGTCCCCAGATCTGAAAGGTGAGTCAGAAAGCTGGAAATCCAGGGAAGCTGATGACATAATTCCCATCCAAAAACCTGCACACTCGATGAATGAAAGCCAATGTTTTAGTTTCAGTCCAAATGCAGGAAAAACAAACAAACAAATAATATCCCAGTTTGAAGGTCATTAGGTAGGAAGAACACTCTCTGACTTAGGGTGGGATCAGTCTTTTTGTTCAATTCAGACCTTGAACTAATTGGCTGAGGCCCTCCCACGTTAGGGAGGCCAATCTGCTTTACTCAGTCTGCTGATTCAAATATTAATCTCATCCCAAACACTCTCACAGAAACACCCAGAAGAATGTTAGCCTAAATATCTGGGCATCCTGTGGCCCAGTGAAGTTGACAGATAAAATTAATCATCACACAGAGGCTTGATAACTCCCTGTCTGGGATTTTGTAGGATAGATTCTTTAGGTTAAAGTATAGGTTGGATTGCTTTTAAAAGTCTCCTCCACTTAGTAGAATGGATGATGCTAGGATTTATAGGATATAAGCAAGTGAAAAGAACATGGCAATGGGGGGATAAGGACACATATATAATACCTTTATCAATAAAGAAATTTAAAAAAAAAGAAAAGAACATGGACTAAGTGAGAGTAATAAGTACTTTGTTGCAACATTATGGTGGAATATAAATACAGTTCAGACAGAGGCTCAGAGGTCCAGCAAGCCCAGGGTGTGTCTAAGCGTTCTCCTTTGTAAAGTCAGAATTGTTAAAGCCCTCAGGTTCTAACTGGTATGCGAGATGGCTTTCATTCTTTGGGTTTTCTCTTCTCTCCAACACAGGTCTGTTGAAGTAGATTCCTTTATTTCACCTAAAGGTCCTTGGGTGCCCTCAGTATTCTAAATGACAGAGGCGAGTGAAAGCGATGGCAAAGGCTGGGAACAGCTTTGACACAGGCAGAGAGAAGGCTCCCTTTGCTCTCTGTTTGAGCCTTAATGTCTCCTGTACTCATCTTTCAGGCCTCTCTCTTCTCTCTGTTGCTCTGTTCAGGTTTTCTCCAGTCTTAGGTATCCCATTTGTGCAGATGCTAACAGGTGCCTATAGGTGGCAGCAACCTTCTGAAACAGTGGCAGAGGCAGGATGGATTTCTGCCTTTCACGCACTTTCTTGGGGGTCCTGGGGTGTGGTGTGGATAAAGTGATGGGTAAATATTCGGACAAACTGCATTTTCTGTTTCCAAAACAAGGAAGTGGCACTGTCCTGGTTTGTGCTAAAATATTTGTTATCCTAATTAAAAGTAAAACTCAGTGTGGAGGGAGGATAGTAGCAACTCTCATCCTAAAAAAGTTTAAAAACTTCTCGCTCACATCTATTAAAAAGCGAGTACCCATTGTCTGCAATTGCTGATTCTAACATATGTTGAGCTCTTATCATTTCCCAGCAGCTGTAAGAACAAGGACAGAACTAGGCAGTTCACTAAGGTCTGTAATCATTTAAGTTCAGAGGTGCAAATAGATACCTCCCCCTACCCCTTAAAGATAATTTATGCAGAGTAAACAGACCAGTGAGCCCATTTGCCCATATACAGATGGCTTTGCCTGATAGGAGTGTGTTACAGAGGTCGTTAAAAGTGAAGGTTCAATAACCTCACATCAAAATATGGTCCTTTACAAGAAAGATAGCGGATGCCAGTGCCATGGAGTTTGTCCATATGGAATGCTGCTGTCTTTGAAAGCTCTGCAGGCTGCAGGAGAGAATAGAACATTGAGGAAAACTCGGTTCACCCTGCGGGGACACCCAACCACTGTGTAAGCCTTTTACTGACTTGAGCAAGTGTTTTTATTTAAAGGCAGGTTTCCAAAAAAGAACTTTATATAGTGTCTTCGTTGGAATACCTGCAGCCTTCCTCCTTCACCCAGCTACCTTCACGGTCACGCTCTAAATTCTGAGGTAAGGTACTGTGATAGAAAAACCAGCTTAGGCTGACCTGCACCATTTTCTAAACTCTTGGTGTGGGTATTCCTCCTAAATATTTCATATTTATTGCTGAGTAGGCCATTTGCACACACAGTTTAGAAATTAAAAATATATTAAAAGGAATACAGTAAAATGACACCTTCAAATACCTGCTACCCATCTATAGGTTACCATTGTCATGAATTTTTTATGTATCCTTCCAGAGTAAAAGTGCATACAAATAAAAGCAAATATATATCCTTATTTCCTTCCTTTTCCAACAGGAAAACTCTATTCACATTGTTCTCCATCTTGCTGTTTTATTTTTTTTTTATTTTTATTTTTTTTAATATTTTTATTGAGGTATTATATGTGTACATATCTTACTATTACCCCCCCCACCCCACACCCACACATGTCCTCCCCCCCCAGAGTTTTGCGTCCATTGTTTATGCTTATATGCATGCATACAAGTCCTTCGTTTGATTTCATAACTCCCCCACCTTTCCCAAACTTTCCCCCTGTACTTTGAAAGTCTGTTTGATGCTTTACTGTCTCTGTATCTATCTTTTTGTTCACCACTTTATAATGTTCTTTACTATCCCTAAATGAGTGAGATCATGTGGTATTTTTCTTTCATTGACTGGCTTATTTCACTTAGCATAATGTTCTCCAATTCCATCCAGGTTGCTGCAAATGATGAGAATTCCTTCTTTTTTATGGCAGCATAGTATTCCATTGTGTAGATGTACCACAGTTTTCCGATCCAGTCATCTGCTGATGGGCACCTAGGCTGTTTCCAAATCTTAGCTATTGTAAATTGTGCTGCTATGAACATAGTGGTGCATATATCCTTTCTGATTGGTGTTTCTAGTTTCTTCGGATATATTCCCAGGAGTGGGATTACTGGGTCAAATGGGAGTTCCATTTTCAGTTTTTTGAGGAAACTCCATACTGTTCTCCACAGTGGCTGCACCAGTCTGCATTCCCACCAGCAGTGCACGAGGGTTCCTTTTTCTCCGCATCCTCGCCAACACTTGTTGTTTGTTGATTTGTTGATGATAGCCATTCTGACAGGTGTGAGATGGTACCTCATTGTTGTTTTGATTTGCATCTCTCGGATAATAAGTGACTTTGAACATGTTTTCATGTGTCTCTTGGCCTTCCTTCTGTCTTCTTTTGAAAATATTCTGTTTAAGTCTGTTGCCCATTTTTTTATTGGATCATTTATCTTCCTCTTATTAAGTTGCATAAGCTGCCTGTAGATGTTGGAGATTAAACCTTTATCAGTGATAGCATTTGCAAATATGTTTTCCCATGCAGTGGGCTTTCTTGTTGTTTTGTTGATGGTTTCTTTTGCTGTAAAAAAGCTTTTTATTTTGATGTAGTCCCATTTGTTAATTTTCTCTTTAGCTTCCATTGCCCTAGGGGCAGTGTCAGTGAAGAAGTTCTTGTGGCATATGTCTGAGATTTTGTTGCCTGTGGATTCCTCTAGTATTTTTATGGTTTCCCGTCTTATGTTTAAGTCCTGTATCCATTTTGAATTTATTTTTGTGTATGGTGTAAGTTGGTGATCTAGTTTCATTTTTTTGCATGTATCTGTCCAGTTTTCCCAACACCATTTATTGAAGAGACTGTCTTGACTCCATTGTATGTTCATGCCTCCTTTGTCAAATATTAATTGAGCATAGTGGTTTGGGTCGATATCTGGGTTCTCTATTCTGTTCCATCGATCAATATGTCTGTTCTTGTGCCAGTACCAGGCTGTTTTGAGAACAGTGGCTTTGTAATACAGCTTGAAATCTGGTATTGAGATCCCACCTACTTTATTCTTCTTTCTGAGGATTGCTGAGGCTAGTCGGGGTCTTTTTTTATTCCAGATGAATTTTTGGAGAGTTCTTTCTAGGTCTGTGAAATATGCTGTTGGTATTTTGATGGGGAGTGCATTGAATCTGTAGATTGCTTTGGGTAGTATGAACATTTTAATGATGTTGATTCTACCAATCCAGGAACATGGTATGTTCTTCCATCTGTTTACGTCTTCCTCTATCTCTTTTTTCAGTGTCCTGTAGTTTTCTGCGTATAGGTCTTTTACCTCCTTAGTTAAGTTTATTCCTAGGTATCTTAATTTTTTTGGTGCGATGGTAAATGGGATTGCTTTTTTAGTCTCTCTTTCTGTAAGTTCATTATTGGTGTATAGAAAAGCCATAGATTTCTTGGCGTTAATTTTGTATCCCGCTACATTGCCGAATTCATTTATTAAGTCTATTAGTTTTTTGATGGAATCTTTTGGGTTTTTTATGTACAATATCATGTCATCTGCAAATAAGGACAGCTTCACTTCTTCTTTTCCAATTTGGATGCCTCTTATTTCTTCTTCTTGCCTAATTGCGATAGCTAATACTTCCAGTACTATGTCAAACAGGAGTGGTGAGAGTGGGCATCCCTGTCTTGTTCCTGTTCTTAGGGGAAATGGTTTTAGTTTTTGCCCATTGAGTATGATGTTTGCTGTGGGTTTATCATAAATAGCTTTTATTATGTTGAGGTATGAGCCTTCTATTCCCACCTTGTTGAGAGTTTTTATCAAGAAAGGGTGTTGGATTTTGTCAAATGCTTTTTCTGCATCTATTGATATGACTATGTGATTTTTATCTCTCAATTTGTTTATGTGATGTATCACGTTTATTGATTTGCGGATATTGTACCATCCTTGCATTCCTGGAATAAATCCTACTTGGTCATGGTGTATGATCTTTCTGATGTACTGCTGGAGCCGATTTGCTAGAATTTTGTTGAGGATTTTGGCATCAATGTTCATGAGGGATATTGGCCTGTAATTCTCTTTCATTGGGTTGTCTTTATCTGGTTTTGGTATTAGGGTGATGCTGGCTTCATAGAAGGAGCCTGGAAGTGTTCCTTCCTCTTGAATTTTTTGGAATAGTCTGAGGAGGATAGGTTTTAGTTCTTCCTTGAAAGTTTGATAAAACTCTCCTGTGAAGCCATCTGGCCCCGGGCTTTTGTTTGTCGGAAGCTTTTTGATGACTGCTTCAATTTCTTCCATAGTTATTGGCATGTTGAGCTGTTTAGAATCTTCCTGATTGAGTTTTGGAAGGTTGTATTTTTCTAGGAATATGTCGATTTCCTTTAGGTTGTCCAGTTTGTTGGAATAGAGTTGTTCGTAGTATTTCGTAACAATCCTTTGTATTTCGTCGGGGTCTGTTGTTATTTCACCTCTTTCATTTCTGATTTTGTTTATTTGGGTCCTCTCTCTTTGCTTCTTGGTGAGCCTGGCTAGAGGTCCATCAATCTTGTTTATCCTTTCAAAGAACCAGCTCTTGGTTTTGTTGATCTTTTGTATTGTTTCTTTGGTCTCTATGTCGTTTATCTCCGCTCTGATCTTTATTATTTCTTTCCTTCTGCTTACACTGGGCTTATCTTGTTGCTCTCTCTCTAACTCTTTGAGTTGTTGGGTTAGGTAATTTATTACCATTGTTTCTTGTTTTTTGAAGTAGGCTTGTAGAGCTATGAACTTCCCTCTCAGGACTGCTTTCATTGTGTCCCATAGATTTTGGATTGTTGTGTTTTCATTGTCGTTTGTTGCCATGATGTTTTTTATTTCTTCCTTGATGTCTTTGGTAACCCAGTCATGGTTTAATAACATGCTGTTTAGTCTCCAAGTGTTTGATTTCTTTGGGTTGTTTTTATTGTAGTTGATTTCCAGTTTTATGCCACTGTGATCTGAGAAGATACTTGATATGATTTCTATCTTCTTGAATTTGGAGAGACTTTGCCTATGTCCTAACATATGGTCTATCTTTGAAAATGACCCATGTGCACTTGAGAAGAATGTATATTCTGTGGCTTTGGGGAGAAATGTTCTGAAGATGTCGATTAATTCCATCTGTTCTAGTGAGTCATTTAGGATTGATGTTTCTTTGCTGATTTTTTGTTTAGAGGATTTGTCCAATGGTGATAGTGGGGTATTGAAGTCTCCTACTATGATTGTATTACTGTCAATTTCTCCTTTGATATCTTCCAGGAGTTTTTTAATGTATCTTGGTGCTCCTGTATTGGGTGCATATATGTTTACCAGAGTTATTTCTTCTTGTTGGATTTCTCCCTTTAGTATTATGAAGTGGCCTTCATTATCTATTGTTATGTCCTTCACTTTGAGATCTAATTTGTCAGATATAAATATTGCAACCCCAGCTTTTTTTTCATTTCCATTTGCCTGGAAAACCTTTTTCCATCCCTTTACTCTCAGTCTGTATGCATCCTTTTTTTTGAGGTGGGTTTCCTGTAGACAGCAGATATCTGGGTTTTGTTTTCTTATCCAGTCTGTTACCCTGTGTCTTTTGATTGGGGCATTCAATCCATTTACATTTAAAGTTATTATTGATAGGTACTTATTTGACGCCATTTTTATTCTATACCCCTGTGTACCTTCTTTGCTTCCTATTTCTTTCTTTCTTTTTTTTTTTACAGCAGACCCTTTAGCATTTCTTTCATTGCTGGTTTGGTGGTGATAAACTCCCTTAGTCCTTTTTTGTCTCTGAAGCTCCTGATTTCACCTTCAATTTTGATTGATAGCCTTGCTGGGTACAGTATTCTTGGATTTAGACCCTTCCTTTGCATGACTTGGTATATTTCATTCCATTCCCTTCTGGCCTGATGAGTTTCTGTTGAGAAATCAGTTGCTAGTCTGATGGGGGTTCCTTTGTATGTAACTGTCTGTCTCTCTCTGGCCGCTTGTAAGATTCTTACTTTGTCGTTGGTGTTTGCCAACTTAACTATAATGTGCCTTGGCGTCGGTCTTTTGGGGTTCATTTTGCTTGGAACTCTGTGAGCTTCTTGGATTTGTGTGGGTTTTTTCTTCCCTATATCAGGGAAGTTTTCTGTTATTATTTCTTCAAACAGGTTTTCTATTCCTTGCTCAGTTTCCTTTCCTTCTGGCACCCCTATTATCCTGATGTTGTTTTGTTTTGTATTGTCCCGAAGTTCCCTTACGCTCTCCTCAATCTTTCTAATTTTTGTTTCTAGAAGCTGTTGTAATTGGGTATTTTTTTCCATCTTGTCTTCTAGCTCACTTATGCGGTCCTCTGCTTCATCTAGTCTACTCTTGATGCTTTCTATTGAGTTCTTTACAGCAGCGATGTCATTTTTCATTTCTTCTTGGTTCTTCTTCATTTCTTCTTGGTTCTTACTCATATTGTCAAATTTGTCTTCCATCCTTTTCAGCCACTTTATGACCATTTCTCTGAATTCTTTCTCTGATAGGTTGTTTGCCTCTAAATCGTTTACTTCCTTTTCTGGTGATGCCTGCTTCTCTTTCCTGTTTGGGCTGTTTCTTTGTCTCCCCATGGTCTCTCTTCTCCGGATGTCTGGTTATATAGATTTCTCTCTCTGGCGTTGATTTAAAGGTATAAAATACAACACAACCAGGCACAACAGACAAGGCACTGAACAGAATTGTATTCACGATATTAATAACCTCCAATAAAGGTAACCACCAGAGAAAGACAAATTAGGGAATAGGAGTGGAAGAGGGAGAGTAAAAAGAAAGAACAACAACGAAGAAAAAAAAAAAACAACAAAGAGTGTGAATCTGAACTTGGGAAAAGAGCAGAAAGAAAGAAAAGAAAAAACAGAAAAGAAAAAGAAAAGAAAAAGAAAAGAAAAAAAAAAGTAAGAGAGACAAGAATGATACTAAGAGAGAAAAGGGGAACAAACTATATATATGGGGAGTAAACTCCACTAGAACAACCACTATTCCCAGCAAATTCCAGCAACACGAGCCTGGAGATTAATACAAACTGCAACAGCAGCTAATATCAAGTGAGGCAAGGGAAAACAAAAGTAAAAAACAAACAAAAACAAAGCAAACAAAAGAACCAACCAAACCAACAAAAAGAATAATCTCATAAAAAAGCATAAAACAATCTCATAAAAAAGCATAAAAATTCAATCTAATCAACATTCAAGCAAACAACAACAAAAGGCCCGAGAGAAAAATAATTTTTTAAAGGTAGCGTAGAGAGAGGTTTGTATGGATTTGGAGCAGGGGGTTGGGAATTAGATATATAAGTAGGGTGAAGTTTTAGCAGGGAGTAAACTGAAAAAGTAGGGAAAATCTAAAGCCAGAAAGGGTTAAGATAAACTGGGGACCAAAAGGGGAAAGGTTAGGAGGAGAGTGATGGCATAATTTTAGCTTTGAAATAGGGTAAAGCGATTGTAAGGGAAAGATGCAAATCGAATGTAGGACACTAATCCAAAAATAAAAGAAAGGGAAAATCTAATGACATTAAAAAAAAAAAAAAAAAAAGTAAAATAATAGTAATAATAGTGCTGATTGAAAATAAAAATGTAATAATTAAAAAGGTGAAAAATCAAGTGAGGAAAAAGAAAAAAAATATTAGTTTCTTAAGTAAAAGATGCAAAAAATGAAAATAAAAAAATATGAGAATAAAAAAATTAAAAAATTGAAAAAAGAATTGAAAATTAAAAAATAGGAAGACTAAAATGTGCAGTAGCGGCTGTCATTCACTTCCTCTATTATTCTGTTTGGTACGCCTTTTTCCCAGTCTGGGCGGTATTTCAGTTCAGCTTCATTCCAGGGCTCCTCAGTGTTGGAAGCCAGTCCTGCTTTTTAAGCCAGCCCTGTCTTAATTTCTCGTATTTATTTTTGATTACACCAGAGACAATTAGCGTTTCAGCCCCTGGGTGGCAGTGTTTCTGAATTGACTTCCGGGCCTCTCTAGCTCTTTTTTCTTTTTTTTTTCCCCCTTCTATGGCACTCACTACCAGTTTGTGGAGGTGTGCGCCTCAGAGCTGCCTCTCTGATGGTCACACGCAGCTCTGGCCCCAGGTTCCGAAAAAACACCTTCCCCCTGCAGTCTTTCAGGGTTTCCACCTGGGTTTACCTCTGTATTGGGCTTAGCAATCAGAGTCGGAAAGAGCCCAGGTGTGCGGACCGTGGGTCTGTGCCCCAGACTAAGGAGCCTGCACTCCTTTGAAAATTCTTAGTCTGACCCTCCTCGTCAGATTAAAATGAGTTGCTTTCAAGAGGTCACTTCTGTTAGCAGCTCAGAAGACCCCCCTCCTCATTCACGGATCACGGCAGTTCCAACTGCCGCCGATTTTTCTAGGCACAGACCTCCCGGCTCCTGCCGGTCCTGCGGCTGCCGCACTTCCCTCACCCAGCGCTTCCCTCACCCACTGCGGGGATTAGAAACCGCAGCTTATTTCAGACAAAATCTGACCTTTCCGTGGTGCAGTGAAGAGTTTCTTTGAATCCGAGTGTTTGCGCTGATAGGGGACCGGTGGTCTGGTGCTCCCAGCAGTTCAGTGTTTGCAGTTGTCACGGAAAGTCAGGTTTCCACTAAAATCCTCCTTTCCTTGCAAGATGGCCAGGCGCCCGGCGAGCCCGCAGCTCCAGGAGGGGACCCAGCCCCTGTGGGTGCTGCGCGGTCAGAGGAACACTGCCCAGCACTCCCCCGCCTTCTCCTGGAGTTTAGCTGTCCCTTGGCTTGCCCACATACACTCCCTCTGCGAGCCTCTGCTGCTCCGACTCTCCGCCCCAGGAACAGACTCCAAACCCGACTCTATTCCGTCGCCATTTTTTCCTAGAGCCATCTTGCTGTTTTAAATAACGCTATAGCTTGGAGAACATTCCATACCAATACATAGAAAACTCCCTTATTTTGGTTTACATAAAGCTGCATAAAGCCTCTTGCATAAATCAAAGTATATACCATATTTTTTACTAGCCATTTCTCCACTAATAGATATTGAAGTTATTACCAGTCTTCTGCAATTACAGGTAGTGTTGTCATTAATAATCCTGTAATATGTATTTTTATTATCTGCCAAGACATCTGGGGATAAATGGCCAGAAGTGTAATTGCTGGATCTGAGAGTAGAGGTATGCTTCCTGTAGATTGGTTGTTTGTGTGCACCCAAACTTTATGTGTTCAAATCTCAACTCCCAATGTGAGGCTGTGAGGAGGTGGGGCCTTTGGGAAGTGATTAGGTCATGAGGGCAAAGCCCTTGTGAATGGGAGTAGTGCCCTTATAAAGGATCCCAGAGAGCTCCCCTGCCGCTTCAACCATGTGAGGACACAGAGAGAAGATGCTGTCTGTCTGTGAACCAGGATGGGAGGTGGGGGGAGGCTCTCACAGACACTGAGTCTGCCAGTGTCTTGATCTTGGCCTTCCAGTCTCCAGAAGTGCAAGAAATAACTGTCTGTTGTTTATAAGACCCAGTCTATGGTATTCTGCTATAGCAGCCCAGATGGACTAACAAATATTTTAAAGTTTTCTTCTACTCAATCTTGCACACTTTGTATTACATCCACTTCCATATTATTTTTGGGTTGTTATTGAAAAAAGCGGTCATTGCTTTCACTATATCTTCTAAGTGGCTGCTGGTAATATATGTATATGAAGTTACTGATATCTATGTAATAATTTTGCACTCTATTACTTTAGTAAGACCTCTGGTAGTTTTTAAGATTGATTAATTGGTTTCTTTAGTTTTCCAAATATTTAGTTTTATTGTCTTCTGCATATAGTGAATTTTCTGTTCCATTTTAAAATCTGAATTATTTTTCAAATTTCATATTTAATTCTATAGTGAAATATTAAATAATAATGATATTGGTACACATGCTTGATTTTATTATGATACTTAATAGAACTATCTCTAGTGCTGGCTTTTGAACTGAGATACAGACATTTTATCTAGTTAAAGTAGTGTCCATGTATTCTTACATTTTATTGATTTTAGAGAGAGTGGAAGGGAGAGAGAAAGAAAGATGGATGTGAGAGAGATACATCAATCGGCTGCCTCTTGTATACACCTCAACTGGGGTGGAACCTGCGCAACCTAGGAATATGCCTGACCGGGAATCGAACTGGCAACCTTCCCGTGCATGAGACAAAGCTCAACCAACTGAGCCATGCCAGCCAGGGCCATGTATTCTTACTTTATTAGTATTTTCATCAAGAATGGTTATTGAAATTTTTAAATGTCTTTTGAGAGACTATGTAGATAATCATATGATTTTCAATTATCATGGTATTTATATTAGATTTCCTAATATTAAATCATCTTTGAATTTAGCCAAAGCTTCACTTAATTGTAATTCTTTTAGTGTCACTGAAGTCTGTTAATATTTTATTTAGGGTTTTGGAATTACTATTCATATGTAATATTTCTTGATAATTTTTTCAAGTGTCATCATGTTGATATTAATACATTTGTTTTAAAAATAATTTGGAGGGTTTTCTTTTTTCTCCTCTCTGCAATAGTTTCCATAATATTGAAATTATCCATTCTTTAGTTTTGGTAGAATTTCCCTGTGAAGCTGTCTGGCTCTTTGTCATCTTTGTGTTTTTGGTGTTTCTTTTTCTATGAAAATAAGCCATTTGGTTTTTATTTCTTATTTCCTCTGGTGTCCACTTTGGTAAATTACATTGTCCTAGCAAATTATTCATTTCCTCTAAGTATTCAGAGCATTTCCAGAGAATTGAACAAGTGAGCTCATATTATTCTTTTAATTTTCTCTCTTTGATATATTCCCTTTTTCACTTCTAAGTTTTTTTTCTAATTTAATCCCTGTTAAAAGTAGGTTTTTGAGTTTATATATTTTTTCATTAACAGTGCTACTGTTTTCCTATTTTCTAACTCATTAAATTCTGTTTGTAACTTTCAAATGGCAGGTATTGTAGGCTTTTTTTTCTAATTTTTTTAGGAAGATAAAAATGTGTTTGTTTTCCATCATTTTTTATTTTTGTATGTTATAAAAGTTATTTTTTAAATATATATTTTTATTGATTTTAGATAGGAAGGGAGAGGGAGAGAGAGACAGAAACATCAACGATGATCTGCTGCCTCCTGCATGCCCCACACCAGGGATCAAACCCACAACTTGGGCATGTGCCCTGATCAGGAATCAAACCATGACCTCCCGGTTCACAGGTTTACGGCTCAACAGTGGAGCCACGAGTTGGGCCGGACTGAAGAGTTGGAAAACTTTGCAGTTCTTTTCCACATTTTTTATTAATGATCATTGAAAAGGTAACATTTCATGACTCAGCTATTAGCAGAATATTTCTATACATAGGTGTGGAACAGGATAATATTCCAGGCTTCACAGCAAAGGGATTGCTTCTTCTCCACTGCCGCGAAAAAATGACTGCTACCTATTGTTTGTCTGTGTGATTTGTATTTCCATTTCTCTTCTGCCCATCAGAGCCAGATTGAGTCCATCATGACTTCTGTTATCAACTGCCCTCATTCTGCTACAACACATCCATTGTTAAAAATACAAGATATATCTCTTGCATTATCTTTTTAAAATTTCCTTATTATGGCTCCACTCACCACTCTCTGAGCTTCTTATTTCCATTTCCTCCCAGCTGCTGCCGAGTCTTTGGCTTTTGCAAGTCTCTACAGGTTTCTAAAGCGTGCAGATGATCTGACTTCTAAATTTCATGACAGTTTAATTTGCAGGATTTAAAACATTCTCCTAGTTGCTTTTGTTTTCTTTTACAGGAGAAGAGGGGGAAAGCCCTGATTTACATAGTCATGTTCATAAGAAAATTTCTTCTGAGTTTTTAATGAAATCTCAGATTCCGTTATCTTATCTTCTGTGTCCCTTATGCTACGTCTACTCATCTATGTGCAAGTTCTTTACTGCCGTTTGACTACCATGGATAAGCTCTTTGCCTGTGTATTTTTTTCCTTCTGGAAACCACATGCCTTGCTATCATTTTTGCATATTAATTTATTTTCAAACTTGAAAATGTATTTTTCCCATTCCCTTGCTTAGTTTATAAAAACAAGTTTGGAAATACATAATATATGGAATGAACATTAATTTAGTCATCACTGTTTTTATTGTTCATCTAGAATACATAATACTGAAAATTCACTGTGTTTTTTTTTAAATACTCATATAACAATGCTAAGTGTATAAATAGCAGTCCCTTGATTTCCAGGAAGTTTATGATCTGCTGAAATCACCTACTTCTTTCTATTACCAATTAATTTAAATCAAACAATGAAATTAAAAAAATATAATAGGCAGCCTTGAAGTTAGCTTGCAAACAGTGGATCAGTCAGTAGCTATTTTTATCAAAATAGCCAAGAAGACAGCAGCTACTTGAGTTGTGGTTTCAGCTGGTTCATTTCCTGTGTGCACTCACATGAATTGTCTGCCTTCTCTGACTCCCTGCCTCCTCTTCTATACAAGGAAGGGTTTGGTGGTCTCCAAGTCCCCTGCTGTACTTACCATGTCCCACCACTCACGGGTTACCACTTAGGCATTGCACTAAAAACTCCAGGCTTACTTACATTCCAGCACGTCGGGAATCCATGCAACTCCATCTTCTACCCACTCCCCCTAACATCATCTCTGGGCTCCTGTCTCTATTAGCTGGCCCCTTGACCTGCACCTGCTTTTATTGTCTTATCTCCATCCTTGTAATTGGTGCTCTTTGTTTCCAGTATAACTTCACCCTAGGCCCTATTTTCTGGATCTTGCTTGACTTCTCGTTGCAGCTACTCTAAACCCACCTCCTATTAAGGCCCAGTTCCACAACAGGAGTCCATGGAGGGGCTCAGCCCTTTTCCCTGCTACACAGCAGCTCTCTACGAGCCCATGAATGTGCACAGTTTCACCAGCTGTGTCTCAGCTTTCAGCCAGTGTTTCACAAGTGGTGTAGGTGGGATAGCGAGGGATGAGGATTGTGTTTTTCTTCTGATTCAAATTCATTTAATCTGAAGACTAGTTTCTTTTCAAGACAAACTCTTTTTCTCTCTCTCTTTAGTCTCTTGCCTATGTTTTATGTTTACTTCTAATAGACTCTCTCTCTCTCTCTCTCTCTCTCTCTCTCTCTCTCTCTCTCTCTCACACACACACACACACACACACACACACACACACACACACACACACACAATGTACATACCTCACAGGAAACGGAAACTTGCCTCCATTTGGGGTCTTGAAACAAAGCTCTGAGGTACAAGTCAGGGGTATTTTGCCACTCAGATTTTCTACACCAGGAAATGAGTGTAAATATCTACCCTCCCCCTCCCAATTTTTTTCAGAAACAGATTGTGAACAAGTGGAAGTCAAAACCTTCTTTGAATACAATTCTTGGAAGTTAGAAATCGCAATTACCATTATTTCCCTATGAAAAGCTTTGCAGTACTTAGTAGTTTATCTCCATGACAACCCTATGAGCTGAGTTTTTTTTTTCTGCTATTTTTTCTTTCTTTTTTTAAATTCACATGTGAATCAGTTAAAAGTATGTACCCCAATACTTCATAATTAGTCATTTACAGGGCCAGTATGAGGACAGGCCTCCTTACTTTGGAGGTCGGATTGCCTCCACAAAGTAGACCATCAGAGTTTCAAGAAGTTTGTTACTTTGTTTAAAGCCCTACATGATAATTTTGGGCTTTAAACAAAATTTACTAGCGATATGACTTTATACAATTTAATTTCTTAACTTCCTCGTATTTGAGTTTTTTCACATATACCTTAAGAGCTGGTAAGAGGATGCTTTAGATAAGGTGTGAGCAATTGCCTAAGATTGCAGGAAGTGTTCAAAGTCTTCATCCTTTTCTTCTTTTCCTCAGCGGTGTGGGCTGTGGTTGGGCTGTTGACATTCCTGCTTCACTGGTTCCCAGAAGGGAGGAGGCAGGCAGTAGTCTCTGAGTTAGGGCTCTCTTTCACTGCTAGTGGCAAAGCCCTGCTACTGTGTCAGGGATGGGTTGGCCCATTTACCAGTTACTTGTGAAACAACTTGTTCTCTCAGAGAAGCAGCTGCTGCTGTGTGCTGATTTCACAAAAGGGAAATCCATCCCCTCACCAAGTAGCCAAGCATAATGAAGAAAAACCGGCAGAATGATTGGGGTGGTTGCTGGATCTCACTTAATATTGTGGCAAAGAAAATACATAAAACAACATCCTATTTTTGTTGCAAAAAATATCACCTGAGGATATTGTCTCCATTTTTTTTTTTTTTTGGTATTTTTGTTTGTTTGTTTTTTGTTTTTTTTTTTTTTTTAGAGAGCGTGGAAGGGAAAGAGAGGTGGGGGCAGAGACAAACATCAATGTGAGAGAGACACATAGATCAGTTGTGTCCTACACCTACCCCAACCAGGCCAGGGATCGAACCTGCAACCCAGGTATATGACCTTGACCAGGAATCAAACCTGTGACACTTTTGTGCATGGACCGTCCCTCTAACTACTGAGCCATGCTGGCTAGAACAACAATCTTTAAAGGGGAGTGTCCACCTCTGTGTGAAGTGCTCAAGTACAGCCAGTCAAACATGTAGAGTCAAATAGATGGTGTGAAGGTCACTCAAAGCTACAGGTAGAACCAGAATTCTAGGCAAAATACCTTATGAGTTTAAAAATAAAATATATGGCTGAAGATCTACCTCTTTGCCAAAATAACTCAGTATCTTAGTCAGAAACCTCAACAATCAGAAGACAATCATGTAGATATAAGTGGCTCAATTTTAGGGTCTTTTTAGGTTCAAGAAATTCAGGATCAAGAGAAGATGGCTCCTTCATAGAATCATCTTTGGGTAAAGCTACTGCATAGAGTACAGAGGAGAGTTGTTGATGGAAGTGAGGCAAGATTAAAGTGCAGGGACAAGATCATAAAGGAATTTGTCATCCGAAAGGTTTTGATTTTTTTTCTTATCTGGTAGATGACATATAATGCAACAGAATTAGAATGTTCTAGAATGTTTAGAATTATTGTGGTTCCAAGTTATCAACCTAATTCTATACAGTCATGCAAGACAAAAAAACATACATAAATCAATATCTATTCTCACGGTTATTATGATGGGTAAAAGTTTCTCAGAAGTTCCAATTCTTTCATTGAGACACCGTTTTTTATAGACCTGTCCATTAATATTCTAATGAAAATGTTATCAATGTGGAAGAACAGGTTCTGCTGTATTGAAAAGAGGTGGCATGTACTAGTATAGTGGGTAAGTGTTGGACTCTGGACCCAGATTGTCCAGATTATATCCATTAGACTGGTGTGAACTTGACAAAATTACATGGCCTCTTCATGTGTCAGTCTTGCCGATTATAAAATAGAGGACATAGCAGTCCTGTCTTCAGATCAAAAGGTGTGGGAAGAAAAATTAATATAAGGCACCATATAAATGTTAACTCATATTAGTTCTTTCCCTACTGTTTTTGCATCAAAGCTGAAAGAATTCTTATGCACTGGCTGAATTGTCAAGCAAATTTTGTTTGGTGAGATGCAAGTATAGGGTCACCAGTCTGAAATAATTTAAGGCTAGAAATAATTTTGCCTATAAAGTGGGAAAGTGGCCAAATAGCCTCAGGAGTCTCTAGCCCTGGAATGATACCGTTGCATGGATTTCCTTGGTTGGGATTCTATAGATGCAACACTCCAGGATCACTGTTCCCCTTTGCTCTTGTTCAGCAGCAACAGTTGTCTGGCATCTGTCAGCCATCCAAATGGCTTCCCCCACTGTTACCATTTTCACAGAGAACAGCTCCATGACTCCAGACACTGACTGCCTTCAGGTTCATTCATGGGGTCCTTGCTGCTCTCTTCCTTTGTGCTTCTCCACTCCCTCAATATAACAATGGTATGTAAGGTGGTAATTGTCCAAATGAAATCTCATTTGTCAGGGGCCACTCTACTGAGATTAAATAGCTGATCTGGACCTTTGTTCAGCTGTGGCTGGCTGAATTCACACAGACTGAGCCTCTGGCAACCTGAAGGATTTCCCCTTTCCTTCTCTCCTCTCCTCTCCTCTCCTCTCCTCTCCTCTCCTCTCCTCTCCCCTCCCCTCCCCTCCCCTCCTCTCCTCTCCTCTCCTCTCCTCTCCCCTTCCATCCCTTCCTCTCCCCTCCTCTCCCCTCCCCTCCCCTCCTCTCCTCTCCTCTCCCCTCCCCTCCTCTCCTCTCCCCTCCCCTCCCCTCCCCTCCCCTCCTCTCCCCTCCTCTCCCCTCCCCTCCTCTCCTCTCCCCTCCTCTCCTCTCCCCTCCCCTCCTCTCCTCTCCTCTCCCCTCCCCTAGCCTCCCCTCCCCTCCTCTCCCCTCCTCTCCTCTCCCCTCTCCCCTCCCTTCCTCTCCCCTCCTCTCCCCTCCCCTCCCCTCCTCTCCTCTCCCCTCCCCTCCCCTCCCCTCCCCTTCCCTTCCCTCCCCTCCCCTCCTCTCCCCTCCTCTCCCCTCCCCTCCTCTCCCCTCCCCTCCTCTCCTCTCCCCTCCTCTCCTCTCCCCTCCCCTCCTCTCCTCTCCTCTCCCCTCCCCTAGCCTCCCCTCCCCTCCTCTCCCCTCCTCTCCTCTCCCCTCCCCTCCCCTCCTCTCCTCTCCCCTCCCCTAGCCTCCCCTCCCCTCCCCTCCCCTCCCCTCTCCCCTCCTCTCCTCTCCCCTCCTCTCCCCTCCCCTCCCTTCCTCTCCTCTCCCCTCCCCTCCCCTCCCCTCCCCTTCCCTTCCCTCCCCTCCCCTCCTCTCCCCTCCTCTCCCCTCCCCTCCCCTCCCCTCCCCCTCCCTTCCCTCCCCTCCCCTCCTCTCCTCTCCCCTCCTCTCCCCTCCCCTCCCCTCCCCTCCTTTCCCCTCCTCTCCTCTCCCCTCCCCTCCTCTCCCCTCCCCTCCCCTCCCCTCCTCTCCCCTCCCCTACCCTCCCCTCCTTTCCCCTCCTCTCCTCTCCCCTCCCCTCCTCTCCCCTCCCCTCCTCTCCTCTCCTCTCCCCTCCTCTCCCCTCCCCTCCCCTCCCTTCCCCTCCCCTGCCCTTCCCTCCCCTCTCCTCTCCTCTCCTCTCCTCTCCTCTTCTCTCTCTCTCTTCTCTCTCTCTCTCTCTCTCTCTCTCTCTCTCTCTCTCTCTCTCTCTCTCTCTCTCTCATCCATGTATACATTAAACTAGATGTATAATAGCCATCACACACTGACCAGTTCAGAGAAAGCACATTTAATGCTCTCAGGCTTTTTTCTCTGAAGTGTCTTTTCTCCTGCTTTTAAAGCTCTGTCTTCCTAGCACTTATCCCACCCCAATCCCTGTAGCTTTCAGATGAAATAATGCTTTCCAATGTGAAACTCTAATGAGTCATAAAATGGCACTTCAAGGCCATGTAGGACCCTTTGCCACACTCACCTGTGCCTGGGGTTACTAAGGGAGAATGTCTTGTCCTTGGTTGTGTTGTGTGCTTTTCTTAGCAGCTATATTTTTAAAATAGAGTCACACCACATCCTCAGTTTATATCAACAAAGAAATATTAAATGTTACCTGTAAAGTTGGAAAGTGGTCTGAAATATTAAAGTTAATAAAAACAGGTAACAATTTTGAAAAAATTAGTATTACAAATGACACTTTTTAAAATATCATTTTCAGGTAAAGCATTGGACATCTCTTTTATTTTGGGTTAGATAGCAAGTATCAGTATAGATCTGTTTAGTGGATAAATTTTATTCTGTTCAATTCTTCCTTTCAGGTTTAGCAGGACAACAAATATAAGAAAATGAAAGTTATTTGTTCCTTCTTGCAGCAGATACTTGAATTCTATACTATCACAAACATGCCCATTGACTAGAGAATCAAGTTTAATTTTTCTTTTAAGATTATAATTAATGCAAACTTTCATTCATCTTTCAAATTTCAGTTTACAAAGTCACTTTTTCAACAAAACTTCCCTGGACCCCAGCTTAGAAGATATGCCTTTAATTGTGATCTTACAAAACCCTATCCTTCTCCTTTGTGAGGTAATCAAACTTTTAATTAAATAATTCAAGTATTCACTTGTCTAATGCCTAGCTCTCTTCTAGATGGTAAACTCCATTAATGCATGGGCTCGCTGACAGGTGCCTGGCAGAGGGCAAACCCCTGTCAGGTCCTCATTTAGTCTTCCTTGAATGAACAGATGAACAAAAGGTAATGACAGATCAGTAGTAGCATTTTCAGAATCAACTCTGGATAGTTATTTGGGGAAGATGATTGCTTACCATCTCAGAGAGAAATGTAAGCATAATTTATATGTAAACCTTTCTCATTTTTTGGAGTTCTTATGTAGGATGAAGATTTTTGAACTTCCACTTTCATTAACTGAACAATTGTACATGCCCTGCTCTCCGTGCCTAGTGAAGGGTTATAGGGAAACACAAATGGGGCCTGAGGAATTCTTTCCTTCAACACCATATTCTAAGTACCATATCCTGCCTCCTAAGCCAGTTAAACTCTAGTAGCACCTAACACACTTTTCCAAGTGCTTTAGCTCCTTGGAAATGACATCATTGACTCAAATGGCTTCCTTGACTTAAAATGACAAACTTGAACCCTGGAGTCTCATCTCAATTAGATCCTAGCTTACTAACCAGGGAGCCTTGGTTCTGATTGTGCGGAATGCAAATGGGAATGATGACAGCAACAGTGCCATGCTCTGGGGCTTCCTGTGAATACTGTTGCTCATAATCACTGAGGCCACTATGTTCTTGGCATTTTCTATTTATGCTTCAGTGAATACAGCAAAGTCCCTGTTCTCACCAGGCTTGCATCTCAGCTCAGAGAGGCAGACAATGAAAAGGGAAGCGGGTGTGTGTGTGTGTGTGTGTGTGTGTGTGTGTGTGTGTGTGTCTGAAGTATTTTACAAGGTAACCAATGTGATAGAGAGAAATGAGAATGGTCACGGGAGGCCTCACTGATAAGGCAACATAAAGACAAAGATTCAAAGAAGCTAGATGAAGAAATCATGGAAATCCTTAATTTAAATAACTATCAAAACCAGTGGTTCTTAGCCTTTCTAATGCCACAACCCTTTAATACAGTTTCTCATGTTGTGGTGACCCCCAACCATAACATTATTTTTGTTGCTACTTCATAACTGTAATTTTGCTACTGTTATGAATCGTAATGTAAATATCTGTGTTTTCCGATGGTCTTAGGCGACCCTGCTAGCAGTTCTCAACCTGTGGCTCACAACCCACAGGTTGAGAACCGCTGCTGTAGATCCTAAGACCATCGAAAACACAGATATTTACATTACGATTCATTAATAGTAGCAAAATTACAGTTATGAAGTAGCAACGAAAATAATGTTATGGTTGGGGGTCACCACAACATGAGGAACTGTATTAAAAGGTCACGGCATTAGAAAGGTTGAGAACCACTGATCTAAACTATTAAGTGATATGTATTAATGGTAATCATTTATGTAGTTATGTGCCCCCAGAAGAAAGTGCCTAACTTGGAAACCTTGCAGAAGGTCCCTATGAATGCTTTGGGAAAAGTCCCCATTTCTCTCTTGGGTCCTACCCAGATTTATCTCCAGCAGGTTTGAACAGGCTCAGACTTTATTATTATTAATTATTATTATTATTCTTTAAGACTTCATGCCAGGGTACCATGCCCTGGAAGGGTCCTTGGGGCCACAAAGCAATGCCAGATTTCAAAGATCACAGACCTGTATCCTTGAAGAAGTGAGAGAGGGGGATGGGATAACTGGACAGAAATAGTGCTGGGGCATCCCTTGCAACGCAGCCTTACCTTACAAAAGTCCAAAAAGGTCAATTCCACTTCCTTACCCTTTGTGTTTATACCCTTTGCAGACTATGGAGAGAAGTCCATTTTTTGTCTCAACAGATAAGAAAGGCAATCAGTAGGAATCAGACTTTGCTGCACATTAGAATATCCTGGGAGCTTTTAAAAATTTGATACCCAGGTTGCTCCCCATACTAATTAAGACAGAACCCCTGGGAGTGAGACCCAGATATCGGTATTTTTTAAACCACCATATGAGAATCCAGAGCCAAGTAATAGTGGTGAAGTGGAGCCTACTCACACAAGATCATTTGCATATATTCCTTTGATAGAAGAAGAAATATATCTGGTCTTTGTTCCAAGTTCCTGGCTCAGATGTCAAGAAAATGCTTGGAATTTCTTGAATGTTTAGAGTGTCTTTTGTTACTTGAAGAAGCCCCTTCACACTATACATGAGCTTATGTTAATGATATGACTCAAGGTGGGCTCGTAGATAGCTTCAGGGGAAGAACTAGCCACAGCAGAAAGGCCAAACACGTATTTGAGCATTGTAACTTCCAGCCACACCTCTGACCTCTGGAGAGGGAACAGCGGACTAGAGATTAAATGTAGTCATGTGGCCAAGAATTAAATCATGGTTCTATAATGAACCCTATAAAAATAGGAAGGTGGCATACCCTGACTCTATAGGGACAGATGCTCCTGCATTTAGGACCTCCCTAGACCTTGTCCTATGTACCTGTTCTTTTGTACCCTTTATAATAGAACTAGATAGAGTCCCAGTGCATGATTGAATCATGCACATGTAGGGTCCCCTACATGCTTTCGCTTTCAATCACGGGGGAGCTGGGTGCCTGTCCGCTGGTGCACCAGGCCTTTCAGAAGCCTCCCGCATGGCAAAGGCTTCTGAAAGGCCTGCTGCCTGAGCAGACAGGCACCCAGCTCCCACGCTTTCACTTTTGATCGCGGGGGAGCTGGGTGCCTGTCCGCTGGTGCACCAGGCCTTTCAGAAGCCTCCCGCATGGCAAAGGCTTCTGAAAGGCCTGCTGCCTGAGCAGACAGGTACTCAGCTCCCCCGCTTTTGATGGTCTGCGGTGGGACGTGAGCTCGCTGCCCCAGAGGCCCCTTCTGTGCTGCAGCACAGCCATGGCGCAGACGCTGAGCTTGAGCCGCCACTGGCGATGCGAGCTCAGTGTCCCGCCAGCCCAATCGGCCACCCCGGCCACCCCGAGTCCCGCCCCCCCACGTCTCCTGGCCAATCGCGGGCATAGCGAAGGTACGGTCAATTTGCATATTTGTCTATTATTAGGTAGGATAATCATCATTAGTATAGCACTTTCCTGAGTTCTGTGCATCATTCTAACAAATTATTGAACCTGAGTGTATTTTGAAAAGCCCCAAATTTGTAGTCAGCTGGGCAGAAGTGCAGGTGTATGGGGATGCCTGAAATTTGTGGCTGCCATCTAAAATGGGCACAGTCTTGTAAAAAAAATACTGCCCTTAATTTGTAGGGTCTACACTAAGTCTGGGTAGTTAGTGCAATAACTGAGTTGAATTTTAAGAACCCCCCCAATTGTTATCAGAGTCTTGATGTCAGAGCACATTTCGCAACTCTGTGTTAAGTGATTTCATATTGGCAGCTTAAAATCAGCCACAGTGAGAGTAGTTACACTGTGGAAAATGGCAAATGCTGTAAATCAGGGCTAATCCTCTCTCGGGCAAGGGCATGTACCTGATTGCAGGTTCATCCCTGGTGGAGATGGGGCACTGTATGGGAGGCAACCAATTAATGTATCTCTCTCACATCTCTCTCTCACATACATCTCTCCCTCTCTTCCTCTCTCCCCATTTCTGCCCTTTCACTCTCTCTAAAAATCAATGGAAAAATATCCTTGGATGAGGATTAGTGAACAAACAAAAAAGAAATGCTGGATAGAGCTTAGGAGGGCAGAGTCTGAACATACTGAAAATTCCCATTTCGTGCCCGTTCATACCAGGCTACACTTGCTTATGAGTGATGGTCAAATCTTCCTTCTGCAAATCCCTTCATAGAGTCCCACTTCAATGGGAATTGTACCCAACCTGTTTATTACACTAATCTTCAATCAGTAGGCAAAATTCTACTTAAGAATGTTATTGGATGAAGTAGGGGGTCTTTTTCCCCACTGGGTGCTGGGGGTGGGAGACCTTATGATATTTTGAGAAAATGAATTTTCTGAGACTCACATGGGAGAATGAGTGATTTTTATTTGTGTGGAATTACATCCCTGAGTTTCTAAAGCCCCATATCTCTTTGTTTAGTCATAGAAATGTAGTTGGGGTTTCAAGAAAGCTAGAAGCAAAGACAGTGTCAGAGTTGCCTTTCCAAGTTGGACCTGGGTCCAGTTCAACATCAAGCTAGTTGCAGTCCATTAGTCCATCGTGTGTGGAGTCCACATGCCTGTGGGCCATGTGGGCAAACACAGAGGATCCCCACAAGCCCAGAATCACAGGAGTCCCAGGAATCCCAAGAGTCCCAAAAGCAGTAACTAAGAGTGAACTTCTTTGTTCAGGGGATTACATATCCCGAATTTCTGCCCTTGCAGTTGCCACACCCATTCTGGCCAATGACATTTGTTCTCAGGTGTGACTGACAGCAAGCACCTTCCCTATGTCCCCAATATTACTGAACATGTATCTATATCTCCCTTTGGACCAGTAGGGACTGTAAAGTTGTAGCTTCCTCATGAAGCTGCCCAAATGACATGCCTACAATGTCTGGCCTACCCTTTGTTCCTTTTCTTATTATGAATAATTAGGTTAATTACAATGGCATCAAGAAGACATTTCTGCCATGTAATAAATCAGAGAGAAGCCATAATTACTCTTCATGTCAACTTCCTGTGTTAACTTCTCATGCTTCTTTCTTGTTCCTTTTGAATTGTTTAGTTTGTTGTAGATCTTTAGAAGTGGATGGGTCCTGTTCACATCTTAGCCTCAGTTTGACTCAAATCCCTTTCCAGGAACTCAGAAAAGACATCAGGAAATTCACTTAAATGTTATGAGTTTTCTGAGATAATTAACCCACCAGTTCAATTCCCTCCTGGAGCTCTCCCTTTCCCCACTGCCCAGTCCTCTTTAAGTTTTGTTCTAATTTGCTTAATATTTCATCTTTTTTGACCCATAATGCACTTAAGAGCAGGAACATGCATAAATTGTTCAGGAAACCACTGTTTGGGAAATCTCTGACCCTTTCATATCCATTTTTTTACTGTTCATTTAAAACAGAGGTTCTGCTGTTCCCCTGACATTTGCATTTAGGATTCAGTTGCATTCTTAAGGGATGTTAAAAATTTTGCAATATATTGTAAGAATTGACTCACCTAAAGGAATGAATCACAGTAAGAATTTAATTAGGGCCTTGTGGGTGGGGAAGGAGGAACAACAGCTGGAAGACACGGAGATTTAAGAATTCAATTCAAAGAAAAATGTGACTTCATAAAGAGATGGCCCCCTTACACACACACACACACACACACACACACACACACACACACACCCCACACACACACACCCACACACATACACATACACCACTTCTTGTAGTTCCTTGCATTGGAGTAAGCTAAATTAAACTCTCCCCAGGACTGGGGGGTAGGGGAAATAATAAGATGTAGGTAAAAGCATACAAACTTTCAGTTATACAAGGAGTAAAATCTGAATATCTAATGTATAACATGGTGACTATAGTTGATTGTATTGTACAATTGAAATTTGCTAAGAGTAGAGCTTAAGTGTTTTCCAAAAACAAGAGCAAATATGTGATGTGATGAATGTGTTACCTAACCTGATGGTCAGAATCATTTTACAATGTTTACATGTATCAAATCATCACTTATATTTTAAAGTATAATTGTATTTGTCAGTTATATCTCAATTAGCTGAAGAAAATGGCATCCATTTAGAGGTCTCTTACACACAACTTACCAAGACTCTGCTAAGTCTCTGTTACCCTTATTCCTTCTTTACTTCCTCTTCCAAGCACCTTTGCTCAGAGCCTCCTTTCCCTTTCTCAACCTTACATCAGCTAGGGGAAAAACGACACACTCATAGGTAGGCTTAAGCTAGATTTAAAGATTGGGTCCTGGGGAGACAATGCAGGTAGGTACTGGGCAAGACTGCCATATTTCATCTGTCTTCCTTATTGGTGGGATTTAGCACCAACTTTCAATATTCATAGGTACTTGAAAGTCTATTTGGTTTCATTTCTGTGTTCCCTCTCTCTGTTAAATTTCTATCAAGTATGTCAAAACTGTCTAATAGAAACATTCAAATTACATTCATTAGATATGAGAGGGCATATCATGTGATAGTGCAAGTACAAGCTCTGGAATCAGACATTGCTTCCCTGCAAGTTAGGAAACCCTTTGAGTTTGATAATTTATCTATACAACAAAGATAAGAACAGAGGTTTGTCATTCATTAGTTAAGAGAAGGCATGCAAATTGCATAGCACAATACCTGGCACGTAGAAAACTATTTTCACGTTAGCTATGATTATAATTTATTTCAGAAATATTATTGCCAAACCAATAGGGGAAGGTAGCATAGCAGACTCATGTACTCAGACCAACTGCAATATGTTTTCCAATTGTAGAGATCAGTAATGTATGATTTAAAGAAAAAAAAAAAAAGACAAAATTGCCTCACCTCATCGTTGGCTGAGTTTCGATAGAATAACAACATTGAAAAATATTTCCCATTTGAAGAACTGGGACTCCTGAAGCACTTTTAATTTCCAAGTATGTATGCTTTTCAATGACAACTCTCAAAGCACCTGTGGTATTAAGCATTTCTCTTTCAAGAGAGCAGCATGGTTTCTTTAAGGCATATTCTTTTGCATCATGCATTGCCAAGGTGATTTTTTCCTGATCCCAACATGTGTTCTTACATCGTGTTTAATTTAGGAAGATTATAACCAATGATCAGACCTAGCTCCCACCTGAATTCATCATCATCTTTACTTTTATATAAAGCTTTTTGATGTGTTTGTACTTTAGATTTCAAACGTATTTATGAGTACCATTTGTGGCTAACAAAAACCAAGAATCACTCACTCTCATAATTTTTCTCTTCTCCTAAATTGTCCCTAACGTCTCATATAATCACTTTTTCAATATGTTTCCCTGATAGACATAAGCTCTATGAAGACAGGTTCTAAATTTTTACAAGTATTGTATACCACGGTCTCCCCAGCAGCTAACACAATGCCTAGATGCTAGCAGACACTTGCCTATTCTTTTTTAAATTGTTTTGCACTGTTTTGTTTTCCCTGCTCCATTGATTATAAGTAGTGCTGTAAGCCACAGGGATAAGAAGCAACAGATAAAGACGATGGCCCTTCCAGTTCTACTATATCGGTAATATTTTGCATCTTGGAAGATATCACTTGTAAACACCTCTGGTTTTGTTCACACCCCAATGACTCTAGGAATGTATTGTGCATCTTCAAATAAAACAGCTGATTTCCTGGTTCTTAGGCTGAGATGGAGGAGTTCAAGAAATTAGGATGATTATCTTCTTCATTAAGCCCCGGCACTTGGTCATCTCCTCCATGTCCCAACTACTAGTGGGAGGATGGAGAAGAGGAAAGGAGGAAGGAAGCAAATTGCTCATAGTCAGACAGGACTGAAAACCTTTTACCCACTTAAAAAATGAAATGAAAGCCCACAGAGAAAGAGAACTCTTTTTCAACCTCAGTCTCTGTTGTAAGCTCTAACCTATAGATAAAGTAGCAGGTTGATGGGTGTGACCACTAACTGTGAGAACCTATTTATTGCTTGTATTGTTGATTTTGGCTGGGGAAAAGCCTTTTGGGGGAGCTAGAAGCAGTGTGTTGTAGTGGAGAGCTCATTGATCCCCACCTAAGCATCCCTACAGACAAAAATCTTCCTTACATGTCAGGACAATGTTTGTTTTTATTACTTAAATGAAGAGAACACTTTGGTTTCTCCTAAAATGAAAGTCACAGAGACCTCTGATTTTAATATACTTTAATACACAGATACCTGCAGGCTTTAGAAAATTTTAATTACAAGCAACTTTCAGAATTCTACTGGGGTCATCATTCTAGCCTGAGGAATGACCATGACTTGACAAATCAAGGCAGACTAACAGAAGATAAACTCTTTCCAAAAGAATCAACTAACTGCCAATTCCCAATATCTCTGAGGAGGATCCTGAAGTGAAAGTATCATATGAAGGTATTGCATCTTCACATGCCAGAGGACGTAGGCGCTGAGGCTAAGTTGCATGTTGAGAAATTCAGACATGGTGTCTTCTTGCAGACTCCACACTGGAGCTCAAGGGAACTTGTTTGTTCAATTCCAGGTGCAGCTACAGAGTTATGGGGAGGTAGTGCCTATTGTTTCTCTGTTGCTGTCTCTGTCTCTCTCTTAAGTTTACACAACAAAATCATTATTAACTCCAAAAAACAGTTCCTTTTACACTCTAAGAAGATGTAATGTCCCCTCTGTTTATTACAGAGATTTGCAACAGTGTGAAAACAGATTCTCTGAGAAATAGAGTTTTCACCTTATGAATATCAATTAATAGCTTAGTGAGTGGCATTTTCCTTTTTTAAGATTCAGATAAAAGCAAGGATGACTACAGCATTGTATAGTGGTGAGAGGACTGGGAAGAATCTCTGGAAATGTGGGTTCCAGATCAAGCTTGCCCACACTATTTTAGCAGTCTTAGAAAAAGAACTCCAGCCCCTACCCCCTTGCCCACCACGAGCCTCCTCTCCTTTATTGCACAATGAAGATACTGAGCTGTGGGTTTCACACTGCTCCCTAGAGATTTGCAGAGCTCTCCCCAGGAGCCATTTAGGATAAGGGGAAAGAAAGAGTCAGGAGCCCTGCTGCATCCCATTCAATATGCCCAGCCCTGCTCACTTTCCTTCTATTAGACAAATAGAAGGCTTGTTCTCAGCAACAGAGATGTGCTCATAGACCAGACAGATAAATGCATCTGCAACACTGTTGTCTTGTTTTGAAGAAAGCATTTGAAATGCTCTTTCCTGTTGTTTTTTTTAAAAAAGAATTACTATATATATGATGTAGCAATTTTACTTCTGTGTGTATATCAGAAAGAATTGTAAACAGGGTCTCAAAGAGATATTTGTACACTCAGACTCATAGCAATAATATTCACAATAGACAAAAGTTAGAAACTACCCAAGTGTCCATGGATGAATAAAAGGATAAACAAAATATGGGATATACAGATAATCCTATCTAATAAAAGAGTAATATGCAAATTGACCAACACTCCAACACACAAGATGGCTGCCCCCATGTGGTCAAAGATGGCTGCCCCTATGTGGACACAAGATGGCTGCCACAAGATGGCCAGCAGGGGAGGGCAGTTGGGAGGGGCCAGATCTGCAAGGGAGGGCAGTTGGGGCCAATCAAGCCTTCAGGGGAGGGCAGTTAGGGGCAATGAGGCTGGCAGGGGAGCAGTTAGGCACCAATCAGGTTGACAGGGGAGTGGTTAGGGGGTGATCAGGCTGGCAGGCAGAAGTGGTTAGGGGCAATCAGGAAGGCAGGCAGGCGAGCAGTTGGGAGCCAGCCTTCCTGGATTATGAGAGGGATGTCCGACTACCCATTTAGGCCTGATCCTACCGGGATCGGGCCTAAATAGGAAGTCAGACATCCCTCGAGGGGTCCCAGATTGGAGAGGGTACAGGCTGGGCTGAGGGACACATACCCCCATGCACGAATTTCGTACACCGGGCCTCTAGTGGAATATAGTCAGCCTTAAAGAGGAAGGTAACTGTGGCATATGCTACAATGTGTATAAACATCGAGGGCATTATGCTATGTGAAATAAACTAGTCACAAAAAGACTAACACTGTACAGTTCCACTTATATGAGGTCCTAGAGTCCTCAAATTCATGGGACAGAGAGTAGAGTGGTGGTTTTCACGGGCTCGGGGAGGAGAATGGGGAGTTACTGTCTGACAAGCACTGAGTTAGTTTTAGAAGATGAAAAGAGTTCTGCAGATGGATGGTGGTGATAATAGCACAACAATATGTGTGTACTTTAATGCCACTGAACTGAAAACGTAAAAATGGTTCAGATGGTAAATTGTATGTTGCATATATTTTACCACAATTTTAAAAACTGCTCTTTTCAGTTGTTCCTATTTATAAAGTGCCTTACCACCTCTGTTGTACATAGTTGCATCTTAGCAACATTTTCAAATGTGATAAATCATTTTGCCAATGCTCCTCAACTCACCCAGACAATAGGCTCTTGTTCCCTCGGGGAAATCTATTTAGAATTGAGGTAACCAGACCAGATATATTGGCTGTGTTATTCAGCGTGGGTTACTATAACAAATACCACAGATTGGGTGGCCTGAACAACAGCTATTTATTTCTCACAGTTCCGAAGGTTGGAAAGCCCAAGGTCAAGGTACCAGCAGATTTAGTTCCTGGCAAGAGCTTTCTTTCTCGCTTGTAGACAGCAGCCTACTCACTATGTCCTCACATGACAGAGAGAGGAAGTTCTGGTCTTCCTTCTTTTTCTTATAAGGGCACGAATTCCTTCATGAGGCTCCCACCCTCACTACTTCATCCAAATTTAATTACTCCTAAAGACCCCCCTCCAATACCATCATACTGATAGTGTGAATTTGGGGGGAGGACATAAACTTTCACTTCATAACTTTGGCTAAATTTACAATTTATGAGGTAGAGGTTATAGAGGAAATGGCACTGTGTAAAGCTTGGGGGAAAAAATGTTGAAGAATCCCAATATCTAAAGTTAAGTTTATTCCCCACTTCCAAAGTAGAGGAAGCCATATTAAGTCAGTAAAGATGACAATGCTGTCAATAACAATCCATCTGGATTATTAAAAGAAATCATCACTGATTATTATCCCGAATTCCATCAAATAAAGCTTTATTTCCTGGGTTTAGGTTTTGAGCCCTAAGAAATTGGAAATATCCTGGTTTATTTGTCCTTGACATTTCTTTATAACCAGACCCTTTCTGCTTCCTTCTAAAAGGAAGTTGTGACAAGGAATAAGCAGAGGGAAGTAGAGAGGAGAGCATTCCTGCCTGAGAGGCAAGGAAGAAGGGGAATAGTCCTGTGGACGGGGAGGGAACCAGTACAGGTAAGATGGCCTGGATGTCACAGACTTCACACATTAAATCCGGACCAGCCTAATCATACATTCATTTCAGATCTTCCTTCCAACAATACGATGATCTCAGAATCAATACAGTTGAAATTTACTTCACTAAAGCATTGGAGAATTTCTTTAAATCTTGAAGGTCAAAATGAGTCCCTAAGAGTAATTTAGATGCATCCAGAGTTTTAACTCTTTTTCCATGGCATTATGTTGCCTTTTGGTGCCCTACACACACACACACACACACACACACACACACACACTGTCGATTTTGTAGCTAGAGCTTTACTGGTTGAGTTCTCAGTATTTTCACGATATCATAGGGTGTTATTTGGGGACATAAAAAATAAAGATCAAGTGGAAACCTGAACGCTTGAAGTGGTGAGCATGTTTCCATGAGGACAGGTAGCTCTTGTAATAAAAGTGTGACCTGAACATGGTGAGAACTTGACCTGTGGAATCAGGCAAATCACCCCTTATCCTAGAGCCCCAGGTTGTGGAAGTGAAGGCATCATCTGAAAGCAAAGTTTTAGTGGGGCCACATTATCTGCAATAAAACTTTCAAATTGCATGTGGCTGTTTCTAGAGTTCCAATGTGTGGCATCTGCACTTGCCTTTTGTGGCGATTCTCTGGAGCTATCAGCCTAGAGAAAAGCTAATAAATCATCCTGTATTGCATCTTGGTGCTGGGACAACAGTTTTGATGATGCCGGGGCTCTGAGACGGCGAGGCGGTGTTTCTTTGATTGCTTGTGAGAGCGCTGCAGAAACATAATTTCATTTATTAGAAGCAGACAGCCTATAAAATGGTGTGAAACAACAGGTGCCAGCAGAAAGCTGGAGGCTCTAATGAGGTGCCTGGACACTTGGGTCTAGAGAAGGCAGAGATACAACCGATGCCGTTTACATTTCTCTTTAGACGCAAATCAATCAGAGGCTTCAAACCAGATTGTCTCAGCATGCTACTGCGAGCAGTTTTCACCTAAAGTTATTGATGATCTTGCTTTTAACCAAGAAAAAGGATGAAATGGAGGAAAACTGTGTGCAGTGCAAAGACTTGGAACAAACAGGAATATAGGACGCAGCTGAAAGAAAAAATAAATAATCAGAATATACCCAGTGACACGTCAGTTGGCAAATGAAGTGTTGCACACACATAATGACATTTTCCAGATAAGGGAAGTTCATCCATTCCAGAACACAGACTTCAAAAATCGTAACCATTTTTTTTAAGGATAAACATAAACTTTTCTCTCTACTCTCAAAAACAAAGCATCCTGAACACCTTTTAAATGTTTCTTAATTACATACATGTGTATTACATAATATGCAATTACACATTCATTCAAATATTTCTTTGTATTCCCCACATTTTGGTCTTTGTGTGTGTGTGTCGGTGGGTAGGAGAGCTCATTTGTTAAGAACATGCTGTTTAGTTATAGTTGAAAGCTCAGTGTGACAAACATGGGTGCAAAGTGGGGTGACTTTAGTGTGTGGGCTTTCTTTCCTGAATTTAGGTTTGGAGCCATGTTCCAGAAAGTTCAAATTTGGGGAAATCAGGCCTTAGATATATAGTAAGGTGTTACTTGTGTGTGTTTTTTTTTTTTTAATTGGAAAGATTCGTGTGCCACTGAAGCGGGCCTATGGGCTCAGGACCCTCTTTCTCTGATGAGGGCTCCCTGCAGAGAAGAGGCACATGTTTGCTGAGAACAGCGGGAGGGGAAAGAAGGGATCTGCATCTTGTAAACGTGGCCTAGGACGCCAGCATCTGGGATTCTCCTGGCGTGGTTTGCTGAACCTTGGCCAGACTACCAAAACCTTAAGTCCAGTGAGACTGTGCCAGGAATAATCAGGATGGACGGTGGCTGTGGGTCATGAGCCTGCAGGGCCCGAGGGAGTGATGTTATTACCATAAGCTGTCCAAGTGACCTTTATATCAGGTTGCATGCATGACCAGCATATGGCTCTTGAGTCCTTCTACCTAAACAAAGATGTAATTGTTATGTCTCTTAAATGGTCCTAGAAACTCTCAGGCCTTTTTGGTCTGTGCCAGAGCAGCTCTAATAGTCGTAACTGCCAACACCAAGAACAGAACAGCCCTGCTGGATCTCGGTCCAAAGGAATGATTTACTTAAGAGTCTATCTGGAACCTTCCAATGACAGTGATAAAAACAGTGATAATTACTTCTTAAATCCTCACCCTTGGCTGCCACCACTTCTTGCTGTCTCTGCTGTCCTGGAGGCCCTGAAATTTAATAAGACAGTGTTTCCACTTCCCCTCCCACACATTCCTTCACCCCAAATGCAGTCTTGGTCTTGCTCAGGCAAACTCAACTTAGCAGGAAGCTAGCTCCTCTGTAGCCTCCCCCCCCCACCACCACCCTCTGCTGGAAGTCCCCAGCCTCTTCCCTACCCACATCAGGACCAGGCTCCCGGAACCTCTACCCAGGCCCCCAAGTGATGAACTTTGGTTGGCCACTTCGTAAGTCTAGAGAGAAGAGGTTCTCTGCCCCACGTGGTATGAGCAAGTGACTATACCCAGGACTCAAGTATGGCCTGGAGTGACGGGGCCTACTCTGATTTTCCAACTCACAATATCTTTCTTGTATCCACAACCACCTAAATTCTGTGTCCCTGTGCTCTGCCCAGTGCTTTCCCTCTATTCTCCCCCCACCCCCACCTCCAGTGCCAACTGTTTCTGCCACTCTCTCAAGCCAAGCCAGGTCTTGACTAACTATTCCTCTCGATAACTTTTCCAGAAGGAATCACTGTGTCTCAGATCTGAGTTCTAAAAGGCGACATGGGTCACTCTCGGAAGGTGCCACTCACTGAAGTGAAATTCTATTTTACAGTTTCATATCCAAGGGCACATTCATTTGTCACCCCTGTTGAGCTCATGGGGCTCCTCTTATTAACACACCATACTTCCCTCCTGACTCACTGAGTCAGGGATGGCAGAGCGTTCCATTGGCCTTTCTATGCCTGCCTATAATCATTTTACCTGGGACTTCGTGTATCTGTAATAATCTGATTCAATTCTTTTTGGAGAAAAGGTGAAGGGTTACAAATTCCAAACCCAGCCTTTATTGCCATGCTTCAGAGGCTGAGCAGGAAAGAGAAGGCTCAATCCTGCTTAGCTGTTCCCAGACCCAGAGGCAGCTGGAGGGCAGCCCTGGAAGTCTTTTCTGCCCAGCAGAAGGGCCACGGGGAAGGGGAGAGGTCTCTGCTGCTGCTTCCAGGAGGAGGAAGACCTGGAGCAGCAAGCTGACCTCCAGAAGTCAGGAGAGACCCACAAACAGGCGGAACACCAGACATTGGGAAGGATGGTTGGACTGAGGAAACTCATGGTGTCCCCAAACAGCACTTAGATCTCACAGAGGGGCACCCAGTTCCTGCTGGCTCTAGGAACTGAGACCCTAAGGAAGGCACACCCAGAATGAGATGCTCACAAAGGGTCCCTGACAGCACCCTTGCCCTCCGTTCAGCAAGGATCAGGAGAAAGTCTGGAGAAACAAGGACAGGGCCCGGGTGGGCAGGAGGCTGAGAGGGGGATCTGGGATGAGCATGAGGGGCAGGGCATCAGAGCTTGGCATAAGGGGACAATGTGGGGTACTCTAGCTCCTGCTCTGCTGCTCCTGCTGGTGGATAATGGTAATGGGGTTGGTGATGCTGCCTATCAAGGCCCGGTACTTGTCAAAGCTGATATATCCATTGTGGTTGGCATCCAGGTTCTGGATGAGCCTGTCAGCAGCCTTTTGGTTGGTTCCCCTGTCTGTCAGCGTGTGGTTGAGGCTTTCTGAAGCATCTTTCCGAAGCTGCTCTTGATGATCTTGCTCTTGACCAGGCTGTGCATAGACATGTGTTTATAGAAGTTTAATACCAGGACCATGACTGCCTTCTCCAGCTCTGTGTAGCAGTCTGCCATCTCACTGCCACTCCTCGAGGGGTCTGCCCTCAGTCCACTTCTTCTTTAGTGAGGCTCTGTGGCCTGGGTTCTGGCACCACCAAGCAGGACTCCTCACCATCCCACTCCCAGAATGGGCCCAACTCCTTCCTTCCCTGCCTGGCTGAGCTGGCTCAGTGGGGAGGTGGCAACTGAGCTCACTCTTGACTTAGCCCTGGGGTTGGCCTGATTCAATTCTAGTATTGTCCAAAAGACCTTTGGAATCTTTGTGTAATGTCACACATTTAATCTATCTCCCTAAAAGACAAAAGCATTGCTGGAAAGGTTGCTTTTTTTCCTTTTTTTTTTTTTAAATATTGACTGAAATCTAGAAAATTCACATGAGGCTTGCTTAGGTACTTGAAAGGAAATCACAGGCAACTTGTCACCTTTCCTGACATCTAAAGAAAATGTACTTATACTCTTAAATTAAGGGCTATATTCTGTTAAATGACCACTAAGCCAGCCGAATTGTCACTTAAGGAAACAAAGAAATCAAACAATATACAAACACTAGAGGCCCGGTGCACAAAATTAGTGCTGAGGAGTGGGCCTAAGCCAGCAGTTGGACATCCTTAGCACTGCCACGGAGGCAGAAGAGGCTCCTGCCACCACCACTGCGCTCACCAGCCATGAGCCTGGCTTCTGGCTGAGCTGCGCTCCCCCTGTGAGAGCGCACTGACCACCAGGTGGCAGCTCCTGCATTGAGTGTCTGCCCCCTGGTGGTCAGTGCACATCATAGTGACCTGCTGTTTGGTCGATTTGAATATTAACCTTTTATTATATAGGATGGGAAAGGGAAGCAAACACATTGCTCCTGTCATCACTAAAAATGGATGTTTACTTTAAATATCAGAAAAATAGGGAGTTCACATTTTGGAGCATGAATAGTTTCTATGTGGGTAAGGTATTTATGAATGTGATAGCTAATTATCAAAGTGGACTTTAAAAGTAATTTTATACACTAGATTCTATGAAAAAAGGAGTCAAAGCTAAAGAGAAAAAAACGAAGACATGATGAGGAAGGAGAGTTAGGAAAGAGCCAGGAAATGAAAGAGGAGAGAGAGTTTTAAGCCAATATCCAAATAATAGGGACTTATGAACAGAAGGCAGCTGAGATGTCACAAACATAACCATAAACTTGGAAGTCTTACAAAGGTAGAAAGAGAACAAACCTGGCATTGGATCTATCAGGCCAAGAAAACAGTGAGAATCCCAATTTATTTCAAAAGGAGAAACAATTTGAAAGAATCTCTAGTTCAGTTATGGCAGATAATTCCCAAAGAGAAAGTGTGAGTCCAATGTCTAGCAGGAAGTTATCCCTATTGGGTTATGTCAATAATGATGCATTGGTTGGACTTTCATGTCATCTCCTTCCTCTGTCTTTCACTGTGAGATGAGCAGTTATGAGTTTCGTATCACACTGCACCTTGATCTAGACCAGTGATTTTCAACCTTTTTCATCTCATAGCACACATAAACTAATTTCTAAAATTCAGCAGCACAGCAAAAAATAGATTTTTTGCCTAGCTAACAAAAAAACAGGTATAATTTTTATTTGTTTACACTGGATGGCTATTGTTGTGTTGGTTGTTGTAATTTTTTTTATTTGACAATCTAAGGGAAAAGAAATCAGTGCCCCTGGCTACATAGTCAAGTATTGCGTGTTTTAAACATTTTTGTGGCACACAAGTTTGCCATGCCACACAGGTTGAAAATTGCTGATCTAGACTTTAAAAGGAGCCAGAAAGCCAAAATCTTGGTAACCAATTGCATGCTAAACTTGTTCCTGGAACCAGTGTGGATGAGCAAGTGTGTTCAGTTAATAATAATAGTAACAATAATAATCTGGGGCCTTATGTTTTCATTCACTAATTTAATTTTAATTTTTTGTCGAAGTTTTACATATGTTTAATCAAATGCATCTAACAAAACAAGTCCCCTGCTTTATCTTATTCTCTTGCCTAATTCCTGTTTGCCAGAAGCTAACACCTTTAACTTATTTACAATTTATTTTTGTTATTTACCTACATAATTTTACACACTGATATTTTTTAGGTTTTGATGTTTTCTTTATACTATGGATGATAAGGCTTAGCTCTCCTAAGCACCATCACCTGTTTTGCTCTCTCTCTTTCTCCACTGTCAACATTATCTCAATACAGTGATACATGGTTTGGGGTAGGTAAACATTATGCACGTGTTAATATTATTTAGAGTTGAACATATAAAGATCATCTGTTCCTTAAAAAACTCTTTAGTTTCCCTAAATTATATAATTTTTAATTTACTTGGCTTCTTATGTAATTGCCACTAACTCATTTGCAAAACTCTATAGGCCAAAGTATAAATTTCACCTTTTAAATCAAATGCTCCAGATTAGTTATCATTTTCTTCTTCCTTTTCCTTTTTTCAGTGACATTTCCTCCTGGGGTTCTCTGTCCTCCTGCTGCAGTCTGGACTGGCTATTCCTGAGACCAGTCACAGAACTAATATCCCTTCACCCTGGTCCCTGTTACCAATGTCTTCTTGTTTTTTATTTTATTTTATTTTATTTTATTTGTTTACTCCCTGGTTTAACACATCCTCCAGTAGCTTCCTGAGAAAGAATATGTGTGAGATAATTATTTGAGGTCTTGCATATCTATAACTTTTATTTACCTTCACACTTGATAGACATTTTAGCTGTGTGTAGAATGTGAAGTTGGAAGTCATTTTCCCTCAGAATTTTGAAGGTTTTCCTGAATTGTCTTTAAAGCCATTTTGTTTCCTACTTCTCTATATGTCATTCTCTCTCTCTCTCTCTCTCTCTCTCTTCTTCCCTCCCTCCCTTTCTCTCTCTCTGTACTCCTGGTATTCTGAAATTTCACATTGACACGACTTGGTGTGGATCTTTTTCCATTCATTGCCTTGGAAAATTGAAAGGTCCTTCCAATCCTGAAAGTCATGGTCTTTAGTTCTGAAAAACTTCTTTTTATTATTTCTTGAAATTTTTCTATGCTTTTTTCCATTTCTGACAGTGATATCTTTTTTACTCTAGAGATTTCAATTTTATCTTTTCAGCTTCTTGTTTAAATTTTAATCCTGCTTTCTTATTTCTAATCTCCAAGATCTATTTTTGGCTTTCTTATCTCTTATCTCTAAAGTTTTCTTTAGAATATCTCTGTTTTCTCCTGTTTGTTTGTACTCTTATGTTAAATACTTTCATATAATGGTGATTCATGGGTGCCTATTAAATTTAAGAGTGAGGCACTAAAAAGTTCATTGGAAGCTATGTATGTGAGTGGTATTTGTCACTTGATAGATGTAATTATGGGGTAATTTCACCAGAAATTTCCAATGAGACATCACCATCTATGAGTCATTTCTCTTAGATTGAAATTTTCCAGATAGGATCCCACCATTCTCTTGCCTGAGGAGCACAGTTCTGATTGATTTTTCCCAAAAAAAATAAGGGGGAAAAGAAGGCGTGGGGATGGTAAGTTCAATGATCAGTAGTTAGACTTTTCCTTAAACATTCTTTTTTCAGTATGATGTCACTGGTATCCCCAAGTGCAAAGTCCCTTTGGGTCAAAGTCACCCAATAAATTGCTAATATTCTATCAGGATGGGGGAAGGGCATTCACTCAACTGTGAATGACAGGGCAGAGGGTCAGACATGTCTAACCTTTTATTCAGAATTTTATTAAATCCTTCTAATCTCCGCCCCATTATTTTCAGATGTACCTGGTGCCCCAGTTCCTGAGTTTTTCTATGGCTCTGTGATATAAATAAGCTTGGTTAGAAGCTTTCTCACTGCCTGCTTAAGTTGAAACCTTTATTTTTTATTTTGCTCAGTCAATTACTCTTTCTTAACTGTTTTCCAAAATTGTATTGCTGTCTTCTCTTCTCCTGTTTAATATGTCTCTGTGTGTGTGTGTGTGTGTGTGTGTGTGTGTGTGTGTGTGTGAGTGTGCATGTGTGCACAATTATATCCTTACTAGAGGCCCGGTGCACGAAATTCATGCACGGAGGGGAGTTGTCCCTCAGCCCAGCCTGTACCCTCTCCAATCTGGGACCCCTCGAGGGATGCCTGACTGCCAGTAAACGGGCAGTCGAGCATCCCTCTCACAATCCAGGACTGCTGGCTCCCAACTGCTTGCCTGCCTACCTTCCTGATTGCCCTAACCGCTTCTGCCTGCCAGCCTGATCACCCCCTAACCACTCTGCTGCCAGCCTGTTTGCTCCCAACTTCCTTCCTCTGCCGGCCTGATCACCCCTAACTGCTCTCTCCTGCAGGGTTGATCACCTCCAACTGCCCTTCCTTGCAGGCCGGGTGCCTCCCAACTGCCCTCTCCTGCTGGCCATCATGTGGTGGCCATCCTGTGTCCACATGGGGGCAGGATCTTTGACCACATGGGGGCAGCTATATTGTGTGTTGCAGTGATGATCAATCTGCATATTACTCTTTTATTAGATAGGATAGAGGCCTGGTACAGGGGTGGGGGCCAGCTGGTTTGCCCTGAAGGGCGTCCCGGATCAGGTGGGGGTTCCCTTGGGGTGTGGGGCGGCCTGAGCGAGGGGCCTGTGGTGGTTTGCAGGCGGGCCATGGCCCCTGGCAACGCAAGCAGAGGCCCTGGTATCTGGAATTTATTTTCCTTCTACAATTGAAACTTTGTAGCCTGGAGCGGAGCCAAGCCTGGGGTTCCCTCCCCCAGCAGCCATTTGTGTTGGGGTTATAATTGAAATTTTGTTGCCTTAAGCGGGTGGGCCCGGCCAGGGTGTGCGGAAAGCTTTGCTTCCCCTGTTGCCAGCGGCAACCCTGGCCTGCTCTCTCAAGCTCCATTCTGCCGCCATTTGTTTGAATTTGTTTACCTTCTATAATTGAAACTTTGTAGCTTGAGTGGAGGCTTAGGCCTGGCCAGGGCAGGCGGAAAGCTTGGCTTCCTCTGTTACCTAGGAAACCTTGCTCTCTGTGGCTGTAGCCATCTTGGTTTGGGTTAATTTGCATGCTCGCTCTGATTGGATGGTGGGCGTGGCTTGTGGGCATGGTTTGATGGTGTGTCGGAGGTATGGTCAATTTGCATATTTGTCTATTATTAGATAGGATATTAAAGTTTGGGAGGGAGCAGAGATAAACTTTTGTGTTACTTCTGCTGTGTTATATTTAGTTTAAAAATCACCTACATGTGAAGTTGATATTTTATACATCTTCATTATTAAGCTGTGGAAATTTCTAGACTGATTTCATGTTTAAGTTTTTTTTTTAAAGAAGGGGGGGTGAGTGATTTCATACCAGTAACACTTGAAATAGTGTTATCATCATCAAAACTCTGAACTGATTAAATTACACCAAAAAGTTCGATGTTTATCATGTCTTGCTGACACCCATATAAGATGTGATCAGCTTCTAAGTCAAAACATTATGTTTCTAATTACATTACAAATGGCCTGAGAGCTGAGAACCAGCAGCTTCCTTTTAGCTCTGAACCTCCTTCTCCTACAACAAAGTGTCCTCAGCCAGAATTTAGCTGGCAGATTGGAGGATGATTCATAAGATAGAATGGGATTCAACATGGCTTTTCCTCTGGCTGCACAGAGTCAAAAAGAGCCAAAATGTGTTTGTTTCCACACAACAAGCAGCTTTCACAAAGTGACACATGGGGAGAAGCCATGAGGAGAAAGATAGTCTGATATTTTCTCTGCAACATGGCCTGTTTACTCAATAGATACATGCTCTCTGTGCCGAGCAGTGCACCACGCCAGACCAAGAACGTTTCTCACTGAGGCCTGGGAAACCCGCCTGAGTCTCCAGCTCCTGGTGCTTAAGGGCCCAGAATGCAGACAGAGCCTTTCAAATCCCCTCTGAGAAAATCCTATGACTTAACTCTTCTCTACTCACAGAATCTGTTTTTAGGAAAGAAGTATTCAGCGCTGCCTGTGATTCTGAAAAGAATTCCTCAAGGATTGGCTTACATTGTACAAAACAATGAGAATGGACAGAATTGCACCCGCCTGTCACCATCAAGCGCTCTCGTTGCCTGGCAGCAAACTGGCCCATGCCGCCTTGGTACATGGGCACCTACCTCATTTTAGCTACTCAAGCTAATTCGGTGGCTTATGCCAGGCCCTAATGATGGGCACAGACAGAAATTTTTTTCATGATTAGTAGCAATTTCTCTCAAGATGAATTATTTCTGTGATCATTATGAATAATAGCTGGCTGGTCCTTTCACACCACATGTTTCAATTAAAAACTTCTCCTTCAAGTCTTCCCTTTTACAGGGTAAGGGGGTCTCAACAACAGGAATCCCTCCTCTTCAATCCAGCTTTTCCTCCCTCTCTAGAGAGACCACAAGCTTCCAGCAGGCTGGGGCAGTCATTGCTATAAATCTTGGTCTAGCACAGTGTCCAGCACACAGTAGTTGCTTATTACATGTTTGCAAACTTAAATATTTTCAATTCTCTAATAATTGGTATGGTTTTTTTCTGAACTCATCGTTGTTGTTTGCCCTTTGCATAATCAAGGTTACCTACCAATACAGTCATGGTGGTTGTTAAAATAGTGACATATTTCCCCATGTCCACAGTGCCCTCATTCCAGGCATCCTTATCACCCTGACTTGTCATCCAGGACTCTCTAGAACTTCCCATGGTCCAGCAACTAAAGGGTTAACACTAGCTATGGCATGGGCTTCCAGGACCCTGCTGACTGATCAAGGCCTACCCTCTTTCATTGAACAGTTTTGCAGTATTTTGAATACATTTCTGGCTCCAATGATATTGAAATCATTATGTGATCTAGAATAACACTTCACTCAGATAAATTTAAATAATAAACCACAGATGTTACCAGAAGCTCCTATCTTTCATTCGTTATTACCAGAATCAATAGTTGACTTTAGGACAAATGTTTAGAACATCAGGGAACCCAAAGAGAAAGAAGCCGTGGTTGTGGGAACAAGGCGAAGGGAGGAGCCTTAAGTGATAAGATTCAGTCTGTCCTGCTTCAGGGTACCCTGAGAATATTGTCAAACTTTAAAACCTCCCTACAGTACTGCATTGATAGGAGTAAAATTTGACAACCTCTTCAAAACTTTGAGAAAACACCTGCTTGCTGAATTATTTACCAAGTTTTCCGTCTGAGTTTAGTTGGGTGTTTTATTGTTGTGCTCTGTTTTATTTTTAATTTATGTTATGGGTTAGTAGGAAAGGCATTGGAAAAGGAGCTACCGTTGGGACAAGAAATTATATTCCTACCAGTGGTTTCCTTTTCTCTCTCCATGGAAGCGCATGGGAAAACAAGCACTTTGTGCGTTACGGGTGCCCAAAGAGACGTTTGTTTTGCAGTGAGCAAAGGAACTCTTCTGAATTATTGCTTATGAGACAACTTTCTAGCAACAACCCTGTACATGTCCTCAGCAACAAGTGTTAAGCAAGTCTTTGTTGGCAAGATAGTGGTAGGGAAAAAATATGTGAATTTCCCATTTACTGACTTTGGAAATTTAAACGAAAGATAAGAAACAATAAAAGGCATCTTCCCCTTTCAGCACAAATATAATTCTTTTAAGGCTGTGTGGTAATCCATATCATGGAATGTAATTAATTTAACTAATTGATGAACATTTGATTTGTTTCTAGTGTTTTGCTCTTAATAATCAAAGGATTGCAATGAATTTTTGCATATGCATCTGCATGTATTTTTTAGTGATGAATCAAAAGTTACATGCATTTTTTAAAGCAGAAAGCAAGTTGTAGAAAACTATACCATAAGTCCATTGGTGTTGCATTTTCAGAGATATGTATATATTCATTTATGTCTAGGATTGTAAAGGAGTACTATATTTCTGGAGGTTGGCCAAGAAATTGTTAAATGTAGTCACCTCTTAGAAATGAGACTGAGAGAGCTTTTTTACTTTTAGGCCTGTTAGGCATTTTTATTGAGAGTCTTATTACTTTTGTAATACTTATTAATAAAATTATGTGCAAGACAAAACCCCCAAAGCAATTGCATTATGGACCAATAAGCATTTTTAGTATGTTGTTAGTGCATTTCAAAGCAACCTATATATATTTTTTAAAATCCAGAAATTGAAAAAATGTCAGTTACCATGAATTTGAACTTAAATTCGCACATATAGATCTCCTCCCTCCACCTCCATTTGAAAAGTTTAGGTTTGTAAGAAAGCGGAGCACAGAGATTAAGCTTTCAGTCGTCAGAGTCTGATCTTCTGGGTTTGAAACCTCACACACCATTTCACAGGCCTTGAAAGGTCACGTGAGTGCCTAAAGCATTCTTGGCCTCAGTTTTCTCACTGAAAAATGAGAAAAGGAAGAGAAAAGGAAGAGAAAAGGAAAGGAAAGGAAAGGAAAGGAAAGGAAAGGAAAGGAAAGGAAAGGAAAGGAAAGGAAAGGAAAGGAAAGGAAAGGAAAGGAAAGGAAAGGAAAAGGAAAGGAAAGGAAAGGAAAGGAAAAAAAAGGAAAGAGAAAGAAAAAAAAGAAAAGAAAAGAAAAGAAAAAGAAAAGAAAAGAGAAAAGAAAAAAGCAAGGCAAGTGCCATCTCTATTTCATTGAGACCTGGCTTCATACTCTCATACTCTCCCACAGACACACCAATCTGCCTAAGGAGGACGAATGGAAAACCCGGGACAGATGGACTGGGAGGTCTGAATGTGCACAGATGCCTCCATAGGCCCTTCTTCCATTTGACATCATCTCACTTAATACTTAGAAATACTTTTCATTTGAACTACAAAAAGCAGCATGTTCTTGTTGGAAAATAAACAATGAAAAAGTGTATCAAGTAAAAACCAAAGGTTCTCCATCCTCAAAGTTAACCATTGTTAACATTTGATGTGTATCCTTCCGATTGTTTCTGCTTATTCACTGACTTCACAAATATTTACTGAGTACCTGCTGTGTGCTGGGCTCTGGGCTAGATGCTGGGATGCAGGAGTGGAAAAAGCATATCAAGCCTTTGTTCCCCTGGAATGTTTATTGTGGTGGGGAGGCCGGGGGAGATGGAAATCTAGGAGAGAGTAAATATATAGGAAGGCAATTCTTAATAGATGAGCAATAGTGAGGAAGGCTTCCCGGGGGAGGTGTTATGTAAGTTAGTATGTGACTAGGGCCTTGGCCAGTGGAGGACTCAGGAGGAACATTCCAGGAGAGGGAAGAGGGAGCATAAAGGCCCGAAGTCGGGGTAGTGTATGGTGTTCAAGTTTCAGAACCTCCACCTGACAGTGTGCCCGGAAGCTCAGTAAACAAAGGGCAAGGTGATGGGAGATGAGACTAGAGAGGGAGCAGGCCCCAGACCATTCAGAGTTTGGGAGGCCCTAGAAGGAGTATGGATATTATTCCAGGGACAGTAGAAAACTGCACAAGTAAGGAGCATGGTGAGAGATCTATTTTAAAAGAGATCATACTTGCTGCCTCTGCAGTGAATGAAATTCAGAGAGACAAAAGTGGAATTAAGCAGCCCACTCAAGCCCTAACCAGTTTGGCTTAGTGGACAGAGTGTCGGCCCGTGGACTGGATGGTCCCGGGTACGATTCTGGTCAAGGGCATGTACCTTGGTTGCAGTTTCGATCCCCACTAGGGGGCAGGTAGGAGGCAGCTGATCGCTGTTGCTGCTTCTCTCTCCCTTCCTCTCTGTAAAATAAATAAAAAATATTTTTAAAAAAGGAGCCCACTTAATAAATTTCCATCCTTGAGTCTAGGCAGAAAAGGATGGTGTCCCTAAGGAAAGGGACAGGCCCCTGACCAGACTGTGACTCTGAGAATGGAGGACCATGAGTGATTTGGGGTTGTAAACAAACTGTTAAAAGCAATCATTTGAATTCGAGAATATTTTTTTAGCATTCACAGTGAGTGTTTCTGCTTGGATAATGTGACCTGTGGTTTAAAGCATTTACCTTGTCTTAGCTACAAAAGTGCACAATCACTTTTATAACCAATCCCTTGTGTTCTGCAGCTCCAGGGCACACATCTGTCACTACGTAATAAGGCTTCAGTTAACACTCCACGGCCCCTCGGATGCCCACTTTGCAGAAGCTAAGCCAAGGCAGCGCCTGAGTAGATGTGTAAGAGAAGACCCCAACATTCTCCTGCTCCATCCAGGTGACGGTGGCCCAGTGTCCTCATCACTTCACTGGCACAAGGAACACCTCCCCCTCCCACCGAAGCATTGCCCCTCCCTCCCCCACCCTGCGTGCCCCTACCCTGCTCTGACTGCTAGAAATCACCTGGCTTTTCTTTAGACACCTGGCTGTAGCTCATGACAAGTTCCTAAGCGAAAGCCACCTGGCCTTCAGCTTCAGATTTAGGTGAGAGAGCTCCCCAGTATTTGGAGATGGAGAGCAGCAGATGGATGGAGTCAAGATTCATAGGTTTAGGGGTTAGCACCCCTCTCTTTCTCCCATGTATATAAAATTGTATTAACATACAGGGATTGGCAAAAGTAGGTTTACAGTTGTCAGTAGCAAAACACAGAGTTTATTTTTTGTATTACTTAGTAATTATTGTATCATTTCCCATGGGAACAACTGTAAACCTACTTTGCCAACCCCAGTACAGTCAGTTTTCCTACACCTTTCCTATGCAAATGCAAACTTATTCCAGTGGAATTGAGATATTAGGGAATAAGCTTGAATCAACACAAATCTCCTGATATACACAATTTCATCCCCCAAAACAGAAGTTAAATGCAGCTAGCTCAGCCATGTAGGAAGCTACCCAACACAGCCCCATCAAACCACAGCCAGCTGCCTCCTTGCACCACGTCAGAGCCACACCCATGCACGCCAGGTGCTGCAACCTTCCGTCCCATTGCCCATCTCCTCATAGGAGCCAGCCTCCAGGGCTTTCCAGAGATCAGGGGCCACACTCGGTGTGGTCTTTATGTGCTTCTTACCCACGTAAGCTGTGTAAAGCTGTGCTCCTTTTTTCATTAAGTTCTGTCTTTGTTTTGAGTATGGCACTGATGAATGTTTGCGTGTTTGTCCCAACCTCATTATGACCAGGAATCCTGTGGTTCTGGTGCTGCTGCCCAGCCCTGCGACTTCTAGGAAGGCACCTGACGTCAAACAGCAGAACTGACCTGCATTCCCACCTATGGAGCTTTGTCCATTCCAAATGGAATTATACTGTATGAGAAGATACTACATGTTTGGCAACTTGCTTTTGACAGGATTTGGAACACACTGTCCCCAAATCTGGCACCTGGTCATATTGGCTATTTTAAACTGAAGAAATTTGAGACAATGGCAGAAGCAGGAAGGTCACTCTAACCTCCCCTCTCCCCTGAAACAGGTCATGAGACCCTCATATGAGGGGTTCCTTTCTCTTTAAGATTGAGGGGTACTGGGATATGAAGAAACAGGCCTTTCTAAGTGTCCCCCAGTCACTACACTTAGCTCTTTTCATGGCTTTCCACTCTTCATCAAACCTAATGTAAAATTATTATATCAGTTGTTCCCATGGAAAATGATACAATAATTAATAAATAACACAAATTTCCTGTTATACACAATTTAATCTGCAAAAACACACGTTAATGCTAAGGCCCGTGTGGCGTAGTGGTTGAGTGTCAACCTATGAACCAAGGGGGTCATGGATGGATTCCCAATCAGGGCACATGTCTGGAGTTTTGGGCTCAATCCCCAGTAGGGAGTGTATAGGAAGCAGCTGATCAATGATTCTCTCTCATCATTGATGTTTCTCTCTCTCTCTCAGTGACCTCCCTTCCTTTCTGAAATCAATCCTATATAATAAAGAGGTAATATGCAAATTAACCCTCATGCCCTCGCACAAGATGGCTGCCCCCATGTGGTTAAAGATGGCCACCACAAGATGGCTGGCAAGGGAGGGTAGTTGTAGGCGATCAGGCCTGCAAGGGAGGGCAGTTAGGGGCAACCAGGCTGGCAGGGGAAGGCAGTTGGTGGCCATCGAGCCAGCAGGGGAGGGCAGTTAGGGGCAATCGGGCTGCCAGAGGAGCAGTTAGGCATCGATCAGGCTGGCAGGGGAGTAGTTTGGGGGTGATCAGGCTGGCAGGCAGGCAAGCGGTTGGGAGCCAGCAGTCCCAAGTTGTGAGAGGGATGTCTGACTGCCGGTTTAGGCCCAATCCAAACCGGCAGTCGGACATCCCCCGAGGGGTCCCAGATTGGAGAGGATGCAGGCTGGGCTGAGAGACACCCCCCCTCCCCCAGTGCATAAATTTCATGCACCGGGCCACTAGTGAAATTATAAAAGAACAACAAAACAATCAGGTTTTACTTCCAATGATACTAAAGAGAACCTGAGTAATGTCATAGTGATCACTGCAATAATCTTTACTGTACATAACACTGTACATTTATATCCTAAGTACTGGGTGCACATCAAAATGGTAGGTGATGCATGCTGGCACTTGATAAAGATAAGGACTCCCCAGGAGAGGGGAAAGAGGGAGGACCTAGTGACTGGGGAATGTTTTTTCACAGAGAACTCCATAATAGCAACATTTCCCCTTTGTTCTTGGGCTTCCTTGGAGAGTAATTCTGGACAAAACTCTATCTTCGGGTTGCCTTTCATACAGGAAGCTGCAATTGGTAATGATGATTATGACCATGTCATTATTATTATGCCATTTATTTTATTGTGATTGTTTTATTTTATACATCCACCCATATGCTGTGCACTTTTTAGAGCTTATTCAGGTAATTGTCTTAATAGCTGTGAGGTTGACATTATTGTTTCCAGTTTATAAATGAGAGATTGAGATTCTGAGAGGTTCAGGGAATTTTCCAGGGAATAACAGTCAACAGGGGTCAAAGCTATGTCTGCTTGACACGTGTGCCTTGTCCCCTTTGCCGCCCTAATGTTCTAGTTTTATTCCAATTCTAAGGTAGGTGTAGAAGACTGAAGGGCTTAAGTCCACAGCAGAGATCAGCAAATGTTTTCTGTAAACAACCAGATATTAAATATTTCAGGATCTGTGGGCCAGATAGTTGCAGCTGTTCAAATCTTCATTGTAGCATGAAAGCAACCTGAGACAATACAGAAAAAAATAAGCATGGTCATTCCAATAAAGCTTTATTTATAAAACCAGATGGAGGACCAGGTTTAGCTGTTGGACCATGGTTAGTCCACCCTGGTGTGCAGGAACAACGGGTGGGAGAAATGGTTGCAGGAGTTGGAAGAATGTTGCAATAACAAATTAAAGACCTCATCTCTAACCTCAGATACTTTAAAATATAGCAAAGTATGTCAGGCAAACCCGAGAGAGAGAGAGAGAGAGAGAGAGAGAGAGAGAGAGAGAGAGAGAGAAGGGAAATAAAAAAAATTACTTTTTATGAGCAAAAAAAGGTGGATAGTTAGGCATAGTTGAATTTGCCAAAGTGTCTTAGACAAAGGAAGTACAAACCTGGTTTGAGAGGCAGGTAGGGAGGGAAGAGGAACAGAGGCAAGAATATATCTTGCTCAATTTATAATTCTGAAATTTACATGACATAGAAGGAAGGAATAAGGAGACTCAAGAAGCACCATACAACTATAGATAAATAAGCAAAGGCATTTGCGTGCTTAAAAAAGCACACCATCAGTAAAACTTCACACACACACACACCCCCAACCTGGGCAGTGTCTATTAAAATAAATGTCATCTGCCCAGAATAACAAACTGATAAAGCTGAATTATTGATTACCTTATGAAAGTTTTTATTTGAAATGTTCTGTGGGTTAATAACAATAATCCAATCCATTTCCCCAGTCTGTCCTCTGTTCTTCTCTCTCAGCTCCAATTTCCGCTCTGAATTGTAAAGCAGGACATGGCTTTATCTAGAGCCTCTCTCACTCTACATAACCCATTGCTCTCCAGCATCATCATAAGCCAGGCTCTGAAAGCCCAGAGAGTCAGCTGGCAAAAAGGAGAGCAGGCTCAGTGCCATTTTCCTGCAAAGTAATTTTCAAATGAAAATTGAGTGCAGTTGTGTGATGGGGCTTAACTTCCCTCTGCTTGAAGCATCTGACTTAGCAGGCTCCAAACCCCCAGCTCCATGCAATGCAAACATCTTCCTGGTGCTCAGTGGACTTGTACTGATGAATTTCAGCTATGGGAATATTAGGAGTTACAGTCAGGAAAGGGATGGAGAGCTACTGGGGCAGCAAATAATCCCCATCTTCAGCTCAAAGATGACTGGGTTGGGAGATCCAGACTAATATCTTAGTGAAGTTGGGCCAAGTAGCTGATAAAAATAATTTTATAGGAAAGAGTACAGACTTCCCAGAAAGAAAATATGATTGATTCAGCTATCAAGTCAAGGATGCAGAAATGGTGTACCTCCCTGGGTTTAGTGCATCTCTTATGTTCAAACCCATCCTGGGTTCCCTCACCTTGGCCCTGAGCTGAAACTCAGGTATTTGCCTTCTGTTAATGTCCTGCTTTCAAATCACATTGTTTTTCTCAACCAAATTTAACCTTGGAATCTTAACTTAGTCTCCTTAGAGATCCATATCAAATTGTACCCAAATTGAGCTTCCAGACTATTGTCTCAGAATCTCAGCAGCCATTTCTCTCTGTCTAGGAGCCACAATGATGGCTCTCACTTTGCTCAGCAGCTTTAGCTATGACACTGAACCCAGAGCAGCTCTACCTGTTATGGTAGCTGCTGGCTCTGTGTGGTTTCTGAGCACTTGAAATACCCCAGTCTGAACTGAGATGTGCTGAAAGTGTAAAAACACACACCAGATTTAAAAGACACAATACAAATGTAGAATGTAAAGGAAGGTACCTACCTCATTTGTGATTTTATATTGATCACATGCTGAAAAGATAATATTTAGGATACACAAGTTTAAATAAAATATTTCTATGAAGTTACCTATTTCCTTTAAAATGTGACTCCTAGAAAATTTTAAATTATGTAAGTGACTACTATTATACTTGTAGGTGACATAAAAATGTAAAATAAAAATGTAAAATAAGCAAGCAGTTGGAAAAGAGAGCAAACTCTGAGGCCTAGAATCATTGCAATACAAGAAGGACACACTCTGAGGCAGATATTCTTCACTTAAGGCAAGGAGAATTCATAAGCTATTGTCAAAATTGCCTTCTTTTCTGTCCCTGGTAAAAATGGAATGATTTTTTTAAATTACTTGTATAACATTTGCTGTCACTTACTTATGAAGTGGATTTGCCATTCCTATCTGTAAGAGGGATTTTTTCCTTCTTAGATCCAGCCCCTCCTCTAGAGGCTGAGAGACATGAGGGCAGGGGAACTTCATCCTTCAATTTGCAGCTCTTTAAATTTTGAATAAACATTCATTAAATGTTAAATATCCTACCTAATAAAAGAGTAATATGCAAATTGACTGTCACTCCAAGACACAAGATGGCCGCCCCCATGTGGTCAAAGATGGCTGCCCCCATGTGGACACAAGATGGCCACCACAAGATGGCCTGCAGGGGAGGGCAGTTGTGGGCAGTTAGGGGTGACCAGGCCGGCAGAGGAAGGCAGTTGCAGGGGACCAGGCCAGCAAAGGAGGGCAGTTGGTGGAGACCAGGTCAGCAAGGGAGGGAAGTTGGGGGGGACCAGGCCTGTAGGGGAGGACAGTTGGGGGTGTACCAGGCCTTCAGGAGAGGACAGTTGGGGGGACCAGGCCAGTACAGGAGGGCAGTTGTGGGCAATCAGGCCAGCAGGGAGGGCAGTTAGGGGTGACCAGGCCGGCAGAGGAGGGAAGTTGGGGGAGACCTGGTCTGCGGGGGAGAGAAGTTGTGGACAATCACGCCAGCAGGGAGGGCAGTTAGGGGTGACTGGGCCACAGAGGAGGGCAGTTGGGGGGGACCAGGCCTGCAGGGGAGGACAGTTAGGGGCGACCAGACTGGCAGGGGAGGGCAGTTAGGGGTATCCGGGCCAGCAGGGGAGGGCAATTAGGGGCAATTGGGCCAGCTGGGGAGCAGTTAGGCATTGATCAGGCTGGCAGGGGAGTGGTTAGGGGCAATCAGGCAGAGGCAGGCGAGCGGTTGGGAGCCAGCAGTCCTGGATTGTGAGAGGGATCAGGCCTAAACAGTCGGTCAGACATCCCTCAAGGGGTCCCAGATTGGAGAGGGTGCAGGCTGGGCTAAGGGACACCCCCCCACCGCACGAATTTCGTGCACCGGGCCTCTAGTTAAGTGATAAGTAAATTGAAGTTTGCTGATATAGGGTGTCAGTGGATACAATGGTTATAGCATCAAAACTAGACCACACTCATAATTTCCCCTTTTAAAAAGAAATCCAAAGTAAAATGTTTTCACAACTGAAGTTAAAAAAAATAACAAGCATTTTTATTGAAGTACAATAACTTACATATTATATTAGTTTCATGCATACAACACAGTGACTTTAACATTTGTATACACTGCAATATGATCCCCACAATAAGTCTAGTTACCATCTGCCACCACACAACACTAATACTGTATCTCCGTGCTATGTCTTACATCCCCATGACTTATAAGCCAAGCATTCTTTTTAGTACGGTGATGCTTGTGATGAGGTAGGATGAGAAGGCATCCTTACAAACAAAACAGGCTGTCCCATGGATCACTGTTCCCTGTTATTGAAGGAATTGCTTTATAGCCTTAGGTATGAATAAAAGATTAAGAATAGGTATTTGAGTTCGATTCATTAAGTGCTATTTAGGATCCTTCTCACTACTCTTAACTCATTCCCAGGAAGGGCCAACTTCGTGGGCACACAACCTGGGCCTTTGCATGGGGCCCTATGCTCAGAAGGGCTTCATTTAATGGTCTTCTGCCACTGTCTTGAAATTCTTAATAATGTTATCTTTGAATTTGTGTTTGGTAAATGAGGTTGGATGGGACAATGGAGCATGCACATGAGCAGAAAGATTCACCCCATAGGCCATCCACCATTCATCGTCACCAAGTGACATGTAGAATTCTGAACACAGAATTCAAGTTGATCCATAATTTGTGGAATTTCAATGAGACTCCGAGTGAGTGCAAGGTAATGCATTATGTCTATGATTAAGTAAACAGGGATGCTGGTACCCCAAGAGGCCTTCCCCCACCCCCACCCCCCGTTTGAAAAAGAACTTACTTCCGATTGCAGACTGAAAGCAGTGGTATTCTAAGAAGTATGAACAACCAAGAAACCCTTTCTTATTCCTGCAATTTCCTATATTAGTAACCACTTACACTAAAAGTGATGAGCTAGAAGGAAGAGAAAGATAGGCACTCCAGAGTCCCTTCTCCTGTCATCATTTCTAAAGGTGGGGAGTGTTGGTAGAATGTGCACATATTAGGAGGTGAAATAAAAACAGTTGAGTTAGCAAGCATGCCCTGCAGGAGCACACCTGCACTTTAACAAGTTGGGTTTATTCCTCATCGCAGTGGAATTCCCATTACCCACGGGAATCATAGGCGATCTTAGTAAGAGGCTCTTAGAACCCATTATATGATTTGGGCTTTGGCTCGGTGGTTTGAGGGAGGTTTTAAGGAAATAGATGTTCTAGATTGAGTGTTGTCAGAAAATAGGCAATTCAACGAATGCCAACTCAATTAATCTTATCTGTCGGAGTGGTAGAGTGAGGCTACAGCTGTACCTGGTCAAGACATGGCCCCATCACTCATGTAACAAGAGAGGGTGGTGTAGGGTATTTTGTGGGTTGCACAGCGACCTGCTGTGAGTGGGCGTTCTGTGAGATTGTGTATGTCCACCAGGAGAACACCTGGCTTAGCTGGAAGTGTTGGATCCATGTGCAGTAACATTGAGACTAGGCTTTGATTGTCCAATCCAGTTCCCAGACATCTAAGACTGCTTTTTCTTTTTCTCACACTGTTCTGTTAAAAAAACAAAAACACAAAAAGACCCATATGAATGTATAGCTCTGAAATTTGAATTGTGTAGACTTACTGATTCTACAGGCACATGAAATGCACTGATATTTGCATTTAAAACTCGCATGGTACAATATAAAGATGATCACTGAAATGATCATCTACTGATAATCAGGCTAATAATTTTATTTTTTTTTTTGTTTTGTTACTTATATCAACATTAAGTGGCAAGCAGTAATAATAAAAAATAATTCATGAGAAATCAAGAGAGAGGCCATGGAGGAAAAGAAAAAGCTTTACATTTTAGTGCCTTTAATGACACTTTTTTTCAGCTTTTCAGAATAAAGGACCCAGCATTTTTATTCTGCACTGGGTCCCACACATCATGTAGCTGGCTCTGTTCCTAGTTCTTTATTTTTCTTAAAGAATAAGAAATTGACAACGCCCTAAAGAAATTCTTAAATCTGATTTTCTTCTGTCCCTTAGAGATCTAGTTGCCCCATGTTCGCTGAGTCAGCAAATGTCAGAGTTCAATCCCTGGCACCTTGGTTGGTTGGGGAAGAATCCATGGGCTGCCTCTTCTCTTTCCAGATCCTAGTCCTGAGTCCTTTTCAGGGCTGGGGAGCAGGAGGACGATGGCTATGGGAAGTGTGTCCCTCTGGATATTTCACTTTGTGTCTGACTCCACTGGCGAGAAGAGAGCCTTTGCTTTTCTGTTTGGGTTTTCTTTTTCCTGTGCCAGAGATATCCAAGTTCCTGCTCATTTTCTGATCAATATTTTATTTATAAACGATTTTCCAGTCCTTTTCTCCAGTTGCCCTAAGGATCTCCAGCTGCAACCTCAGATTACATTTGTCTTTGATACAAATTCAGAATGAATCTGTTTTTGTTTTATTTTATGTTTTGTTTTTTATTTTTTTATTGATTTCAGAGAGGAAGGGAGCGGGAGAGAGATATAAAAACATCAATGATGAAAGGAAATCATTGATTGGTTGCCTCCTGCATGCCCCCTACTTGGGGGGGATTGAGCCCACAACCCGGGCATATGCCCTTGGCTGGAATCGAACCTGGGACCCTTTAGTTCTCAGGCTGACGCACTATCCACTGAACAGTGAACCGGCTAGGGCTGAATCTGTTTTTTCCAGAAAGGCTTTTTTTTTTTTTTTTTTGGACCCCTTACACAGATTATAGCTTTACAAAATAATTTAGAGAAAGATATTCGAATAGAGATTTCAAGTGACTTGTGCTACCCCAGATAAGAACAGATAAACTGCATTTGAAAATTCCAGAGCTTTGGGCACACCCTCTCCTTTTTCTTAACAGAAACGTCTGTGGCTCTTACATCTAAGTATTTGAAGGCCTTTGCCCCAGGTGCAAAGTGTCCATAGAAGACTGAATAAGACTTTGCCTGAAGTTGCACTCTATATCTGCAAATAGCTCTGACCCATCCTCAGTATAATTAGCATGTGAAACACCAGGCTCTTAATAAAAAGGCAGAAACCTATTTATTTGGGTGAAGTGGGCAAAGGAAAATAGTGGTATCCATCACCTACCCTGAACTTCCGTCCCATTCCTGAGACTAGATTCTCTCACCTTCTGGACACCCTCTCCAAGTGGACGTGCCTGCTAGCATAGGTGCTCTAATAGGCTTTTCTTCAACACTGCTATTCAACATGGGGAGCCACGGTTTCGTTGGATCTCAATCACCACACAGGCACCCACTAAATGTTCCATCCCTCCCCCAACTCCTCAGCCCTTCTGTGTTATTGTAACAGGACAATCAATGGGTCCGTGCTGCCTGTCACTACTTGAGCCAATTAAGCAGAGACAGGATTGAATCATATATGAGTGTTTATTCCAATACTGCCAGCAGTACGGGAGAGCAGCTGGTCATCTACAAAAATCTGCTTTGCAGCTCCCCATAAGCCAGCTGCTTATATAGGGTAGGACAAAGATTCCGCGGGGAAATATGGATTACTAGAGGCCCGTTGCACGTAATTCGTGCACGGAGAGGGGGGGTGTCCCTCAGCCCAGCCTGTACCCTCTCCAATATGGGACCCCTCGAGGGATGTCTGACTGCCCATTTAAGCCCGATCTCAGTGGGATCGGGCCTAAATGGGCAGTCGGACATCCCTCTCACAATCCAGGACTGCTGGCTCCCAACTGCTCGCCTGCCTGCCTTCCTGATTGCCCCTAACCGCTTCTGCCTGCCAGCTTGATCACCCCCTAACCACTCCCCTGCCAGCCTGATTGATGCCTAACTGCTCCCCTGCCAACCTGTTTGCCCCCAACTTCCCTCCTCTGCCGGCCTGGTCACCCCTAACTGCCCTCCCCTGCAGGGTTGATTGCCTCCAACTTCCCTCCCTTGAAGGCCTGGGTCCCTCTCAACTGCCCTCCCTTGCAGGCCTGGTGCCTCCCAACTGCCCTCCCCTGCTGGCCATCTTGTGGTGGCCATATTGTGTCCACATGGAGGCAGGATCTTTGACCACATGGGGGCATCCATATTGTGTGTTGGAGTGATGGTCAATCTGCATATTACTCTTTTATTAGATAGGATAGAGGCCTGGTGCAGGGGTGGGGGCCAGCTGGTTTGCCCTGAAGGGTGTCCTGGATCAGGATGGGGGTTCCCTTGGGGCGTGGTGCAGCCTGAGCAAGGGGCCTGTGATGATTTGCCAGCCAGCCAAGACCCCTGGCGACCCAAGAGGAGGCCCTGGTATCTGGAATTTATTTACCTTCTACAATTGAAACTTTGTAGCCTAGAGCGGAGCCAAGCCTCCTGCTTGCTCTGTGGCCGGCAGCCATTTATGTTGGGGTTAATTCACCTTCTATAATTGAAACTTTGTAGCCTTAAGCAGAGGCCTGGGCCTGGCCAGGGTGTGCAGAAAGCTTTGCTTTCCCTGTTGCCGGGGGCAACCCTGGCCTGCTCTCTCCAGCTCCGTGGCTGCCGCCATTTCTGTTAAGATTTGTTTACCTTCTATAATTTAAACTTTGTAGCTTCAGTGGAGGCTTAGGCCTAGCAAGGGCAGGCAGAAAGCTTGGCTTCCTCCACTGCCTGGGAAACCTTGCTCTCTGTGGCTATAGCCATCTTGGTTGGGTTTATTTGCCTACTCGCCCTGATTGGCTGGTGGGCGTGGCTTGTGGACGTGGCTTAGGCATAGCGAAGGTGCGGTCAATTTGCATATTACCCTTTTATTAGGTAGGATAGGTATGGGGAAATAGGAATTACAGGCATGGGGAAGTAGGAGGCTGAGGTGGGACTCCATTGTTTGGGCAACAAGGTTGTTAATCTTTCCATGAGAATGGACCACATTCCAAGGTTGACTCCCAGGTCCTGGGACCATACAACTCCCAGCCAAGTAATAATGTCCTTTCTTTAACTAACACAAGGCAATCATGGTTATCAGAGCTTGCTTAATATTTCCCATAACCATAGCTAGGCCCCAATATTCTATTTTCCCCCTAACATTATCAGTCATTAGAAGACTTTCCTAAGAGCATTATGGGCCTTTGCTTTTATTACCTGAGTGAAGTAGAGTTTTTGAGAAAGGTACAGAGAGAGGAGAAAATCTAAGTTGGAAATATATAAGTTCTAGCAGATTGTGGCAATCAGTGACAGCTGTTGATCAAATTATGTGTGGGGTTTTATTTGCCTTCACCTGCCCTTTTTCATTGTCTAAGAAGGAGAAATAAGTTGCCTCCTATCTAATTCCTTTAGCTATGATGCTTTCTGCACTGATAAAATCAGCAGGAGAAGAAAAAAATAATTCTCCCTGTACGAGGTGGTCCTTTTAATAGAGTATGTAACAAAAATTAAAGGAGCCTTGGATTTCAGTAGTAGGTCTATTACAGGTGAGCTGTACAATCTGGGACAAGTGCCTCTTAGCCTCTCTGACCCTCAATTTCCTCATCTGTAAGTTGAGAGAGTCTAAAAATTTCCTAACTCAATTATTCCAAAAGTGATTTCCAAACAAGTAATTATTTTAGCCCCTGTGCCCACTTACCCATATTTGTTTGCCAATGAATTCTTATCAGATTTATGGGCAAGCATTGTACATTTCACAGTCTCAGTTTCCCCATCAGGCACCAAGCCAAAATAAACCCTGGGAGACAGATTGTGAAGAATGCAGTCACTGCCCTCAAGGAGTTTAGTGTCTGTAAAGACAAAAGGTTTCCTAGGTAATGTCTAAGGTTTGTTTCAGCTCCAACATTTTATTATCTAAGCTGGGAAGCATTTCAGGGTCTAGCATCTTCCCAAACTAAGAATGTTAATAAAGGAAATCATTGCATTCAGCAATTCTCTTCAAAATGCCTCCCACTGCAGTAACAACCCCCTCTGCTTTCCCAGTGGAAGATCCTCAAACACCCAGTGGGTAACAGGAGCCTTGAACATCAGTTACAGGAGGGAAACATAGTAACAAACTCAGGTGCCAGCCGGAAATAGCTGCTACTTCAAAGAGTTGTTTAGCCTTGGGTTCCTTTCTGAAAACAGAATGGAAACTGGCAGAGTTGTGTCATGATTCCTAGCTGTTCCTCAGAATGATTGTGTCTTGGTCTTGGCATATGGAAATGAAGCCCTGGCCAGACCCAGGGAGGACGGGGCAGAGGCAGTGACATTGCAAAAGTGGTGATGGATTGCTTTGGAGTATCGCGGTCCTTCATGCTCTCACCCCTTTTTGTCAACACATTGTGCCTGTGACACAGCCCTGTGAGGAGAAGTCAGGGCCAGCAGAACCAGCTCAAACCAGCTCAGACTTGCCCTGCCCATCAGCACAGGGACTCACTCAGAAGCATTAAGTCATATGCAAAACAAACAAAAAGCAGTAGACAGGTTGCCCTGCCTTCTCAACTTTGCAATCCAGGATAGAAAATAAAAAGATGTCTCCTCTTCCCACACTCCTCCAAATACTTACCACACACACACACACACACACACACACGCACACAGGTATACATGCACACACTCATGAACCCACACACACACAGGTATGAACACACACACAGGTATGCATACACATACACACACACACGCGCGCACAGGTATACATGCACATACTCATGAACACACACACAGGTATGAACACACACACAGGTATGCATACACACACACACTCATGAACACACACACACACACACACACACACACACACAATGCCTGTCGGTTACAAGCAAAACAGTTCTTACAGAATTCTCTGAGAGTGCAAGCTCACTCAGCTCCTTTCCATGGCACAACTGTTGCCGATGGAGAGCAGTCCTGCCTAGTGGTTAAGACCTCAGGCAGGATTCAGGGCATCTCATCCCCAACAGCTACTCCTAAGGCAATTCACACCACACCTCTGAACCTTGGTGTCCCCATCTAAACAGTGAATCCCGTGAGTGCACTGGCTCAGAGGCTGGCTGCAAGAGGAGGAAGATTGGGCGCTCTCAGAGTAAGACAGAGTGGCTCCCTGTCAGCTGTCAGCCAACCCACTGCTCCACTCAGGCCGCCCTAATGGGATCCGGCGTCTGGAAGGCACTGTCTCTGGTGGTTATCTATTTCACAATCAACAAGGGCACACTTTCTCTGAAATTGGTCTGGGCATTACCTCTCTTTTTTAATTATTAATTTTTAATTATTGAAAGATATTATTATTGTGGAAACTTTAAACACATGATGATGTGAAGAAATAGCAAGTAACTGTCTCCCAGAACCCCATTCCTTCCTTGGCAAATATCCTTTGAGACTTTCCATATGCACTTGTACAAATTCATGCACTGGGCCTCTAGTAATCTTAATAAAATCCACAGCTGCCTCCTTAGTTCAAAGATCCTTTTCACCTCTCTTCTCTTATTCCCAGTGCCCAACACATGCATGGCACATCTATAATAACAAAAGTGTAATATGCTAATTAGACTGGACGTCCTTCTGGACAACCTTCTGGATAAAGCCGGGGCTGCAAGGGAAGCCTGGGTCCAAGGTACCTGCCGGAAACTGGAGGGAATCCCAGGTCCCGGGTGCCTGCCAGTGGCTGGAGGGAAGCCCGGGTCCTGAGTGCCAGAGGGAAGCCCATGCCAGCAGCCAGGGGGAAGGAAAGCCTACTCTTCCATGAATTTTGTGCATTGGTCCTCTAGTATTGAATAAATGAACAAAAGAACAAATGAAAGTTTCCTGGGTGATAGTAGACAGTGGAAGCAGAGGGTGGAAGGACTGGAACATAATTGGCTCTTGCAAATAAAACATTTTAAAATTGTCCATCCTTGATTTTGGTTTCTTTGCTCCTCATTTATACTTTTCTTGCCTCAAGTTGTGACTGAGATAGGTCCTTGAAAACCATTTGTTTTCACCCTATTATTTTATACTAGTGGCCCGGTGCATGAAATTTGTGCATGGGGGGCGTCCCTCAGCTCAGCTTGAACCCTCTCCAATCGGGGACCCCTTGGGGGATGTCCCTCTCACAATCTGGGACCGCTGGCTCCTAACTGCTCACCTGCCTGCTTGCCTGGTTGCCCCTAACCCCTCTTCCTGCCTGCCTGATAGCCCCTAACCTCCTCTGCCTACCTGCCTGATTGCCCCTAACTGCCTCTGCCTGCCTGCCTGATTGCCCCTAACTGCCCTCCTCTGCCGGCCTGATCTCACCCCCAACTACTCTCCCCTGCCAGCCTGGTCTCACCCCCAACTGCCTCTGCCTGCCTGATCACCCCTAACTGCCCTCCCCTGCCAGCCTGATCTCTCCCCCAACTGACCTCCCCAGCTGGCCTGATCACCCCTAACTGCCTCTGCCTTGGCCCCCACCACTCTGGCTTTGTTTGGAAGGAAGTCAGATGTCTGGAAGATGGCCAGTTGACCTGGTCTAATTAGCATATTACTCTTTTATTAGTATAGATAGATTATATAGGATAGGATTGCTTAAATGGGGGGGGGGGGGTTTGAGCCTTTTTCAGCAGGAGAAGATGCTCTTGGCAGACAAAAATACATAATCCCTATATCTGAACTGATAGCCAGCCATATGCACTATGCTGCCAAACGGGTCATTAAAAAATTAAACCACTTTCTTACACCTTACCCCAAACAGCTGTTGCCCTTAAAACCCCTCCTCAGCCCCCACCTTAGGTTCTGCCTTCACCCTTGTGGTAATATACTTTAGCCTTTTGGGGTTTTTTGTTTGTTTGTTTGTTTGTTTGTTTGTTTTTTGTTGTTGTTTTGCCTACAAAGCTCTTTATTTCACCTTCAAATTTGAATGATAGCCTTGCTGGATAGAGCTGTCTTGGATTCAGTTCCTTTTTTTTTTTTTTCATTATTTTGTATACTTAATGCCACTCCATTCTGACTTGATGTTTCTATTGAGAAATCAGCTGACAGTCTAATGGGAGCTCTATTGTAGGTAAATTTCTGTCTTTCTCTTACAGCCTTTATGATTCCTTCTTTGTCTTTAACGTTTCCAATTTAATTATGATGTGTTTAGGTGTGGGTCTTTTGGGATTCTTCTTGATTGGGACTTTGTGTTTCCTGAACTTGAATGACTTTTCTGTTAACAAGGTTAGGGAAGTTTTCTGTCACTATTTCCTCAAACAGTTTCTCTATTTCTTGCTCAAATTCTTCTCCTTCTGGAACCCCTATTATGTGGATGTTGTTATATTTCATGTTGTCCCAAAGCTCCCTTAAATTCTCCTTCTGCTTTTTAATTCTTTTTTCCAATTGCTGTTCTGAATATGTGTTTTTTTCTACCCTGTCTTCTAATTCACTGATTTGGTCCTCCACTTCTTTTAGTGTACTATAGATTCCTTCCAGGGTATTTTTTATTTTAGCTATGTCATTCTTCATTTCCAATTAATTCTTGTGCATGGTTTCTACCATTTTTAAGCTGGTGTAATTCTTAATTAATTTCCAGAAAGTTATCATTAAGTTGCTTGCAGTTCTCACAACGTTGTTTGAGCATCTTATAACCATTACTTTGAATTCTTTACCTGACAAATTGCTTGCCTCCATTTCATTTAGTTCCTTTTCTGGTGATTCATTCTTTTATTTTGTGGTTATTTCTTTGTCTCCCCATTTTTGCTGTCCCTTTATATTTGTTTCTATGTATTAGACCAAACTGCTCTGTCTCCCAGTCTTCATGGGGTAGTTGTATGTAGTAGGTGTTTTGTCAGATAGTGGTGGAGTCTTTTAGGTCTTTTGAGCTGAGTGCTCTATGAATACCCCTTGTTTGAGTTATTTGGGTTCTCCTGTTATAATGGGGTCTTGAATGTTGTTGTCTCTTTCATGGATGGAATCTCATCTCAAACTGGATGACTGTAAGGCTCACCTCTGACCACATCACACAAGCTCTTTTGGAGGTGCTGACAGAACAGAACCAAATACAACAAAACAAAACAAGATACAAAACAAAAACAAAAACACCCCTACTACAACATCAAAAGCAACCACCAGAGAACAGAGAATTTGGAAAGAGAAACAAGAGCAAGAATGATAGAAGAAATGATAGAAAAATATTAAAATTTATAAAAAGGGAAGAAAAAGGAATATCAAGGGGCAGATATATAATAAAGAAAATAAGAGTAGGGGAAGGAAAATTATAGAAAAGAAAAGAGGAAGAAAAATTTGAAAAGGAAAAAAGACAGGAAAGCACATAGACACAAAATAAGAAAAGGGAAAAAAGATGAGAAAGCTGAAGAAAAAGAACAAGTAGAGTAGGAAAAGGGAAGAGAAAAATTAGATGTATGAAAGTAACAATAGAGACTAAATAACAAATCAATAAAGCAGATAGATAAAGAAGATAAATTTAAAAAGGAAAGAAAATGAAGAAAAAAAGTGAAGTGGCATTCATCTCAGCAAAGTGTAGTGCCTTCTGGGAGCTCCCTTGGATCCTGCTCTTCTGTTGACTGTGATTGATTGTTCTGTCTGCCAATTCTGGGCTTCCTGGGAGATAATTAGGTGCTAACCACTGTCAGAAATTGTTCTCCTTTGGTTTTTAGCAACCTCTTTGAAGCTGCAAGTGATCCACAGTTTGTGTCTTCTCCACAGGACTTGGCTGTGTGCAGGAGGGGCCAAGCTGCACTCTAAGGCCTATTTGTTAGCAACATGGGGCCCAGAGGAGGTCAGCAAAGTTCCCTAGTTCCCTGAGCTCCTCCTCCACCTGCCTTTGCCTGCCAGTCAGCTGTCAATCTTAATCACTCAAAAGTGTGTTTCTGAAAGAGTTTTAGGTAGAATTGGGAGGATAGACCTCTGGGTCTCCTGTGAGGTGGAGGTACTGTTCAGATTTCAGGGAAAGTGTTGGGTGTGTTTCCCCATCCAAGAGCTACTCCTCTGAGAGTAGCCCAGAATATTACTCTGCCCTCAGCTGTGTGGGCATCCTCATATGCAGTCCAGTGGGATCAGCTGGATACCAGGAATTTCTATCAGTTCTCCTGTGAAGGGGAAGCACCAGTCAGTTTTCCCACCCCAATCCAGTCAATGACTCTTCCTCAGACTGTTCAAACCCATAGGCTTGGCCTCTGTGACTGTCTCTTCTGCAAAGATGGAGATACAAAGTGGGGATGTATCACCTAGGGTGGGGTTTTTTCCTTTTCCTGAGCTTCTGGGAGGGGCTAGTGCCTCTCAGAAAATATGGCCATTATGTGTGTGTGGGGGTTTTTTTTGGGGGGGGCGGTGGGGGAAGATGACCAAATGCAGGACTCTTGGCTGCTGCTTTTCTCTCCCCAGTGCTTCCCACCCCACCTCTCCTTAGGCACCTCAGTCCCCACCGCCCTACCTCCACCAAAACCTCGGGAGAGTAGCTGCAAATGAAATTCCTGTGCTCTGGGTTTAAAAACAAAAACAAAACCCAAAACCTAAGGCTTTCTCTCCAACCAGCTCTGGTCAACTGATTCCAGTCTCCCAGGCAGCCAGAAGCCCTGCATCCTTTCTCGGCTGGCATTATATGGGCCACTAGTCTCGGCTCTGGTGCTCCAGGCTGTGGAGTGGGTTCTGGGCCTTGATCTTCTCAGGGAAACAACCTTCCTGTAGTTGAGAGATCCCTCCTCACTCTCAGCCTGCCATCTGTGGAAGCTGGGTCAGCCCCTCTTACAACCTTGCCCTTCCTACCAGTCTCCAGGTGTTTTCTGTCCTTCCTTGATATAAGTCACCTACTCAGCTGGAACTCAGTTGGTAATTCTGGGTGAATGTTCCCCAGTTTAGTTGTACAGTATTTCCTGTCTGGCCCTGGGTGGAGGTGCAAGAAAGGTCTGTCTATTCAGCCTCCATCTTCTCAAGTTTATGTTTTAATGTCGAATCATAGAGGAATCTTCTTAGAGACCGTTTAAGCACCCGATAAAGCGTTAAATACATACAATTGCAGCAATTCACATAACACAATGGAAATGGAAGAGAGAGGAAGAGTCATGACCCAGTGTGCATGTGTCAAAGCAATGGTAGCTTCATCAGGACTGCTGCTTGGTCCAACAATGACTGAACAATCGCATTGACTGTGAGATGCATCCTGATTTCTGCAACATTCAAATGTGGTGGGGAGGGACTGTGCACCTTAGATATTAGGAAACACAGAACTAGTTTTAGCCTGTGTCAGGGTATTTCCTGGGGAAGCATGTTGTTCCAGCTCATTAAAATGGGATTTGAAATTCGAAAAGTGCTTAAAACACCTGCCAAAGAACAAGTAATCAAGGCAGTTTTTAAAGAGATGTTTGCAAGTCAGTAATAGCATGTCTCAACATTGGCTGCACAGTAGACTCAATAGACGAATTGAAAAAGAAAAGAACAACCAATGCTACCCCAAACAAATTAAATCAGAATCTCTAGAGGCGGGGCCCAGGCATCAGGTTACTGTGAAAGGATCTTTAGGAGGTGCCAGGGTGCAGTCTATCTAGGGAAGCGCTGGCAGGGAGCTATGAAATATCCTGGGTTTCCAGAAAGCCACATTCCTAGTGCGCTCTGTGTACACTTAAGACCAGTACACCTTCCTTGGAAACATCTGGAAGCAGCAGCAGATGGGTCTAGGGTTTATTTCATTTGAGCATATGTGATGTGGGCACCTTTTCCTCTTTCTTTCCTTTTTTTCATCTCTTTTTATTCCAGCTTGGCAATCTTGCTGCAAGGACCTATTGTAGCACAGCTACACAAGGAGCTTTGAAACCTTTCAAATTGTGTTATTCAAAACCATGACTGACCTATCACGCATAGAAAATGGACTTTCCAGGATTCTCTGAACTCCGATGCTTACTGCATTTGTTTTGGTGTCCTTTCTGACCCCTCCCTGTTCCCACCCTTTTTTGGGCTAGTCAATTTTGCCTCTGTCTTCTCTCTGCCCAACTCTGCTCTGTGATGCCTCCCCACCCTCTTCTAGCTGCATGGAGGGCTAGAGACAGGAACAGCAGCTCCAGAAGTTCTGCAGGATTCCAGCATCTCATTTAGCGAATCTCTTGTTAGCTGCAGACAACAGTTGGCAGAGACAAAACAAAAAAAACAAAAAACAAAAAAAGGAGGATACCTGTGTTCATTGTCAAGGACAACAGTTCAGAGAAATCCCTTTCACAGTTATTTTCAGTAACTTCCTGGGGTACATTATCTTGCATTGTATAAATATTGGCATTTGCCTATCAAGGGTTTTGGTTTTCTATCACAAAAGTAAAGATGGGCTTTTTATAAAGATCCCACAGCCTCCTCATCTCCACCCTTTCTGCACACTATGTTTTTGTCTTTGTTTGTTTGTTTGTTTGAGCTCACAAACTGCATAATTAGCAGATAGGAAGCAATCTGATTGGTAAACTTTCATCTGGAAAAGGGATCTCAAACCTAGATATTGAGCAAATTGTTTAAAATTCATTCTCCAAGGGTCCTCAGTATATTTTCAAAGAAAAGAAATGATAGTGTGCTCTATTGTTAAAGCTTCCATTGAGATTTTTATGGAGAAGGTGCTCTTGGTGTCTCTGCATATTATATTCAGATTTTGATGGCATAATGTAAATAATGATCTACTTAAGAGAATTAAATGATCACACCACTCGAAAACAATCCATTTCTGCATCTCCTCATGAGATCCTTGATCAGTGTGAGTTTTCTTGTCATGGACATAGGACATGTTTTCCTTTATGTAACTTTCTTTTCATAAGACAAATAAACTAGACATTGTAGTACCTATTGCAAACAGAAAAAATAAAAATCTATTACCTGAAATCTCTTCTCCCTACTCTCCTTCACACTTGGGTGAATTTTCTTACCAAACCTTCAGTAGAGACTATAGTTCATGTGAGTGAAACTGTTAATGGTGAATAGCACCAGATGTTAGATCTGGATCCTTGAGTTTGGCTAAGAAAGAATTCAGAGCCAAATCTCAAATACAAGTGAAGGTTTCTTTAGAAAGCCACAAAGGTAGAAGTGAGCCAGCTGGGCTGTGTGGACTCAGGAAAAAACTTACAAAGGCAAAAAAACAAACAAACAAAAAACAAAACAAAAAAAAAAAAAAAACACACTTGTAGCTTAGGAGAAAGAAAGGAAAAGAAAATGTGTGCCTGGCAAAAGAAAAGGAGGAAAGGCCCAAGTGTGCTCCAGAGAGAGTGTGCCTGGGGAAAGATGAGGATGAGAAAAGATGTAGGCATGTAGGCGTGTTTAAGAGAGAGAGCAAGTGCACTCTGGGTCCTTCGTCTTGAGGGTTTTTATCTACTTTCCACAGGTGGGGATTTTAGGGGGAGGTCTCAGAGGAGGATCTCAATAGAATACTCGTAAGTTTTCCAGGTGTGTCCTTTCGGGAGTCATTAGTCATTGCAGCTGGTCCTGATGTCAGCCATGGAGTCACTTCATCTGGTTTTGCTGCTTTTCTGGGCCAGGAGCTGAAATACAACTGAGGCATAGATGTTGTCTTTAGTTTGATTGAAACTCTATCTCTGTGGTCAACAGACCCTAGACTTTGTTCCTAAGATTATTTGATTTGGACCAGAACCTCACTGTCCTGATGGCTTAATGCTTAAGGGAGTTCTCATGTAAGAACTTGTATGGAAGTCATATGAGGCTATTCTGGCTCACTTGTTCCTCCTATAAGGGGGAACACATGACTAGCAACACACCAGTAGAGAAAAGGTCAGGGGAGTGTCTGCATGACCAGTGATATGAATGATCAGAGGGGTCTAAGCTGCATGACAAGTGATATGCTAGGGGATGAAAGGCCACCCTGGGGACAAGGTCCCACTTACAATACTTGTTTTCCCAGTTTTTCCTGTTGCTAGGCACTTGCCCTGGTGACCTTCTGTACGTGGCCTATCGTTACTACTCTGCTCACATCTGTCTAACTGCCTACTATGTCAAAACATAGTGATATATAATTTGCAATGAATTAGAAAAGTCATGTTAGAATCTTGATATCAAAGATACTATAAATCGTGCACCTGATCAGTTTTCCCCTTTGCACTGGCTGGTAGAAAGCTCAGGGCAAATAAGTGGTTGATCTCCAGCAAAAGTCTAGAATACTTTTGGTACACATTTGAGATACAAATACACTGAGTGGCCAGATTATTATGCGTTCAGAGATCATAATAATTTGGCCACTCAGTGTATATATTGCAACCACTGACTATGAGATTGAGCCCATTGCTTAACACCTGTAGGCCTTAGTTTCCTCATTTGTAAAAGAAGGTACTTATAAATCTCATAGGGTTTTGCAAAGATTAAAATGAATATAAATTATGGAGCTAAATGGCATTCAGTTAAGAATATAAGAAAGTGTAGATGTTCCTTTTGTTATTTTAGTTATTTTAAACCAAGCAATTTTTCTATTGCCAGTCATTTTTCTCCTGACATTCTATATGTGAAAAGAAAGTACAAATGGTAGATTTTCCCATAACTTAAAATTTACCTTCTCAACCTTTGTCAGGGATCCTGTACAGAACTCATAGAGCACAATTAACCTGTTTTTGAATCTGGATCTTTTCCTCCCTACAAGCTGTCTAATTTGACTCAATTCACCAAAGGATTCTGAAGGCTTTGTGGTTTCCCTTCTGGTGAGCTCATTTGAGTCCCCTCCCAAATCTTAATCTTCAGAATTCCCTAATAGTAATTGTACTTTGCATTCACATAGCAATTTGTGGTTTGCAAGCATTATTATTACTTTACATGTCAACTTCATAACATTCTAACAATATATCATTTAATACCATATGTCATAGAAGAAAGTTAAGAAACCAAGAATTTAGGTGATCTGACCATTGTCCCTCGCTAGTGAGAAATTTAGGGATAGAACTAACAGTATCTCCATATTTTCTCCAAGACATGCCATAACTTCCATCAATGAGTTTAAAACTGCCTTATTAATATCAAGGAGGCAGGCCCACAGCTAAGAATCTCTAGATATTTTTTCTCTTTAATCTTGAAGTTATTGAGTGTTGCTAAAGGCACACAGCCACCTTAAAATATCCTCTTGCAGACTGCTATGGCCCAAAAAATAAATCCACAGAGCATTTGATTCCTGATTGGGTATTCTGTAACCTCTTCCCAGTTAGAACCGTAGATATTCACCTACCAGTGAATACCAAAATAGATTTGCTTTTTTTCCCCCTCTTCTTTTCCTACTAGGCATTTATTGAAACTGAAAAAAAAAAGCCACAGGAAATAAAAATCAAGAGAATAAAGTATGGAATGTGTGAATTGGGGAGTGGAGTTAATAAGAGACCTGTTTAATTTGCTCAGAGGATAATAACTCCCTCATAACAACATCTTGTATTTGATGTCGAGCCAGCTCTGTGGTCTCCTGTGCAGTTAACAGTGTGTCAGCCTTCGGGGTGCAGCACCCCTTCTCTGGAGAAAATAAATGTGGTTTCCAGTGGCCTAATAAGTCCACAGCATGATGACATCTTGGCTCCTACTTAAAACTCAAGGGTATACCACCTTATTCCATCTGAGCTGTTAGCTTTTAAAAATACTTAAAAACCAATCAGCAACTAAATTGCATCTGAAGAGCTATTTCAATTACAGAATGGAGGCAGTTCCTCAGCAACCGAAGTATTTAAGAGCTGCAAAAATTAATGTGCATTTTAATGCTGATTTTCAGAGTATAATACACTTTGCAATTCATTTAAATGTGTTCTGTGTATTTTATTCTAGCTTAAGGCACAGCAGCAGTCCTTGACTCATCATAAAACTACATTTTTTAAAGTTTTTTTTTATTAGCAAAGTATTTAAAACCTAAGAAGATAAACCAAGTGAAAACATAATTGGTCAGAATCCTAATATAGATGAGTTCTTTTCCTAATAACACCACTTAAAAGCACTCCTGTGGAATGATTCTCACTCCTTAAGGAGGCCACCTGTAGATTGGATTCTATCAAATAAAAATCTCATCTAAAATTGCTTTCTCCCTCGCAGCTGGACGTGGGACAGCTTATGTACTCTCTATCTAGGAGCAACACTGTCCATCGGAAGCTACAGACTTGGCAAATAAATCCAGTAGCATTAATGCCTCCATAGATGGTGTGTTTTAAAACTGAGTTAATCAAACAAATGTTTTGTCCCAGAGCAATGGCAAGCAGCACATATGTCGACAGCCAGAAGGAAGTAACGTCAGTAAAACAAACAGCTGCTTTTGCTCAGCAGTTGCCCAAACCAAGATTAAATGGATGTGTGAGGGAAAGAATGTGGCCACAGCAGTAAAGGGAGTCTGAGGTAGACCACCAGGCCCTGGGTCACCTTTCTGCAGGCTCTAACAAGAACTTAGGGGAAGGAGATGCCTGGCCAGTGTGGCTCAGTGGTTGAGCATCGACCTATGAACCAGGACATGAGGTCGCCGTTCGATTCCAGGTCAGGGCAATTGATCCCCAGTGGAGGGCGTGCATGAGGCAGGCAATCAATGATTTTTTTCTCTCTCTCCCTCTCCCTTCCTCTCTGGAAACAAAACAAAACAAAAAAAAGGAAAGAACTTAGGGGAAGGCGAAATGACAACCACAGAACCTGCGCCCTCGCTTCATTCCATCCCACCCACCATCCTTTCACACAGTGGGTGAGGGATGTGAAAGGAATTACTGCAGGCTCAACAAAAGAATTGCTCACCCAGAAGTGCATGCAAAGTTATACAACTGTGCTTTGTTCTGCAGCCATCCTAAATCAAAAGAGCACTTGCTTTCCTATGACTTCCTGTGCGGTATGGGCTTATTTCCGGCTTTGATCAGTCCCAGATTCAGTATTATTTGTGTTTGATTTGCTGGACTTGCATTTTAATCAAGGAGTAGCCCAAAATCATGATGTTCTCTGCCTCCTACTCTTTCCTGAAGCTTCTTCTTCTTCTTCTCTGAACTCAATGTGGCTGTAAACTGAGCCAACCCTTACACCGAAGACAGAAACTCCTTCCAAAGCTAGACAGGTGGGCTGCCCTCTTCCTGCACACTGCAGATGTTCGGGGTTCCAGGCAGAGACCTGAAAAGGCCATTGATTGATTTCACAAGCATTTATTGAGCCCTTACTATAAATGGATTTTGCTAGGGGTTACAGGGAAAGGAACAATGGGCGAGCCAAAGCCTCATTCATCAAAGAGAATCCAGTTCAATGGGCTGGAAACTTTGGAAAACTCCATATTGCTTACCTAAATATTTCCTAGGGCTTCGAGGAGTGGTTATGGGACTTAGTTGAATGCAAAAGTCCGGGTTGGAAGTGTAGTTTGGCAGGCTCTAGGAGCATCCAGCTGGGATCGCCAAATATCCGAACTGAGGCAACAAATAGCTCAGGGATCTAAGAAGTCTCAGGCTGGCTCCCAGGCTGGTCTGAGAGTCTGGTTTTACTGAGCTCTGGGTTACTTTCAGTTACTTCTGCTGGGTAACTGGAGCCTGTACAATTTGCATGCTGAGCCATTACCCCACCTGAGCCCTGACCGTATAGGGCCCCCTTTGCCCAGGCAAACCTGACAGTCCCAGATAGTCCTGCCATGAGACCTCCACTTCCAGGCATTCTATAAGGAAACCATTGAGCCTGCCCCTGAGCTGTACACAGTGGTGGCTTTCATTTAAATCCCCACTGCTACTCCTGACAGAGCTGGGAAACAGAAAGCGCTATTTATAAGCATTCTGGTGGCAATTTCCCCAGCAAGGAGGTGAGGCTGGTTTCTGATTTACGCCTTCCTAGCCAGCTGTCCCTCACCATTTTACACATGCTGGCACGGCATTTCCCTCCAGCCAATTTAATCTGGAAATTTTTTTGTTTCTTTCACACGTGAATGAAAAGTAAGTCTTTGACTTGAATCATCCCTCGCCCCTCATAAAACTGTAATTTCACGGGTTCTATCTAATTTGTACTCATATATTTTACTAAGGCATGGGGAGACAATGTAAACTCCCTTTATAAAGGCTTTTATGGCTTACCATGTGGAGTTTCTTCTGCGGGATAGGTGGGAGAATTTAATTAAGAATTTGGGGAATAACTGAAATCTGATTTTTAAAAAAAAATAAATGTACCTTTTATTTCTTTTTCTACATATTTTAAAAAGCTGAAGATACATCAAAGGTGTGTACTAGCAACTAATTGAAAGCTAAGCATACTGAAAAATAGATAGGGAACAGTAACATCCAATGACTAAATGTCTTAAGTCAGTGGGATGATAGCAAGTTCCCAACAACGTGAAACAGAAAGCCATTGTTAAGCGAAAACCTGGATAATGGCTTGGGTGTATGACAGATGTGAGGACAAGGGACAGACATCATCTGGGTCCTCAAGAAATTTGAACTGTTATAAATTAAATAGATCTCTAAGATTCTCTAGAGATTCGATACCACCAGAGCTGTGGCTTTAGAGGGGGAATTATTATAAGTGCCAGCACTGCCCCCCTCCCCAGCTTCCCCTTAAGTCTGCCCTAGTCTTTCTTTTTAGTGACACTTGGGAACTTTGAGGAACTTAAATCACATATTATAAAATGGGTGAGAATATAAAAATAAAAGATATTCTAACCATGAAAATTTTCGAGTTATTTTAAATAAACCTGACTTTAAACACAGCAAAGGTTACATTTTAATTTTAGACCTGAAAGTGAAAGGAGAGACTAAGGAACAGGATAAGGAAATTGTGTCCCAGAATAAAATTCTGCTCATGTCCTCACTTTTTAAGTGTGCCCAATGAATACTCATAGAATAAATAAGCAAATGAATTAATGGCTGAATCTTGAGCATAGGGATAAAAGCAGTATTTAGAACTTTTCTGAGAATGGAAGAACTTAAGTAGGGTGCAACAGCATTCAGGGTGGTGGGAGCCAAATTTCCTTATTGAAGTGCTGAGAGGACCCAGGTGGCTCTCAAGTTTTCTCTGTAGTTTTAGTGAGGAAGAGTTAGAACTGAGTTAAGACGATAGTTGCCACAAAGCACAAAAAATCCAGAAGATTGACAAAAATTATCATGAAGCTCTATGGATAGAACCTCCCAAAACACTGTAAATTACCATCTCTTTTATTACAAAAGATTCCAAGGACACAGAAAGATATAGAGAGTGAGCTCTGTTAAATGTAACATTTAAACAAAGCATTAAAGATGAGAAGCAATGCCCTAACCCCGTGGTTGGCAAACTACGGCTCGCGAGCCACATGCGGCACTTTGACCCCTTGAGTGTGGCTCTTCCACAAAATACCACGGCCTGGGCGAGTCTATTTTGAAGAAGTGGTGTTAGAAGAAGTTTAAGTTTAAAAAATTTGGCTCTCAAAAGAAATTTCAATCGTTGTACTGTTGATATTTGTCTCTGTTGACTAATGAGTTTGCGGACCACTGCCCTAACCGGTTTGGCTCAGTGGATAGAGCGTAGGCCTGTGGACTGAAGGGTCCCGGGTTCGATTCCAGTCAAGGGCATGTACCTTGGTTGCAGGCACATCCATGTTTCTGACTCTATATCCCTCTCTCTTCGTCTCTGTAAAAAATCAATAAAATATATATTTTTAAAAGAATCTCTAATAAACACTTAAAAAAAAAAAGATGAGAAGCAAGGGAAGCGCCTTCTTGTCCTTCCCTGCCTGACCCTTGACCCTCTCCCTTTTAGGAAATAACCACTTTTATTAAATTGATGTTAATAATCCTAGGGATTCTTTAAAAATTTAATTTACTTGCAGATGTATGTATCCATCGATTAGTTATTATTTTGCATCTTTCGCATTTTTATAAATGCTACTGTGCCATTCTTTCCCTAACTTGTTTTTCATACTTATGTTTGGGGAATTTACCCATGTTGATTTATATAGATCTAGGCAATTTATTTTAACTGGTATATAGTAATTATTCTTTGTGAATATGCCATAAGTTACATTTCCATTTTCCTGGGGCTGTATATTTCAGGCACATTTTATTTATTTATTTGTTTCTTTGTTTGTTTGTTTTTTCTTTTGCTATTGCAAACAAGGCCTCCCTGACCATTTCTGTTATGTTTCCTTATGCATATGAGCAAGAGCAGCCCCTGAGCAGTGGTTCTCAGTCCTGCCTGTATATTAATCAGCTTTAAGAAAACCACTGCTACTGGGACCCTACCTAAAGACTCTGATTCCGTTGGTTAGGGTCTGTATTTTCAAGACAGAAACATAAAATAAACAAATTTACAGATTATGAAATATCTGGTAGTGATACAAGATATAAGGAAAATGAAACCAGTAATCCTACAGAGCCTGGGTCCAGGGAAGAGCGCCCCATGGAAGTGACACTGAAGCTGAGAGGAGTGACCAAGGAGTCACCATGTGAAGACTTCAGAGAAAGAGGCTTCCTCACCAAGGAAGTAGCTGGAGGAGGCTTATCTTTCTGAGAAACGGAAAGTATGTCTGTTAGCCGCTGCTAACAATGGTGGGGCTGGGGCAGGAATACCAATGCAAGCCCATATACCATACACCTAAATATTTAAATGTTGTAAGTCAAGCAAACTGTTAAAGGATATATGGTCTATATTGCTACTTTACCAATATACCATCATAATGACAAAATAAAAATTTGGATAAATTTATGGTCTCTATCTGATGGAAATACCAATGACAACTGAATACCCATGACAAATGAACTTAATTATTATTGCCCATGTTTGGATGTGCTTGGATGGACCAATGATGCTTGGATGTGTAGTAAAATAAAATGAAGACTTAAATAACTCATAAATTACTTTATATTTATTCATTAAACTTGTTTTGTTAGCTTCATTTCATTTCAATGAAATTATATTGTCATAATCAATAGTCACATAATTTTGATAGCAGTGATCTAAAGGGTTAAAAATTAAAAAGTATTTTTACTTAAGATATACATAATTTAAATATATTTTTAATTTTTATTGATTTTTTTTTTAAGAGAGAGAGAGGATGGGAGAGGGAGAGCTGAGAGAGGAAAACATTGATTGGCTGCCTCCTGCATGCCCTCTACTGGGGATGGAGCCTGCAATTCGGACATGAGCCCTGACCAGAAATCTACACGGCAACCTTTCAGAGTGTATGGGATGATACCCAACCAACTGAGCAATGACAGCCAAGGCTAAATATATTTTTATTAAAAACATAAAGTCAATGTAAAAAATATTACAGGTTAACATTTGTTTCATCTATTTTCCAAAAGGTTATTTTTCTGTTAAAGTACAAGTTATCATTAATCTATATCAAAATATGTATTTTAAATTATTTGTTAAAATAAAAATTTTAAATTAAAATGTTAGGAAATTCAAATAAATCTTATGAAATATTTTTATAAAAATAAAATTATTCACAATTCAAGACTTGGATGTATACTTAGTTGCTAATGTATGAATTGGTATCACTTATCATGTTACATCTAGTCCCACATTGTTTTAAAATAAGGTTTTATTATTATTTAGCTACTAATAGCCTTGCGCCAGTAGCTCTCTGCGGGGCCTGGCCACTCCGCACCCACTGCCCAGAGGCTCTCCATGGCCCAGAGGTCCATCCCCCTCCTCCCCCACCGGCTGCTCTGTGCCTGCTGCCCAGAGGCCCTCTGCAGCTGGGGTGGAACGCTTGCCTCATCACCGTGGCAATGAAGCAAGCATTCCGCCAGGCCACTCATGCTGACCGCTCTCAGCGGCTGTCCCCCCAGGACTGGGGACTCCAGTGGGGCTGAGAGGACTAGGCGCTGCCATTTTGTGGCTATGGGTGCCACCATCTTTGTGATGGAGTGACAGTTAATTTGCATATTACCCTTTTATTAGATAGGATTGGGAGGCAAACAGATCAGGAGACAACTGGCATTAAAAGAGAGCTTGTTATATTCACAGATCCCAACAGAAGGTGGCATACCACCCTGCAGGGCCACATGGGGAAGCACCAGAGTTTTCAGGATGCAGAATGAGCTAGGGGAAAATGTGAGCAACAGCCTTTATTGTGGTTTCCATGAGGCAGGATAAGTTTTACCTGAATGAATATGATGCAATATGATTTTAAAAATATGATTAAACTATGATTTAAAAAATAGGAGTTGACAAAAAAAAACCTAATGAAATAAAAAATAAAATTTCATTTGTTTATTTATAATGTGAATAAAATAAGTAATGCTGCTGTGAGACACAGTTATATATTAAGTGAAAAAATTTGTCCAGGCACACAACCTTTTCAGACAGCGGGTTTATAACAGCATCTCTAGAGAGCAGCAGCGTATAGGACAGAAACAAGTGTTTGCAAATGTAAGTCTAACCAGAAACACTTGTGCCCAGAATGCTGATGATAAGGTTGAGAACTCGCAGGACAAGTTGTTTGAAAATAGATAAGTTGTGTATGTTTTCTATGATAGCTGATGGGAACAGATAGTATCTCCCAGATAGCTGTATTTCTTATGCTTCCATTGGAATTTTGATGTGACCAAAGTTTGATAAAAGCTTTTGAACATAGTCCCTATGAGAGCTACACATGTGAGGACATGACATATTGTGTTGTATTGAGAAGGTTTGGATGATTTTAAAGTGGATTGGTCCACATTAGTAAGCTGGCTACAGATACCGCTTCTGGAATGGTCACAGTCCAGTTGGATTTGCTCCATACTTAAATCCAAAATGGTAACAGTTTGTAAAGGCATTGTCTTTAGACCTTTGTTAACTTGTTCACCCAGGAAGAATTTTGTACTAAAACTTTAGAAAACATGACACCATGAACACTGTCTGCCCTTAGGCCGAAAGCCATAGATGGTTCATGTTTGTTAGGGTGCCATAACATGGAGGTCAGGGGGAATTGGTTTTCCAAGGGGGACAAGGAGATTTATATTAATTTTTGGAATTAATGCAATCCAAAGAAAAATATCACCACATTTCAACAGCAAAGAGTGAATACAGATTTAGCCTTTTGGGTTGACATTTAATCCATACCAAGAATTTTGAACTTGACAAAGTTGTAATTTTATGAGAAGCTGCATACCCCTTTCCTGAAATCCATTTCCTGAAATGAAAGTAAAAGATTTCCAAAATTATAGATTTGAAGACCTAATGGAAAAAAAAATTCTCCGATTTCAAACTTTATGAAATAAACTAACATTGTTCAATTCGTGCTCTGATTTAATATTCATAGTGTGTATAAAAGCTACAAATGGAAGTTGTACAACATTACAATGAAGGGTAATAATGACGTTAGAAAAGCAGAATATTATAAACATTTTGAGAGTGGTTACTTTAAAAAAAAAATCACTGCAAGAATCTATCCACATTTAGAATCCCTACTTTTGTGAACAGCTGTTTTTCATTATAAAACATAATAAAAGTAAATGTCACCGCCTGTTAAAGAATTTAAAGTTGAACATAGAAAGCAAGACTTGATACCGTATTGTCATCTTAGTACAAAAATAAACATATACAGAAAACAAAAAACCACCCAAGACCCAAAACTGGTTTCTATGTCTTAATCCAAAGGATAATGAATTATTAAATACAAATACATAAAATATAAATTACAGATTATAATTAATCCCATGTTAAAATCCAATTTTTATTTTTATTTCAAGTTGATAATATAAACTCTACTATTATACATATTTCTGTTGTGACCTTACAGCAACACATCTGGAAAAACAGAGAAAGATCGAATATATTTCTGGCAGTTGATTTTTCTTATACTCAATCCATTTCACTCATTTATTTCTACCTTTCAAGCTCTGTAGACACCTAAGTGCGTGATCCCTGCTCTAGACTGTGAGTTCCTCGTGGGCAGAAACCTGGCAGCATATTAGTCAACTGGCTTCCCCCATCCATTCATTTATGATTCATTAATAATCTAACAAATACTTCTTGATCGCCTACTATCTACTTGGCACAGTTACAAAAAAGGATAGACAATTCTGGGCCCTGAGATTCCAGTTGGAAACAGAGTAAGTATTCACTAAACATTTGCATTGAATTGATTGGTTGTCCTAGTCCTCCCACTTTAAAAATGTAAGTCCTCAGTTACCCAATCTACAGAACCCAAGATGTGAGCTGCAATGTAGAAGGCAATATAACAGCTTATAAATTTCATCCCCAAGAGAAAAATTATTCCTGTCTGCAGGGTTTGATTTGCAAAAGCATCTGGTACAATGGGAAGCATCAAGTTTTACAGTGGAGGTGACTAAAATTTAAGTCCCTGAAGCTAATTAGTAAATTAGCATATAGGCTCACTCACCTTGAGCCCCCATCCAAGCCCTTCTCTTTTTTTTGCTGCAGAAAGTAAGCTTTTCCCAGGAGATGAAATTGAAATGTATATCTGCACAAACACGGCTTTGTCTTCACTGACATCTGAATCCATTTCTGTCTTTGTTATCACATTTGAAATCCAAAGGGTTATACTTCTAATCCTGGTGCACTTAGGTCCACATTGTTAACTCACTGGTTGGCAGTACATTTTCTTTTCTTTACATTAATTGTCTTTTAAGACACAGCTGGGTTGATGTCACAGGAAACAGAATGGCAGCTCTTTGTGAGCTATAGAGTTGCACTAGATTTAAAGGCATAGATGAGAATTAAAGATGACATAGAGGGTTTAAAGGTTGAAATGGCAATTATCTATAACTAGAGGCCCGTTGCACGAAGAGATTCGTGCAATAGGCCTTCCTTTCCTTGGCTTCCAGCACCAGTTTTCCTCTGCAACCCGGGACCCAGGCCTTCGCTCCGGCCAGAGTCTGCCTTCTTTGTATTTGCTGCAGGCTCTGGCCAGAGTCTGCTGTCTCCACTGCAGACTCCGGCCGGAGTCCGCTGTCTTGGTCTTTGCTTCAGACTCTAGCTGGAGTCTGCCATCTTCGTCTTTGCTGCAGACTTTGGAGTCTGCAGTCTTCATCTTCGCTGCAGCCGGAATGCCACTCCTGTAGATCCTTTCGCCCCCCCACCCTCCCTCTCATAGCAGGTGTCCTGCCCTGCCTGCCTGGCCACTCCGCGCCTGGAGCAGCTGGGCGGCCGCCATCTTTGTCCTTCTAATTTTCATATTCCCTCCTGATTGGCTGGTGGGCATAGTGGAGTGATGGTCAATTTGCATGTTTCTCTTTTATTATGTAGATAATAAAAGCTTAAATGACCATCACAACCAAATGGACAACCAAACAGGCTTCATGGGGCAACCAGGCTGGCAGGGGTTTAGTGAGGGGTGACCAGATGACTGAGCAGCAGGCTGTGTGGGACGACCAGGCCTGCAGGGGGGTTAGTGAGAGGCAACCAAACGACTGAGAAGCAGGCTGCATGGGGCAACCAGGCCAGTTGGGGGCAGGGGGGAGGTTAGTGAGGGGTGACCAAACGACTGAACAGCAGGCTGCGTGGGGTGACCAGGCCCACAGAGAGGGCAGTTGGGGGTGACCAGGCCGGGGGGGGGGGGCAGTGAGGGGAGACCAGACGACTGAGCAGTAGGCCGCATGGGGCGACCAGGTGGGCAGGGAGCCAGTAAGGGATGACCAGGCCGGCAGGGGGGGCAGTTGGGGGCGACCAGGCCAGTGGGGGGGAAAGTTAGGGGCAATCAGGCAGGCAGGCAGGTGAACAGTTAGGAGCCAGTAGTCCCGGATTGTGAGAGGGATGTCCGACTGCTGGTTTAGGCCCAATCCCCAGGATCAGGCCTAAAACAGCAGTTGGACATCCTCCGAGGGGTCCTGGATTGGAGAGGGTGCAGGCTAGGCTGAGGGGACTCCCCCCCATGCACGAATTTTGTGCACTGGGTCTCTAGTCCTAATATATAAAAACCCAGGGTCCATAATGACTGAAGGCTCGACCAAATGGAAGTCAATCCTGCAGTCAGTGCTGGGTTGCCGTGGTGACCCAGCACTGACTGCCACTGCTGCGGGTGCAGCAACCCAGCACTGAGTGCTGAGGGGGCTGTGGATCAGGCCCAGAGAGAGGCCTGGACAGAGAAGCAGGATTTGATCCATAGCCTCCGTGGCAGCTGTTGATCAACCCTTGCCTTTCTCTTTCTCTCTGGGCCTGGCCAGCAGCCGCACCTCTCTTTCTCTCCAGGCCTCTGCAGGGGCTGCTGATCAGCCCTGCCTTTCTGATCAGGCCCGGAGATAGGCCCAGAGATGCTGACTGGCATAGAAAGCAACCAATCAGAAACAAATCTGGGTGAAATGTGAGGAGCCTATGGCTGCCTAGGAGGTGGAGCTTTTTATGCTGACTGGCATAGAAACCAGCCAATCAGAACCTAATCTGGGTTAAATGCGAAGGCAGAACCTAAGGTGGGGGCTGAGGAGGGGTTTTAAGGGCAACAGCTATTTGGTCTAAGGTGTAAGAAAGTGGTTCAATTTTTTAATGACCAGTTTGGCAGCATAGTGCATATGGCTGGCTATCAGTCCAGATATAGGGGTTATGTACTTTTGTCTGCCAAGAGCATCTCCTCCTGCTTAAAAAGGCTTCCCCTCCCCCCCATTTAAGCAATCCTATCCTATATAATCTATCTATACTAATAAAAGAGTAATATGCCAATTAGACCATGTCAACCAGCCATCTTACGAACGTCTGACTTCCTTACGAACAAAGCCATGGTGGTGGGGGCCAAGGCAGAGAGGGCAGTTGGGGGCGAGATCAGGCTGGCAGGGGAGGGCAGTTGGGGGCGAGATCAGGCCAGCAGGGGAGGGCAGTTGGGGGCGATCAGGCAGGCAGAGGCAGTTAGGGGCAATCAGGCTGGCAAGGAGAGCAGTTGGGGGTGAGATCAGGCCAGTAGGGGAGGGTAGTTGGGGGCAAGATCAGGCCAGGAGGGGAGGGCAGTTAGGGGTGATCAGGAAGGCAGGAGCAGTTGGGGGCGAGATTAGGCCACCAGGGGAGAGCAGTTGGGGGTGAGATCAGACTGGCAGGGGAGGGCAGTTAGGGGTGATCAGGCAGGCAGACAGAGGCAGTTAGAGGTGATCAGGCAGGCAGGCAAGTGAGTGGTTAGGAGCCAGAGGTCTGAGATTGAGAGAGGGATGTCCAACTGCCAGTTTAGGGATCGGGCCTAAACCGGCAGTCAGACATCCCCCAAGGGGTCCCCTATTGGAGAGGGTGCAGGCTGGGCTGAGGTAACCCCTGCCCTCCCCCGTGCATGAATTTTGTGCACTGGGCCACTAATAGAAAATAAATTGATGAATTCTTACATCCATTTCAAAAAATATTCAATTTCTTATCTTTTTTAATATTCTTTTTTATTTTCTTTATTTTATACTTTTTATCTTTATTGTTGGAAGTATTATAGATGTCCCTTTCCCCCAGTCCATCCTGTATACTGCCCCCCCCCCAACTCTCTCCCCACTTTCATCACATTATTGTCTGTGTCCATGGGTTATGCATAAATGCATATATGTTCTTTGTTTAATCTCTCCCCACCCATCGCCAAATCCCTGCCTTTCCTCTGAGATTCCTCAATCTATTCTATGCTCTCTGTCTCTGGATCTATTTTGTTCATCAATTTATTATTTTTACTTAACCCAGGAGAATACAGGTCTTCCATAACTTTTGGTTATTTACTAAAATTGCCCTTATTCCAATACGTTAATCGACATAACCTGGCTGAATTTTAATATAATTTAATGTTATTTTAATAACTCTTTATTGAGTGCCCTTTATATGCAAAGTCCTGTAGGCAGGCAGCTCTGGCCGCAGGAGAGAACTAGAGAGGTTTTTCATCAAAACAGAATGAAGAATGAATAGAATTTATTAAGTAAAAAAGATGAGGTACAAAATAGAGGCAATTCGTACAAAAGTGCATAAGAATGAAACAACATGGTGGACAAAAAGGTAATGTAAGTTGTTTGGATGGCTGGGAAGAAGGAAAAGAGCAAATCTGAGGCTGCCTGGGAGCTGGGACTCAATCCAGCATGTCCGGGGTCCTATCACTGTTTAAGGGAGGATTTGCCTCAGAGTCACCAAGGTGGGGGACAGGATTTGAAAAAAGAAACAAATATAAACCTTGTTTTTTCTGGGCAGCACATCTGGTGATTCAAATTCAATAGGAGTGGGATTGGGGCCCAGAAATACTGTTTTTGAAATCCTTTCCAGGTTCCAGTTCAAGATGGCAGGCTGAGCACTAGCCTTTGCCTCCCTTCTCCTTTTTCTCCCAACCCAGTTGAAATTATAGTTAAGGAAGTCCAAGATGAATCACCCAGAACAGTGAGGAGAACAGATACATTGCAAGGGGGGCCTGGAGCTGGTAATCTATTGCTCAGAGTTAGAAAGAAAACTGATACATATTGAAAGCTAAACCCAGTGGAGGAAGCTATGGCCATCCACTGACAGAGCTTCAGAGAGGCTGCAGAATTGGTATGAGCAGGAGTGGGTAATGAGTAATGTCATAGAAAATTAAGAGGATGAGAGGAGTGTGTAGGAAACAGCTAAAGCCTCCACTTCCAACTCATGAAGAATAACTGGCAGCCCAGCTTCTAACAATGTGGAGTAGGTGCTCTTTGAAAGAAATACTATTTCTAGCCTGATGAACTTCTCCTGGGCTGTGAGAATGGGACCAGCACAGGAAGAGAAGCCCTCCCTCCATTTTCCTTGGCCGCTGGGAGTGAGAATACCCCACTTTTCTACAAGTGTCCCGGGAAGAAGGTATGGAAGGAAATGCAAAAGGGACCGGTGTTCACACACAGTTGTGGAATCACAACCACAGGGCACTCATGATACATGGTCTTCATGGTCATTTCTATTATCTTATTGGGGTGACATAAGAACTTTCATAGAGAACCCAGAACAACCCAGCCAGGTCTGAGGGTGGCCCTTCAAACAATGGCAGTGGGATCGAACTTGCCCTTTAAATTCTGTCTTTTGGAGAGAAACCAAGATGGCGGCATAGGTGAAACACCTAACCTGCAGCCGGGCACAACAATTTCAAAGGCACAACTAGAGGTCAGAACGGACATCGTCCAGAACCACAGGAGAGCTGGCGGACTGAAATGCCCACAGCTGGGGGGAAGGAGAAGGCCACGGGGACAATCGGGGGAGCCGTAAAAGCCTGAGGTATGGAGAAACTGGCGGAGACACGAGCACGCGCGCCTGCGGGGAGGATGGAGCCGGAGAGGAAGGGGCGGCTGACGGCCTGGCCGGCGTTCACTGGCAGGAAGGAGATAAAGGCTCCGAAGTGCGCTAAGCGCCGGCTCCGACTGCACTGAGCGCCAGTTCCGGGCGAAACCCTGGGAAGCCAGGCGCAGGTTGGGGGAATGAATCTGGGCTGTGGGGCGCAGGCACAGAGGAGCGGGGGAAGGCAGAGCTCCAGAGGCGCGCACGGGAAGGGGCGCAAAGGACGGACTGTTGCCTGCGCCACTGAACTGCCCTAGCGGGAAGGAGACATAAACTCAGGACCGTGCTGAACCCCAGTTCCGACTGCACTGAACCCCAGTTCCGGGCGAAACCCTGGGAAGCCAGGCGCACGCTGGGGGAATGAATTTGGGCTGTGGTGGCGGAGGCACAGAGAAGCGGCGACTCCAGATGCGCGCACTGGAAGGTGCGCAGAGGACGGACTTTTGCCTGCGCCACTGGGTGGCCCTGCTGGGAAGGAGACAGGGACGCCAGACTGCGCTGAGACCCAGTTCCAACTACACTGAAACCCAGTTCCAGGCGAGAATCTGGGAGTCCAGATTCATTAGGGGAGGGACTGGACTGTTTGGCAGTGGGCGAAACTCCAGGGCGCGTTTCTCTCAGAGGTGTTTGCAAGGAATACAGAGGGACACAGACACAGGAGCCTCATAGGGCGGGGCTGACAGGAAGCCAAGGTTGTAGGCTCCACCCTGTAGCTCCGCCCCAGCCAAGCTGAGCAGAAGCTTTTTCCTGCTGAGTGCCTCAGGTAGTGGCTGACCCACACTACATTGGAGACCCAGAAACGAGGGCATCTAGTGGTTGGTGGGAGATGACACCAGATTTCAATCACTTGCATAAGGGAGGCATTCTAGAGGCAGACTCAGTGAGCGCCAAGGCATTGCTGCATCAAGACCCGGCCCACAAACATGTCTCCTGCACAGCAACTCTTCCTATATAGACAAAGAGGGTCCTCACGGCCAATTGGCCTGGAGGACAATTCCTCCCAGTGACACCAACAACAATCAAGACTTAACTGTACAAAGGAGGACCAAGATGGAGACATAGGGCGGCAGCCTGATCGTTGCCTACCACAACAATATTGAGACTACGACGGGAGAGCAGAGCAGACACCAGCCAGAAAGACCGGGGGGCTGGCTGAGCAGATGCTCTACAACTAGAATAAAAGAGAGGGGTACGCAGGATGATGCTGATGCCGGTGACCCAAAGTCCACACTTTAAGAACTATGGCTCAGGCGACACAATGGTGGCCTGGAACGTGCTCGGCGCAGTTCCCCCGGCGGTCTCCGGCTGAGGGGACGGCTCCACTCGCTGCCGAGCATGGACAGACGAGCCCCTGGGAGACATGGGGTGGGAGACTCCGTGCTTGCTGACCTCCGAGTCCTTCAAGAATCTCAATGCCCCGAAGTGGCCAGATGCGCACGCTCAGCGACTGGCCACCGTTGCAGACCCAAGGGCCGACGCAGCGACACCGGACCAGCCCACCGCCGGGCACCGGGCACACCGGAGCCTTGCCGAGCCCGCCACCCAACGAGTTCTGCGGCAGCCGCCCTGGAGCTCTGAGAAAATGACCGAAGGAATTGCTGAGAGGGAATTGACCAACAGGAATTGGGATCAAGAAGACGAAACCCCGCTGAGACCCGAGTCCAGGCGAGCCTGCGAGCCTCTGGGCTCAGATGTGGTCACACGCCTCTGGGTCTAGGTGAGGCCTCACGCCCCTGGGTTTGGGTGAGGCCACGCGCCCCTGGGTCCAGGTGAAGCTGGATTCTGGGTTCGGGTGAGGCCAAGTGCCCCTGGGTCCGGGCGAATCTGAACCCTGGGTCCGGGTGAGGCCGTGGGCCCCTGGATCCGGGTAAGGCTGGGTCCCGAGTACGGGTGAGGCCGTGAGCCCCTGGATCCGGGTGAGACCACGCGACCAGGGGTCTGAGAGAGGTAACGCGCCCCTGGGTCCAGGTGGCTTTGTGCACCTAGGTCCAGGTGAGGCCACGTGCCCCTGGGTCTGAGAGAGGCCACGCATCCCTAGGTCCGGGCGAGACCATGTGTCCCTGGATCCGGGTGGGGCCTCGTGCGCCTAGGCCCGGGTGAGGCCACGTGCCCCTGGGTCTGGGGGAGGCCAGGCGTCCCTGGGTCCGGGTGAGACCGTGTGTCCCTGGATCCGGGTGAGACCTCGTGCACCTAGGCATGGGTGAGGTCACGTGCCCCGGGGTCTGAGAGGCCAAGCGTCCCTGGGTCCGGGTGAGACCATGTGTCCCTGGATCCGGGTGAGGCCGCGTGCACCTAGACCTGGGTGAGCCCAAGTGGCCCTGGGTCTGGGAGAGGCCAAGCGTCCCTGGGTCCGGGTGCGACCATGTGTCCCTGGAGCCGGATGAGGCCTCGTGCACCTAGGCCCGGGTGAGGCCACGTGCCCCTGGGTCTGGGAGAGGCCAAGCGTCCCTGGGTCCGGGTGAGACCATGTGTCCCTGGATCCGGGGTGAGGCCTCGTGCACCTAGGCCCGGGTGAGCCCAAGTGGCCCTGGGTCTGGAAGAGGCCAAGCGTCCCTGGGTCCGGGTGAGACCATGTGTACCTGGATCCGGGTGAGGCCGCGTGCACCTAGGCCCGGGTGAGCCCAAGTGGCCCTGGGTCTGGGAGAGGCCAAGCGTCCCTGGGTCCGGGTGAGACCATGCGTCCCTGGATCCGGATGAGGCCTCGTGCACCTAGGCCCGGGTGAGCCCAAGTGGCCCTGGGTCTGGGAGAGGCCAAGCGTCCCTGGGTCCGGGTGAGACCATGCGTCCCAGGATCCGGGTGAGGCCTCGTGCACCTAGGCCCGGGTGAGCCCAAGTGGCCCTGGGTCTGGGAGAGGCCAAGCGTCCCTGGATCCGGGTGAGACCATGTGTCCCTGGATCCGGGTGAGGCCTCGTGCACCTAGGCCCGGGTGAGCCCAAGTGGCCCTGGGTCTGGGAGAGGCCAAGCGTCCCTGGGTCCGGGTGAGACCATGTGTCCCAGGATCCGGGTGAGGCCTCGTGCACCTAGGCCCGGGTGAGCCCAAGTGGCCCTGGGTCTGGGAGAGGCCAAGCGTCCCTCGGTCTGGGTGAGACCATGTGTCCCTGGATCCGGGTGAGGCCTCGTGCACCTAGGCCCGGGTGAGCCCAAGTGGCCCTGGATCCGGGTGAGGCCTAGCATTCCCGGGTCCGGGTGAGACCATGTGTCCCTGGATCCGGGTGAGGCCTCGTGCACCTAGGCCCGGGTGAGGCCACGTGCCCCTGGGTCTGGGAGAGGCCAAGCGTCCCTGGGTCCGGGTGAGACCATGCGTCCCTGGATCCGGATGAGGCCTCGTGCACCTAGGCCCGGGTGAGCCCAAGTGGCCCTGGGTCTGGGAGAGGCCAAGCGTCCCTGGGTCCGGGTGAGACCATGCGTCCCTGGATCCGGATGAGGCCTCGTGCACCTAGGCCCGGGTGAGCCCAAGTGGCCCTGGGTCTGGGAGAGGCCAAGCGTCCCTCGGTCCGGGTGAGACCATGTGTCCCTGGATCCGGGTGAGGCCTCGTGCACCTAGGCCCGGGTGAGCCCAAGTGGCCCTGGGTCTGGGAGAGGCCAAGCACCCCTGGGTCCGGGTGAGACCATGTGTCCCTGGATCCGGGTGAGGCCTCGTGCACCTAGGCCCGGGTGAGGCCACGTGCCCCTGGGTCTGGGAGAGGCCAAGCGTCCCTGGGTCCGGGTGAGACCATGTGTCCCTGGATCCGGATGAGGCCTCGTGCACCTAGGCCCAGGTGAGCCCAAGTGGCCCTGGGTCTGGGAGAGGCCAAGCGTCCCTGGGTCCGGGTGAGACCATGCGTCCCTGGATCCGGATGAGGCCTCGTGCACCTAGGCCCGGGTGAGCCCAAGTGGCCCTGGGTCTGGGAGAGGCCAAGCGTTCCTGGGTCTGGGTGAGACCATGTGTCCCTGGATCCGGGTGAGGCCTCGTGCACCTAGGCCCGGGTGAGCCCAAGCGTCCCTGGGTCCGGGAGAGACCATGTGTCCCTGGAACCAGGTGAGGCCTTGTGCAACTAAGCCCGGGTGAGGCCACGTGCCCCTGGGTCTGGGAGAGGCCAAGCGTCCCTGGGTACGGGTGAAGCCAGATCCTGGGTCCGGGTGAGGCCGTGCGCCCCTGGATCCATCCGGGTGAGGCTGGGTCCCAGGCCCGGGTGAGACCACGCACCCCTTGGGTATGGGTGAGGCCACGTGCCCCTTAGTCCGGGTGACGCCGTGCCCCTGGGTTCGGCCGAGACCAAACCAGAGGGAGTCGGACCTCCATTACCACCATTTGTCCACCATCCAGAGCTGAGGGGTCAGTGCTGACATGTACACATAAGGAACTACTGGACATTGAAATTGGGTCTCAAAAGAACTGTTGGTCCAGGGGGAAGCTCGCTACAGATTGATTCATTTGCCTGTCAGCATAACTATTATTGCTCGTCTCACATTCAGTTCTTATTAGTATATATCTAGTGACATATGATCTCGCTCATCTAGGGGAAATGATGAACAACATAGACTGAGGAACAAGAACAGAACCAGAAGCAAGGAGGCATCGATCGGACTATCGGGCCTCAGAGGGAGGGTAGGGGAGGGTAGGGGGAGGGTGGGGGGAGGGGGAGAGTTCAACCAAAGGACCTGTATGCATGCATATAAGCCTATCCAACGGTTAAGTTCAACAGGGGATTGGGGCATGCGTGGGGAGAGGGGTGGGATGGGAATGGGGGGATGAGGACAAATATGTGACACCTTAATCAATAAAGAAATTTAAAAAAAAAATAAATAAATAAATTCTGTCTTTTGGGAAAGAAGGCATTCCTTGATAAGTACAGTGACAAAAAAAAAAAGACCCCAAATTCCCATATTCACCTTTCATTTGTTAGCCTTGTTTGTTCAGTGGAAAAGGGAAGTGTTTGCAGGCTGAGTTGGTGCTAGAAGAATCCAGCACCTGCTCTGGTTCCAAAGGGTACAGTTGGCTGGCCAGGAGTCCAGAGTTCAATGTGCTAAGGGATCCAATCCATGGTGTGCAGCTCAGCATCAAGAGAATGCAGACCAGTGCAAGTGTTGGAAGCTCAGTCACCACTAGAAAGGGTGTTCCTCAGGCAAGCATGCTGACGAGGACACCGGGTGTTGTGAGAGCTCCATCCAAATGGGCTGAGATACACCCAATCCAATGGGGTGCGGGGAGAGATAGGGATTTGAGTGGAGGAGTCAGAAGCCTAGTCATCTGAACTTGAAAACATAACATGTACATGCAAATGCTTCAGGGAGCCAGCCACAGAGGACCTCCCTCCCATACTGGATCCCACTAGATTATTGGTGCCAATCTGGAAAACTGCCTCTAATTTGAGCAGAATGGGTTAGAAAAATGTCACTGAACCTGCAGCCTGAATGTTCACTGCAATTTCAGTGAAGGAGCCAGGGAAAGGATTCTCCTTCTCTAGTATTGAGTAGTTAATTTACTTTTTGGGGGGAGGAGGTCCCTAATTTTTCTTGAAAGTAAAAAAAAAAATGTTCAATGCAATTTTTGTTTTATATCCTTTGCTCTCCAGTGAGGTTTTGTGGCTGATTTTTGCACGTGGCTCCCTGTGGCCTCTAGCTTCTTTCTTTCCCACACCCACTCTCAGAAGCCTTGCCTAAGCTACGTGAATGCTCATACATTTGGTGGGCATAAGGAGAGTTTATGTGTGAGGGGTGTAGGGGAGATTTGAATAACCCATTTTCAGGTGTCTCAAGTGAGTTTAAATTTGCTAGGTTCTGACCTCTTCTCTAGCTTTTTGAACAGAATCATCTCCTGCTCACAAACTTGGCTTTGTTTATCCATGAATAAGGCACTTTTCTGCCTACAGTGTAGGAAACCAAAACAGCCCTGGGCCCAGGACAGACTGGTACAGTGCAACATCCGCACAATCTCCACCTACCCCCAGCTCCTACAACGGACCATTGAAAACACCTCTTGGATTACCAGCCCCAGTCTTGGGCCATCCAATCAAGAAAACTGGTTGTTTTAAAGATTTGATCTGTTTTAATATACCCTCTGCTTTTGAACCACCAGGCACAAAGGTATTTTTTAAATGTCTCTATAAATTTACAATACAATGGAATCTCTCCAAGTGGTGAGATTGCAGGTGTATGAATACCAGGGAAATAAACAGAATCTTCCCTTCCTTTCTGGGGCTCTTGGTTACAGTCATATGAACTCTCCAAGAGCTCTTGATTTGAATAAGGTTTTTATGTTCTGTTTACAGGAGGCAAGCCCAGGTATGATGTTTACTAACCACAGGAGTGGACTCAACGAGGTACTTTCTTTGTACTAAAAGTGCTTTCTGTGAATAGTTCTCAGTGTGATCATGGCAACAACGCAAGTGATAAGACCTTGTGCTGTGAAATGAATTGGGCCCCGGATAGCTCCATCACCTCAAGCAGAGATTGATCAGTCAGGTCTATAGATCATTGTCCACCTTCTGGAGGACCAAGGAGGGGGCCTGCACATGCTCTTGGTGGGTGGGGGATGCTAGCAGATCTCTACCCATCTAATTCTACAGGTCAGAGGCTCTAGGCCCAGGGCCCACATCTGTGGGGTCAGGATAATTCCAGAACCTTGTTCTCAACAGGACGGCTGCCAACATTCTCTTCCTCTCAACTGTTCACCTGTTGAGAACTTGGAAAGGACTAAATGTTACAAGCTGTATTCCTTCACCTGCTCACAGATTCTTCAAACAAAAATTACCCTTTGTAACAAGATAGAGAACGATGGTAAAGCCAAATTAATAAAACAGTGATGGGTAGGCAGGATGAACAGTGTCAAAGAGGAAGAAAAGCCAGGAGCCAGGGACCAGCCGGTGGGTTGGAAGCTAGAACATTGTATCAACGAAGACATTGACACCCATAAGAGAGAGTAAATAGGCAGAAGATATAAGAGGAACAGCTTGAAAATTATCTGTACATCCTTTGATATTCTCCTACAGGAGGTGAAAACTCATTTCCATCTCCTTGAATACAGACCAGCCTCAGGGATTTGCTTGTGAGAAAAGATGATGAAGCAGAGGTGACATTTCCATGCTGGGTTTCTTCCTGATTCTTTCTTGGGACACTCATCTTTGGAGCCCTGATCAACCACATAAAAAACTGGTCACAGTGAAGCCAGCATCTTGGATAGATGACGTAGCGGTAGCTATGCCTGGGTAACCCCAAAGAGACCAGTCTGGGCTCTTGAGTCTTTCCAGCCCAAGTGCCAGACATGTGGACATGGATGAGCCTTCAGGAGATTCAGAAGGCTGCATCCTGAAGTAGTGTGAGGCAGAAACTACCTATCCCCTCCCCAGCCCTGCCCAGAGGCCAGTTTCCAGAGGAACAAACATTTTGTTGCCATTGAAGGCACTGAGTACTGGGGTGGAGAGTTCCAAAGTCATAGAACAAGATTGGGGAGGTTAGGATTAAATAAGCAACGGTGCAGGAAAGTGTTGGAAGTTAATCCTGATTGGGGATGATGTGGTTCCCATGGAGATTCTGACACACTCACATGGCTGACAGCGAAGGACTGTGAAAAGAATTATTACATTGCCTGATTTTTTCTTACAGTAATTTAAATATTACTTACAACTTCAGAGAATTACATTAAAAAATATCAAAGCTCCCAGCACCTGGAACTGACAGGTGTTTTCATTTTCGGTGATGTTTCTTATCTTTTTCCTGAATTGCTGCTGCTCTACCTCTTTCACTTACCTATTGACTCCTTGGTCACTGGTTTTCTACCCAGTCTTCAGCTTCTGGTGCCTTTGGGATTCCCACACCCTGCATTCAATCAGGCCAGATTATGCACCAAGGCCATGACCAGAGACTTTGTTTCAGGGTTGGCCCGGCAGACCTGTCTTCCAGAGTTGCAGTAATTTCTGTACCCCTGACCCTGGACCCTCTCTGCTTCCCTTGATAGACAATGGCTTTTCAATTTCTAACATGCATCAGAACCACCTGGAAAGTTTGTTTAAAAAGTTTCCTGGGCCCCACCCTAGAACTGTGAGATGGGGCCTGAGAATTTGCATTCTGGCAAGGTCCTAGATGATGCAGGTGCTGCCAGTTGGGGAAACACATGGAGAATGAAATGTTACTCCTTCCCAGCCCAAGCGTCTCACCCGATACTGGACTGTCCAAGATCCAGAAGTCATTTATCTTGGAAAATTCAAATGGATCTATTTACCCAGTAGTCTGCTGGCAGCATAGCATAGGAAGATTCCAGTTGACCTTCTAAGCCTCTATCTCACTACTGTACTTCCTTTCCTGTGCCCTACATCCACTCAAACTTACCATTCACCATCTCCAGCATCATCCACTCTTTCCTGTCTCTATGGCTTTGCTCACACATTCCCTTTCTGGCCATCTCTGCCAAAGAAGCCCCATACTATTAACTGTCCAAGGACCATCGTCAATACTGCACACTTAAAGCCCTTCCAAATCTCCTACATCCTGAGGGATAGGATAGCTCCCTCCTTTGAACTCTTGAACACTTTGTGCATGCCTCCAACATCACTTATCTAGTCTGTCATGCATTTTGGTTACAGGAAGACTCTACTTTGGCAATTTATGCATTTCTAAAAACATATTTGAAAGTAATATTAGATGGGAGCTTAATTCCCAAAATGCTAAATAATATTAAATTTTGAATTATATCTTACCACTTAAATGTATACCCCTCATTGGTGTTCTTCCAGAATTTTGCCTTTTTTCTTTTTCTTTTACTTCCCTGGCATCATAGACTGAGTTAATTTCAACAAGTATGGATTTGTATCTTAAGATTTACCACTTTTGGCACACTTCATGATTTATAATTGTGACTTGGTTGAGGGTATGAGACCAGATATTCTTGCTAGAAGTTGGCAGTTCCTATTTTTGGTTTTTCATTGTTCACTTTCAGAAAATAGTTTTTAAAAATGAATAAATTATTTTAACTGGGTACACTTAAAAATGGCAGTATGGACAAAGCATCTGAGGCTACTGAAAATAACTTTCTGGTTCCCAATTGTCCGAGTAGGTCAATGTATGCTGTACAAAGGTTGTACAATGTATGCAGTTCAAAGGTTGAATATGGAGAAGTAAGAAGTTATCTGCCTCTCATGTTCTGTCCTGGGCAAGGACTATTCCAGGGAAGTAGAATCAACAGGAGTCAGATTGATTAAAGTAATTCTCAATTACCAAAGCAAACAAGGTTGAGCAGGACAAGTCTTGCCAGATGGAAGGTATTTCATTTCCAGATACAGTTACTGGTCAGTTAGAGCTAAGGACATCTGTATCTGGAATTCCACAGGCCATTTACTAAGTCTGTTGTGAAATCCCTGAGGAAAGACCATGTGATCACACAGTGAGAAGGTAGCTATCTACAGGCCAGAAAGAGAGCCCTCGCCCAGAACCAAATAGGTTAGCACCTTGACCTTGGACTTTCCAGCTACAAGAACTGTGAAAAATATGTCTGTTGTCTAAACCACCCAGTCTATGGGGTTTTGTAATAGCAGCATGAGCTGACTAAGATAGTTTCCTCATTTGCAAAATGGAGGTGATGATGATGCCTACCCTTCATGGGGCTCTAATGATTAAATAAGATAACATGTACTTTTTAAACTCATACAACTATAAATCCATTAAATGTGAAGCAACTGTTAAGCTCACTAGTAAGGATTACAGATGAATCTCCAGAAATAGAATGGATGGTCTGGAAGAAGGTTTCTGGTCATGAAATCCCACCAATACAGAGTCTGGTGCTCGAAGAGAATGCGTTGACTTACATAAATGAAAGAATATATTGCTTTGTAAGGGTCAATGCTCCCAGTAACAACCAAGAGACAAAGCTAACTACACTCTAGCCCCGTGGTTGGCAAACTGCGGCTCGCGAGCCACATGCGGCTCTTTGGCCCCTTGAGTATGGCTCTTCCACAAAATACCACAGCCTGGGAGAGTCTATTCTGAAGAAGTGGCATTAGAAGAAGTTTAAGTTTAAAAAAATTGGCTCTCAAAAGAAATTTCAATCGTTGTACTGTTGATATTTGGCTCTGTTGACTAATGAGTTTGCCGACCACTGCTCTGGATGAATGAGACAGCAGTCCCCAAGGATAATCAGATTCTCTGGACTTCTCTAATGCATGAGCTCTCCAGTCATCTTTGCGTCTGGAGCCAGTCCTCAATCCACAGACAAACATGTGGTGTCTTCAGTCATGGAAGTGTGCTGTCAGATCCATTCAAGGAGGGACTTGCTGTGGAGTGTGGTCAGCTGCTTCGGGTTGGCCTCAGCTGCATAGAGCAAGTTAACCTGAGTGCACCCCCTTCTGGAGGCAGCCAGCACCCCATGGCTGAGTGATGGGCTCTGGGCCCATCTGTGTCCCCAACACAGGCTACCCTGACCAGGACCACTCCTCCAAGAGCTCTGAGCCTTTGCTGGGCTGCACTGCAGTGACTCCCTCTGACCCTTCCTCCCCTCCCTTCACAGGTACTGATTCCTAACAAGCAACTGGCACCCCAAACTCAGTCTTAACATGGGCTTCCGGAAATGACATCAGTCAATTTGACATTGACCGCCTCTGCAGTAAGAACAATTGGAATTTCCTCAGTACCGACCAACTCAATTGGATAGGGTGGAGACAGAAAAGTGGTAGCAGCGCCCTTTCTCTCTAGAACAATGGTTCTCAGCCTGTTTGTGTTCCTGACACCCTTTTGAATACCAGTCTTTTGGCAGCATGTTTGAAGGGATTAAAATGTATCCCTGGGCAGCACTGTATTGTTCGCTGAGTAGAATCCTCTATTGCCCTGAATACCTTGTAATGGTGCCTTTAAAAATTATTTGACAATGACCCACAGTCAGAAATATATTTTCCATCATGTCTCACTACACTCATGCATATAGGTTTATATGTGCAGGTGTGATGGAAACAAAGGAATTATAACAGCTACTTAAAAGTGCTCTGACAATTTCTGTTTGTTTTCAAGAAGGCTGGTCATGATCCACTAAATTGGTTTCATGACCTTCTAGGGTCATTTTTTTGTGCATAAAAATGAAAACACCTTCATTTTATACTTATGAGGCAACAGTTATTGCATGTGATGTAAACACATGCTTGGTTCTCTTTCCAGCGTTTCCCACAGTTTTTCAACCACTGCTTTATAGTAAAGAAAACACATTTTACACCAAGACCCACTGTGCACAGATAAAAGCTTTATGGAAACATGCTTCTCTTCAATATGGGATACACTCTGGTACTTGCTCTTTCAGTTTATTTCATTTTTAACTGGTTAAAACTCAATAAACTTATGTCATAATCCACAAGTTGAAAAATACTACTCTAACATTAATGAAAGAATCCACCCATTCAATGTTCCACCTGAGAGACACTTTCATAATTGTAGGGGCTCTCAGTTGTAATGAAATCTTCTTTCACACATTGATCAAAATGTGGCATCCTGACCTTGAACAGCAGTGTGGCTGATTCAGCGGCATGTACATGTATGCACACACACAGCTCGAGGTCTGCACAGCAGGTCAATGTGGGCTATGGGTGTGGTCACTTGAGAATGTGGTCACTATATTTGCATTTCCTAATCTCTGCTTCCTAAGATCCCCTCAGTTCCTTGCATTATACATAAGAGAATGTTTAACAGAAGTCGTTTAGTCTGTATTGTTTTTAAAAATACATTTGCTGAGTTACTTCTTACCTCAATCTTGACACAGTATAGCAAGAGCTCATCATCCTCATAAATACTGATTCTTACACCTATGATTTTTTTAAAATATATTTTTATTGATTTCAGAGAGAGGAAGGGAGAGAAGGAGAGAGATAGAAACATCGACGATGAGAGAGAATCATTGATTGGCTGCCTCCTGCACGCCCCACACTGGGGATCAAGCCCATAACTGGGCATGTGCCCCGACTGGGAATCGAACCATGACCTCCAGGTTCATAGGTCTATGTTCAACCACTGAGCCATGCCAGTTGGACTACACCTGTGCTTTTCACCAGATCTGTCTTTCCCAGTAATTTAAGAAGTGAAATGTTCTGGCTTTTGTTTTTCTGTCCATTGTAAGAAATCTTGATCCTCCATGTTCTGACTACTTTTCTCAAAAACATGATTTTTACCTGAACACAATACCCATATTCCTCTAACTTTCCTTTTGCTTCCCTGTGCTCTAATGGTGAGTGGGAATCTGAGTTCAGTGACAAAGACTTGTCAGGACAGTATGAGCCCTCCTGAAGGATTCTGAGAGTTCATAGCTCATGCAAGCAGAGCGGTTGACATTTATAGTGCCCTCTGATTTCTAAAGAGGATTCAACAAAGGAATAGCCAGTGCTGGCTGAGAGAAGTAATAAGTATGAGGTTGCAATAGGAGAAGCAGAGAGAGCTAAATTATTCTACTAAGAAAAGCAATATGGGAAAGTATGATCTGGGAGGGAGTTAAAACTGCCCCGAAAAAGACTACTCAAGAGAGGAGAAAAGAACTAACTTCAAGAGAAGAAAAGGCAGGGGATTTCTTTAGGTAATTTTATGAAGTTTTCCTGTGCAGTGTTATCTTCTGTTTTCATTTCTCTTGAAAGTATCAGTAAAACCAACGTTGTTTATCTCCATTCATGGGACCAGATTTGAAGTTTGGGTGGGATATGGGAAACTCTGTGTCTGATCTCGAGGTGGCACAGAGTTCAGAGGAAGCTCCATGACATTGGGGTCCCACAGAGGACGGCTTTAGGCGGTAAATGGCAGAGCAAACTCAAGAGAAGGACATAAGACAGAATCCCATCCACCTGGAACAAGAAATGAATGGAGACGTGTTCTCTGTTTCTACCTTTTTTCGTGAGAGCACCATGAAATGTCTTTTAACAAATGTTCAGGTGTCACAGCCGCTCCTTGGGAGAGGCATTGGAGCCCACTGTTTCCCTTTCCAGTGCAACTGACTTTGGGGAGAAGGAAAAGGAGGCTTACTGGAGAGAGGAGGGGAAAGGGGGGGGGGGATAGAGAATCTGTCAGCAAAATTTGTTATCTTAGCTTGCATTTTGGTGAGAATATGCACATTAATGCCCCATCTGCTGAGAAAATCCACTAGAGATTTTTGGTGATTGGAAGTGATGATAGGACTCATGTTTCCATTTCCTCCCAGCTGCAGGGAAAGACCCCGCTTCTGAGAGAAAAATCAATGACCTCCCTTGGCTGCCGGGTGATGTAGTTCTAATTTTCTAAGAGCTGAGGATAAAAATCACACCTCCAGGCACTAAGCCTTAGAGCACACACCTGTGCACTAAATGGCCCCTAAATGGGGTTTTAGAGGTCTCAGCTCAGTTCCCTCTGCTACCATTGAGTGACTAAATGTCCTTGACAAAATCACTGCTTTTCTTGCTGTCGCACTTTCTCCAACCTTAACACCAAGAAGATAATCTTCTTTCTGGAGGAAATAGCCAACCCTCTTCTTTAAGGTTAACCCTTTCACAGCTTCCTTGGCCATTTAGTTTGGTTCTCATTCTCTGGAAATTCAGTATGGATGCTCTGAGGCTCTTCACTTGATTTCTACCTACCTACTTGTCCTGACTTCTCTCCACCTGTTTGACTGACCAGTTTTCTGTTTGTTTTGTTTATTTTTGAGTTTATAGAGATAGGAAGGGAGAGAGACAGAAACATTGATCAGTTGCCTTTCATCCTGACCTGGGATCGAACCTGCAACCTAGGTATGTGCCCTGACCTGACTGGGAATTGAACCCACAACCTTTGGTGTACAGGATGACACTCCAACCAACTGAGCTAATGGCCAGGGCTCTAGTCTGTGTGTGTGTGTGTGTGTGTGTGTGTGTGTGTGTGTGTGTGTTTTCTTATGACCACAGACTTTGGGTGTTCCCAAAAACTTTGTCCTTGACCTCTCATTTCCTTTCTGTAAACTCATACCCTTCTCTTATCATTGGTCTGTCACCTCTAACTGGAAAGCCCTCACCATATGCACAATCAGCTGTGAAGGCTTCTTAACTCAATTGTTCAATGGTCATCCTGAACTCAATATGTCTCATGCTGGAGGCTAATTCCAGCAGGTCATAAATGCAAGAAGTTCATCAAAAGGTTGATGAACTTTGGGGCTTCAGCAGGGCTGAAGATCTACATATTATTGCCTGCTGCCAGATAGCTGAGGGCAGTTTCCCCAACCTGATAATCTTTTACTGTTTACTAAACCTTACCTTTGATATGTATATCTGCTTTGCTTTAGGGAAAAAATGTGTTAATAAAAAGCTAGGGATCCGGATATTCAGGGAGCTTAATCACTAGAACTAAGTTTCCGTCTGGCACCCAAAAATGCCTTCCAAATTCATATTTCTTCTCTAGTCTCTTCATTCATTTATGCAAAGCCCCTTTTCCAGATTCCTGAACCCTAGCAGATGTTAAGAAATACCCCAGCAGTCTCATACATACCCCACAAATGCCCCCAAATTGCAAATAGATTGCTCCCCATCTCTCTCCCACTAATCACTTCACCTTTCCTCTTCTAATCACATGCAGCCAGAAATCACCAAACCCTGCACATTATTTTTTAATTAATAAGTACTTTTATTGTATTTATTTAATTAAATTTATTGGGGGTGACATTGGTTAATGAAATTATATAGATTTCAAGCATAGCATTCTATAATACATAATCTGTATATTGCATTGTGTGTTCATGACCCAAAGTCAAATTTCCTTCTGTTACCATATATTTGACCCCCTTAAGCCTTTCCACCCCCCATTCACCTTCCCATCTGGTAACTACCATACTATTATCTGTGTCTATGAGGTTTTGTTTGTTTGTTTTATTTCTTCATTTGTTGCTTTCAGTTTTATATCCCACATATGAGTGGAATCATATCGTTCTCCCCTTTTTTCATCTGACTTATTTCACTTAGCATGATATTCACAAGATTCATCCATATTGTCGCAAATGGCAGTATTTTATCTTTTCTTGTATTCCATTGCATATATGTACCATATCTTCTATATTTAATATAATCTGTTGAAGTACACATTCAATTTGCTCACTGCTCTGGGCATCTATTCTTTTCATTCCCAATGCTACCTCACCTCTCTGCTTCATCTCTTTGTCAGATAATTCATTCTAAAACTGTCTTACTTTGACTAGCAGGTTTAACAAAGAAAGGCCCTCTGGATTAAGTGGGTGGGCTGGTGGTGAATAGCATCTTTTAAGGAGGGAAGGAAACAAGTAAATCCTATGGCTTGCAGCAAGAAAGATGAATATGGAAGGGGTAATTACCCACACCATGAATAATCTAGGTAGAACAGGGAGCTCTATCTCCATGACCCACCCCACCCCTTCTTCTTGAAAGTGTTTTTTTTTTGTTGTTTTTTTTGTTTTTTTTTGAGACTCCATCTGTACTTTAGAACCTAAATAAGTTCTCATTCTCCTTTGTGGGTTATCTCCCTATTACTTTAGACTCTTCTGTGAATTCCTTCAACACTTTCATGAAGTGATCAAATATTGTCTGACATTGATGTTTATTTCAGTTGAGTATGTCTTTGATCACATTCCCTGCAGTCATAGAGGAAGAATTTCTTCTGCTGTGTTCTAGAAAAATATTAAGGTGTCACAACCAAATCTTAAATAATTGAAAGATAGGAGTCATGTTTTATAAGGCCCTTGTGGTCCCAATACCCTAGTAAAGAACCATGCACACAGGAAGCAATTAAAGACATCTATTCAACAAATATTTTTCCCTAGATATTATTTTAGGGAATAGGACACAATGAACAAAACAGACCAAATCCCTTCCCTAGTGGGTTATTTTTCTAATGAAGTGGGTAGCAATGAAAAGTGAGTGGCAGAAATAGATCACAGCAGATTGTAAAGTAATATATTCTTATTTTATTAGTGGCCCAGTGTATAAAATTCATGCATGGAGGGGAGTTCCCTCAGCCCAGCCTGCACCCTTTCCAATTGGGGACTTCTTGGGGGGATGTCCGACTGCTGGTTTAGGCCCAACTGAGCCTAAACAGGCAGTCGGACATTGCTCTCGCAATCTGGGACCAATGGCTCCTAACCACTCACCTGCCTGTCTGCCTAATTGCCCCTAACTGCCTCTGCCTGCCTGCCTGATTGCCCCTAACCTCTCTCTGCCTGCCTGCCTGATCGCCCCTAACTGCCCTCCCCTGCTGACCTGATCTCTCCCCCAACTGCTCTCTCCTGCTGGCCTGAACTTGCCCCCAACTGCCTCTCCCTGCCTAATCACCCCCAACTGCCCTCCCCTGCCACCAATTTGGTTCTGATTGGTTGGTTTCTATGCCAGTCAGCATCAAAAGCTCCACCTCCTAGGCAGCCATGGCTCCTCACAGTTCACCCAGATTTGTTTTTGATTGGTTAGTTTCTATGCCAGTCAGCATCAAAGCTCCACCTCCTAGGCAGCCATGGCTCCTCACAATTCACCCAGATTTGGTTCTGATTGGTTGATTTCTATGCCAATCAGCATCTCCAGGCCTTTCTCCGGGCCTGATCAGAGTGGCAGGGCTGATCAGCAGCCCCCACAGAGGCCCAGAGAGAAACAGAGGCGTGGCTGCTGGCAGAGCCCGGAGAGAAAAAGAGAGGCAACGGCTGATCAACAGCTGCCACGGAGGTTGCAGATCAGACCCTGCTTCTCTCTTAGGGCCTCTCTCTGGGCCTGATCCTCAGCCCCCTTGGCAGTCAGTGCTGGGTTGCCACAGAAACCCAGCACTGACTGCAGGACTGCCTTCCTTTGGTCGGTCATTATGGACCCTGGGTTTTTATATATTAGGATGTATTTTAGTGCATATTTATAATTAGTATACAATAATACAAAATACGTTAACAGATAAGCACAGGAGTTAATTATATAGTTTGTTAGAAGTTGACAAAGGCTATAGAGAACCATAAAGCAGGGAAGGGGGGGTAAAAAAATACAAGCAGCAGGTGCAGGGAGCAATTTTAAATCAGGCTGCCAGGGAGGCCTCTGAAAAAGTAACATCCGAACAATTTCTTGAAGGAGAAAGGGAATGAGGCATGTGGCTCTTTGGATGAGGAGTGTTCTTAGCAGTGGAAACAGCTACTTTGATGACCTGGAGGCAGATCCCATGTCTGGAGTATTCTAGAAAGTGCAAAGAAGTCACTTAGACTAGGGCAAAGTAAGAGAGAGGGAGGGTAATTGGAGATGAGGAACTGGGCTCTGAATGAGAGAGCCTTGCTGGCCATTATAAGAACATTGACTTTTATTCTGAGTAAGATGAGAAAGTACTGGTATATTTTATTTGGAGTAGAAACTTTTTTTGATCACTCCGTCTGCTGTGAGATCATACAATACAGAGGTAAAGGTGGGAGCATGGGAACTAGTTAAAAGAAATAGTGATCCAAGAGAATGATGAAAGTGGCCTTGACCAAGTTGGATGTATGGAGGCGAGAAGAAGGGATCACAGTGGATATATTTGGAAGGTAAAGCCCATAGGATTTTCTGTGGATTGATTGTGTAATAGGAGAAAAAGACCAAGTTCAAGGATGACTCCCGGGTTTTTGACCTGGGCAAATGAAAAAACAGAATTGCTTTTAATTGGGTCAATAAAGACTATAATTTATTTGAGGGAAAAGAATGATATAATAGTCAGGGTTGTCCAGAGAAACAGAACTAATCAGATGTGTTTATGTATGCAAAGAGATACATTAAGGAGACAAGCTTGCATGATTATGGAGACTGAGAAGTCCAAAATCTGCAGGGTGGGTCAGCAGCCTGGTGACCCAAAGAAGAGCCCAGAGTTCAAGTCTGAAGGCTGTTTGCTGCAGAATTTCTTCTCGCTGAAGGAGGTTAGTCTTTCATTCATTGGGTGGCTTTTAACTGATTTGATGAAGCCCACACACATTCTGAAGGGCAATCTGCTTTATTCAGTCTATTGATTTAAATGTTAGTCTCATCTAAAAACACCTTCTCAGAAGCATCCAGAATAATATTTGAATTTGATCATATATCTGGGCACCGTGGCTCAGCCACATTGATATTTAAAATGAATCATCACAATTGCAACTCCAGCTTTGGAAATGTCAAGTTTGAGACGTGTATTAAATATAAGTGGAGATATCGAGTGGTAACTTGGATAAAGGAGTGTTGAGAACAAGACAGAGGATCAGGCTGGAGATACAAGTGTGTGAGCCATCAATAAATGATTTTTAAAGCCAGGCCTGGATGAGATCATCTGAGGAGTGATGATAGAGAAAAGGTCCAAGAATTTAGTCTTGGGACATTTCAACATTAAGAGATTGGAAGGTGAGGAGTAACCAGCAAAGCAGATTAAGAAGTAACCAGTGAGATAAATACTTATAGTAATTACATGCATGATATAATGACTGAATATGCACACATAAAAGGCATAGTGAGTGAATATGTATTCATATAATACATGAAATAACAATAAATTAGAATTAAATTATATGTTTAATAGATAGCATCACATTTAATCATTAAACAATGAAACGAAATCCATTGTGAAAAGTAACACTCAGGGTTTTATCTGAAAGGCAGTGACCCAAAAGCAATGGCATACATTTAATAACTCATGGAGATAAATACCACTTGTCCTTTAGAAAAGAAAGAAAATAAAATCATAAAAGATTCAGTCACCTATCTACAAAAGCAAGTAGGATTAATTCATTTAAATGAACTTTATTTTCTTAGCAGAATTGACTTGTTGCTTAAAGGGCCTCTACAATGTCATTTTTTCCCCAGACAAATGTGTCTTTATATACCCATTTCTGCTGCTTCCTGAGCCCTTTCTGTGATAAAGCATCTAGAGTGATATAGTCTGTTCTAAATCTAACACCTCCTTCGCTAAGCTTCTTTCCTTTCTTTGGCACCAATAAAGGGTAATAAAACTGTAGGATTGTGCTATTAAGAGCGACCTGCTGTTTTGCTCCCTACTTTATGGGTGGTAAGGAAATACCTTCTTATATCAGTGATTTTGATAGCATATACCCAATCTCAGCAAACATTTTCTGGAAAGGGTCAGATTGTAAATATTTGGGGCTTTGTGGGTTATATGGATTTTGTTGCAACTACCACCTCTGTCTACTGGTGAAAGCATGGAGAGACAACATGTAAATGAATGGGTGTGGCTGAGTTCCCATAAAACTAATATCTATAAGAGCCCGCTGCAGATCAAATTTGGCTCTGGATCTATTGTGTACTGACCCTGCCCCAAGCCATAGATCAGTCCCCCTGAGCATTAGTCACTGTTCATCCTTAAAGACCAACTCTAATGCCATAGCAATCCTTTGATGTAATGAGCTCCACACAATGGAGGAAAAGTAAAATGAACACGTTGTTGCTGCTGCCACTTTTATTGTAGATGTTTCTTAATTAACAATACCTACATGTAAGCCTTGGCCAGGTAGCTCAGTTGGTTAGAACATTGTCCTAATATGCCAAGGTTGCAGGTTTGATCCCCAGTCAGGGTGCATACAAGAATCAACCAATGAATGCAAAAGTAAATGGAACACATTTCTCTTTCTCTTTCTCTTTCTCAATCAATTAGTAAAAAAACATTTAAAAATAGCCACAAAGTAGTCATGTTGGGAAAGGTCTTTTTTTTAATCTTTATTGATTAAGGTATCACATATGTCTCCTTTCCCCCCCCCCATTGCCCACCCCCCAGCACATGCCCTCACCCCCCTTGTGTCTGTGTCCATTGGTTATGCTTATATGCATGCATACAAGCCCTTTGGTTGATCTCTAACCCCTCCCTCCACCCTCTCCTGCCTTCTCTCTGAGGTTTGACGGTCTTGGGAAAGGTTTGTGAAACCAGTACATCCCTTGATTCCCCAGCATTTCTCTGAGCATATTAGAGAACAGGACTACCAAATGGTAAAACAGGAAATTACATTACTGGGTATGGAATATTAGAACCACTTGTTCAGATACATGGATATCTCTTTTGCGTACAACATATTTTCTTGGCAATAATCTGAAAAGTCTGGCGGTAAAAGAAATTTGATGTGATATCCTTTTTGCTTTTGTCATTAAGTTTCTAAGTAAAGATCTGACTCTTCAAAAGTGCACTCTGTTTAATTCAGTCCCAATTTAACGTAACCTCCTCTTTAGTAGTTCCTATGGAGGATTTCACGTGTTTCTTTCGGTGTCTCTTTCAAGATGAAGATTCAAAGAAAGATTTTCTGTCTGTGGTAGTTTGATATAAAAAACCCATTAGCAAACGTGAAATGTGTAAATTACACAGAAGGCTCTAAGATGTGGCTTAAATTGTTGGGGCAGCGACCCTTCTCCTGGAAGCTCTTGTTGAGAAAGGGTACTTGTTTCAACAAAGGGCTGGAAATAATACCCAGAAAATCCACCTCCATGATCAAAGATGGGCTTCTTTTTATTGAAGATATATATTATGATAGGAATAGCTAAAAAACAGTTTTATCCTTCCTTTACAGCATTTTCCTTGGCAAACATAGAATTTAAAATGCATTTCTGAATATATCCCAGAGAACATGGATCAGTGCTCACTGACTCATCTGCTTCAACTCAGGACAGATGTGGTAACAAGTGTTTTTATTATCCCTGTGAAGTGTTTTATTAATAACTTATAATAAAATCATCATCATCTTATACAACCTACACTCTGTAATGTGTAAAATAATGGGACCAAGGATTCACAAATATAGTGGAAGCAATGGTTAAATTGAAAACATCATTTTTCACTCTAGTTTTTCTTTTCTTCATTAAAATAATGCCAACCACAGCTTCATCAGTATTATAGACACTCTTATCTTGAAATCCTCCATTACCCCGATTCTTAATACTTGTCAGTAGTCAATATAAATATTAGCTAAATGTTTTTTCCTGGGGATACAAGGTGCAGCTATTTGTATTCCATGCCTTTTGTCAGTGCACTTCCACTAATTTATGAAAATTAATGTAATAACGTATTGCCTGTTGTTTGACAATTAGCACGCGGTCTCTACAAGGTGGCGCTCCATTCTAAGCTAAGTGGAGTGCTTGACTCAAACACTCTCTAAGAGGTCTTCACCTGCAGTTGGCTCTTGGCCAACCTGGATTTGAACTTCCTGGGCCCACTTATAGGTGGATCTTTTTCAATCAACACTGTAAATGTATTTTGTCTCTCTTATGATTTTCTTCATAACATTTTCTTTTCACTAGCTTACTTCATTGTAAGAACACAGCATATAATACATAAAACACAAAACATGTGCTAATCAGCAAGGCTTATGTTTATGTTATCAGCAAGTCTTCTGGTCAACAGTGGGCTATTGGTAGTTGAGTTTTTGGGGAGTCAAAAGTTATACGTGGATTTTTGACTTTGTGGAGGTCAGCACCCCTAACCCCTATGTTGTTCAAGGTTCACTGTACATCTAAGGGGCTGAGCTGTATGTGACAGAAGGGAAAGAGGAAGGGAAAAATAGGTACTACTTATCAATTAGTGTCACATGCTTTCATATATTCCATGTCATTTAATCCTCTACCGTGTGTGGTAGATGCTGTTATCCCATTTGATAGAGGGGGAAAAAACAGGTCTTAGGAAGGGTAACTTGCCCACAGTCACACATTTTTAAAGTGGAGATTTGAGCCCACGTTTCTCTAATTTCAAATGATGTGGGGTAAGTTAGGTACATAAGCTTTATTTTAAAAAAAAAATAATTGTTTCACACTATAAAGCTACAAGGAATAGGTGTTTAAGATTTCACACACACACACACACACACACACACACACACACACTCGAACTCTTTAGACAGGCACAGTCCGTTAGCCTCAACATAGCGTCCTTCTCAAGCATTGGCTTGTAAGCCTCAGGGCGAATCAGGAATGAAAGTATATTTCTCCTTCCACTTGTTAGGCTAGTGGTCAGTTGCCCCCTGGCCAGGCTGAATCAGTTGGAAAGTTAAAGGATGAATTTCTTAGTCAGGGCTTGAAACTCTAGAACAACCCAACTTGCAGAATGTCCATCTCCTCCTGAAATCTGGTTTGAAGAGCACACTGACCTTGGAGATAATGTGATATTCTCCAACTCAATATCTGTGGGCCCCCCAGGAAAAGATAATGGTTGTTACTCTTTACAAGTCAACATGGAATTTGTTAATCTTGATTCATACTTGAAGTATAATTTCCATCTTTTCTTTTAGAAACTGATTAGGCCTTCACTGAACAAGCTGGATGACTGTGCTACCCTGGTCTTATCCAAAGGCAGTATGCACTATGCAATATACAATAATTCTCATAATAGCTAACATGTACTAGGTGCTTACGATATGTGCTGAATGCTTTCCATGCAATACCTCATTGACATTCACATACCTTATGAACAACCCTGTTTACAGCTAGGGAAGCTGAGGCCAAGAGAGATTGTGCTACCCATGTGTGGTCAATAACCAGGAGGACATGGGTCAGGATTTGGACCTGAGTTTCTCTCACTTTGGAACCTGAGCTCATAATGCCCATAATTTATTTCCTCTCTGTGGACAAAGGGGATCGAAGGGACACCTACTGCCCACTCCTTGTTTTGTTTTACAGAAAGAAATCTCCCCTTACAGTCACACTCTCTTCCTGTCCCTTCCTTCTGAGAAAAGCTTAATGGTGGATAGGTTTGCTCAAAGTTGGGGGAAAGGCACTAGGCCTGCTGTCTCAGTTCTTCCCACTGTGGGGGACTCGGCGGTCTGCAGGAACAGCAGTTGTTTTCTGCTCCCCTGCGCCTGGTGGGAGGCCCAGCTGCTCCAGGTCAGTGGGAACTTGAACACATGAGCTCAGACAGTGAGCAGAACCAGACTCACCTTTGTGTCAATCATTGAGACATTTTAATCTCCATCTGCATGGCTCCTGTGACCCTGTCCAGAACATTCTATTTGAGAGTGGGCCTTGATGGTTATATATTGAACCTCTTTTAAATCCCAGCAGTTGGGAGTATGCAATTCAACTGATGACACTACGAGTCTCCCCCACAGCTCCTGACTCACAGACCAGTGATCAAAAGAGCAGAAATCCAGAAAACTTCCAGGCTACAGCCTTTTCCGTTTCTAACTGTATATATTATATATTACTTATATCTGAGTCCTTTATATATTATGGCTAGCATTTTTTCCCAAATAAGATTTGCTTTTGTTGTTTTATTTTAAATAATATAAATAAACCATGGAGAATTCAATGTAAAAAAATTTTTTTTCAGAAATCATTTCAGGGAGCACACTTTTTAAAAAGCCATCTCTAAAATATAACACATGAACAGTGCTAGGTTACCTATTAAAACAGTGTTGTTCTCTCTCTCCCTCTTCCCCTCCCTCTCTCCTTCCCTTTCTTCTTTGTGATAGGGATGTTTTCAGCAGAGATCAAAAAAGATAAGGCTCAGTCTTGTGAAGGGGGGAAATCCCTGCTATGTAGCACTGGCCAATTTCCATGGTGTAAGTTCTCCAAATATAGCTGATTTCAAGTGACCAACATGATGTCACTGAACATAGATTTGAGAAAAGATGGGTGCCATCAGCTCTCACAAGTCAGTGCCGAGTGGCTGCAGGGTGCCCTTCCTATGATAATAATGGCATAGTACCAGCAGTCCCATTAACCAAGCAAATTCTGTTCTTTCTGTGAAGCTCTGTCTGATGGCAGTGTCATGAATCATGTAATTTTACAGGCTGGGGGACAACCCCTATTTTGACACACAGAAATTGAACTGTGTTTCTCCTCCTCACCTTTCAGAGACTCTTCATAACAATGAATTTATAAGCGTTGGCTGTACAGAACTTAACTTATATTTCTCTCTTGGGACTCAGTCTTCTTATCAATAAGAGATGCTTTATTTCTTTTTATAGCCAAGATCCCCCTGAGAGGACCATTATGCTATAATATTATTTAATATCTTTGGAACTCCTTTAACCCAGTTCCCTAATTCATGAGGTTGAAGCCTTTGAGGCAAGTTCTTCAGGCCTTATGCAAGCTTGGAGAAAACATGTTTCCTACTCAGGACCCCCCTACACTCTGCAGTACTCTTTAGAATCAAGAGAGATCGCTGTTGTTTGAGCATGTTAATTAACTAAATCATAGTTTTAAGCTGATTTTTTTTCCTGACCAGAGGCAATAATAAATAGGCTCCTATTCATATGCAGGAAATCTGGGTTATATACCCGGTTTACCATTAACTAGCTGTGTAATCTTGGCAGGTTGCCAAAGTCCTCTGGGTGATAGTGATAATATCTGAAGAATCAAGGAGTTGGAATAGATATTAATAATGATGGTTATCATTTTTAGAGGACTTAGTATGTCCCAGATACCAAGTGATATGCTTTATATCTACTAAATCATTTCATTATCACCATCCTATCTAATAAAAGAGTGATATGCAAATTGACCATCAATCCAACACACAAGATGGCCGCCCCATGTGGTCAAAGATGGCTGCTCCCACGTGGACACAAGATGGCTGCCACAAGATATCTGGCAGGGGAGGGCAGTTGGGGGGGGGGGGACCAGGCCTGCAGGGAGGGAAGTTTGGGGGGATTAGGCCTGCAGGGGAGGGGAGTTTTGGGGGACCAGGCCTGCAGGGGAGGGCAGGTGGGGGGAACCAGGCCAGCAGGGGAGGGCAACCAGGCCTGCAGGGGAGGGCAGTGGGGGGAACCAGGCTGGCAGGGGAGAGCAGTTAGGGGCAACCAGGCTGGCAAGGGAGGACATTTAGGGATGACCAGGCTGGCAAGGGAGGGCAGTTAGGGGTTACTGGGCCAGCAGGGGAGGGAAGTTAGGGGCAACCAGGATGGCAGGGAAGGGCAGTTAGGGGTGACTAGGCTGGCAGGGGAGGGCAGTTAGGGGCAATCGGACCGGCAGGGGAGCAGTTAGGTGTCGATCAGGCTGGCAGTGGAGTGGTTAGGGGTTGATCAGGCTGGCAGGCAGAAGCAGTTAGGAGCAATCAGGCAGGCAAGCAGGCGAGCGGTTGGGAGCCAGTAGTCCTGGATTGTGAGAGGAGTCCAAGATTGGAGAGGGTGCAGGCTGGGCTGAGGGATACACCCCCTGTGCATGAATTTCATGCACCGGGCCTCTAGTAACTCCATAAAGTGGATTCTATTATTAGCTTCATTTTTCACATAGGGGAACTTAGGCTTAAAGTTTACATAAGGTGTTCTAGGTCACACTGGTAATATCAGCAGAGATGAGACTTGAAACCACAACCTCCAACTTTAAAATATATTTCTTCAACCATATACTCTCTTGCTTCCCCATATAGATAGCCACAGAGGCCCCATCTCTGTCTCAAACTCTGTAACAGTGGGGTGTTTACAGAAATAGGCAGCATGTAGGAACATTAGTATTTGCAAACATTCAATAAACTAGAACTTAAAATATCTGGGTTTTAGGAGTTTTTAGATGCTATTTGAGGTCAGGGATCATTACTTAGCATCCCTGCACATCCTAGCTGGAAATTTAAAAGATCACTAAGTGCTGTATCAATTCAGAGCAAATATTTTGGAAAGAAATTTTCTTATTCGCCTGATACCCTCTCAATATTAAAAAAAAAAAAAAAAGGCAGGTGTCCCAGGCAGCATGTTAGGCATGCACAAAACCATTTCAAACCCATAACACTTACTTTATAGATAAATTAAGTGTGGAGATTTTAAGTCTACATCACAGAGCTAAGAAGTAGTGGGGCCAGAATTGAAACCTGGCTCCTCCAGTTATAGGGCCCATGTCTAATCTCTGTACGATGTGCCACACTGTGCAGCAGAATTACTTACATGCATTAGTTTAGAAAAGCTTTTTAAAGTTTATAAAATGACTAATTGTGCTGTTCAAAGAGGTAACTGGTGGAGTGTACTGCATGTCGGAGATCTCAATTCTTCCTCCTGTTTTCTCACTAACTTACTCAATGACCTTGTGAAGTCCACTGGCTTCATGAGTCTCAGCCTTCCATCCACTTTGTAATTGACCTCTGAAACATATACCAGGTTTAAATTAGTCACCACTCTCCTGGAGTTTATTTTATCACTGGGATAATCTGCACCCCCTACAAGATAAGTTATCAAAGTGTGACAATTATATAATCCATGATACCATTTTGACAAGACTTTTGGCAAAACTCCTTCATCAACAGAGTTATATTAGCTCCAGAGGAGTAGGCACCTTCTTGGCAGATTTGGGATGCCTGCCTGTCATCCTTGCTCCATCCCACAGCAGGAGGCAGCAAGGGAGAGGGGGGTGCATTTCTGCAATAAGCCCCATGAGGGGATGACGGTTCACTTGGGTTCCTACTGAATGTTCTTGGGTCAACCAGTCAAGCTGTAGGGAAGCCAGGCACAGAAGCCATGATTCTTAACTGTTTGCTAATCTAACATACTCTGCAACTATTCTTTCTCTTTTTAATTGTATAAAGCATATTACATGATGGACCTAAATGGTGCACATCTTAAGATCCTAATGCACTGCTGTATTTAGATGTCAGCATTTCCTTGTCACCCTCCAGAGCTATTCCTAAATTGCTCATGGCAGATATAAGTGGCACAGATGACAAATAGGGGAAACTTTTGATGAATGAGCAAATTAAGGAAGGAACAGTTTAAGGGCAATAGAGTCATGAATTGAAATGCTGCACACACAGATGACGTCTCTATTAAAAATAACAGCACAATATTAGTATCACTGTTATTTTAAGACAACTAGGAGTGATCACATTATGGGAGTTAATGACTTGTGACGAAAAGGAAATTGCTCAGAGTTGCGTGAATTGATCCCAAATAGAGGTTAGCAAGAAGTGACACTTAGAATGTGAAATATGGATGATGGTCTATCAAGTTCCATGAGCACAGACTCTTTTCCCTTGACATTGGGCTCCTGCTGGGAAAGACTTTCGGGAAATGCCCCAAGGGGCAAGAGTACCTGGGGTCTTATCCTCCAGGGGAAATTTCCAGACAATGATACAGAATGAAGAAGCTAATAAAGGGGTTGGATGTGGAGAACATCAAAATATCCCTGGCTCACTGATCTCTGTGCTGTGGCTCTTTACACAAAATTACACTATCGTCTCTGCTACAATAGCAAACACTAAGAACCTGTAGGTATCCAAGTGTGTGAGGTGTTCTGTTGAACTGGCCTGAGTATGTCAATTTTCTTACTTGCTAGGAATATCTTCCTCATCTACACTAATAAAAGGGTAATATGCAAATTGGTCAGGACGCTCTCACAGTAACGACCAAACAGCAGGCTGCATGGGGCGACCAGGCCAGCAGGGGGGTTAGCGAGGGACAACCAAACAACTGAACAACAGGCTGCATGGAGTAACCAGGCCAGCATGGGGGTTAGTGAGGGACGACCAAGTGACTGAACAGCAGGCTGCGTGGGGCAACCAGGCTGGCAGAGGGGGGCAGTGAGGGGTGACCAGGCCAGCAGGGGTGAAGTTGGCAGCAACCAGGCTGGCAGGGGGGGGAGCAGTGAGGGGTGATCAGGCCAGCAGGAGAGGCAGTTGGGGGCGAGCAGACCAGCAGAGGGGGGCAGTGAGGGGTGACCAGGCCAGCAGGGGGGGCAGTTAGGGGCAACCAGGCCAGCAGACAGAGGCAGTTAGGGGTGATCAGGCTGGTGGGGGGGGGGCAGTTAGGGGTCATCAAGCAGGCAGGCAGGTGAGCAGTTAGGAGCCAGCGGTCCCAGATTGTGAGAGGGATGTCCTAGATTGGAGAGGGTACAGGCTGGGCTGAGGGACCAGCCCCGCCTCCGCCGCCGTACACGAATTTCGTGAACCAGGCCTCTGGTTTTATATATGAAAGAAAAAAGAAATTATGTGAAGTCAAAGGTCTTTCTCATACTCATCAGCTTTTGCGTTTATTGATGATGTAACCATCTTGGGCAGAGTCAAGAGTAGCCCCAGGTGCTCTGAGATATAGGGTACCCACTAAATGCTCACTTAACAAATTGCAAGTATGGGTTTCTTGTGTCACTCTAGTTCACTAAGAAGAATTCTAACTACCTATGCTGTGACATTCATTTGAATACCCTTTTCCTTTAGTAAATTGCAAGGCTTTTGAAATTCAAAAAGTCTGTAACTTGATGATTACCTTCCTTCCTGGAAATTATGAAGGCACTGGAGTCATGTTAGGAAAACAACCTACCTTCAGAATAAAAGTCAAAAGAAGAACATGTTGTAAATGGAGTCATTGCTCTTCCCTTAGCATGAACATGTCTCAGGCCTTAAAACCCACTTTGAATTCATACGCTTTAATATTGTTACCTCTCAAGTAATGGGAAGAAACAAACAATATATTTCACTGGCACCACCAAGTATGGCAAAATCACTTCCCCTGTCTTCCTTCTCAGTCTTTTCAACTCATTTAACAACTAATGGTGCTATCAGGATAAAAATGGCACTTATGATGGTGGGGAATGATCTCCATAATTGTGCATACTGCCTGATTTAATCTTCACAACACCGCCACAGGGCAGATAGTTCTGTCTCCTCCTTACAGACATGGAAACTGGGGCACAGGAAAGTTTTGGGGTCACAAAACTTTGGGGTCTTCCTCAGGGTCACAGAACTAGCAAGTAGCAGAGCTGGGATTTGAACCCAGGCAGTCTGGCTTCAGCATCCACTCTCTGATGGAACACCAGACAGGTGTTACCTGGGGTGTGTTGCCAGTGATTTTCTCTCTGGCTTTTCCAGTGGCACACAAGTGTGCACATATAGGCCCTTTTTACCCTTGTCGAGTTTTTAAAGAGCCCTAATTTAAAAGAAGCCTTTTTCACTTGTCTTCTGGTTTAAAATTTTGGACAGAATATGCATCTTTGGGGAGCAAATGTGTTCTGAGTGGCAAAGGCCGAGAAAACCATTCATTGGAAATGTTAAGTTCATACACAATCCCTTTGAGGTGATCAAAGTGGGCTTTACTTCATAATCAACAGGCCTTTGATCATTCACCACCAGGCAAAATTGAAACACAAGAAAATTGCATTGTATGTACACAATAACCAGGAATATATAACCAAGACTCTAGCATGTGGCCAATTTCATTTTGAATTCTCCACAACTATTTTGCAGTTTAGAGTCTGAGATCACACAAAATTGCTCTGTGCCCCAAGTACATACTGAAACCTCCTCCATTTCGTAGATTATACTCCATCTAGGTTATCTATTCTGTATAACAACTTATCTCATCTTGATTTTATCTAATCTAACTGTAAACATCAGGGCTTGAGGTATAAAGGAAAAGGACACCAGAGAATTAGGAATTAAAGCTTGATGGCTAAAAACAGACAAATTAGTCATTGGGAAGGAAAGTTAGTCTTCCTGATTGTACCAATGGGAGCTTTTAGTTTGTGTTACTTGTATGGATCTCTGAGGACCCCTGGAGAATGGGGTATTTATTTGTGCGATGCCTATCACTGTCATGAATAGCTAGGTTCTTTGACTGGTCCACTGCTTCTCATTATGCATTTTGGAACAAGCATCCAACACTCTAAGGATATTGGAACTGAAGACTCTAGCTGTGTAGAGTGCACTCGTGAATTGTTCAGATGGAACAAAAGAAATGGAATGGACTTCAAAGTAAATTATGCTGGGAGCTAGGGATTAAATGTAAATGGTTTACATGCAGCCACTGGAAGCCCTGATTCTTATGTTCTAACAGTTATTGAATAAAGAGATCTAGATGTTTGGATGTGGGTTAAAAACATGTTAAAATATTTAGAGCACATTTTAAAAAATATATATTTTATTGATTTTTTTTTTTTTTTTTACAGAGAGGAAGGGAGAGGGAGAGAGAGTTAGAAACATCAATGAGAGAGAAACATCAACCAGCTGCCTCCTGCACACCCCCTACTGGGGATGTGCCCACAACCAAGGTACATGCCCTTGACCAGAATCAAACCTGGGACCCTTGAGTTCGCAGGCCGATGCTCTATCCACTGAGCCAAACCGGTTAGGGCTTGGAGCACATTTTTCTAGTAGAATGTAACTGACCATTGCTCTGTATACAAAAGCAGCACAGTTTAGCAGTTTGTCATTCAGCCACTTCCTTATTATCAACTGTTATTTCCTAATATACACAGCCCCTCTTGAGTGCTTCTCTGAGGACCCAGGGAAAGTATCTATTGGAGTTTGTATCTTAGCTGCATTCATAATGATGTCATCTTGATGCAGAAAATGAGAATTAAAGTGAAAGATATAAGCTAGTAATTAAAGTTTGTTTGACTTCGAATCTCAGGCTCTTTCCACTATGCCATGGCCAAGATTAGCCCCCCCCCCATTTTTTAAATTAATCAATCATAGTCTTTGACAGTGATCTCTAAACTTTATTGACTGTGCACTAAATATTAAAATAATTTGAGTGCAGAGTACCCAAAATATGCACTTTAAAATTTATATATAGGATTTATGTGGACTAGTATATGTGTATTTGTGTGTATATATGAAATAATATATATGACATATACATGTGCAAAAATAGACATTTTAAGGGTTGAAGTAATAAACAGAAGAGTTTTAGTAAGTTCTTCATGCAACCTTAGGCATCATCTTATTAACTTTTTGTTATGTGCACACTCCACTTTGGAGATCTAAACCAATAGACATGATGGTCTTTGAACATGTTGAAAACACAAGTGAAAGGTTGATTTTCACATGATGCAGCATCTGAGCTTTCAAAAACGGAAACACAAAATATTAAATTGAGTCTGGCCCTAGCTAGTTTGGCTCAGTGGATAGAGCATTGGCCTGCGAACTGAAAGGTCCCAGGTTCGATTCCGGTCAAGGGCACATGCCTGGGTTGTGGGCTGGATCCCCAGTGGGGGACTTGCAGGAG